>NC_138774.1:22056402-22651676 GCF_965119305.1 Pelophylax lessonae
TATAGCACTGATTACTGTAGAAATGTCACTGGTAACCCCAAAAGTGTCAAAAATGTCAGTCAAGGATCCGATCTGTCCGCCGTAATGTCGCAGTACCGCAAAAAAAATCGCAGATCGCCGCCATTACGCGTTAAAAAAAACAACAAAAATGACAAAAATCTTTCCCTTTGTTAGTAAACGCGATAACTTTTGCGCAAACCAATCAAAATAGGCTTTTTGCGATTTTTTTTACCAAACATATGTAGCATAAAACAAATTGGCCGAAAATGTTAAAAAATTTTGATTTTTACATTTTTTTGGGGGGAATTTCATATAAAAAATGTGAAAAATATTGTTATTTTTGCAAAATTGACGCTTTTTTTATTTATAGCGCATGATCAAAAAATCGCACAGGTGATCAAATACCACCAAAAGAAAGCTCTGTTTGTGGGGAAAAAAAGGACGTCAAATTCGTTTAGGTACAGTGTCGCACAACCGCGCAATTGTCCATTAAAATCATGCAGTAAAAAATCGCAAAATACCCCCTGGTCAGGAAGGGGGTAAAATCTTCCGGGGTTTAACCACAAAGAAACCAATCGCCATGCAGGATGGGAGACAAAAAAGAAAATGTTAAAAGCATGACCAAAAACAACAATAAGAATAAATATTCAAAAAGCAGGAGCCTTAGGCCCCCGTTCACACTGGGGCGATCCGACTTCCCCAGGCGATCACACAGGTCGCGGCGCGCTGCTTGAACCGTGACCTCGGAGCGGCCGGCACGGACTTCATAACATTGAAGTCTATGCAGGTCGCTCCGGGTCGCCCCAAAGAAGCTCCGGACCCTTTTTCTAAGTCGGAGCAACTTGTGTCGCTCCTATTAGAACGGGTCCATAGCTTCTGTATGGCAGGCGACCTGTGAGGCGACCAGGTCGCCTCACAGGTCGCCCCAATGTGAACGGGGGCTTAGAACAGAGCAATAATAATATGTATGATTATCTGTATGGTCAGCCTTACAGATGCAAAATGATCACAGCAAATACACCAATCAGGAGACTTATGGGGATCTAAGAATGGAGAACACATATATTCCATTTATTAAAAGTGAGACCAGGTTCTCAAATAATGAGCATGTCTTTCATAGGGGATATATTTATTGAGACCCATTACCCAGTCAGAGAGAGTTGGTGGACAATCTGAGGTCTATTTGAGTGCAATCAACCTACAAGCTATAAATAAAGCTCTAGAAAAGTAAGTACCAAATTATGATCCATAGAGAAGAAATTGACATAGCGTAAAAGACACACGGCGGACTCCATTGAATGGATAGTCCCCAGTAAACCATTTAAGGTTGCTAACTGGGCTTAGGTGTATAAAAAAAGAATACATTTGGATGGAGAAAGCTGCAAACACACTATGAGATATTATCATAGTCATACAAAATGCAAAAAAAGCACAGGCTCCACTATTTCCATTCCTGTGAATAAATCAAATATTATTCCATTTTAACCACTTAAGCCCCGGAGGATTTGGCTGCTCAATGACCAGTCCCTATTTTGCGATTCGGCACTGCGTGAATTTAACGGACAATTGCGCGGTCGTGCGACGCTGTACCTTAACAAAATTTACGTCCTTTTATTCCCACAAACAGAGCTTTCTTTTGTTGGTATTTGATCACCTGTGCGATTTTTATTGTTTGCGCTATAAACAAAAAAGTGTGACAATTCTGAAAAAATAACAATATTTTTCAAATTTTTTTTATATGAAATTCTCAAAAAAAAAAAAAAAAAGTAAAAATCTAAATGTTTTAACATTTTAGGCCAATTTGTTTTCTGCTAAATTTTTTTGGTACAAAAAATAGCAATAGGGCCCTTTCACACGGGCGCTCCGTATGTCCGCAAATCATCCTATTTTTTTGCGGATGATTTACGGACATAATGTAAGTCAATGGCATTGCGGATGTCAGCGGAATACCATCCGCTGACATCCGATTTTCTTCCTTTCAGTTCTGTTTTGTTTTTTGGAATGGAACAGAACCCTATTTTTCCTCCGTTCAAAAAACGGAAATGAAGCAAAATCGGATGTCAGCGGCGTCATCCGCTGACATCCGCAATGCCCATAGACTTACATTATGTCCGTATATCATCCGCAAACGGATGGGATGATATGCGGGTATACGGAGCGGATGACACAAGTGTCATCCGCTCCGTGAAAAAAAAAAAAAGTCCTGCAGCGGAGCAAAAAACCGGAGCGGCCATGTGAAAGAGGCCATAAGCGTATTTTGATTGGTTTGCGCAAAAGTTATTGCATTTACTAACTACTGGAAACATTTATGTCATTTTTTTTTTTTTACTAGTAATGGTGGCGATCTGCGATTTTTTTTGCGGGACTGCAACATTGCAGCGGACAGATCGGACCCCTAACTGACATTTTTGACACTTTTGGGGGTTCCAGTGACATTACTACAGTAATCAGTGCTAAAAATATTCACTGTTACTGTAATAATGACACTGGCAGGGAAGGGGTAACAGTGTTGGTGATCGAGGGGTTAAATGTGACTCTAGGGGAGTGATTCTAACTGTGGGGGGCATGGCTTGTGAAATGATCACAGAGACATGTGATCCTATATAGAAGGATCACAGGCGCTCTGTGATCATTGCAGGGAGAAGAATGGTCAGTTGTGTTTACAACAGCTGACAGTCCTCTCTCAGCACGGAGTGATCGCGGGTGTCAGGCGGCAATCAGAGCCGCCTGACATGCGCATCGGCTTCCCCGCTGACAATTGTGGGTGGGAGCACACCGCCGGTGGTGCACG
Source organism: Pelophylax lessonae (assembly GCF_965119305.1). Lineage (NCBI taxonomy): Eukaryota > Metazoa > Chordata > Amphibia > Anura > Ranidae > Pelophylax > Pelophylax lessonae. The sequence continues at coordinate 22,059,194 of NC_138774.1, forward strand.
CGCGCCCCCTAGCTGCCTTTAGGCGAGCGACGTAGCCCTATGTCGCTTTACCTGTAGGAGCCAGCCTGAATGTACCGGAGGCGGGAGGGAACTGGAACTGGCTCCGATGTCCGCCAGCCACTCGCAATCTTCCACAGGAGAGGGAGAAAGACAGACGGCTGATGTAAACACAGCCGTCTATCATTCTCCCTGAAGTGATCACAAAGGCTATGCGATCCTGCTATGTAGGATCGTATGTCTCTGTGATTACTTCACGAGCCACGCCCCCTAACAGTTAGAATCACGCCCCTAGGGATACACTTAACCCCTTGATCACCAATAAAGTTAACCCCTTCCCTGCCAGTGTCATTTTTACAGTAACAGTGAATATTTATAGCACTGATTACTGTAGTAATGTCACCGGTACCCTCAAAAGTGTCAAAAATGTCAGTAAGGGGTCCGATCTGTCCGCCGCAATGTCACAGTCCCACAAAAAAAAAAACGCAGATCGCCGCCATTACTAGTTAAAAAAAAAAAACAATAAAAATGACAAATCTTTCCCGTAGTTAGTAAACGCAAAAACTTTTGCGCATACCAAGCAAAATACGATTATTATGATTTTTTTCCCCAAAAATATGTAGCAGAAAACAAATTGGCCTAAAATGTTAAAAAATGTTGATTTTTACATTTTTTTTTTGAGAATTTCATATAAAAAAATGTGAAAAATATTGTTATTTTTTTCAAAATTGACGCTCTTTTTTGTTTATAGTGCAAAAAAATAAAAATCGCACAGGTGATCAAATACCACCAAAAGAAAGCTCTGTTTGTGGGGGGAAAAAAGGACATCAATTTCATTTGGGTACAGCGTTGCATGACCTCGCAATTGTCAGTTAAAGTCACGCAGTGCCAAATTGCAAAATAGGGCTCTGGTCTTTGAGTAGCCAAATCCTCCAGGGTTAAAGTGGTTAAAAATGTGCACACCCGCAGAATGGCGACAAACTACGGTCAATAAAATCTCCTTAGGTGACGCTTTAAAAAACTTTAACGGTTACCCGTTTAGAGTTGGAGAGTAGCTCTTTTTTTTTTTTTGTGCTCATTCTGGCGATCGTGATGATACCTCACATGTGTGGTTTGAACAGTGATTTTATTTGTGGGCGCGACTTCTGTTTACGTTTTCTTTCGTGCGCAAGCTCTCGGCGATGGGGCCGGTTAAAATTTTTTATTTTTTTACTATTTATTTTATTTTTTTAATTTTAGCACAGGTTTTAAAAAAAAAAAAATCTGATCACTTTTATTGCTGTCACTAGCAATGTAAACATCCCTTGTGACAGCAATAAGCAGTGACAGGTCCTCTTTATGGAGGGATCGGGGGTCTAAAAGACCCCAAACCCCTCCACTGCACTTCCATGTATTCAAAATGCCGAAAACTGCATTTTTGAATACTGTCACTTTTTAAATTTGGCGCCATTTTCAGCCGAATAACCCGGACGTGACGTCATGGACGTCATTGGAGACCCGATCGAAGCTGCATCCGGCTTTGATTGGGACTCCAACCAGCCGGGGGACATGCCGGCTGGTTGCTCGGGTCTCCCGGTAGTGTCCCCTCCCGCTCGCTGGGGTAACGATCGAGCGGCTCCTGGGCCGCATCGGTCATTACTGCGGGAAAGCCGACCGCCGGCTCTAAAAAATAATATTGGAATGATGCCTCTAGCAAGAGGCATTACCCTGGTGCAACCACTTAATGCAGCTGACGTACAGCTACAGCGATTTGCGTTTTAGATAAAAATACCCCCTTAATCCTAAGCTAACGCCAATTACACTAACACTAACCCCACATTACAGTACAGGACAGTAATTAAATTAAGATAAAATCTTACCTTTATAATTGATTGCAGAGAGCGACCATCTCCGGTGTGGGCATCTGATGCCGCTGTGTCCCCCGCTGTGACCCTCTTTCTGGTTTCTGGCTCCCAGAATGTCGATCGCAATCTTGCGCATGAGCTGTAGATTGCGATTGGTAACTAAAAGACAGGTTTCTTCAATATATACCTTTTTGGGCAATTTCTAGGCATTTTTTTGAGGCACCCCTGAAGAAACCTCAAGGCACCCCAGGAGGACCCTGGTTGAAAAAGGCTGTTCTAGAGAATGAACCAATATGGAACTTTAAAAAAACAAAAAAACAATTATATTCGGCCCACTTTAACACTTTGTAACTGTATGTAACAATTTCTGCAATTGACATTGTATATATGTTTCCATCCCTTTGTGGTTTAAATTCTAAATTAAGTAGACCCAGTGAAGAGGAAAGAACGACTACGAACACATCAAGGACTGGCAACAATCAAACAGTAATGAGCCTGATATAAATTAAGGGGTAAGTGGAACTCCATGTACTGCAAATTGAAGGATGATATACAGTCATCTGCTTACTATAAAGTGGTCTTAGTAAATTACCAAGGTGTTTGTGTTTAAGCTGAAGAGATTGACTGGACGTGGTTAAATTGATTAGAAAAACCAAAAGCCTGTCACATAATCAATGAGCCTCAATTCCAGCAGTGTAGCGGTATCCCGTAGTCCAAGAACACCTCCAAGATGAGGACATGTAAGTAGGCAGAGTACTTTGATAGACTATTTGTTGGCAGTTGATTAATCAAGACCAATGTCAAAGATATACAAGATGCAAGAAAATTGGTATTGTGGTTGCGAAAAATTGCAAACAGGTTCTCTCTGAAACAAACAAGAGTAAAAGAAAGGGCAAAACTGACCAGTAGTACTAGTAAAGCAGAATACATTATATACTCAAAAGCAGTACTGGTTTTACACTGTATTGTCAAAGGTATTGGGACGCCTGCATTTACACACACATGAAATTGAATGGCATCCCAGTCTTAGTCCGTAGGGTTCATTATTGAGTTGGCCCACCCTTTGCAGCTATTACAGCTTCAACTCTTCTGGAAAGGCTGTCCACAAGGTTTAGGAGTGTGTTTATGGGAATGTTTGATTATTCTTCCGGAAGCGAAATTTGTGAGGTCAAAGGGACAATGAACAGGGCCATATACTGTCAAATCTTGGGTGAAAACCTCCTTCCCTCAGCCAGGGCATTTAAAATGGGTCGTGGGTGGGTATTCCAGCATGACAATGACCCAAAACACACGGCCAAGGCAACAAAGGAGTGGCTCAAGAAGAAGCACATTAAAGTCCTGGAGTGGCCTAGCCAGTCTCCACACCTTAATCCCATAGAAAATATTAAGAGGGAGCTGAAGATTTTCGAGTTGCCAAACGTCAGCCTCAAAATCTTAATGACTTGGAGAGGATATATATATACACACAGTATCTCACACAAGTGAGTACACCCCTCACATTTTTGTAAATATTTTTTTCTATCTTTTCATGTGACAACACTGAAGAAATGACACTTTGCTACAATGTAAAGTAGTGATTGTACAGCTTGTATAACAGTGTAAATTAGCTGTCCCCTAAAAATAACTCAACACACAGCCATTAATGTCTAAACCGCTGGCAACAAAAGTGAGTACACCCCTAAGTGAAAATGTACAAATTGGGCCCAAAGTGTCAATATTTTGTGTGGCCACCATTATTTTCCAGCACTGCCTTAACCCTCTTGGGCATGGAGTTCACCAGAACTTCACAGGTTGCCACTGGAGTCCTCTTCCACTCCTCCATGATGACATCACAGAGCTGGTGGATGTTAGAGACCTTGCGCTCCTCCACCTTCTGTTTGAGGATACCCCACAGATGCTCAATAGGGTTTAGGTCTGGAGACATGCTTGGCCAGTCCATCACCTTTACCCTCAGCTTCTATAGCAAGGCAGTGATCGTCTTGGAGGTGTGTTTGGGGTCGTTATGTTGGAATACTGCCCTGCGGCCCAGTCTCCAAAGGGAGGGGATCATGCTCTGCTTCAGTATGTCACAGTACATGTTGGTATTCATGATTCCCTCAATGAACTGTAGCTCCCCAGTGCCGGCAGCAAACATGCAGTCACAGACCATTACACTCTCACCACCATGCTTGACTGTAGGCAAGACACACTTGTCTTTGAACTCCTCACCTGGTTGCCGCCACACGCGCCTAAAACCATCTGAACCAAATACATTTATCTTGTTTTCATCAGACCACAGGACATGGTTCCAGTAATCCATGTCCTTAGTCTGCTTGTCTTCAGCAAACTGTTTGCAGGCTTTCTTGTGCATCATCTTTAGAAGAGGCTTCATTCTGGGACAACAGCCATACAGACCAATTTTATGCAGTGTGCGGTGTATGGTCTGTGAACTGACAGACTGACCCCCCACCCCTTCAACCTCTGCAGCAATGCTGGCAGCTCTCATACATCTATTTCCCCCCCAAAAAAAAAAAAACCTCTGGATATGACGCTGAGCATGTGCACTAAACTTCTTTGGTCGACCATGGCGAGGCCTGTTCTGAGTGGAACCTGTCCTGTTAAACCACTGTATGGTCTTGGCCACCATGCTGCAGCTCAGTTTTAGGGTCTTGGCAATCTTCTTATAGCCTAGGCCATCTTTATGTAGAGCAACAATTATTTTTTTCAGATCCTCAGAGAGTTTTTTGCCATGAGGTGCCATGTTGAACTTAGAGTGACCAGTATGAGAGAGTGAGAGTGATAACACCAAATTTAACACACCTGCTCCCCATTCACATCTGAGACCTTCTAACACTAACGAGTCACATGACACCGGGGAGGGAAAATGGCTAATTGGGCTCAATTTGGACATTGTCACTTAGGGGTGCACTCACTTTTGTTTGCCAGCAGTTTAGACATTAATGGCTGTGTGTTTGAGTTATTTTGAGGGGACAGCAAATTTACACTGTTATACAAGCTGTACACTCACTACTTTACATTGTAGCAAAGTGTCATTTCTTCAGTGTTGTCACATGAAAAGATATAATAAAATATTTACAAATATTTGAGAGGTGTACTAACTTTTGTGAGATACTGTATATATATATATCGATATATCTATATATATCGATATATCCATATCTATATATATATATATACAGTGGGTACGGAAAGTATTCAGACACCCTTAAATTTTTCACTCTTTGTTATATTGCAGCCATTTGCTAAAATCATTTAAGTTCATTCTTCTTCCTTATGAATGTACACACAGCTCCCCATATTGACGGAAAAACACAGAATTGTTGACATTGTTGCAGATTTATTAAAAAAGAAAAACTGAAATATCACATGGTCCTAAGTATTCAGACCCTTTGCTGTGACACTCGTATATTTAACTCAGGTGCTTTCCATTTCTTCTGATCATCCTTGAGATGGTTCTACACCTTCATTTGAGTCCAGCTGTGTTTGATTATACTGATTGGACTTGATTAGGAAAGCCACACACCTGTCTATATAAGACCTTCCAGATCACAATGCATGTCAGAGCAAATGAGAATCATGAGGTCAAAGGAACTGCCTGAAGAGCTCAGAGACAGAATTGTGGCAAGGCACAGATCTGGCCAAGGTTACAAAAAGATTTCTGCTGCACTTAAGGTTCCTAAGAGCACAGTGGCCTCCATAATCCTCAAACGGAAGACGTTTGGGATGACCAGACCCCTTCCTAGAGCTGGCCGTCCGGCCAAACTGAGCTATCGGGGGAGAAGAACCTTGGTGAGAGAGGTAAAGAAGAACCCAAAGATCACTGTGGCTGAGCTCCAGAGATGCAGTCAGGAGATGGGAGAAAGTTGTAGAAAGTCAACCATCACTGCAGCCCTCCACCAGTCGGGGCTTTATGGCAGAGTGGCCCGACGGAAGCCTCACCTCAGTGTAAGACACATGAAAGCCCGCATGGAGTTTGCTAAAAAAACACCTGAAGGTCTCCAAGATGGTGAGAAATAAGATTCTCTGGTCTGATGAGACCAAAATAGAACTTTTTGGCCTTAATTCTAAGCGGTATGTGTGGAGAAAACCAGCCACTGCTCATCAACTGTCCAATACAGTCCCAACAGTGAAGCATGGTGGTGGCAGCATCATTCTGTGGGGGTGTTTTTCAGCTGCAGGGACAGGACGACTGGTTGCAATCGAGGGAAAGATGAATGTGGCCAAGTACAGAGATATCCTGGACAAAAACCTTCTCCAGAGTGCTCTGGACCTCAGACTGGGCCGAAGGTTTACCTTCCAACAAGACAATGACCCTAAGCACACAGCTAAAATAACGAAGGAGTGGCTTCACAACAACTCTGTGACTGTTCTTGAATGGCCCAGCCAGAGCCCTGACTTAAACCCAATTGAGCATCTCTGGAGAGACCTAAAAATGGCTGTCCACCAACGTTTACCATCCAACCTGACAGAACTGGAGAGGATCTGCAAGGAGGAATGGCAGAGGATCCCCAAATCCAGGTGTGAAAGACTTGTTGCATCTTTCCCAAAAAGACCCCTGGCTGTATTAGATCAAAAGGGGGCTTCTACTAAATACTGAGCAAAGGGTCTGAATACTTAGGACCATGTGATATTTCAGTTTTTCTTTTTTAATAAATCTGCAACAATGTCAACAATTCTGTGTTTTTCTGTCAGTATGGGGTGCTATGTGTACATTCATGAGGAAGAAGAATGAACTTAAATGATTTAAGCAAATGGCTGCAATATAACAAAGAGTGAAAAATTTAAGGGGGTCTGAATACTTTCCGTACCCACTGTATATCTATATATTTATATCGAAATCGATATATATATATATATATATATATATATATATATACATATATATATATATATATACAGTGTGTATATATATATATATATATATATATATATATATATATATATATATATATATATATATATATATATATACTGTGTATATAAACAAGTACCCACACTGATAAGATTATTTATATATTTTTATTGTATCCTAGTTCATTGCTAAAAATGCTAAAACCCTAAGCATTTCTTTTTATTGGGTCTTTCTATAGAGCAAGTAGCCAGACGCAGGGAAAACATTACAGAGTCCTTGGCTCACTCCAGTGGGCACCAGTGACATACACATATGATGGCGCCCACGCTTCGCTAAGCCCATAATGTACAGCCAACCTGCTTATGTCTTTCTCGTAATTAGCAGTCATAATTGTATAACCTATTCTATCGCTTTAACAAATCATATTAGTGTACCGTTATATTTCAGGGTGACAAATGCAAGTTGCCTGAACATTTGTTAGGTGGCATTAGCATATCTTAATTGACATTACTGCCCGTGAATACATTAACTAGTTCATAAAATATCGGATCTGATAGTCAGGACTTGGCTGTCAGAAAACAAACAAAAGGGGTTCTTGTTCTCGCCGGTGTGCCGCGATTTCACGATAAAATGCATTGAATCTGACTGCCAACTTTTATATATTCTTTTTTTCAGCTTCCTTCTAGATACCATCAGTCTACCCTTGTGGAATGTCAACTGTTTAACATATTCTTCTTCTAAGCAGGTACAGTAAAAAAAAAATTGACTCTGCCATCTGGTTGTCTAGCAATGTTATCAGTTATTTTTAATTAGGAAGAAATCAGCGATCTGCACCTTTCCGAGCTCTGAGCACTTCAGTATATCTACAACTTAACTCATTTCCGGTGCAGGGCTGTGCGCTCAAGTGGAACTGGGATTGAACAGGCATTTCCCAGCGGTTGTTTGCCTGCTTTTTTTTTTTTTTTTATTGCACCTTACAATGCATATACTAGGAGAAGTCATGTCATGCTTGCTCAGTAGAGTGTGTAATCCAATTTTTCTTTTATTAAGATATGAAAATGACCATTGCATCATTACAAAAGCGGCAATGAAACTTAGGGATTCATCAATAGCGTAAAAGCTGTGTAATGGAATGATCCAGAAACATGATTTTGGCAGGGCAGAGAGATGGGGATAACATAATATCAATATGGTTTAGTATTCCAAGATGGCACCTTTAGCAAACAGCAACTGCTGCCTTAGCAATAGTTAAGACTCCTCTAGAATATGAAATGTCTCAATGATTTCTCTGGTGACTGGTTGGGTTGCATTCTCTGTAACATTTCTCAATGACGTCATCTGTCTCTAATGAATGGACAGGCTACATTCTTGGTGATGTCACTAGTCTTTAATGAATGTATAATGAATAAGCTGCATTCTCAGTGATCGCTCTTGGCCTTTTGGCTAAGATCAAATGTAGTATCAGTTCTTATCAGTATCCAGTAGGGGGTGCTGAGCCACTATTCTGCACTTTTGGTAGGAATGGCTGGCTGTATAATGTCTCTGGGGATCTGAAGGATAGTACCAACTAGAAGTGAAACCAGGGAATACATGGGATGTGGGGCACAGGAGTAATTCCCAAGGAAAGACTGGAGGGGCTCAGTGCCTCCTGATATGAATGGGTCTATCTGGTCAGGCCATGGGCTGGTAGGGCAGGTAACCTGCGGTGCTGTGCCCCCTGGGAGTTGGCCGCCCCAGGGGTGCTCCTAATATCACTTGGGTTTGGCAACCCCACTGTGAGAATGACACATGGCCACGGTGCTAAAGCTATTTCTGCACTGCGCCTCTTTGGGCTAGGCCTTTTGGCTTAGTCTGGGTTACCAAGTCATAAAGCCTAGTCTATGCACTAGCATGGGCACTTATTTATTTAGGTTTTTTTTGTCTTCACGTCTGTCACTGCACTTTTATTTGACACCCCTGACGACGTCACTGTATGACGAAACGCGTCGGGATTGGCTGAAACCTTGACGCATGCGCAGACGAGGGACGCGGCGGCCAACTTGCTGGTGGGATACCCACACGATTTTTTTACACTACACGCTGGATGTCATCTCCATGAATGTAAGCTGCTTTCTTCTTATCTAATAAATTGTTGACGATACTACACCATGAGGGGATTATTCTTTTATGTCTCCTGAGTGTCTGAAGCGACGGTTGGGAGTCCGATCTGGAGGGGGAGACGAACCCATGTGATTGGTTTCCCTTTGTCACCTGCCTATCCACATTCAGAGCGTGTTTTACCCTGTGGGGTCTTTAAAGTTGTTAAGAGTACCTTGGTATTTTGATTGGTGGTGGACTCTCCTACTTGCACCCTTCCATCTCGACATTTGCACTTGGGACTTGTTCGCTTCTTATTGTCAGCCCAAATTTTATATGTTGATTAGCGCGACACCATTTTCTACCATTTCTGCACTGCGCCTCTTTGGGCTAGGCCTTTTGGCTAAGTCTGGGTTACCAAGTCATAAAGCCTAGTCTATGCACTAGCATGGGCACTTATTTATTTAGGTTTTTTTGTCTTCACGTCTTTCACTACACCTTTATTTTTGTTTCTTTTTTCACTGGATTGAAGGTGTGGGTTCTTGGACCTAACCTGAAGTCTAGGGGGAGGATATGTGGCCATTAGGTTCTTTCCTCCCTTGAACTGGGGGGTTTCTTTTTGGGAGAGCTCCTCACCTAGTACTTGTTGGTCGGCTTCGGCTGACCATGAGGAGAGGGATCCACCAGACTTTTTGACTAGGTAGACCAAGTTGAGCCTTGCCCCTATAAGGAGTCTTGCACTCCAGATGGTCAGGGTAGAGGCCTACTCCTTCAGGGGGTGGGAGGGGAGACACACCCTTAAGTGCACTTTTTTGTCTGTGTTTTTTCACATGCACTTTTTTTGTAAACATAGTTATTTTCGCTTTAGCGCACCTAAATAAAATAAAAAGCTGCATTCTCAGTGATTTCAGGGGTCTCTAATGAATGTAAAGGTTGCATTGTCAGTGTTGTTAGTGGTCTCTAGTAAGTACATAGGCTGTATCCTCGGTGATGTTTTTAGTTTCTAGGCAAAGTATAGGCTGCATTCTAGGTGATGTCATTGGTCTCGAGAGAATGTAAAGGCTGCATTCTCAGTGATGTCACTGGTCTTCATGTAAAGAATAGGATGCATGCTTAGTAATGTCATTGGTCTCTAGGCACCCCAGATGTTTTGGAACTGCATTTCCCATGATGCTCCTGTACTCTGCAGTGTAGGTGAGCATCATGGGAAATGTAGTTCCAAAACATCTGGGGTGCCAAGGTTTGCCATCACTGCTCTAGGCAATGTATAGGCTGCATTTCCAATTTTTGTTTTATTAAGATATAAAAATGGCCATTGCATCATTGCAAGAGCACTGCAAAAAGCGGCGATGCAACTCTGCGATTCATCAATAGCATGAAAGCTGTGTAATGGAATGATCCTGAGACTTTAGCAGACTGCAGCTGCAGCCTTCATGATGGTTATGACTACTATAGAATATGAAATGTCTTTGTCTGGTTTCTAGTGACTGGTTTGACTGCATTCTCTGTAACATTGCCCCTGTTCTTGGTGGCATTATCTATCTCTAATGTCTCTAATCCTCACAATCATTCTCGGTGACTTCAACATCCCTTTTAACACTAACACTCCTGATACTTCTAAACTTCTTAGTCTAACCTCCTTTTTTGGCCTGAAGCAATAGATACATGCTTCTACTCACTCTGGTTGCAACACCCTCAACCTTGTATTCTCCTACCAATGCACTCCAAGCAACCTCTCCAACAATCCTTTTCCTCTCTCTGATCACCACTTTATTAGTTTCGCTCTCTTCCTGTCTTCCACTACCTCTCCCTGCAACCATATAACAATTACCCATAGAAAACTTTAGCACTTCAACCCTTCTCTTCTGTATTTTTCAACTGACCACCTCCATGACAAAATCTCACCCCTGTCCTGCCCCAGTCTAACCACTTCTGTCTATAATAGATCCCTGTCCTCTGCCCTGGATGAGCTTGCCCCGCTCACTACTAGGGATGATCGAACGGTTCGGGTCGACCATCGGTTCGACCCGAACATTGACTGCTCGAAATTCGGCCGAATTCTAAACTTTTTGCTGAAAAAGTTCGGAATTCGGCAACCAGAACCGACCAAAATGCAATGGGACAGGAACTGGGCTTTAAAAGCCTGTGATTGGACCAGAACCGTCAGTAAAAGCCAATTGAGGGGGCAGGAGGATGCCAGGAATGTGATTGGTGTGACTAGGGGGTCCAGAGGCCAATCAGTAGTGAATATGCCCCCCAGTATATAAGATAGCCCCGCCAAATCACTAGCACTGTAATACAGGGATGTGGAAGAGAGTGGAACAGTTCTGTTTATCCTGCTTCCATAGTGTCATTTAGCAATTATTAGTGTGAGGAAAGGGATATCTAGTGTTAGTGTTAGGGTACTATATTCCACTATAGTTAGATTCAATAATCTAGTTTCTGTAGGGAAAGTGTTAAGTGTCAGGGTGACCGTAGTGTAGTGTAGGGTGAACTGACTCTGACTGCTATGGCAGGGTGACAAAACCCTTCCATGTCAGGGTGACCGCCATAGAAAAAAGATTGTTTGTATTAGAATTCCAGTAGAGCAGGATAGTGGCTTTGCTACTTTCACACCTGGCCGTTTTTGTTGCAGGCGTTTATTGGGCTTTTTTGTGGGCGTCTTTGGAGGCAGGCATGACATCTGAACTTCTGTGTAGGGGTATATATACACACACACATGTATGTATATATACACATACACACATATAGGTGTGAAAGTAGCAGAACCCTATGCCTGCGCTAATGAAATTATTTGCAGGCATAGGGCTACGCTCCTATCACACCTATATGTGTGTATGTGTATAAATACATATATGTGTGTGTGTATATATACCTCTATACAGAAGTCCAGATGTTATGCCTGCCTCCAAAGACACCCAAAAAATGCCCCAAAAAAACGCCTGCAACAACACACCTGGGCGTTTTTGTTGCAGGCGTTTTTTTGGGCATTTTTTGTGCGTCTTTGGAGGCAGGCATAACATCTGAACTTCTGTATAGGGGTATAGGTACACACACACTTATATGTATTTATACACATACACACATATAGGTATGATAGGAGCGTAGCCCTATGCCTGCAAATAATTTCATTAGCGCAGGCATAGGGTTCTGCTACTTTCACACCTATATATGTGTATATATACATACATGTGTGTGTGTATATATACCCCTACACAGAAGTTCAGATGTCATGCCTGGCTCCAAAGACGTCCACAAAAAAGCCCAATAAACGCCTGCAACAAAAACGGCCAGGTGTGAAAATAGCGGAGCCACTATCCTGCTCTATTGCAATTCTAATACAAACAATCTTTTTTTTTCTGGTTCTGGACATGCTACAGAGCTGAAACTTCACAGGTACACTTTTTAGACCCCCCCAGACACTAAATCCAAAGAAATCTCTTTTTTTTTTTTTCAATATTTTTTTCAATAATTGGCTCTCTATCAAAAACGACAATTTTTAAGAACTTTTTTTGTGTGATTAATAGGCCCTGAGGCATGACCCAGAACCCTAGGCACTTTTTAGGGGCATTTATTTGGGTTTTAGGGCTTCAAAATGGGGTTTTTTGATTACCGAAGTTCGGGTCCCATTGATTTCAATGGGGTTCTGAAATCTGGGCCGAACTTTCGGAAGTTTGGGTGTTCTGGTCGAACCGAACTTTTCAAAAGTTCGATCATCCCTACTCACTACACAAAGAATCAGGCCCCGACCCCTACAACCCTGGCAAAGAGATGACACCAGAAGTCTCAAAAAAACCTAGCCGCGTTCTAAGTCTCATGAAGACTTCAACCAATACAAATCTTCCCTCCAAAAATACAATTCTTGCCTCCACACTGCCAAGTAATTTTATTTCTACACTCTCATTTACCCCTTCCCATCCAGTCCCCATCAATTTTTCTCTGCCTTTAACTCTTTACTTTGTCCCCCCCCCCCCCCCCCCCCACTGCCTCCACCAACAAACTCACTCACTGCCAAAGAGATCGCCAACCACTTAAAAAAAAGATTGATTCAATTTGTGAAGGATATCCCTCCCACTTAACACCCCATGTCCACAGGTACAATAAACACTTCCCTTATTCAATCCTTGTACTATAGACAAGGTTGATAAATGTATTTCTATTGCCCACCTAACTACCTGCCGTCTGGACCCTGGTCCCTCTTAAATACTACGGTCACCCTCTCACTCTACACTTTACACTCCTACACTCTCTAACTCACATCTAAAATCTCTCCCTCTCATCTGATATTTTTTCCAACTCTCTAAAACATGCACCAATCACCTCCATCCTTAAAAATCCCTCCTTGGATCCCACCAATCTTAACAACCTTTGCCCTATCTAATTGCTCCCTTTTCCTCCAAACTCCTTGAATGCCTGGTCTACAACTAACTGAATGACTGAGTGACAACCTCATTAAGAATAACCTTCTTTATCCCCTTCAGTCTGGATTTCGCCCCCACAACTCCACAAACACTGCTCTCCTAAAACTTATAAACTCATGAACAATTCGCCCATCACAAGACAAGCTATATATTATTACCTATAAGGTAGCGAGGGATATCCCACACTTTTTGTCAAAATGATCTACTAACAGCAAAAGTTAATGGACACTATTCTGTACTCTTACTTCTGGAGCTTTCAGCTGCCTATAATACAGTTGACCACCCCCTCCTGAAAAAAAAAAAAAAAACATTACTTTTTTGGTCTCTGTGGCTGTGTTCTTTGCTGGCTCTCATCCTACCTATCCGCAACTTCAGTGTCACTTACAATTTTACTTCCTCTCTTCTTTTCCTTTCTCCGTAGGAGTCCCCCAAGGTTCTGTTCTTTGACCTCTCGTATTTACCTCCTACCTGGGTCAGCTGATAGACTCCCATCGCTTTTAATATAATTTCTACGCTGGCAACACCCGAATCTTTCTTTCTAACCCTCAGTTCACAAAATCAGACTCCTCACGCATCACTAATTTACTAACTGACATATCAGTCTGGATGTCAAACTACTTCCTCAAACTCAACCTGTCCAAAACTGAGCTTAATGGCACAACCATCAACCCATCCCCGTATGCCAGTGTGCTAGGTGTTATCCTGTAAACTGAACTCTCCTTTCAACCCCACATCCTATCACTTTCCAAAGCATGCCGCCTCAACCTCCGCAACATCCCCAAGATGCGCCCCTTCCTAACCAATGATAACACAAAGCTCCTTATTCAATCCCTGGTCATCTTTCGCCTCGACTACTGCAACTATCTCCTCATTGGCTTACCTTTAAATAGGCTATTCCCCCTTCAATCTATCATGAATGCTGCTGCCAGACTCATCCACCTTACAAACTGCTCAGAGTCTGCTACCCCTCTGCGAATCCCTCCATTGGTTGCCACTGACCCAACTTATTAAATTCAAAATACTAACATAAACTTTCAAACCCATCCACAACTCTGCCCCCAGCTTCATCAGTAACCTAGTCTTAAAATACCAACCTAATCGTTCTCTTTGTTCCTCCCAATACCATCTGCTCTCTAGTTCCTTTGTTACCTCCTCCTATGCTCACCTTTAGGACTTCTCCTGAGCCTCTCCCATCCTTTGGAATTCCCTACCCCAATCTGTCAGATTATCTCCAACACTATCCACTTTTAGGTGAAAATGTTTCTCTTCAGAGAAGCCTATCTTGCCTTCACCTAATAAGTGTACATTTATTATCTCCATCAGCTCATCCCCCACAGTTATTAGCTTTTGTATCACATGACCCTCCCCATTAGATTGTAAGCTATAATGAGCAGGGCTTTCTGTTTCCTCCTGTATTGTAACTGTACTGTCTGCCCTTACATTGTAAAGCGCTACGCAAGCTGTTGACGCTACATAAATCCTGTATAATAATAATAATAATAAATAGATGCTGCATTCTTGGTGATGTCAATAGTCTTTAATGAATGAATAAGATACCATCTCAGTAATTTCCAAGGTCAATAAAGAATGTATAGGCTGCATTAAAAGTAATGTATGTCATTGGTCTCTAGACAAGAGTCTCATGGCTCCCAAGCTCCGAAATTCTGTCCCCTGCTATGGACATGCTGGATGCTGGTCTATGAAGCCCATTCCCACTTCTTGCTGGCACTGTAGTTTACATAGCGGCACCACACCAGTGACATCACTTCCTTCAAATATTTTTTTCAAGAAGAGATTTTACATTCGAGTCTCAGTGTCAGGAACTTCATATTGGCCACTGGAGAAGTCATGCTCATATTCTTGCATGTGTGCACAAACATGCACAACTTTTTAAGCATAGTACCTTAACTAAGTGTGCAAAGATGAGCATGCTCACCACATCGTGCACATGAACAACAGACACATCTGCCACAGAATCTGATGCCTGATGGCCAATTTAAAACAGAGGCCTGCATGGGATCCCCGCTGGATGGTTTAAATGTGTTCTCTTGTTACAGCGTATTTATTTTTCTGAAGTCTGCTGAACACACCCGCACAGGCGTCTTTATTCAATCTTACCAACTATACTCTGGCTACGTCTGACTCTTCTCTGGATTACTGCTCCTTTCTGCTGCTCATCCATGTTACTAACCTTGGTCTGGACTTTCCACAAAGTTTCTGCCTTCTTATTTTGTACTTCACTGTCAGTACACTGCCATCCCTTGCCTATCCCTGACCTGGACTCTGTTTCAGATTTAGTACCTCTCCGCCTGGATAGTACCAAATTGGGCATGTGACCTGACTCCACACTTCTGCTCATCTGACATCAGTACATGTACATCGAACAAGTCTGCTGATCCAACTTACTAGCATCGGCTCCCTTCTGTGAACTGTGACTCCAAAGAACTTGGAGGGCTGCTCAAAGAACTACAAAGCCTCCCCTTACAGTCTAATGCACAAAACAGGAGCTGGTGTTCAAGCAAGCTCATTAACGCTAGCAGAAGCAAATTAGAAGACTGGAGGTGAAAACGCTGCACACTGAAGCCCAGCCACAATAGGTGACGATATGGCTTCAGCCTGAGCTCCTCCTGACTATAATCCTCCAAAGGAGTGTAGTCAGAATGATTTTCAGCTGAAACCATATCTTCACCTTTCTGTATAGTGGTTAAGTTCCAGTGTGCAGAGTTTTCACCTCCAGTCTTCTGAGCTGCATCGTTCTACTGCCTTAGAAGTCTCTGTCTCCAATCCCAGGCTTTAACGTCCTAGCCCATACCCAGCATATTGGATTAAAAAAAAAACCCTCCCCTTTTCCAAGGTAACCCCCCCCCATCCCCTCCCCCTTGCACTGTTGGCTTCAGCGCCTATGTCCTTGTTATCCAATTCCAAGGGTGCTTGGATAGGAAAGTTGAAAGAATCCATCCTTGTCATCTCAAGCTCCACAGACAGGTTCTTGGCATTCAGCTTTAAAGACCTGCCTTCTAATGCATTTCACCTGCTCAAGGGTTAGACAACAACTAAGCCCAGTTGGGTGAAATGCATTAGAGAGGAGGCCTTTATGGTTGAGACCTGGATGTATACTGTCTTCTTCGAAAAAAGCTTCTAAGAAAATGATGGTAACGGTGTGCTCCTCTGTTTAAACTTACCTTTGAAAGTATTGTTTTACAGAAAGAGTGATTGAGGCATAGAATAGACTTCCAGCACAAGTAGTGAGATTATCAAAAGTATAGAAAAGGGGAGGGGGTTTCCAACCCTGTCCAGAAAAGGGCAGAGGTAGAACCGATGGGGATTTAAATGTGCCACTAATGCAATAATTTTCTCCAAATTCAGTCCATATTTAAAAGTTAATAAAAAAAGTTTTTATTCAATATATATGAAAAACAAATAGACATACATATTCATTACAGTTAGATATAAATATATTGTACATGAAGCAGAGTACTTAAATTTCATTAAGCCCAAAGTGGGACTATATGAAAGTACAGGGAATTGCTGGAACTACGCGTTTCGCTGTGAGTGCTTCCTCAGGCTAGCTGTTTCAAAGTGTTCTTAATATAGATAGAAAATTTACAGAACAAACAATATATATGTTAACACACAATACATATAAAGATTGGGATACATCCAAAGTTCGTGCTTATATCTTAGTATATTTAAATTTTTACTTTCTAGAAAGATATAAGCACAAACTTTGGATGTATCCCAATCTTTATATGTATTGTGTGTTAACATATATATTGTTTGTTCTGTAGATTTTCTATATATATAAAGAACACTTTGAAACAGCTGGAGCCTGAGGAAGCACTCACAGCATAGTTCCAGCAATTCCCTGTACTTTCATATAGTCCCACTTTGGGCTTAATGAAATTTAAGTACTCTGCTTCATGTACAATATATTTATATCTAACTGTAATGAATATGTATGTCTATTTGTTTTTAATATATATTGAATAAAAACTTTTTTTTATTAACTTTTAAATATGGACTGAATTTGGAGAAAATTATTGCATTAGTGGCACATTTAAATCCCCGTCAGTTCTACCTCTGCCCTTTTCCGGACAGGGTTGGAAACCCCCTCCTCTTTTCTCTACACAATTTTTACAATGGGGAAGGTGCCAATTTACTATCATTGATTAGAAAAGCCAACTTCTCCCCCTCCACAACCATTATCAAAAGTATATGGATTCATACGAGCTTGGGACAAACCTAGATCAGGCAAAAAAGTAAAGAAAAAAAAAATGAAATACAAAAAAATGGGGCCGACTTGATGGACCACTTGGTCTTTGCTTGGCTTGTTTCTATCCTACTTCTCCATAGGTGCTTCTACAGATCGCCATATATTTGGGGGCTTCTACCCTCATTCTTTCTACCTAGAAAATGGACAAGCTGCTTCATTTTTTAAAATAAAACTTCCCAATGTCATTAATATCTAGTGAATATATATAGACCGCATTCTCGTGAATGTGGAACGTCTCATAAATGTCATCTCTACATTGCATTCCCTTTAGTGGACGCAATGCTTTAGCTGGCGAATGCAGTATGTACGTATCGTATCTGGCTAAAGGCTACTTGCTTGTTTACTTGTAATTCAGGTCATTGATGTTATTCCTGAGCACAGCAATTACTGTTTTCCAAAGACTTACTGCAGTTTAAAGATCCAACATATTATTCAAAAAGCATGTTTCTCATTAAACTCTGACCTAGTTTAGGTACGATAGATTCCACATTCATCTTGCTTATTAAGGGGCCCTAATTACAGCTTTCTATGACAGAAATGTCATATTACTTTTAGTCATGGCCCTAAATAATAGTATACTTTGTTTTTGCTGCTTTCTTTTTTTTTTTTTAGTAGCAAAGAACCTTTTCACAAAAATGTTACAAAAAAGGTATGTGAGATGAACCATGCAACATGGTAGGATTTGTGTGTTTTGATGATGCTTATTCTATTTTTGAACATTCGAGTAATATAAGTATTTCACACACTGTCATTGCACCGTGTGTCGGCGGTCATATATTACCAGCCTTGGCCAAGGCGGGCGGATGATGAGTCTGTGTTTGTACTTGCAGAGATGATATCAGTTGTAGCTGCAGACTGTCACCTTGGTTTATATCCACCTTGGACTTTCCCCATCCTGTCCATCAAGCTTATAAATCTCAGCATTACTATATGGACAGAAACTTATGACTCTGGTCATTAAGACGATATGAAGGAACAGAAGCAGACAGATTTAATCAAGATATATTCAGTGATTTTTTTTTCTGCAAGGTTTTGGAGACATTCCAGTTCTAAAGGATATCAAAATTCAAGAACAAAAATGTAATATATTGGAACTTACCAGTCCTTGGATGTGGTGGAAGCATTCGATTTCCTTTCTCAGGCTAAAGCTATTTTTAACAAGTACAGAATATGCATGTTGATCTTACCAGAAATGTTTTCTTCCATCTTCCTTCTTCCTTCTGTAAACTACTACCCTGCCCCCTTGTAATTGAAAATAAATGAAGAAGACATATTTGTAGTCCAAGTCAAGAGAACAGGCTAATGTGAAAGCCATGGTTCCCTCCATAGATGCAATGGGCTGAGTGAGCGTAGCCAGGCTAGGACCAGAAATGTTATCTGCTGGACTAGCAGTTAAAAATATATAACAAACACAGCCTAAAAAATGAAATAAAGCCTCTTTTCTCAAAGGGAACTAAAGTACTGTGCAAAGATTTTAGGCAGGTGTGAAGAAATGTTGTAAAGAATGCTTTCAAAACATGTGTGTGTGTATGTATATATATATATATATATATATATACAGTATATATATACAGTAAAACCTTGGTTTGAGAGTAACTTGGTTTAAGAGCGCTTTGCAAGACAAGCAAAATTTTCAAATAAATTTTGACTTGGTTTACAAGCGATGTCTTGATATACAAGTAGCCTCAAGTCACAGCTGAGTATAAAAGAGAAGAGAGGCGCCTCTAAGTGTAGCAATATGGTTAAATTTAATGAAGGTACAACATTTAGCAACTCACATGGTTGAGGATTGGAACAGGCACATCTAAGTATGCAGGCATCCAGGCTAAAGCTGTCCACATAGACCATCCTCCACACCGCCATCTACGTCATCCCTTCCATGCTGCCCCTCGCTTTCAGATCCCTTTACTGCAGGGTGGTCTTCCCGGTCAGGATTACAGACTGGCAGCCGGCGGTGCAGAAGATAGTCCCTGTGGACAGCTTTACCCCGGATGCCTGCATACTTAGATGTGCCTGTTTTATTCATCAACCATGTGAGTTGCTAAATGTTGTACCTTCATTAAATGGAACCATATTGCTACACTTAGAGGCGCCTTTCTTCTCTTTGATACTCTGTAGCTCCTACTGGATTTTGCTTCTAATCCCCTTGTGGAAGCGGCTATTTGTGGATGGACATTTTATGGTTATATAACCTATCGCAATGCTATAATCTTTTTATATGGACTATAAACTGAAGGATTTATGAATAAATGGTTGTGGAACGAATCATCTGAGTTTCCATTATTTCTTATGGGGAAATTTGCTTTGATATAAGAGTGCTTTGGATTACAAGTATGCTTCCGGAACGAATTATGCTCGCAATCCAAGGTTTTACTGTATATTGTGACAGGAAGTCAGGTAAATCTGTGGGTGTTGTCACAGACGGGAGATACATTTCTGCCTTGTTTAGACAATTCACCAATTACTATCAGCTGTCGGCTGCGAAGGTAGCCAGAAAGGTTTAAGGCCGTTGGAAAGCTTCAGTTATTCAGAATGAGGCAATTAAGGCCTCTATAAGTTATCCAGAGGATGACTACTGATTGCTGCCTCCTGAGGCTTTTTGCGTTAAGGAGAGCAGTGAGCTGAGAAAGATTTCTGAAGGTGAGGTGGTGTTGAATTTTTCTGTGTGAAAGGAAAAAAAATGGACTATTGGTTTTCTGCTGCATGACCAGCAGTGTCTGCCCAGCAGTAGGTTGGGACAGACTCCATAGGTAGGTTCCTGTGTTGTGAAGGTAGACGCCCCAAGTGGCCAGGGTTTATTTTATGTTTGTTTGATTTATGCTGTTTGGATGCTTGCACTTGTTTCCAGCAAATTGGAAGAATAAACCATAGACCGTTGTTTTCAACCACTCCTCGGCTGTCTCTCTGTGTAGCGAACCCACCCAAGGGGTCACCCACACCTGCTACCGAACTAACCCCTTACTATATATATGTTTATCAATTTATAAAATGCAAAGTGAACAAACAGAAGAAAAAATTAAATTAAATAAAACCAATATTTACTGTGTCTACCCTTTGGCTTCAACCCAGCATCAATTCTTACACTTGCACAAAGTCAGGGATTTTGTAGGATTGGAGTCAGGTGTATAATTTAATCAATTATACCAAGCAGGTGCTAATGTTCATCTATTTCATAAGTAGGCTGAAACACAGTCATTGACTGAAACAGAAACAGCTGTGTGGGAGGTCTAAAACTGGGTGAGGAACAGCCAAACTCTGCTACTAAGTTGAGGTTGTGGAAGACAGTTTCATGTCACGGGTCATACATAGTGGCACTGAGAACAGCATCATGACACAAGGTAGTTATACTGCATCAGCAAGGTCTCTTCCAGGCAAAGATTTCAAAGCAGACTGGGGTTTCAAGATGTTCTGTTCAACTCTTTTGAAGAAGCACAAAGAAACAGGCAACATTGACTTTAGACACAGTGGTGGGCCAAGGAAACAATTCAGCATATGAAAGACACATCATGCTTACTTCCCTTTGACATGGGACGATGTCCAGCACTGCCATCAGCACATAATTAGCAGAAACCAGTGGGACCCAGGTACACCCATCTACTGCACAGAGAAGTCTGGCCAGAAGTGGTCTTCATGGAAGAATTGTGGCCAAAACAGCCAAACCTCAGAAGTGGAAACCAGGCTAAGTAACTCAACTATGCACAAAAACATAGGAACCTAGCTGTAGAAAAATGTCAGCACGTGCCCTTAATTAATGAGTCAAAATGTGAAATATTTGACTGTAGCAAGAGGCAGTTTGTTGTTGAAGGGCTGGAGAGTGGTAAAATAATTAGTGTCTGTGTCATGGACATGCAATAGTCTCTGGCAGCTTACCTTCTCCTCCATGTCTGCATTAGAGGCCAGACTCTCCTTCTGGCGGCTTTTTTATCATCTCTCCTCCCTGTTTGTCTCCACCTCAGGCCATTCCAGGAAGTCTATATTAACCAGTGCACTGCAGGTCTGCTTTGCTGTTCAACAGTGTTTGTTAGCTTGTGTTCCTGTCTGCCGTGTGCTACATCCACCTTTCTGTGTACCGACTTTGGCTCGTCTCTGACTACTCCTGTTTGCCTGTGACCCTGACCTTTGGCCTGTCCCTTGGTTACCCTCGTCTGCCCGTTGCCACAACCTCGGCTTACCCATCACTATCCCTTGTGTCCTGAGTGGCTGCTTCCCCTCTCTCCCTACGGAGCGTGACCCGGGGGACCCCAGGGGCAGCGAAGTCCATCCTCACCACTAGAGGCTCTGGTGAACACCTGCTGGGTCTCCGTGCCCTGGGGAATTTTGGGCTCAAGTTTCCTGTCCATCCACAGCAGTCAGCTATTGGGTTCACTACCTTGCGGTGTACCCCTGTCTCCAACAGGGTGCAGTTGTCACCTGGCCACAGGTGACCTGACAGTCTGCAGGCAATAGTAAAGCATGGTGGAGGTTCCTTGCAAGTTTGGGCTGCATTTCTGCAAATAGAGTTGGATATTTGTTCAGGATTAATGGTGTTCTGAAAGGTGAAAACCCAAGATCCCGTATCTAAGAAAATTTGAATATTATTTAAGACCAATAAAAAAAAAGGATTTTTAATACAGAAATGTTGGCTTACTAAAAAAGTATGTCCATGTACAGTATAGTATGCACTCATTGCTTGGTTGGGGCCCCTTTTTGCATTAATAATTACACCAATGCGGTGTGGCATGGAGGTGATCAGCCTGTGGCACTGCTGAGGTGTTATGGAAGCCCAGGTTGCTTTGATGGTGGCTTTCAGCTGATCTGCATTGTTGGGTCTGGTGTCTCTCATCTTCCTCTTGACAATACCCCACAGATTCTCTATGGGGTTTAGGGTCAGGTGAGTTTGCTGGCCAATCAAGCACAGTGATATCATAATCAATAAACCAGGTATTGATAGTTTTGGCAGTGTGGGCAGAGGGAAGCATGAAGTGCTCTAGAATTTCCTGGTAAAGGACTGTGCTGACTTTGGATCATCACTGACTGTGGAAACTTTACACTGGACCTCATACAACTTGGAATCTGTGCCTCTCCACTCTTCCCCAGAGCTTGTGACCTTTATTTACAAACTAAATGCAATATTTTCCACAGTCCCCGATGATTTGGGGAGCCATGTCATCTGCTGGTGTTGATCCAATGTGTTTTATCAAGTCCAAAGTCAGCACAGCCCTCTACCAAGAAATTCTAGAGCACTTCATGCTTCCTTTGCGGACCAGTTTTATGGAGATGCTGATTTCATTTAGGTTGATTGGCCAGCAAACTCACCTGACCTTAACACCATATAGAATCTGTGGGGTATTGTCAAGAGGAAGATGAGAGACACCAGCTCCAACAATGCAGACAAACTGAAAGCCACCATCAAAGTATCCTGGGCTACCATAACACCTGAGCAGTGCCACAGGCTGATCGCCTCCATGCCACGCCACATTGATACAGAAATTCATGCAAAAGGAGTCCCAACCAAGTATTGAGTGCATACTATACTGTACATGGACATACACTATATTACCAAAAGTATTGGGACACCTGCCTTTACACGCACATGAACTTTAATGGCATCCCAGTCTTAGTCCGTAGGGTTCAATACTGAGTTGGCCCACCCTTTGCAGCTATAACAGCTTCAACTCTTCTGGGAAGATTTTTTTCTGCTTTCAGCACATCATCTTTAGTGATAACATGCTCACTTGCTGCCTGATATATCTCACCCACTTTCAGATGCCATTGTAAAGAGATAACACAGCCCAACAAAAAATAAATCTTTTCTCTTGGTGACTTGCTTTTTAGACCTGTTCTTGGAGTTATTTAGAGCGCTGATTCAGAAAATCGCATTGGCTAGACTGCCTCAGTTCTAATTTTTTTAGATATGGTCAAATCTATATAATTATTTTAGTCCGTTTTTGACAAAATCTTGCTGATCAACTTGTTCTTCTGTTACTTAGTTTGTGTTTTTAGCAGACACAGTGAGAATGTTTACATACTTCCAACTGTAATTTTACATCGGAAATATTACATTCTAAAGTTTCTAAAGCCATACCCAAACGAAATTTACGTCCTTTTTTTCCCACAAACAGAGCTTTCTTTTGGTGGTATTTGATCACCTGTGCGATTTTTACTTTTTGCGCTATAAACAAAAAAAGAGCGTTTATTTTGAAAAAATAACAATATTTTTCACATTTTTTTTTATATGAAATTCCCCCCCCCCCCCAAAAAATGTAAAAATCTAATTTTTTTTTAATTTTTGGCCAATTTGTTTTCTGCTACCTATGTTTGGTAAAAAAAATCACAATAAGCGTATTTTGATTGGTTTGCGCAAAAGTTATTGCGTTTACTAACTAAGGGAAAGATTTCTGTCATTTTTGGTGTTTTTTTTTCTAACGAGTAATGGCGGCGATCTGCGATTTTTTTTTTTGCGGGACTGCGACATTGTGGCGGACAGAGCGGACCCTTGACTGACATTTTTGACACTTTTGGGGGTACCAGTGACATTACTGCAGTAATCAGTGCTATATATATGCATTGTTACTGTAAAAATGACACCGGCAGGGAAGGAGTTAATTTTATTGGAGAGGGAGGGGTTAATGTATGCCTGGCGCTTACTGACGTGTGTGGGGGGAGGTGACTGAGTGACACAGGGAAAGATCGCAGGTTCAGCTATGATGAACCCTGCAATCTCACCCTGCCTGTCACTTAGGAGATCCGCCCGCTTGTGTTTACACAAGCAGGCGCATCTCCACACTTGATTCCCAGACGATCGGGGAAGAGCAGCGGCGATCGCCGCTGATCCTCCCCTGGCCCGACTCCCGCTGTGACTGAATACAGCGGGAGCGAGCCTCCGGCGGCGCGCGTGCACGGCCGAGAAAAGGGAGTGTCTGGTGACGTAGGTCTACGTCGCCAGACGATAACGAACCACTTTGCCGCAGTAGTGCTCGAGTGAGCAGACGGCAAGAGGTTACATTATTAACTGTATTATAGGTAATGATCGTGTTGGAGTTGTGTGTTTATTGCCACTCCTATTATTTTTATTTTTTGCAGCTCGAGCACTGTAGAGGCCATGGCTAATTTTTTTAAGTGTTTCTTTTAGTGATCGACCGATATCGTTTTTTTAATGCTGATATCGATATTTTGGTCATCGGATATCGGTATCGGCCGATATTTTCGGACATGTAAAAAAATGTTTTTTTTTATTTTTTATTTTTTCACAGGTACTCATTGTTGAGGGATCTGGGGGTCTAAAAGACCCCAAACCCCTCCTCGGCACTGAAAAGAATTCAAAACGCCAAGTTTGGCTGTTTTGAATGCTGTCAGTTTTTTAATTTGGAGCCGAGTACCCAGAAGTGATGTCATGACATCACTTCCGGGTTTTTTACATGGAGACCCCGATCAGAGCCAAATGCGACTTTGATCGGGTCTCCGGCGGCCGCGCAGGTAGGATGCCCGGGTCTCCAGGTGGGAGCCGGGTGAGCCGCGGATGGACGTCCCCTCCCGCTGCTTGTAATGACAGCCGAGTGGCTTCTCACCAGTTACCATTACAAGACAGCCGACCGTCGGCTATGGATGCCGATACCGGGTTGATGCCTCTAGCTGCAGGCATCACTCCGGTACAGCACTTTCCTGGAATATCGGCAATATCGGTAACCTCCGGGGCCGATTCCGATATATATCGGGGAAAGTGCATTTCGGCCCCCGATATATCGGGGATGCCGATAATCGGTCGATCCCTAGTTTCTTTAACCACTTCAGCTCCGGAAAGGTTTTACCAGGCCATCTTTGCGATTCAACACTGCGCTGCTTTAACTGACAATTATGCAGTCGTGCGACCCTGTATCCAAATATAAATGATGTCCTTTTTTTCCCACAAATAGAACTTTCTTTTGCTGGTTTTTCATCACCTCTGCGGTTTTTAGATCTATAAACAATAAAAAGAGCGACAATTTAAAAATGTACAATATTTTTTACTTTCTGCTATAAAACATTCCCAATAATTTTTTTTTAAAAAATCAAATTTTTTTTATCAGTTTAGGCTAATTTGTATATTTTTTTTTTATACATATTTTTGGTAAAAAAAAATCCCAAAAAGCGTATATCAATTGGTTTCCGCAAAAGTTATAGCGTTTAAAAACTACGGGATAGAGTTATGGACATTTTATTTATTTATTTTTTATTAGCGATTTTTATCAGGATTGCGACATTGTGGCAGACAGATCAGACCCTTAACTGACATTTTTGATTTGTTTTGGTTACCAGTGACATAACTACAGTAATCAGTGCTAAATAATACTGTTACTGTATAAATGACACTGGCAGGGAAGGGGTTAACACTCAGGGTGTTCAAGGGGTTAAATGTGTTCCCTTTTGTGCTTACTAATTGTGTGGGGGGATGGGTTGGGCAGAGGCAGAGAGAGATTGGTGATTCATCTTAGCTTAGCTCAATCACACGATCTTTCCCTGCCTCTCTGACAGAAGAGCCGCCTGCTTTGTTTACATAGGCAGACGGCTCTTCTGTCATTCTAGCCAAAGATCGCAGAAGGCTGGCGGCAATCGAGCCCGCTCCTCCTGCGGTCTGCCTCCCGCTGTGTCAAATCGCCAAAACCGCTTGAAAATAATCAGGTAGATCTACGTGATTATGCACAGCCGAGCCCGCCTGCCACAGTAAATCTGTGTGGGGCAGTGGGCAAGTGGTTGGCCTGTACTGTGAGGTTTGTGCTAGGGGGCCTGTACTGTGGGGTTTGTGCTAGGGGGCCTCTACTGTGGGGTTTGTGCTAGGGGGCCTGTACTGTGGAGTTTGTGCTAGGGGGTCTGTACTGTGGGGTTTGTGCTAGGGGGTCTGTACTGTGAGGTTTGTGCTAGGGGGTCTGTACTGTGGGGTTTGTGCTAAGGGGCCTGTACTGTGGGGTTTGTGCTAGGGGGCCTGTACTGTGGGGTTTGTGCTAGGGGGTCTGTACTGTGGGGTTTGTGCTAGGGGGTCTGTACTGTGGGGTTTGTGCTAGGGGGTCTGTACTGTGAGGTTTGTGCTAGGGGGTCTGTACTGTGGGGTTTGTGCTAGGGGGCCTGTACTGTGGAGTTTGTGCTAGGGGGTCTGTACTGTGGGGTTTGTGCTAGGGGTCTGTACTGTGAGGTTTGTGCTAGGGGGTCTGTACTGTGGGGTTTGTGCTAAGGGGGCCTGAACTGTGGAGTTTGGGCTAGGGGGCCTGTACTGTGGAGTTTGTGCTAGGGGGCCTGTACTGTGGGGTTTGTGCTAGGGGGTCTGTACTGTGGGATTAGTGCTAGGGGGGCTGTACTGTGGGGTTTGTGCTAGGGGGCCTGTACTGTGGGGTTTGTGCTAGGGGGTTTGTGCTTGAGGGGTTTGTGTGGGGTTTGTGCTTGAGGGGTTTGTGCTGGGGGGGTCTGTACTGTGGGGTTTGTGCTAGAGGGTCTGTACTGTGGGGTTTGTGCCACTCTCAGTCAGTGTATCCCATAATAGGGTGTCTCTCACAGTATATCCCATAATAGGGCCCCTGCTCCCTTTTATGGGATATACTAGTACTGATGGACCCCTTAATATGTGATATATTGGGAGAATTTATTCACGCAAGCAAAATACAGGGGACAAAATGGGTGGAGTCTATAAAGGGTGGGGCTTCTGAGAAATGGGAGGGGTCAAAATGGAAGGGCGGGGTCTTGCGCCCCCCATCTTAAAACTTCACCAGCCGCCACTGGGTGGTTGGCAAGTGGTTAATGCTACAAGGAGATTAACCTCCCTGGGGGTCTGATTATGTCCAGATTTCTGTGCTAAAAGCGGTACATTGTTTTGCATGGAAATCTGTTCCGTCACCTTCCCCTGCGATCCACCGCTGTCCTCCCCCGCCGTCCTCCCGCTGTCCTCCCGCTGTGTGCTCGGCCGATGCCGACACCTGTCTTCCGGTTCCCTTCCCTGCGAGCATTTCAACGCAGGGGGGTGGAACCGGCGGCAAATTCAAAAATGTAAATACACCAAATGAGATGATACAAAGCTGTGAACGGATTACACTGTATCATCCCATTTCACCACAGGATTTCACCTGGTGACTTTTGCAGTGCCCTGCCTGTGCTTTTCCAGTTCTTTGTGCCTGGAAAATAGAGAACGACCATGGCGTCCAAAAGGCTGGAAAACAGCGACAGCGAACCTGAGTTACTTGAAGAACTGAGCGATAGCGATTGGTGGAAAAATATGTCATCAGGTACGGAAAGTGACGACAGTGACGATTCTGATGTCTCTTTCTGGCACATCGCTCCGTTGGAAATTCTGAAGAATCATTTGATATACTTCCCAAATTCCACAAGCGATGTGCCGGAAAGAGACCTCAGAATCGTCGCTGTCGTCACTTTCCGTACCTGATGACCAATTTTCCCACCAATCGCTATCGCTAAGTTCTTCAAGTAACTCTGTATCGTTTTCGCCATTTTCCAGTGCGTCTAAAAGCGCTTTTGCACAAAAAAACGCTTTTTGGATGCCATGGTCGTTCTCTATTTTCCAGGCGCAAAGCACTGGAAAAGCAGAGGCAGGGCACTGGAAAAGTCACCGGGTGAAATCCTGTGGTGAGATGGGATGATACAATGTAATCTGATCACAGCTTTCTATCATCTCATTTGGTGTATTTACATTTTTGAAATTGCCGCCAGTTCCACCCCCCTGCGTCGCAACGCTCGCAGGGAAGGGAACCGGAAGGCAAGTGCCGGCATCGGCCGAGCACACAGCGGGAGGACAGCGGGGGGAGGACAGTGGTGGATCACAGGGGAAGGTGACAGAACAAATTTCCATGCAAAACAATGTACCGCTTTATATCATCTCATTTGGTGTATTTCAATTTTTTAATTACATTTTTTAATTTGCCGCCGGTTCCACCCTCCCTGCGTCGCAACGCTCACAGGGAAGGGAACCGGAAGGCAAGTGCCGGCATCGGCCGAGCACTCACCGAGAGGACGGCGGGAGGACAGCGGGGGAAGATCGCGGGGGATCGCAGGGAAGGGAACCGGAAGACAAGTGCCGGCATCGGCCGAGCACACACTGAGAGGACGGCGGGAGGACAGCGGGGGAAGATCGCGGGGGATCGCAGGGAAGGGAACCGGAAGGCAAGTGCCGGCATCTGCCGTGCACAGAGCGGGGAGAGAGTGTGAGGACAGCGGGGAGGACGGCGGGGGATCGCAGGGAAGGGAACCAGAAGGCAAGTGCTGGCATCTGCCGTTCACAGAGCGGGGAGAGAGTGTGAGGACGGTGGGGAGGACGGCGGGGGATTGAATAGAAGGGAACCGGAAGGCAAGTGCCGGCATCTGCCATGCACAGAGCGGGGAGAGAGTGTGAGGACAGCGGGAAGATGGCGGGGGGGGACGGTGGGGAGGGCGGCAGGGGATCGCAGGGAAGAGAACCGGAAGGCAAGTGCCAGCATCTGCCGTGCACAGAGCGGGGAGAGAGTGTGAGGACAGCGGGAGGATGGCGGGGGAGGACGGGTGGGGGAGGATGGGGGGGAGGACGGCGGGGGATTGCAGGGAAGGTGAGTATCGTTCTGGGGCAATCCTGAGTGTGGCTCAGGGTTACCGCTTTTGGTACTGAAAGTTAACCCAGAGCCACTCTCGGGAATACCGCCAGGGAGGTTAAATAAAACAGTACATTAAAATTTCTTGATTTTAGACAGCCAGCCAAGAGTGAAGAGTGGTATATAGCACAAGCTGTATCTCATAAACTAGAGCTGATAGGAAAGAAATGGTGCAATTTTTGGATTCAGTGGGTCAAATATATCCAAGAACAGGTCTAATATTCGAGGCACCAAAATGTGTGTTGACCTGTGTGTTCAATTTAATTCTCTTTACCCGTTAGCGGTCATAATGTTTTGTCAGAGATTTGACCATGGGTTTTGTTTTTTTTTTTTTGTTTTTTTAGATCTGTAAAGTTCTAATAACGGATTCTCGCAGTGCAAAAATGTTCATGTTTTTTTATGCAAAATTAGCCGTCTTTTCCAACTTGTTTTCTAGTTTTCTGGTCTTGCAAACATCAGTTTACGTCCATTATGTAGGACTTTGAAAGGACCGGAGTTAGAAATGCGTTTTTCTCCAATTTATTCCTCTAAGGTTTCACAATTATTTAGCACAGCTGTGCAAACGGTGCCTGTGAAATCTTAAATACCTGAGAACATATGGGATCTTTGAGTGCTATAATATTTCCAGCTGAATGCTATTTTAACTTTCCTGTGTCAAGGGGGTCTGTCTTCATCAATTCCATTTGCTACATGAGTTGTGGATTTACTTGATTTATTTCTTCAGATAGAGATCACTTAGTTGATGGTTCCCTGTGCTGGGAACACCTCCCGACTGCACCCCCCCCCCCATACCCACCCTTCCATCATTTCCCCCCAGACCCCGAGCAAAGCAGCAGATGTAATCAGCTAAGCGGCTTTAATGGAGCTCCTTTCTTTAACCCTCTGCTATTTTTATTCATCGTACATGCAGCCAAACAAACATCTGTTTACCTGACCTACCAATTAACACAACACGGCGACATTCAGGGACAAAACCTTTTATGCGAGGTTTCTCCGAGCAGATGGGCCCACGGAGCTGGCGTGGAGCGTTCCCTGGCATTTGTGGCAGAAGCCGCCAAAATTATGGGTGCAGATCTATTAGAAATGAAGAATTGTTTGTTGCATATTGTCAGAACACAGCTGGTTTAACCTGTTGGCGCATTTGGGGTGGCAGATATTGTTTGGCAATTTTACGGATCATGAATTGAAAAATCTGCACGTGCTGGGCTGTTTTCAGATGCCAGAGCTACAGAAATGGAGTCAAGGCTAAAAATAAAGGACTGGGTGCAAAATTATTCTTCCCACCCTGTAGTTTTACCCCAAGAAATAGCAATCTGCAACAATATGCAGCGCTGCCCCCTAGAGGACTGCTGAGTATTACACCTTAACCACTTGCCGACCGCTGCACGACTATTTATGGCGGCGGTCAGCCCCTCACAGGCAAAGCGACGTAGGGCTACGTCGCTAGCCTGTGAGGCTCTAGGGAGCGAGCGCGCGACGCCGGAGGAGGGCTCCCGCACGGTCACTGACTCTCCCGCGTGTGTGCCCAGCAGACCTGATGTCCGCCGGGCACTCGCGATCGTCCGTTACACCGGGAGAAAGCCAGGCGGCTAATGTAAACAAAGCCACCTGTCATTCTCCCCTGTGTAAGAATGGAGATCATATGGTTCTGCTATGTAGGACCGTTGATCTCTGTTCTAAAATCAGTAGCCATGTCCAATCACAGTTAGAATCATGCCCCTAGGGACACACTTAGCCCCTCCCTCTCAAAAAAGTTAACCTCTTCACTGTCAGTGTTATTTTTACAGTAACAGTGCATATGTATAGCACTGATTACTGCAGTAATGTCACTGGTGACCCCAAAAGTGTCAAAAATGTCAGTCAAGTATCCGATCTGTCCGCCGCAATGTCGCAGATCGCCGCCATTGCTCGTTAAAAAAAAAAACAACAAAAATTACAAAAATCTTTCTCTTAGTTAGTAAACGCAATAACTTTTTTGCAAACCAATCAATTTTACTAAACATATGTAGCATAAAACAAATTGGCCTAAAATGTTAAAAATTTTGATTTTTATATTTTTTTGGGGGGGGAATTTCATATAAAAAATTTGAAAAATATTGTTATTTTTGCAAAATTGACTGTCTTTTTTTTGTTTATAGCGCATGATCAAAAAATCGCACAGGTGATCAAATACCACCAAAAGAAAGCTCTGTTTGTGGGAAAAAAAGGACGTCAAATTTGTTTAGGTACAGCGTCGCACGACCACGCAATTGTCCGTTAAATTCACGCAGTGCCGAATCACAAAATAGGCCCTGGTCAGGATGGGGGTAAAATCTTCCGGGGCTTAAGTGGTTAAGGATTCCCCTGGATTACCCGTAGCAACTGGTTGCAGAAAGTAATATTTCAAGGTCTTGGCTCAGTCAATAATCAGTCCAGGTGATGTTGTTTTGTAGTTTTATTTAGAACTAGGATAGGAGAAGGGATGAGTTGGATACTCCAACTAGTAACTATTCACAGTATTGAGGACATCTGACTTGAGGATGCTGCAAGGCCGTTGCTTCACTCTGGAATGAAGGTAATATAAGTGTTCCTACTTGTAATTATCTTCAGGGTTCTAACTTGGCACCCCCTTTCTCTCTCTCTCTGTGTAGCTGACACCCGTCTACTGACTCCTACACTCTGGAGTGGTCCCCTTCCTGGGCAGACCCCTGGCAAGTTCCTCAGTACTCGAGGACACTGTTTTTCCAGAGTCACCGATGCCCCAACTCCTCCAGTCAGCTTCTTTTGGACCTCCGGATTCAGCCACACACTCTGGTTCACCAGGCCGACTGCCTGTGACCACCATCCACTGCTGCAGAAGAGGAGACAGCCGTCACCCTCCTTCTGGGACCTGGCTTCCCACCCAAAGACCCTGAGCACATGTGTCCTTGGCTTTATATACCCTGCCCCATAATGCACAGAGACAGCCAGTCTGCGTCAATCCCTGGGGCAGTAACAAAGCCTATGTGTCACTGGCTGGGTTTCCTCCACTGTCCAAAGTGCCTCCCCATTGGACACAGTGGGGACACTCTCTCAGCGCAGATTAATCACACACTGGACACATGGAGCAGGCCTAACTAACAAATCCTGCTCCCTGAGAAGCAGGGATCATATACATTTAGCCTGCTGCTCTGCTGTTAAGCAGGCAGAGCCAAAACTACTCTGCCTGCCTAACACTTATTTAGCAGGGTGCTACAAATAGAATTGCAAAATTGGAGCATCTTGGCACTGAGACTTCAGCACAGGTCAAGGAATATGCTCTGGGTGAAAAAAGTCCTGATGTCTATTGAGATGGATACAGGTTTTAAGGAATTAATTTAAAAGGGGGGGGGGGTGGTAGCTTTAGGGCACATTTCACATGGGTGGTCCGATCATGTCCTCCTGTCAGTTTTTTAGGTGGACCTGATCGGAAAGTCCATGCATTCCTGTGGACCAGCAGGTGTAGATGGACCTTCTGATCTGATCAGGCCTGCTAAAAAAATGGAGGACTGCATCCTCCTTTGTTTGAGTGGATCGGATCAGAGGCAGCTGGGTGTTAATGGACAGCGGAGTCTGTTTACTCCCAGGGTTCTGCCGAAAACGCCAACTCACCAAAATCTCCAACCACATTACTTCCGGGGACCCTCCAGCAGCAATAATTTGAGATTTCGACAAGTTGGTGTTTTCATAGAACACTAACGTGGTTGGAGATTTTGGTGAGTTGGCGTTTTCAGAAGAACCATTAGAGTAAACAGTCACCGCTGGTGTCCCTTTTGCCTAAAACTATAGATTTAATTTCTGTTCAATTTTGTTTGATAGGATGAAACTTTGGATTGACAAATTAGAAAATGCTGCATTTTTCTATATCTACTTTGATCAATCATGGAAGGAGAGAAAGCCCTGGTTGTGGCCACCCCTTTTCCATTTTCAAATGTGTGCTAACTAAACCCCTGTTTTGATGCAAACTGTTAGACAGGTTAATTTGGTTGGTAAGCAAACTGGTTAGCAAATTTAACTGGGAAATATTTATTTGTATTTGTCTCATGTGCGTTGCCCTTCCATGTGTTCTTTGCTATGAAGGCCAGTTGTAGGTGGGGGCAGAGGCCATTTTCTTTGTTGTCGATTTTCACCCATGCCTTAGAATGTTTGTGGACATCCTAATTAAAAAGCCTCATGAGGTGGCATGCCTGGTAGGTTCTGCTTTTATCTGAAAACCCAAGGCCGCCATTCCCCTTGGCATCCTCTAAATAGTTTTGTGTATTATAGGCTTTTACTTGGATTAACGAGTTAGAAAATGCTGCATTTTTTCTATTACTACTTTGATCAATCATGGAAGGAGAGAAAGCCCTGGTTGTGGCCAACCCTGTTCCATTTTCACCCATGCCTTAAAATGTTTGTGGACATCCTAATCAAACAGCCTCATGAGGTGGCATGCCTGTGTAGCACCCTCCTAGATAGGTGCTAGGTAGGTGAAATATATAGTTTGCTCTGTCTGCTTATCAGGTGAGCCTGATTATTAGTTAGGCCTGTTGCATGAGTCCATGTGTGATTCATCTGGGCTGAGGGAGTGTCCCCACTGTGTCCAATAAGGAGGCCTGTTGGACAGTGGAGGAAACCCAGCCAGTGACACACAGGCTTTTGTAGCTGTCCCAATGTGTTTTTAAAGACGGTAGTGCATCCTGGGATAGGCCATAAAAGCTAAGGGCACATGTGGCAGGGCGTATTTTGGGCGAGAAGCCAAGTCCCAGAAGGAGGGTACAGCTGTCTCTCCTTCTGCAGTTGTGAAAGGTGGTCACAGGCAGTCGGCCTGGTAAACCTGAAGGTGTGGCTGAACCCAGAGGTCCAGTGGATGCTGACAAGTGGAGTTTAGAGGCAACGGTGACTCTGGAAAAACAGTGTCCGTGAGTACAGAGGAACTTGGCCGGGGGTCTGCCAGGAAGGGGACCCCTCCAGAAGCAAGGGTCAGCAGACAGGTGTCAGCACACCGGTATTGAGAGAAAAGGGGGTGCCAGTTTTAGAACCCCGAAGAGAATATTTACACAGGAACATTTAAAGTATCTTCATTTACTGGCAAAGTGAAGCAGCGGCCTTGCCACATTATACAGTAAGCTGCCCTTCAGACTGTGAATAGTTAATAGTTGGAGTATCCCACTCATCCCTTCTCCTATCCAGGTTCTTAATAAAACCACAAAAACCAACATCCCCTGGATTTATTATTGACTGAGCAAAGAACTTTTAATGCTTTTATCTGCTGTCCGTTGCTAAAGGTAACCCAGGGGAATACAGAAAGTGTGATTCCCAGCAGTCCTCTAGGGGGCAGTGCTACATCTGGTAGGTTCTGCTAATATCTGAAAACCCAAGGCCGCCATTCCCTTGGCATCCTCTAGAATAGTTTTGTGTATTTTAGGCTGTTTACTCTTCCGCACAAAGTGGAACAAATCTTTGTCTAGTTTTTTGAGGAAGCCAAGTGATAGAACAATAGGAATTGATTACAATATGTAAAGAACATTCATATTTAGTACCTGCATTCTGCAAATCCATGGGAATAAAATAGTTTTCCATTCCTTTAAATCTGATGTGACTCTCTATAGAATGTCTGGGTCTGAGGGAAGATTCCAAAATAATTATGTAGCAGCCTCCTAGATATGTGCTAGGTTAGATAAATGTAGTTCAGGTTCACTGCATTCAGTGGGGCTGCAGTTGATTGTTCTGGTCTGTTCTATGTTTCAGTAGCTGCAGGGTTAACAGCTTCCCACCGTCTGTCTGGGAATGTTCTGGAAGTTGGTGGGCAGGGAGAGTCTAATCAGCAGCTGCATATTTATAAAACCCTGGCCAATCCCTGGGGAGATGGAGGCTGGGGTGGGTATAAATACTCTGAGACTTAGAGCAGAGGGGTCTTTTTCACTGAGGAGGATATAACAGCCTAGAGGGGCTGTTTGCCCCTGAGGGAATTCTGTCATGTTAAACAAAACCAAAGAAAATTCCCAGCTCAACTTACTGACCAGTCTACAACCAACTACATTATCCTGTCTAATAGTTTGCGTTAAAAACAGGGCTTTAGTTTGCACACATTTGCAAACACACGTGTAAGCTGCAGAGCCTCTTTACGGAACCCCAGTAATATCTACAGTCCTAAGTCTAAAATTTGAGAGCCTCGATCGAAAAAGCAAATGCATTATACTGGATAGGAAGAGGACAGGTGAGCCTGGAGGAAGCCCATCCCTTATTAAAGGCACAGGGGCACACTGGACACCCAGCACATAGCATTATAGCAGCAAAGGTGTCCAGTGCATCCAGTGGTGTATTTAGGTTTTGTGCTGCCCTAGGCCTGACTAAACTTGTGCACCCCCTAATTTAAATATGACCCACCCCTTCCTGTAAAGATCACACCCCTTCCTGTTTAGGATCCACCTTGTCATCTGTAAACCACAGACCACAACCACAGTCTATCAGTGCCCATCAGCATAGCTTCATCAGTTCCCATACGTTCAGCCTCTTCAGTTCCGCCTCTTTACTGCCCGTCAGTGCAGCATATCAGTGTGGCCTCATCAGTGGCCACAAGTGCAGCCTTATAAGTGCCGATTAGTAAAGCCTTATGTCACGGGTTTAGTAAGATATTTGGACTGGTGTTTGCTGCCACTAATTGTAATTATAGGATTATTTCACTTATTTGTATAATAAATAGGAAGTCCATAATCATTATACAAATAATGAAATATTTTTTTGCTGCCCCCCTGCAAAGTGTCGCCCTAGGCCTGGGCCTTGTTGGCCTAGGCCAGGATACAGCACTGAGTGCATCTCCTCACCAGTATTCCAACAGTACAAACAAATGGCCACTGCCCCACCTAAAACTAGCCTTTGCAACAAGTATGCGTTAAAAACAGGGGTTTATTTTGTACACATTTGCCATGTGTCTGTGGTTCATCAAGGACTCAGCTGGGGTAGCTGGAGGCCTGCTTTGCTGAAAGTTTCTGGTGTTTCTAGTCTGAGGATCTAGTCTGCTATCCCTTGGAGAAAGTGTCCGAAAGATATTGAAAGGAGGCAACCAATCCAAAGACATTAGTGAATAAAGACTGGTGTGATAGATCCTAGAGGCTGTGTGCTGTTGCCACCCCTCTGGTGCAAAAGAGCTAGCAAAGGGAACATTGTGTCCGGTGTCCTGAAGAGCTCCTGAAGTGTATTTATTTCCTAGTGAAAGGACTTTGCTCAGACTTGATTGAAGATTGATCTCCTCAGGTTGCTCATTTACTTGTGCAATGATTTGGCTTAAAGTTCTAAAGAAAAAAGTCTTAAAATTGCTACTAAAGGTTACTGGAGTATCCTACAATTACCCAATACCTATAAAAGTTTGATTTTCATTAAAGCGTCAAAAGCATACCCCTAGACTGGTTATAGCGGAGGTCCGGGCACAAAAACAAACTTTTTTTTTTGTGCCCATCCGCTTGGTCTCCTTCACCTGAAAAGGAATTGGATAGTTAGGCATTTTTTTTTTCACTCACCTTGTAATTGGAGATTGAAAATACTCACCTATTCTCTACTTCCTCCCTCTGTGCCACGGCTCCGACGTCACTTCCTGTCTTGCGATGATTCCTGGGAGCTGAACGTCATCGCTCCCAGGAATCAATGCGACGGCACCGGCCCCGCTCGTCACTTCCGGGGCGACGCCGCATTCTCTGCTAAACAGCTTCTGGGCATGCCCAGAAGCTGTGGAGGAATGCGGTGCCGCACCGGAAGTGACGAGAGGGGCCGGTGCAGGCGCATTCTGGGACAAGAAGACGCGGAAGAGGACGCAGAAGAGGATCGCGCTGGCTTCAGCTGCCCACAACAGAGATGGCAACGCTGGAGAAGAAATTTTAAAAGTGAGCATTTCTTCTTGTAGGTAAGTGCGAACCGGGACAGATCAGAGGCTAGCCATTGTGGAATGTACTAGCCCTGACTGTCCCGGGGGTATGTTCACTGAAAAAAAAGTTTTCGTGCCCGGAACTCCGCTTTATTGAGTCTGAAGGGTGATCGGAATTGTGTGCCTGGCTGTGGGGCATTTACTGGGAAAAGAACCCCGGGCATTTACTCAGCGGCTCCTTTGGGGGGTAGCACTACATTTAATATATCACCTAGACAAAGTGAAGTGAAATCTTTCCTTCAGAAAGTTCACTCTTTGAGGCCAAGTCTTAATGTGTAAAGTGACCAACTTGAAGTATCTTGTTCGAAAGTCATATTGTTCCAAAGCATGTGTGAGATAAAGTACAAATGTAGACAAGAAGAGCATAGCATCTGTAAATGCAGCTACTTTATAAGTGTTATTAAGTAATGTCAAGCCTTAGATATTGTCCAAGGAAAGTTGAAGTGACGATATAAAGTTAAAAGGTTCAAGTGACAATGGAAAGAGAAGAGAAGGTATCCTTACCGAGTGCCATTACAGACAAGATGCGGTTTGCTGTTTCTTCTGCCCAAGGATTTGAAAATAATGCTTCCACCCATTCCAGCATTCTGCCTTACAAGTTAATAGATTTCAATACAGAGAAAATAAAATCTCACGCTGTTCTGTCAAGCGCCTTCTTCATGCACATTTTGGAGAATAAGATAGCATTAGGAGGAGGGTGAAGAGAAAGAGGAGGAGGAAGAGGAGGAGGAAGAGTAAGAGGGAGAGAAGGAAGATGAGAAGGAAGAGGAAGAGGGAGAGGAGGAAGATGAGAAGGAAGAGGATTCTCTGCCGCTATTGAGGCTAGTTCTGTTTTGTTCAGGTGGGGATCTGTTGGATATATTGAATGGTTTTAATATCCATTGTCACTATCACATCCTGGGTTCCTCTTGTTTAGGCGTCTAGAGTGGTGGTATTGGATACCATATTAGCTGCACGGTTGACAATTTAATCGTTTGAGACCAGAATATTTCTGGCAAATTCCTTCCTAACTTCTGTGGTGGAGTGGTGGTGGATCTTTGCAGTGTTGGGGGCTTTCCACTATTCCCCATGGTGACAGTTAAAGCACTGTTTGTTGCTGCACATGGGTCTATGCTGCTTGCCTCATGCACGCTAAACAATGCCAAGTGTAACTAAACCCAACAGCCAAATTGTAATCTATTGTATGGGAGAGGAGGAGAAGGAGGAGGAAGAGGAGAAGGAAGAGGAGAGAGAGGAGGAATAGGAGAAGGGAGAGGAGGAGGGGGAGGACAAAGATGAGAATGAAGAGGAGGAGGAGCAGGTGGAAGGGGAGGAGGAAGAAGAGAAGGAAGAGGAAGAGGGGGAAGAGGAGGAGGAAATGGGAAGGAGGAAGAAGAAATGGAAGAGGAGGAGGAGGATGAAGAGGGGAGAAAGGAATAAGAAAAGGAAGAGGAGGTGGAGGAAGAGGAGGAGTGGGAGGAGAAAGAGGAGAAGGAAGAAGAGGAGGGGGAAGAGAAAGAGGAGGAGGAACAGGAAGAGAAGAGGAGAAGGAAAAGGAAGAGATATAGGGGTAGGATTAAGTTGAGAAAGAAGAGGAGGAGGGGAGGAGGAAGATGGGAAGGAAGATGATGAGGAAGAGAAAGAGGAGAAGGAAATGGAAGAGGGGGAAGAGGAAGAGGAGGAGGAATTGGAGGAGGAAAAGGAAGAGGGGGGGAGGAATAAGAAAATGAAGGGGAGGAGAAAAAAGGAGAAGGAAGAGGAGCAGGAAGAGGAGGAGGAAGAATAAGAGGTAGAGAAGAAAGATGGGAAGGAAGAGGAAGAGGGGGAAGAGGAGGAGGAGAAGGGAGAGGAGGAAGGGGAGGAGGGAGATGAGAAGGGTGAGGAAAAGAAAGAGGATGAGGAGAAGGAAGAGGAAGAGGGAGACGAGAAATAGGAGGAGAAAATAGAGAAAGAAAAAGGAATAGGAGGAGGGGGAGAAGGAAGATGAAAAGAAAAAGGAGGGGGAAGAAGAGGAGGAGGGGGAGAAGGAATAATAAAATGAATTGGAGGAGAAAGAGGAGAAGGAAGAGGAGGAGGGTGAAGAGGTGGAGAAGAAAGATTGGAAGGAAGAGGGGGAAGAGGGGGAAGAGGAGGAGGAGAAGGGAGGAGGAAGAGATATAGGGGTAGGATTAAGTTGAGAAAGAAGAGGAGGAGGGGAGGAGGAAGATGAGAAGGAAGAGGAGAAGAAAGAGGAAGAGGAGGAAGAGGAGAAGGAAGAGGAAGAGGGAGAAGAGAAATAGGAGGAGGAAATGGAGAAAAAAAAAGGAAGAGGAGGAAGGGGAGAAGGAAGATGAAAAGAAAAAGGAGGAGGAGGTGGAAGAAGACAAGGAGGGGGAGGAGAAAGAGAAAAAGTAAGAGGAGGAGGGAGCAAAGAAGGGGAGGAGGAACAGTAAGAGAAGGAGGAGCTGTAAATGTTGCAGGAGATTGAGGCCTCATGCACAAGAACAGTGAGGATGTGAAAATGTACTAGTGTGCATTTTCTTAGCCCAGAGAGAGAGCTGCAGGTGGCATGTACAGCTGGTTATAGACAAGCTGTATGTGCATGTGCTCATATATACGCAGATGCTTTTTTACATTGGTGTTTATACATGCATGTGCATATAACATATTCCCCAAACACAGAGCTTCCATGTTGAGGAAACTTGCTATACGCTCATGAATGTATAAACACTGATACAAAAAGCATTGGTGTACAGCCAAGCACAAGTATACATCCTTTCACTTCTATGACCACCTGTGGCTCCCCGGGCAGGATAAAACACTGCCATTTTATGCTTGTGCATTTTTTAGCCTCTCTCTGTGTGCATGAAGTCATAGGACAGAAAATAAGTTAAAACCAAGATGGCAAAGCAGGAGGTAATTTAATTAATCACATGGCTGCCTCCTTTTGCTTTGCATGGCAGCTGAGAAATAGGTGCATCATAAATTCAAATATAAGATGGTCAGGGCTTGCTTTGCATGAATTGCTGCATCAATGCGGCGTGGCATGGAGCATCAGCCTGTGGCACTGCTGAGGTGTTATGGAAGCCCAGGTTGGTTTGATAGCGTCCTTCAGCTCATCTGCATTGTTGGGTCTGGTGTCTCTCATCTTCCTCTTGACAATACCCCACAGATTCTCTATGGAGTTTAGGTCAGGCGAGTTTACTGGCCAATCAAGCACAGTGATACCATGATCATGTGACCAGGTATTGGTACTTTTGGCAGTGTGGGCGGGTGCAAAGTCCTGCTGGAAAATGAAATCAGAATCTCCATGAAGCT
The DNA here is from genome assembly GCF_965119305.1 of Pelophylax lessonae. Classification (NCBI taxonomy): domain Eukaryota; kingdom Metazoa; phylum Chordata; class Amphibia; order Anura; family Ranidae; genus Pelophylax; species Pelophylax lessonae. The sequence continues at coordinate 22,099,409 of NC_138774.1, forward strand.
GGTCAGCAGAGGGAAGCATGAAGTGCTCTAGAATTTCCTGCTAGAGGGCTGCGCTGACTTTGGACTTGATAAAACACAGTGGACCAACACCAGTAGATGACATGACTCCCCAAATCATCACTGACTGGAAACTTTTGCATTCCATTTGTCACACTGGACCTCATGCAACTTGGATTCTGCGCCTCTCCACTCTTCCTCCAGACACTGGCATCTGAATTTCCAAATTAAATGCAACATTTTCCGCAGTCAGTGATGATTTGGGGAGTTTTGTCATGGCGTTGGTCCACTTGAGTTTCACTTTTTGAATAGACTTACTGAAATAAATAAACTTTTTGATAATATTTAACATTTTATGAGATACACCTGTATATCCCATAGTTTGTAGACGCTATAACTTTTGCGCAAACCAAGCAATATTTACCAAAAATATGTAGCAGAATACAGATTGGCCTCAATGTATTGGAATTTTTTTTCCCCAAAAGTTTTTATTGAAGAAAATAAGCTACGGCAAATACAACAGTCAACAAGTTTAATAGTATAACATCATTTTTATGTAGCTACAATGTTTCGACAAAAGTACATTATAACTACATAAGTGAGAATCTCCATAGCAAGAAATTAAAGATATACATACATGAAAAAAAAAACAAAAAAAACTTGGAGCTGAGCTAGTTAGTTCAGGTTATTAACAAATATAAAACCATAATGCTTGATGCATACATTGTTCAATGAGGGTAGGTCCAACTGGGATGCATTATATTTGTCGAAGTCGTTCGCTCTTTTGGACCCAAGTGACTCCGCATTTTCAATGGATTAGCAGTTGCATCATATACGGGAGCTGTCATTTAGAAGATGGGATAATGACCGATAAGGCTGTCTAAATGGGGAAGACAACCAATTAGGAGAAGGGGTAGGGGGTGGGACTGTGCTAAACTCAGTCCCAGGAGGGCAAGGAGCAGTGGCGGGCGGCTGGTGCTCCATGGGCCGGGGGGGGGGGGCGGCGGCAGACGGACTGCACCATACCCCCCCGGACCACACCAGGCGGCACATCATTCCCCCTTCCCCCAGGACCACAGCAGGATCCCCCCCCCCCCCCGGCTCACTCACCCTGCCTGGACATCTGGACATGTGCAGCAGTAAATGGCAGCGGCGGTGGCTTGGGCTTCTTCCCCCTCAGTCTTCTGCGTCTCCTTTCTCCTCCTCCATGCCCAATGGAATGGCTTCTCCTTTCAGCCAATCAGGAAACTGGTCTCAGGACCCGCTTCCTGATTAGCCAGGAGGAGGATCCGTGTGACAATAGCGAATGTTCATTCACTATTGTCAAACAACTGGGTGGGCTCGGGGCACAGTGCTCTGCGCCCGAGCCCACCCTTTTTTTAGCCTATTAGAGCCGCTGGCTCTAATAACATGGTTAAAAAAAAAAAGCCCCATTGAACTCCATGCGTCCGGCGCCCTGCATGTAGATTAGAGGGCCGGACGCATGGGTAGGGGTGGCGGCGCCCCTGCGCCCCCAATGCACCAGCCGCCACTGGCAAGGAGAGAAAAAAAAAGGGGGGGGGGTTTATTGTAAACAAAAATGTATTGGAATTTATATGTTTATTTAAATTTTTATAGAAGAAATAAAAACATATTGCATTTTTTTTTTTTTCAAAATTGTCGGTCTTTTTTTGTCTTGTGCCGAATCGCAAAAAAATGGTCGTGAAGGGGGGTACATCTTTCGGAGGTCAAGTGGTTAAAATTATATAGGTATTTATTTTTCAATGTATAGGCATGGTGTTAATGATATATTCCACATAGTTTCACAGGGAACAAAGTTGCTTGGAAATCAGGAAGTAACTTACAACCTATTGTCTCCAGCACCGTCTTCCATATGCCTATATATATATTTTAGGACCAATTTGAGTGGATGCCTCCAAATATAAAAAAAAATGCATAAATACACTGACAGCTCCTATATAATCACACAACCCATTCTCTCATCATTAGCTTCCTCTCTCTTATTCTATATATCAGAGTTCGAAAACTCTCTTTCATTTTTTTTTTTTTTTTTGTCCTGTTTATTCAAGCTAGGCACTACTGCTAATTCCGAACAGTGTCAGATCTTTCTTTCCTTGGGTAAGGTCAGGCAGAAGGGCATTACAATTCAATAAAAAACCCATTAGTCAATCTGCAGTATGCATGGTCCTCTCTCCATCAGGGTATGAAAGGTGACAAAGCCCTGACAAAGAGATAGATCATCTAATGGATAATAAGAGAGGAAACAGATGGGTCACTGGTCCATCTTAACCCTCTTTGATCTTCTGGAGTTTAATAACATGGATTATTGTATCATAATACAACTGTTGAGTGATACGTGCGTTCCGCAGTTTGTAGGACTTCTGAAAGAGCTGGAAAATCCAAACTCAATTGAGTGCCACCCCAAGTGTTTTCTCGACTTAGGAGAAAAGTGGTTATCGCTCTTGCCTTGTGGGGGGCCAAGGGCTCAATTCCCAGTGGATATTTGAGAGGAAACCTAAAAAACTAAATTAGTATATACAGTAAAGGAGAAAACACCGAAACACATGTGTGTATATGTGTGATACCTAAGGGCTCAGGTGATTGATAACCTGTAGAGGATGCTATTAATTTGGATGGGTTTCAATCTGCTGTGGAGGTATGTGAAGGATATCAGAACATATATATATATATATATATATATATATATATATATATATATATATATACACACACACACTTATATATACACACACACACACACACTTATATATGTATATATATATATATGTATATATATATATATATATATATGTGAATTTATATGTGTATATATATATATAAGTGTGTGTGTGTGTATATATATATATATATGCGTGTGTGTGTGTGTATATATATATATGTATACAGTGCCTTGCGAAAGTATTCGCCCCCCTTGAACTTTGCGACCTTTTGCCACATTTCAGGCTTCAAACATAAAGATATAAAACTGCAATTTTTTGTGAAGAATCAACAACAAGTGGGACACAATCATGAAGTGGAATGAAATTTATTGGATATTTCAAACTTTGTTAACAAATAAAAAACTGAAAAATTGGGCGTGCAAAATTATTCAGCCCCTTTACTTTCAGTGCATCAAACTCTCTCCAGAAGTTCAGTGAGGATCTCTGAATGATCCAATGTTGACCTAAATGACTAATGATGATAAATAGAATCCACCTGTGTGTAATTAAGTCTCTCTATAAATGCACCTGCACTGTGATAGTCTCAGAGGTCCGTTTAAAGCGCAGAGAGCATCATGAAGAACAAGGAACACACCAGGCAGGTCCGAGATACTGTTGTGGAGAAGTTTAAAGCCGGATTTGGATACAAAAAGATTTCCCAAGCTTTAAACATCCCAAGGAGCACTGTGCAAGCGATAATATTGAAATGGAAGGAGTATCAGACCACTGCAAATCTACGAAGACCTGGCCGTCCCTCTAAACTTTCAGCTCATATAAGGAGAAGACTGATCAGAGATGCAGCCAAGAGGCCCATGATCACTCTGGATGAACTGCAGAGATCTACAGCTGAGGTGGGAGACTCTGTCCATAGGACAACAATCAGTCGTATACTGCACAAATCTGGCCTTTATGCAAGAGTGGCAAGAAGAAAGCCATTTCTTAAAGATATTCATAAAAAGTGTTGTTTAAAGTTTGCCACAAGCCACCTGGGAGACACCAAACATGTGGAAGAAGGTGCTCTGGTCAGATGAAACCAAAATCAAACTTTTTGGCAACAATGCAAAACGTTATGTTTGGTGTAAAAGCAACACAGCTCATCACCCTGAACACACCATCCCCACTGTCAAACATGGTGGTGGCAGAATCATGGTTTGGGCCTGCTTTTCTTCAGCAGGGACAGGGAAGATGGTTAAAATTGATGGGAAGATGGATGGAGCCAAATACAGGACCGTTCTGGAAGAAAACCTGATGGAGTCTGCAAAAGACCTGAGACTAAGACGGAGATTTGTCTTCCAACAAGACAATGATCCAAAACATAAAGCACAATCTACAATGGAATGGTTCACAAATAAACATATCCAGGCGTTAGAATGGCCAAGTCAAAGTCCAGACCTGAATCCAATGGAGAATTTGTGGAAAGAACTGAAAACTGCTGTTCACAAACGCTCTCCATCCAACCTCACTGAGCTCAAGCTGTTTTGCAAAGAGGAATGGGCAAAAATTTCAGTCTCTCGATGTGCAAAACTGATAGAGACATAGCCCAAGCGACTTACAGCTGTAATCGCAGCAAAAGGTGGCACTACAAAGTATTAACTTAAGGGGGCTGAATAATTTTGCACGCCCAATTTTTCAGTTTTTTATTTGTTAAAAAAGTTTGAAATATCCAATAAATTTCATTCCACTTCATGATTGTGTCCCACTTGTTGTTGATTCTTCACCAAAAAATTACAGTTTTATATCTTTATGTTTGAAGCCTGAAATGTGGCAAAAGGTCGCAAAGTTCAAGGGGGCCGAATACTTCCGCAAGGCACTATATATACATATATATATATATATATATATATATATATATATATATATATGTGTGTGTATTTATATGTATATATGTGTGTATATATATCATGGTCGGCAATAGCCACCGTTGGCGCGGCGTCCTCTTCCCCCTCTCAGGAGTGCTCCGAGACGTTGGGAGCCAATCGTGGCCACAGATTATCCGCATATGGCATCCCCTCAGCAGACCTTCATTGTTACCTATCACACCTACCCTTCTTATCGGGACACACTTGCTTTCTTTGGGGATGCCCTCTCGTGGTTCCTCGCCGGGCTGCTTATTGGTCTTCCTCAGCTCCCGGTTAGACGCTATTCCCTGCTGGACCGTTGCCCACAATATATTATACTTACATGATCATCATGGCTTGACATGGGATGCATCCGCTCCTGAAGAAGTGGAATCTACTCCACGAAACGCGTAGAGCTTATTATGATGCAATCCCTTCTGTATATTTATACGGTTACTTATTTATTTCAGGGTTTCGTATATGCCCGCTCTTCAGCCAATGTCTCAACCATTTTAGGCCTTGCCAGTTATATGCATCCCAATCCCTCGTATGCACTTCATCTAAAGTCCCACTTGCTCTCCCCCTCTTTTTTATCCCATGTTCCCCAGCCTTCTGGGATGCTAGGCAATTAGCCTTTTGTATTATGTTACTACATTATGATTATGTTGTGGAATGTCCACACATCATTTAGTTGACCATATGTTACAATTTATGTCTATTGCCTGTTATACCGCCCCTTTCAATATTCCCCCCTCCCCCAATGCTTCTTTATGATTCAGGGATGGAGGCATATAGCCCGTGGATGGCTATGCCTCATATAAAGTCCCAAAACGTTCTTGTTTATATATATATATATATATATATATATATATATATATATATATATATATATATATATATATATATATATATATATATATATATATATATACACAGCACAGTGGTGTAGTGGTTAGCACTTTCACCTAGCAGCAAGAGGGTTGCTGGTTCGAATCCGAACCACAACACTACCTGCCTGGAGTTTGCATGTTCTCCCTGTGCCTGCGTGGGTTTCCTCCAAGTACTCCAGGTTTCCTCCCACACTCCAAAGACATGCTGGTAGGTTAATTGGATCCTGTATAAAAATTCACCCTACTATGTATGTGTGAATGTGAGTTAGGGACCTTAGATTGTAAGCTCCTTGAGGGTAGGGACTGATGTGAATGTGCAATGTATATGTAAAGCACTGTGTAAATTGACAGCACTATATAAGAACCATAAATAATAAAAAAAAAAAATATATATATATATATAAAATAATGCTGCAGTGAAGAATAAAGCTTGTCTAAAAGCAGTCCTCTTTGAAAGTTTCTGTTGATGCATTTTCATCATTTAGTTTCAATTTGAAAGGTTTGGACAATACAATGGGCCTTTCATTAACTTTATGAATCTGCATGAATATGTTCCTTATATGTTTGTAGTACCCTCCTAGATAGGTGCAAAGAAAAGCATAGTGTTTGCTCTGCCTGATTATCAGGAGAACCTGATTGATAGTTAGGCCTGTTGCATGTGTCCATGTGTGATTCACTTGGTCTGAGGGAGTGTCCCAACTGTATCCAATAGGGGAGCCTGTTGGACAGTGGAGGCAAACCAGCAAGTGACACAAAGGCTTTTGTGGCTGTCCCGGTGGGAAGGCACAACACTGGTGCATCCTGGGATTGGTCATAAAAGCCAAGAGCACATGTGACAGGGTGTCTTTGGGCAGGAAGCCAGGTCCCAGGAGAAGGCTGATGGCTGTCTCTCCTCCTGTCAGTGTGGAAAGTGGTCAAAGGCAGTCGGCCTAGTGGACCAGAAGTGTGGTGCTGAGTCAGGAGGTCCAGAGGATACTGACGGTGGAGCAAGTGGCAGAGCAACCTGAGGAAAAACAGTGTCTGTGAGTACCAAGGAGCTTGCCAGGGGTCTGCCCAGGAAGGGGACCGCTCCAGTGAGAGTCAGTGGACAGGGGCTAGCACACGCAGCCAGTGAGAAAGGGGGTGCCAAGTTAGACCCTTAAGAGTAACCTAAAGCAGAGTTCACTTTCAATATCTTCCCTTCAGTGGCAAGGTGAAGCAGCGGCCTTGCCGCACACACTGCAGTTTGATGTCCTCAGGATTTGTGCATGGTTACTAGTTGGAATATCCCACTCATCCCTTCTCCCATCCCAGTTCCAAATAAAATACAAAAAAAAAAAATCCCCTGGACTGTTCATTGACTGAGCCAAGGACTTAAAGTGATAAGTTTAACAGACATTTGCTATGGGTGACCCAGGGGAATCCATTCTCAGCAGCTCCCAAGGGGGCAGTGCTACATGTTATTGTTATGCAATAGGAGCTGTGTGCTTAAATGTATAGATAAGTGTGCACAGGGGGTGTGCTGGATGTGCCTGGGCACTAGACATGTGCATGACGAAAAAATGTGTCTCATTTCGTTTAGATTTGTTAATCTAGTTATTAAGTTTCGTTAAATTTGGTTGATTTCATTAAATCCGTATTCAGAATTCGTATTCGGAATGTTTTTTTTTTTTTTTCAAATTTTCTTCAAATTTACGCATTTTTTCTATTTGAAAGGTTCGAATCAATACATTTTATATCGGTCAAATCGAAAACTTTAGATTTTTTTTATTTTTATTTTTTATTCGAATGTGGCAAAGTGAACAAACAAAAGAAAAATCTTCATAAAATGATTACAATCACTCTTTAAAGCATAACTCCACTTTTGATGACAAAAAAAAAAAATACATTCCCCCCTGGGTGATCTCTGTACATTGCAAGGATTTTAACAAACTTTGTTACAGATTCCTACTTTTTTGTTATTCTGAAGAAATCATTGTTTGTTCCTCTGCGCTGAGTCGGTCAAATGGGAATGGTTTCATAATTATCTATCAGCTGTGGCAGCTGCAGGGCTCTAATGAGGAAATCTGCTGGGCCTGCATCCCTTTAGACGTGTTCCTATTGGGAGGATCTCACCAAAAATTACATTTTTGTTGCAGGGGATGCCAGAAATCTGACTTGTATCTTAGTGCAGACTTCTGGGAAAATTGGTGAGCCAATCACACAAGCAGGAAAAAATGTTTCTGGGGGGTGTGGCCAGTATACATTCTGTGTGCAGAACAGCTCCAGAGCATGATTCCCTCCCTTTAGTGGTGGGAGTGTCATGGTCTGGGGCTGTATGAGTGCTGCCGGCACTGGGGAGCTACAGTTCATTGAGGGAACCATGAATGGCAACATGTACTGTGACATACTGAAGCAGAGCATGAACCCCTTCAGAGACTGGGCCGCAGGGCAGTATTCCAACATGATAATGACCCCAAACACACCTCCAAGACGACCACTGCCTTGCTAAAGAAGCTGAGGGTAAAGGTGATGGACTGGCCAAGCATGTCTCCAGACCTGAACCCTATTGAGCATCTGTGGGGCATCCTCAAATGGAAGGTGGAGGAGCGCAAGGTCTCTAACATCCACCAGCTCCGTGATGTAATCATGGAGGAGTGGAAGAGGACTCCAGTGCCAACCTGTGAAGCTCTGGTGAACCCCATGTCCATGAGGGTTAAGGCAGTGCTGGAAAATAATGGTGGCCACACAAAATATTGACACTTTGGGCCCAATTTGGATATTTTTCATTACTCACTCACTTTTGTTGCCAGTGGTTTAGACATTAATGGCTGTGTGTTGAATTATTTTGAGGGGACAGCCATGCAGACCAATTTGATGCAGTGTGCAGCGTATGGTCTGAGCACTGACAGGCTGACCCCCCACCCCTTCAACCTCTGCAGCAATGCTGGCAGCAGTCATACCTCTATTTCCCAAAGACAACCTCTGGATATGACGCTGAGCATGTGCACTCAACTTCTTTGGTCGACCATGGCGAGGCCTATTCTGAGTGGAACCTATTAAACTTCTGTATAGTCTTGGCCCCTGTGCTGCAGCTCAGTTTCAGGAACTTGGCAATCTTTTTTATGGCCTAGGCCAGGGATTCCCAAACTACGGCCCGGCAGTTGTTCAGGAACTACAATTCCCATCATGCCTAGTCATGTCTGTGAATGTCAGAGTTTTACAATGCCTCATGGGATTTGTAGTTCTGCAACAGCTGCAGGACCGTAGTTTGGGAATCCCTGGCCTAGGCTATCTTTATGTAGAGCAATCGTTCTTTTTTTTCAGATCCTCAGAGAGTTCTTTGCCATGAGGTGCCATGTTGAACTTCCAGTGACCAGTATGAGAGAGTGAGAGCGATAACATCAAAATTTAACACACCTGCTCCCCATTCACACCTGAGACCTTGTAACACTAATGAGTCACCGGGGAGAGAAAATGGCTAACTGGGCCCAATTTGGACATTATCACTTAGGGGTGTACTCACTTTTGTTGCCAGCAGTTTAGACATTAATGGCTGTGTGTTGAGTTATTTTGAGGGGACAGCAAATTTACACTGTTATACAAGCTGTACACTCACTACTTTACATTGTAGCAAAGTGTAATTTCTTCAGTGTTGTCACATGAAAAGATAGAATAAAATATTTACAGAAATGTGAGGGGTGTACTTACTTTTGTGAGATAATTGACAAGGACATTTTCAAAAAAATGCTTCCAGATAAATGTTATACAAACAATACAAAGCGCACACTTACTGAAATCGCTGTGCGGTTCATACGGGTCAGCGCTGAATCGCACAAATGTGTGCTTTGACGCCTTCTCTCGTTGTATACCTTACATTAGCACAAAGATCAGTGATTAAAACAAAAAATAAAATTCCTCATATGCGTAATGATCTGAACTACAAAGCTGCAAGCCATTTTCATTTAGTTGCTAATGCCTATGATATTGTTTTTTTCTTTTTTATTTTGTTGCGTTTCCTTCTCACCACGGATCGGCGTTCTCTTGTTCGCCCGACACCCATTGCCTTTTTTCCATTTGAAGGGTGACATTTTCTGGCCCCTTGTTTTTCCTTCTGTTTCTAATTGGAATTTCATAAATCTTTTCAGACGCCGACGTTCTTTCCTACACAAGCCGGCGACCTTCAGCAAAAAAAAAAGTATAAAGATACCTTGGCGACACATTGAGCGTAAATAGAGCGGGAAGTGCGCAATGTTCTCCAGGAGAACCCGGTCCAAAGGTTTCTCTCCCTCTACAGACAGACTTGTGATCCTTACATTTAACCACTTTACCACCGGAGGATTTTCCTGCTAAAAGACCAGGGGGTTTTTTGCGATTTTTTACTGCTTGACTTTAACGGACAATTGCGCGGTCGTGCGACGCTGTACCTAAACGAATTTCACGTCCTTTTTTTCCCACAAACAGAGCTTTCTTTTGGTGGTATTTGATCACCTGTGCGATTTTTTGATCACGCGCTATAAACAAAAAAAGAGCGTAATTTTTGCAAAAACAACAATATTTTTCACTTTTTTTTATATGAAATTTCCCCCCAAAAAAATGTAAGAATCAACATTTTTTTACATTTTCGGCCAATTTGTTTTACGCTACCTATGTTTGTTAAAAAAAATCGCAAAAAGCGTATTTTGATTGGTTTGCGCAAAAGTTATTGCGTTTACTAACAAAGGGAAAGATTTTTGTCATTTTTGGTGTTTTTTTTTTTAACGAGTAATGGCGGCGATCTGTGATTTTTTTTGCGGTACTGCGACATTGCGGCGGACAGATCGGACCCTTGACTGACATTTTTTACACTTTTGGGGGTACCAGTGACATTACTGCAGTAATCAGTGCTATATATATGCACTGTTACTGCAAAAATGACACTGGCAGGGAAGGGGTTAACAGTATTGGACAGGGAGGAGTTAAGTGTGTCCTAGGGGTGTGATTCTAACTGTGATTGGACATGTCTACTAGTGTAAAAACAAAGATCAACAGTTCTACATAGTAGAACTGTCTGATCTTCATTTTTACACAGGGAGAACTGACAGGCGGCTTGTTTACATAAGCTGCTCTGTCTTTCTCCCGCTGTACCGGCGATCGTAGTGTGACCGGCGGACATCGGGTCTGCTAGTCACACTCCCGCACTCCTCCGTGAACGAGCCTCAGCGGGCGCGCGCCTCAGCGGGCGCGCGCCCACCCGCTATTGGCTCTAGAAGGAGTGACAGGCGAGCGACGTAGACCTACGTCACTCTGCCTGGCCGGGGCCGACTGCCGCAGTAAATATACCGTGCGCAGTCGGAAACCGGTTAATTGTCACCGATATCCCCTCTTCTCTGCGTCTCCCACTCCGGGAGAGCTGATAGTATGCAAATTAGCCGTTTGCAGAGTCATAACTTGCATTGTTATAGGAAGGTTCAGGAAAAAAAAAAACAAAGCCGCTAACAAAGAAATGAGAAAAAAAAAAATGGAGCGGGTTTTTCCGGTTGCCGACTGCCCGCCGCCTGCGGCAGTGCCGCCCTCCTGCGTAGACCTACGTCGGTCGCGCACCTGCGGCTAGGGGGCGAACACGCGCGTGGCACGCTCCCACCCCCACTCGGCAGTGGGAACTCTGGTGCATGGGGCAGGTGGCTCCGATTGCCGCCTGACACCCGTGATCGCTCCCCGCTGAGAGAGAAGAACGGTCAGCTGTTGTAAACACAGCTGACCGTTCTTCTCCCTGGAATGATCACAGAGCGCCTGTGATCCTTCTATACAATCTATGATCCTTCTATACAATAATGATCTATGATCATTTCACAAGCCAGGCCCCCATACAGTTAGAATCACTCCCCTAGGCTCACGTTTAACAGCTTGATCACCCACAATGTTAACCCCTTCCCTGCCAGTGTCATTATTACAGTAACAGTGCATATTTTTAGCACTGATTAGTGTAGTAATGTCACTGGTCCCCGCAAAAGTGTCAAAAATGTCAGTTAGGGGTCCGATCTGTCCGCCGCAATGTCTGCTATATTAAAAAAGGTAAAATCTATAAATAAGTGCTATATGATTAAAGATTGGTATACTGTGATAAAAGGTTTTTCTAAAAAGTTAAGTGTATATAAATTCAGGAAATATAAATTCATAAATACATAAAGTGCGACAGTAAATATGGTTAGGTGTATACAAAAATCAGTGAATTTAAATTCATAAAGTGCGACAATAAATATGATCCAGTGTCCAAAATGTAATCATAAATAAAGTGCAAAAAGTATTTAAGGTGCAGTCCAAACTTATATTCTTCCAAAGAAGTTATGGTGCCAAAAAAGTGCTCAGAATCCAAATAAAGTGCCCAAGTGCTCTTCAAAGAAAATCCCCCTATGGGATGTAAATGAGCCTTAAACGTATGTAATATTCCGGTTGGAAAGTAAGAGCAGCCTCACGGATACTTAAGGTTTCCCTTGCCCGGATGGATGGATGGCTGCAATCTTTTACTATTGGCTCCTTACTAGCTCCTCTCCACTCTCTCCCCAATGGTGTGTTCAGAAGAAAGGAAAGAAGCCAGACATCGTGAAGCCCGTAATGTATTTATTAATATAATTTAAAAAATGGTACTCACAAAGGTAATAAATTGTTAGGCGTTAGTCAGCATATACAGCAGAGTCCTTCACTTCCGTGTCCGCTGCCGGCGTGCGGTACGCTACAGCGTCATTTCCTGAGAACCACTGTGAACCGCACGCCGGCAGCGGACACGGAAGTGAAGGCGATCTGCGATTTTTAGTGGGACTGCGACATTGCGGTAGACAGATCGTGCCCCTAACTGACATTTTACACACTTTTGGGGGGACCAGTGACATTACTACAGTAATCAGTGCTAAATATATGCACTGTTACTTTAATAATGACACTGGCAGGGAAGGGGTTAACCCAGGGGCGATCAAAGGGTTAAGTGTGAGCCTAGGGGAGTGTTTACTAACTGTGGGGGAGGGGCTTGTGAAATGATCAAAGAGACCTGTGTTCCTATATAGAAGGATCACAGGCACTCTGTGATCATTCCAGGGAGATGAACGTTCGGATGTGTTTACAAAAACTGACTGTCCTTGCAGGTGCCCAGCAGCATTCTCGGCTGCTGTTCCCATGGATCGGCATCCCTGCTGCCTAGTGGGGGTGAGAAAGGCACCGCTGGCGGTGCGTGCTCTCCCCCTAGCATAACGTGCGTGACCGACATAGGGCTACGTCGTTTCATGCAGCCGAGCCAGCTTTTCATTAAATCTGTGGCGGGTATGCAGCAAGTGGTTAAGCCCCAGTTCACAAAATGCATTCTGTCTTCACGGGGAGTGATCACGGGTACCCGGTGGACATAACGGCCGCCGGACCCGCTGATTGGCTTCCCCTGTGGGCAGAGCCGACCTGCCACAGTATAAGGGGCGGCAAAGTGGTTAAAGTGATTGTAAAGTCTCATTTTTTTTTTTAACCACTTCAACCCCGGAGGATTTGGCTGCTCAAAGACCATGTCCTATTTTGCCATTCGGCACTGCGTGACTTTAACGAAATTGACGTCCTTTTTTCCCACAAATAGAGCGTTCTTCTGGTGGAATTTTGGTCACCTGTGCGATTTTTATTTTTTGCGCTATAAACAAAAAATTAGCGACAATTTTGAAAAAATAACAATATTTTTCACATTCTTTTATATGAAATTCTCCTAAAAAAAATGTAAAAATCAAAATGTTTTAACATTTTAGGCCAATTTGTTTTCCTGCTACATATTTTTGGTAAAAAAAATCACAATAAGCGTATTTTGATTGGTTTGCGCAAAAGTTATTGCATTTACTAACTACAGGAAAGATTTACAGTATGTCATTTTTATTGTTTTTTTTTTTTTCGGCGGACAGATCGGACCCCTAACTGACATTTTTGACACTTTTGGGGGTACCAGTGACATTACTACAGTAATCAGTGCTATAATTATGCATTGTTACTGTAATAATGACACTGGCAGGGAAGGGGTTAACACTGTTGGGGATCAAGGGGTTAAATGTGTGCCTCATGCTTACTGACGTGTGTGGGGGGAGGGGGTTGTGTGACACAGACACAGATCGCAGGTTCAGCTATGCTGAATCCTGTGATCTGTCCCTGCCTGTCACAGAGAAGATCCACCTGCTTTCTTTACACAAGCGGACGGATTTCCTCACTCTTTCCCTGCGGATCGGGGAAGAGCGGCGGTGATCACCGCCTCTCCTCCCCTGGCCCGACTCCTGCTGTGTCTTAATACAGCGGAAGCGAGGCTCCGGTGGCGCCCACGCGCCGCCGAGACCACTAGGATTCCAGCGACGTAGGTCTACGTTTCTGGACCCAAGGGAGCCGCACTACCGCAGTAGGATTTCCTCACACTTTCCCCGATGATCGGGGAAGAGGCAGTGATCACCGCCTCTCCTCCCCTGGCCCGACTCCTGCTGTGTCTGAATACAGCGGAAGCGAGGCTCCGGTGGCGCCCGCGCGCCGCCGAGACCACTAGGATTCCAGCGACGTAGGTCTACGTTTCTGGACCCAAGGGAGCCGCACTACCGCAGTAGGATTTCCTCACTCTTTCCCCGATGATCGGAGAAGAGGCGGTGATCACCACCTCTCCTCCCCTGGCCCGACTCCTGCTGTGTCTGAATACAGCGGAAGCGAGGCTCCGGTGGCGCCCACGCGCCGCCGAGACCACTAGGATTCCAGCGACGTAGGTCTACGTTTCTGGACCCAAGGGAGCCGCACTACCGCAGTAGGATTTCCTCACTCTTTCCCCGATGATCGGGGAAGAGGCGGTGATCACCGCCTCTCCTCCCCTGGCCCGACTCCTGCTGTGTCTGAATACAGCGGAAGCGAGGCTCCGGTGGCACCCGCGCGCCGCCGATACCACTAGGATTCCAGCGACGTAGGTCTACGTTTCTGGACCCAAGGGAGCCGCACTACCGCAGTAGGATTTCCTCACTCTTTCCCCGATGATCAGGGAAGAGGCGGTGATCACCACCTCTCCTCCCCTGGCCCGACTCCTGCTGTGTCTGAACACAGCGGGAGAGAGACTCCGGCGGCGCGCATGGGGAGGGGGAGGAATCCAACGACATAGGTCTACATCGCTGGACCCAGCCGAGCCACTCTGCTGCAGTAGCAGCAACGTGAGCTGTCGGCAAGTGGTTCATTTATGTCCATTGAACGATTTATCGGTGATTACACGATGGCACGGATGTTTGCGCTCACGGTCGAGTGTTCGTCTTTTGATAATGAGTTTTGAACGATTTTTCGTATAATGTATGGCTAGCATAAGTCTGTGAACAAATGTGTCAGCGGGGACCGAGCTGTTAAGAGAGTAATGGCAGGGCAGCAAACCCGCCATCACCAGCGGCTCCTGCCAGGGTAAGCGCTACACAAATATTATGGGTGAATTTCTGCTTATAAGAATTATTTAAAAAATACTCATTAGGATTCATCGTAGGTTGTCTTTGATGACCTCATTTAACATTGTGATTTTTTTATTTTTTTTTTTTATTTTCTCCAAGTCATTTTTTGCGTTACTTCTCTGCATAACAATGTTACTACATTCGATCCGTAATATTCTAGAAATTCTTCTAACAGAAGGTAATTAACATGTCTCACTTATTTGGCAATTTCGGCTAATGGAAATGGGATGCAGAGGGACTTTGATGCATACAAATAGATGACGGAGCATCCTGGGAAAAAAAAAAAGACATCAAAATACTTGTCACTTTTTGATTGTTGAATGTAAAAGTTTAGCAAACTTAGTATCACATCAATCTTATATTCGCAAAGCTGTGAAGTCATTTAAAGGACCGACCAAATGTTCTGAAAAATGCAGTTTTGTTCGAAAAAAAAAAAAAAAAAGAAACAAATTTGTGAAAGTGATAGAACCAAGAGACGGGGAAATGGTAATCTATTGCTTCAGAGAGAATTAAAGTGACACCAGTGGCAGCCCGTCCATTAGGGGCACAGGGGCGCTGCCCCCCCCCCCATCCATGCATCGAGCCCCCTAATCTACATGCAGAGCGCCGGATGAATGGATTCCAATGTTTTTTTTAAGCACCTGATTAGAGGCTCTAATAGGCTTCAAAAAAGGGTGGGCTCCGGGCATGAGCCCACCCAGTTATATGACAATAGCGAATAAATATTCGTTATTATCACACTGATTCTCCTCCCAGCCAATCAGGAAGCGGGTCATGAGTCCCCTTTCCTGATTGGATGAAAAGAGAAGCGATTTTACTGGCCATTGGCCAGGAAGAGGGAGGAGACGCACGGTCAGAGGAGACTCACAGCCACTCGGGGAAGGAGGAGGTAAGGATGCTAGCTGTCCGGCTGGCTGGCCAGCCGTCTGTCCGTCCGCCCGTCTGTCCCTGGGTGGATTTGACTGCCAGCTGGCCCACATGGAAGAAAAATATATTTAAAATATATTTTTTTAAAAATTCATTTTTTCCCCCCAAATACCTGTATATTGGAAATATATTTGAAATGCTACAATTTTGGCCATATTCAAAATATTTCTAAATTTTTTTCCCTAAATGTATTGGAAATGCTACAATTTTGGCCATATTCAACATATTTCGAAAAATTGTTCCCTAAATATATTTTACTCCCATATGGGGGGGGGTCGATTTGCCAGCCGGCCGTCCTGCGGAGGGGGGAGGGGTGTTGATTTTGCGGGCCCCCCCAAATTATCATGCACCAGCCACCACTGTGTGACACTAAACAATATCCATGTTCTCCAAGAATAATTCATAGACATCCACTACCTAATAGTCCTGTAATCTATTTTTCATTTCTTACTGTAGCGCCCTCCTAGGTAGGTGCTAGTGGGAGAGTATAGTTTTTTTGCTCTGTCTGCCTATCAGAGGAGCAGCAGGCAAATCTATATTGCTTTCAGCCTATTAGAGAGCAGGATCTGTTAGTGAGGTCTGCTTAGTGTGTGATTCATTATGTCTAGAGAGTGTTTCACACTGGTCCAATATGGAGGCATGTTGGACAGTGGGAGGAAAGCTGACGAATGGATGCATGGGCTTTGGTACAGTCCTAGTGATTGGCAGGGGCAGGTCACCTCGGTGCATTCTGGGATACTGTATAAAAGCCAGGAGCACATGTGCTGTGGGGTCTTTGGCTGGAGAGCAGAGTCCCGGAGGGAGGGTGGCGGCTGCCTCCTCCTCTGTAGCAGTACATGGCATCAGGAAGTCGTCCTGAGGGCCAGAGGAACGGAGCTAAACCCAGAGGTCCAGGAGAGCTGACTGACGGGGAGACACTGGAGACCCTAGAAAAACAGTATCGTGGGTACAGGGGCACATGCCAAAGTGCCTGACCTGAGACGGGTCACCCCGGTGTAGGATAGTCAGTGGACAGGTGTGGGCAGTCAAGAAAGAGGATACTGAGGAGAGTATCCTGAAGATAACCTTAGTTCATCAAGTCGTCTTAGGGAAGAGACTTAAAGTTAATTTCACCTCAGTGGCAAAGTGGATCAACAGCCTAGCTGTACCAAGAGATAGAAGTCCTCCAGTATTGTGCATAGTTAATTCGGAGTATCCCACTATTCCCTTCTCCCAACCCTAATTTATAATAAAACTCAAAAACAACTACATACCCCTGGACTGATTATTGGACGAGCCAAAGAGGAAAAAGAGAGAGACTGTGCATGTCAAGGTTGCTAGAGGTGACTCAGGGGGACCCCTAAGTGTGACATCTGGCAGTCCTCAAGGGGGCAGTGCTACATTACTGTATTTCTCAGCCTCTTTGTAACATCTCCCATGAGTTCCCCAACCTCTTCTTTTCCCCTCACTTTCATTGTTTGGTCCGTTCTCAGGTATGGCCAAACAGTTCCTAGAAATCGTAAACGTTGATGACTGAGAAACAATCTCCGCTATGCACAAATGTAAAGCGTAACTCCATTTTTGTTGAGAAAAAAACATTCCCCTCTGGGTGATCTCTGTACATTACAAGGATTTTAACAAACTTTGTTGCACATTCCTGCCTTTTGTTATTCTGAAGAAATCATTGTTTGTGCCTCTGTGCTAAGTGGGTCTAATGGGAGTGGTTTCATAATAATCAACCAGCTGTGGCAGCTGCAGGGCTCTAATGAGGAAAGTTGCTGGGCCTGCATCCCTTTAGACGTGTTCCTATTGGTTGTATCTCACCAAAAATGAAATTTTTGTTGCAGGGGATGCCAGAAATCTGACTTGTATCTTAGACAGACTAAAGTAAAATTGTTGAGCCAATCACACAAGCAGGAAATTATGTTTCTGGGAGTGTGGTCAGTATACATTATGTGTACAGAACAGCTCCAGGTGGCCATATTGCATTGTATTTTCAGAAAATTTACAACAGCTGCAGATTGAAAAGGAAAGGTCGTTTTTAATAACATTCAATTACAATATGATTTGTGTCACAATTGTATACGCTATTTTTAATCTTTAAGTCTGGTTCGTTCTAGGTATGGCCAATTAAAGTTCCTAGAGCCCCAAAGAGTAAAGGGGGGACAATTTTCTCCCTCTAAACACCAAGAAAAAAATGCCCGACTTCCAAACATGGCGTTCTAACTCCGCCCAGTGTGATGACAACACCACCCGCCTGACGCGTTGTGCCTTTGAGAAAGCCAATCACGGCGCAACATGTGAGGAGGGCGGTGACATCATCACACTGAGCAGAGTTAGAACCCCATGTTTGGAAGTCGGGCCTTCTTTGTGAGGTTTGCTTGGGTCCCGTCACCTCAGCCCCCGAGGCTGGACATTCCCCGGTGCCCCCCACCCGATTCTCCTTCCCTTCCACCCCCCCCTCCAATTGAGCTGACATGTAAGTATTAGGGCTTCACCCTTATATTACCTTTCTTTTGAGATATACCCGCTACATATACGATATTACTTTTGCCTGTTTTATCACTTATCTAGACTCTATTTTTTAACAGCTACTCCTGAGGAAGTGGAGATCAATCTACGAAACGCATAGAGTTATAGGATACCTAGAAATGTTTGGCTCGCTATATCATCTGCTATCACACATTTCCAATTGTTTGGTTTTACCATGTATTGTTATTACATTATATGAATACTTATATAGTTCCATGATAATCACGATGATCATCTAGTATGGTTCAGCTCAATGGATTATTTTTCACCTATACTCTATCATGTCTGTAAAATTGCTATATTCTACTTGTTAGTATCTAATAAATGTACCATCATGTATACTATTGATTCTTCGAATGATTAGCCTCATCTAAGGTCCCCTTGGCCAAAGTCTTTCTTTTTCTGTTCATATAATTGGGATGGAGGTTTATCACATATGGTGCCACGGACCACATCATTTTTTTATTTTTTATGTTTGGAAGTTGGGTCTGTTAATATCTCTTTGTGATATGCCTTTTAAATCTTTTTACATGTGAGTGCAATTTTAACCACTTGCCGACTGCCAGCAGTACATATACTGTGACAATACTGCCCTGTCCCGCGAAAGACGTAACTGTACGTCGTTTTGCAGGACCGCTAGTGGGGGCACGAGCACACCAATTGACTATAGGCAAGGGAGGACTGGGGCAGGGGTGCTCTGATGCTCTGTAAAAAGGCCGCACTGCTTCTGTCATAGACATACCTAAAGAATTCCTGGTGAAGGGAAGTAAAAAGTCCCCAATGCTGACCTACTGAGTGCGGGATGAAAGCAAAGACAAAGCACAGCCCCCCCCCCCCCCCAGCATGAATGGTGTAAACTGTGTCTATGCAGAGGCTGGTTCCATGCCCCACTGGAGACTCTCCTCCCCCAGGCAGCTCCTTCCGAGCTGTCCCAGCTCCTCCAAACTGCCCCCTGCTGACCAGGTTGGGAACCCGGATTCTGCCGGTGAGTAGAGAGTACTTGGAGCAGAGCTTCAGCCTGGAATGGGGGTTAGGAGGAGGCCGGGAGGAGCGAGAGTGCGAGGGGGGCCAGGTCGCTGCACCATGGGCCTCTTGTTTGTACTCGCCCTCTGGGCCGAAAGTTGCCGGTCAGCCCCTGGCTACAGGAGAAGTCAATCAGCGGGTCCGGAGTGGTATCACCCGGGTGTCACTTACTGCACGTGGGTGAGAGACGGATCGGTATCGGGTGGATGGGAGATGGAGCGGGTGAGAGACAGAGCGGTATGGAGTGGATGCCGAACAGAGCGGTATGACCCAGGTATCACTTACGGCAAGTGGGTGAGAGATACCGATCTGCCAGCAGATCTGCTAATGTGGAATTGCTTATATCTTTAATTTGTACATGTGTGAGGGGCATATTCAATAACATTTGTAAACGGAATTATGCTGTGTGACATCACTTTACCCTTATATAAGCATCACCACCTAATGGTTGGAGGAGGAGAAGACTAGTCTCGGACCCTGACATAGGATGTACAAAATATCGGCCCATATCGGCCGATACCGATGCAATGGCCAAAATATCGGTATCGGCAACGAAAAACCGATATCGGTCGATCCCTACTACACAGTTTAAGGTTAAACCCCTTCTCCTCCAATTCCATTGAATGGCCATGTGTTTTGGTATGCTGCCTGAGACTGAAAAACTTGTTCCTATGCTAGAATTACCATTGAGGTATTTGTATATCACTATCATATCTCCTCTCAAGTGTCTCCTCTCCAGGGAGAATATGTTTATTGTTTACAGTCTTTCCTCATTACTGAGGTCCTCCAGTTCCCTTATTAGCTTTGTTGCTCTTCTCTGGAATCTCTCCGTTTCCAGCACATCCTTCCTGAGCACTGGAGACCAGAAATGGACAGCACACTCCATATGTGGCAGAACCAACGTTTTGTAAAGTAGTAGAAATAATAGATTTATCTCTTGAGTTAACCACTTAAGCCCCGGAGAATTTGGCTGCTCAAAGACCAGGGCCTATTTTGCGATTCGGCACTGCACGACTTTAGCGGACAATTGCGTGATCGTGTGAGGCTGTACCTAAATGAAATTGACTTCCTTTTTTTCCCACAAACAGAGCTTTCTTTTGCTGGTATTTGATCACCTGTGCAATTTTTATTTTTTGCGCTATAAACAAAAAAAGAGCGTCAATTTTGAAAAAATAACAATATTTTTCACATTTTTTTAAAATGAAATTTCCCCCCCCCAAAAAATGTAAAAATCTAAATGTTTCAACATTTTAGGCCAATTTGTTTTCTGCTACATATTTTTGGTAAAAAAAATCGCAACAAGTGTATTTTGATTGGTTTGCGCAAAAGTTATTGCGTTTACTAACTACGGGAAAGATTTATGTAATTGTTATTGTTTGTTTTTTTTTAACTAGTAATGACGGCGATCTGCGATTATTTTTGTGGGACTGCGACATTGCGGCGGACAGACCCCTGAATAACATTTTTGACACTTTTGGGGGGACCAGTGACATTACTACAGTAATCAGTGCTATAAATATGCACTGTTACTGTAAAAATTACACTGGCAGGGAAGGAGATAACTTTATTGGTGATCAAGGGGTTAAGTGTGTCCCTAGGGGCGTGCTTCTAACTGTCAAGGGGCGTGGCTTTTGATGTAACCACAGAGACATACGATCCTACATAGCAGGATCATATAGTCTCTGCTGTTACACCAGGGAGAATGACAGACGGCTGTGTTTACATCAGCCGTCTGCCTTTCTCCCTCTCCAGCGGGAGATCGCGAGTGACCGGCGGACATCGGAGCCGCCGGGTCACTCGTGCGAGGATGGCCGTGAACGAGCGGGGGGCGGGAGTGCACCTCTGGCGGCACGCGCTCGCCCCCTACAGGTTCCTGGGCGAGCGACGTAGTACTAGTAGTAGTAAATGTACTTGTGGCGGTCGGCAAGCGGTTAATACCATTTTTTTTTTTGCATACTAAAATTCTGCTAGCTTTGCTTGCTGCAGCTTGATATTGCATATTGCTGAGCCTGTGATCTACTAGGACCCCCAGATCTTTTTCCATCCTGGATTCCCCCAGAGGTTCTCCCCCTAGAGAGTAACTTGCGTTTATATTCTTAGTGCATTACTTTACATTTTTCTACATTAAACCACAATTGCCATGTAGTTGCCCACCCCATTATTTTATTAAGGTCTTCTTGTAAAATTGTAATATCCTGCAGTGAATATATTGCCCTACATAGCTTTGTATCATCAGGAAACACTGAGATTGAGATATTTATCCCATCCTCTATATCATTTATTAATACATTAAACAGAATGGGTCCCAGGACAGAGCCTTAGGGGACCCCACATACCACTCCAGACCAATCTGAGTACACTCTATTTCTGACCACCCTTTGGAGATGCCCCTGTAACAAGTTTTCTTTCCAGGTTCAAACCTTGTGGTCGATGCCAACAGATCTCAGTTTTTACTGTAAATTAAGCATTTATGTGGAACTGTAATGAATGCTTTTGCAAAATCCAGATACACCCCATTCACAGGCCTTCCTTTTTTCTCTTTTTTTTGAATAAACATTTTATTAAAGTTCAAACAGCGTATACATAGAAAATTCAAAAATACATATAAATTCAGAAGAACATATACAAAAGTATGTATGGTAGTACATCGTATCAGTCAACAGACAGTGTGCAATCAGTGATAAACATCCATGTGAGTAACCAGTAAGGCTTCATGTACACGGGACGTTGTTAAAAGTCCCTTTGAATGCTGGAATTTTTAGGACGTTTGAAACGTCCGTTAGGTCGCGTTTGCACCCGCGTTTAGCGGGCGTTTGTGGGCGTTTGCATTTAGAACCCTTCCTAGAGGTCAAAAAAATCATTCCCCTTTAAAACGGAAAAACGTGAGCGCTAAAAGCGGATCATCGCGTTCGGTCGCGTTCGGACGCGTTTTTGCGTTTGAAACGCCGGGAAAAACACGTTCAAACGCAAATAATTGCTTTCCAAAAACGTCCCTGAACTCAACTGCCTGCAAATGACTGTAAACGACCCTGTGTACATGGACAGATAAGATAACATAGAGGTGGGTTCAGGGGCTTCTGAAAAAAACACCCAACTGCTCCTAAACGGCCATTTCCAGCGTCCCGTGTACATGGAGCCTCAGTTTTTGTAGACCATAATGGTCTTGTGGTACCTTAATGGTGAGTTATATGGTATAGTGGAGGGCCTTTTGTCGGATCCCCCAAAGGTCTAGGCACCCCCAAGGGGAACATACTGTGCCCAGACCGGTTCGGGGGAGCAGGGTTAGTTGACGTGAGGCTATTCTATGAGGTACAACTCAACTAAAAAAGCAAGAAAATATCTTGTGTCTATAGCAGCAAGGTGTTCTCTTCTGTAGTGGATGTAGTCATGTAATGTTTATTGTAGGTACAATTATCATCAGCTAAGTATTTTAAACAGGTAAAAGTGGAGGTGGAAAGGGGGGGATAGAAGAGGGAGGGGGTGGGGGGCCAGAGGGGGAAATACTTGTGTAACGGCCATAGATAATGTAATGAGAGTCAAAGGTTGATGTGAGGGTAGGGTACAGTAGGCCCCACAGGCCTTCCTTTATCTAGATGGCACTATAAACTGGTTGGTATGGCAAGAATGACCTTCATAAATCCATTCTGATTACTACTAATGATACTGTTATCAGAAAATTCTTTGATATAGTACCTTATCATCCCCTCCAAAGGTTTTCATACTATTGATGTTAGACTGACTAGCCTGTAGCTTCCAGGAACATATCTCTGCCCTTTTTTTAAATATTGGTACCACGTTAGCCCTTCGCCAATCAGCTGGTACCATTCCCATCATTAAGCTGTCCATAAAATTAATAATAACGGATTGGCTATAAACTGACTGAGTTCTTTAAGGACTCTTGGGTGTAAGCCATCTGGTCATATTGATTTATTTGCATTAAGCTTTTCAAGTCTTTTTTGAACACTAGCTTCAGTTAGCCACAAGGGTGCATTCTATGATGCATTACTAATGTTACAGTCTTTATTATAAATCACTAGATTGTAAATCTGGGGTGGAATACCATTCATATTGTTGAATTGAGTTCTCATAGGCATCACCCCAAATATATATATGTACAAAAATGAGCAAAAGAATGACGGGACTTTGTATATGTCCATGTTAACTAAATTGACACTGGATTTATTTAAAAAATATGAAACTTTATTAGTTGCATATTTAAAAAGGCATTCATTTATATACCATACAGAGCACAGTTAAAAGACAAAACTAATACAGAGCTAAATACAATTAATCCATAATTGCATGGTAAATTGGTCTATGCGTTTCGAGGAACGCCCACTTCTCCACCACCGAGTAAGTTGAATGTCACATAGAGCTTTGACTAAATATGTCTAAAAAAAGGAAACAAAGTACAGACATGTCATAGAAAATGTTTAACAGTCATATATTTACAGATACAAAATCACATTGCTATATATGGGTTATCACTGAATTGGTTCGCTTAGGTGAGGTGTGGGTGGTGGGGGGATAAAAATATGATGAATCTTACCTGTAGTTGTGAATGATATCCACTACAATAAATATCCACAGTAAAAGACAAAAGAGGGAAACAATAACATCTCCTGGTGGGGATACGCCTACCGGCCCATGGGATGCATCCAAAATCCACACCATACTAGGCCATAAAAGGGGAGTAAATGCTGAGAAAAGCTATCCTCATGTCATGACACAAGGGAGCTTATAGACATACAGTTTATACATGTACAGGGCTTTTTTTCAGCTGGAACTTGGTGGAACTCAGCAAATTTACACTAAAAGAATCAAAGATTCCTGCGAGCAACCTTCCTGTCTTAGATTTTTTAAAATGCCGCAAACACTTCACTTCTCATAAAGTGCAAAGAGCCAATAAATATATAATTAATGTTGCGCAAAATAAAAATCTATCCAAATGTGTAAAAATTAAAAATATGTAGCAAAAAATTATATAAATATATATATATATGTGTATAACCCTCAAGCAAAAGATTCCAATTTCATAATCTTAAAATGCTGTATCATAAATAAAATCCAATGATGAAAGGTAAAAAAATATATATAGTTGTGTACAGTGCGATTCCTAGAAATGAATATGAATTGTGCTAGAAGAAAGTGCAATGTGCTAAATCTATGTCATCAAATGTCCCTGCAATAAATTTTATGTGGGACGTACCAAATGAACCCTCAGGGGTTTATTTTGCGCAACATTAACTATATATTTATCAGCAAATTTACACTGTTATACAAGCTGTACACTCACTACTTTACATTGTAGCAAAGTGTCATTTCTTCAGTGTTGTCACATGAAAAGATAGAATAAAATATTTACAAAAATGTGAGGGGTGTACTCACTTTTGTGAGATACTGTATATATAGTACTGTGCAAAGGGTTTATGCAACTGTATACTGTATTATCCACCTTTGGTATATCTATTTTGTACAGCACCATAGCAGATGAAGATGATATAATCAGTATTATTATTATTGCTATAATTATTTTATTTTACAGGGAATATTATTATTGTTATTATTATTTTTATTATTATTGTTATTATTATTATTATTATTATTATTATTATCTGTCACCCTAGCACTTCCTTATGTATCTTAGAAGCTTGCTAAGGCCTCTGCAGAGTTTGGTGACAGATTGCACCACCCAAGTGGCTCGCACCAGAGCTCTCAATCAATAGGTCACCGACACAAATGGATACATCCATCACCACCTTAAAAAAAGCAGAAAAACACAAACTATAATTCATGTAAAAGTAGACTTTGTCAATATCATCAATATTCAGACACATTCTTGCATGCAAATTTATGTAGAGGTTTTTCAATTTCCAGAGAATGTGACAATTTCTTGATTCCTGTAAAACCTCCTCCAATACTCACCCCCCCCCCCCCATACCCTCTACCAAAGGTTATGTTCTTTTACTTACTTATTTTTTTATTTATTTAAACGATATATATATTTGTTTTTTTTGTTTTGTTTTGTTTTGTTTGTTTTGTTTATATATATATATATATATAGATACATACATACATGTGCATCTCGTAAAATTAGAATATCATCAAAAAGCTAATTTATTTCAGTAGTTCAATTCAAAAAGTGAAACTTATATATTTTATATAGATGCGTTACACACAGAGTGATATATTTCAAGCATTTCTTTCTTTTAATTTTGATGATTATGGCTTACAGCTAGTGAAAGCCCAAAATTCAGTATGCCAGAGAATTAGAATATTGCATAAGACCAATATAAAAAAAGATTTTTAACACAGAAATGTTGGCTTACTGAAAAGTCTGTCCATGTACAGTATAGTATGCACTCAATACTTGGTTGGGGGTCCTTTTGCATGAATTACTGCATCAATGCGGCGTGGCATGGAGGCGATCAGCCTGTGGCACTGCTGAGGTGTTATGGAAGCCCAGGTTGCTTTGATAGCAGCCTTCAGCTCATCTGCATTGTTGGGTCTGGTGTCTCTCATCTTCCTCTTGCCAATACCCCACAGATTCTCTATGGGGTTTAGGTCAGGCGTGTTTGCTGGCTAATCAAGCACAGTGTTACCATAATCATTAAACCGGGTATTGGTACTTCTGGCAGTGTGGGCGGTGCCAAGTCCTGCTGGAAAATAAAATCAGCATCTCCATAAAGCTGGTCAGCAGAGGGAAGCATGAAGTGCTCCAGAATTTCCTACTAGAGGGCTGCACTGACTTTGGACTTGTTAAAACATGGTGGACCAACACCAGCAGATGACATGGCTCCCCAAATCATCACTGACTGTGAAATTCACAGTGGACCTCATGCAACTTGGATTTTGTGCTTCTCCACTCTTCCTCCAGACTCTGGGACCTTGATTTCCAAATGAAATGCAAAATATTCCACAGTCATCTGCTGGTGTTGGTCCCCTGTGTTTTATCAAGTCCCAAGTCAGCGCAGCCCTCTACCGGAAAATTCTGGCGCACTTCATGCTTCTCTCTGCTGACCAGCTTGATTTCATTTTCCAGCAGGACTTGGCACTGCCCACACTGCCAAAAGTACCAAAACCTGGTCACATGATCATGGTATCACTGTGCTTGATTGGCCAGCAAACTCACCTGACCTAAACCCCATAGAGAATCTGGTGGGTATTGTCAAGAGGAAGATGAGAGACACCAGACCCAATAATGCAGACGAGCTGAAGGCCGCTATCAAAGAAACCTGGGCTTCCATAACACATCAGCAGTGCCACAGGCTAATCGCCTCCATGCCACGCCGCATTGATGCAGTAATTCATGGAAAAGGAGCCCCGACCAAGTATTGAGTGCATACTATACTGTACATGGGCATACTTTTCAGTAAGCCAACATTTCTGTATTACAAATGTTTTTATTTTATTTATTTTATTGGTCTTATGTAATATTTGAATTTTCTGAGATACTGGATTTTGGGTTGTCACTAGCTGTAAGCCATAATCCTCAAAATTAAAAGAAAGAAATGCTTGAAATATATCACTCTGTGTGTAACACATCTATATAAAATTCATGAGTTTCACTTTTGGAATTCTATTACTGAAATAAATGAACTTTTTGATGATATTTTAATATTTCAATTTTATTAAATGCACCTGTGTATAAATATATATATATATATGTATGTATGTATGTATGTATGTATGTATATATATATATATATATATATATATATATATATATATATATATATATATATATATATATATATATATATATATATATATATATATATATATATATATATATGTATGTATATATATATATGTATGTATGTATATATATATATGTATGTATATATATATATGTATGTATGTATATATATATATATATATATATATATATATATATATATATATATATATATATATATATAATATATATATATATATATATATATATATATATATATATATACACACATGTACACATATCTACACAGCCAGTGTTTTCTTCTGCTTATTGATTTTCTTATATGTTACCTTCTTCTTGCATAGATAGTTCATTTGGCAGAGTGTGCAGGAGCTGGGCGTTCACATAACAGCCTAGGTGGATAGAGTTGTAGCACTGAAAACAAGAGAAGTGTGTCCTGGAAGTCTGTAAAGCTCTCTATACAATCTGATTGTGCAATCTCCGTTAGATCTACCATCAATTACTGTATGTCGTGCAAGGTAGTAGTGATTGGTTAGAGATTGGGAGGTGTAGTGGTGTTCAGGCCTCAATGGTTAAAGGCTGTTTTGGAGACAAAGGAAAGTACTTAGAAGAGCTGCACTGTGATTGTACTTTACTGCTCCTCCATCTGAAGTCCATATGACACAGGAATTCTCTACACAAATTCTTATCTCCTGACAACCAGGGGAGCAGTTTAAATGCAATTAAAACAATTAAAAAATATGGAAATTTTTGAACAATTTAAAGTGTTTTACATTTTTAAAAAGTTACGAATAAAAAGTCTTAGAAATTATTAAAATATCAAACAACTAAAAAACTAAAAACATAAACACAAATGACTTGAGACTATAGACACCAATGACATCACTTTTGAAGTCTACATAACATGGACTCACTGCAGAAGTTTATATTCCGATATCCGTTCAGAATTGCGACGTGCGTTCCTCTGACCGTACGGCTGGTGCTCTGTAAGCACACAAGGTGAGATGCTGCCGGAGTGATGCATGGCCTTTTATATCACTCGGTAATGTCTAAATAAAAATTTCTTTTAGCCAATACATCAAGACGCCCTATACCGGACACTGAGCTGTAAAACTTTTATGTCATTAATCTGTGTATGTTTATAGACCCTGGAGAAGGAACATCATTCTGGGGAGGAAGTTTCAATAGTATGAGCCTTATACAACTACCGCATTCCAAAATAAAAAAATGCCCAAATCTCTGCTGCTCATTGGAACTTTGACATTGGTCAGTTAAAATGACTCTGTTACTGACAAAAGAAATTCATGCCAAAAAAAAAAAAAAAAACTTGTTCAAGAAAACTTTTTAAAGTGTATGTAAGGGCATTTTTTTAAAGCAGAACTCTGCCTCATTTTTTTTTTTAGATCCCCATCCCATTTTTAAAAATTCTTAACAAAATAAAAACAAATTATAAAAATATTACAAAAAAATATTATAAAAAAAAAATATATATATATATATATATATATATATATATATCTACTTAGAAAAATGCCCACCCAGAAGAAGAGGAACCTCCTATGATTTCAGTGGACCAGACCGAGGGAAAAAGGTACATGAAAAGATATAATAAATTTTTTACAAAAATGTGAGGGGTGTACTGTATATACTATATATATATATATATATATATATATATATATATACACATACAGTACACCCCTCACATTTTTGTAAATATTTTATTCTATCTTTTCATTTGACAACATTGAAGAAATGACACTTTGCTACAATGTAGTGAGTGTACAGCTTGTATAACAGTGTAAATTTGCTGTCCCCTAAAAATAACTCAACACACATCCATTATTGTCTAAACCGCTGGCTATAAAAGTGAGTACACCCCTAAGTGAAAATGTCCAAATTGGGCCCAATAAACCATTTTCCCTCCCCGGTGTCATGTGACTCGTTAGTGTTACAAGGTCTCAGGTGTGAATGGGGAGCAGGTGTGTTAAATTTGGTGTTATCGCTCTCACTCTCTCCTACTGGTCACTGGAAGTTCAACATGGCACCTCATGGCAAAGAACTCCCTGAGAATCTGAAAAAAGAATTGTTGCTTTACATAAAGATGGCCTAGGCTATAAAAAGACTGCCAAGACCCTGAAACTGAGCTGCAGCACAGTGGCCAAGACCATACAGCAGTTTAACAGGACAGATTCCACACAGAACAGGCCTTGCCATGGTTGACCAAAGAAGATGAGTGCACGTGCTCAGCATCATATCCAGGGGTTGTCTTTGGGAAATAGACATATGAGTGCTGCCAGCATTGCTGCAGAGGTTGAAGGGGTGGGGGGTCAGCCTGTCAGTGCTCAGACCTTACGCCACACACTGCATCGAATTGGGTTGCATGGCTGTCGTCCCAGAAGGAAGGCTCTTTTAAAGATGATGCACAAGAAAGCCTGCAAACAGTTTGCTGAAGACAAGCAGACTAAGGACATGGATTACTGGAACCATGTCCTGTGGTCTGAAAAAAACAAGATACGCTTATTTGGTTCAGATGGTGGCAACCTGGTGAGGAGTATAAAGACAAGTGTGTCTTGCCTACAGTCAAGCATGGTGGTGGGAGTGTCATGGTCTGGAGCTGCATGAGTGCTGCCAGCACTGGGGAACTACAGTTCATTGAGAGAACCATGAATGCCAACATGCACTGTGACTAAAGAAGCTGAGGGTAAAGGTGATGGACTGGCCAAGCATGTCCAGACCTAAACCCTATTGAGCATCTGTGGAGCATCCTCAAACGGAAGGTGGAGGAGCGCAAGGTCTCTAACATCCACCAGCTCTGTGATGTCATCATGGAGGAGGGGAAGAGGACTCCAGTGACAACCTGTGAAGCTCTGGTGAACTCCATGCCCAAGAGGGTTAAGGCAGTGCTGGAAAAAAATGGTGGCCACACAAAATATTGACACTTTGGGCCCAATTTGGACATCTACACTTAGGGGTGTACTCATTTTTGTTGCCAGTGGTTTAGACATGAATGGCTGTGTGTTGAGTTATTTTTAGGGGACAGTAAATTTACACTGTTATACAAGCTGTACACTCACTACTTTACATTGTAGCAAAGTGTCATTTCTTCAGTGTTGTCACATGAAAAGATAAAATAAAATATTTACAAAAATGTGAGGGGTGTACTCACTTTTGTGGGATACTGTATATATAGTACTGTGCAAAGGGTTTAGGGCAAGTGTAGTAAAGAATTCTTACAGAAATGTGTTAACAGTCAATTATCAATTTATCAATTAACCTCTTCCTCATCGTGCTATAGCCAAAAGACGGCTCTTTCGTTTCAGGAGGGCATCCATGGGCGTCCTCCCGAAACCACTCTCCTGGGACATGCATCCAGCATACTCTGTGACACAGCTGATCACAGATCATGGTAAAGGGCCAATCACAGTGGCCCTTTACCACATGATAAGCTGTGTCCAGTCATAGCTGATCACAATTTAAACAGAGTTGCCGGTTATTGGCTCTCCTTTCCTCATGCGCTGTCACAGCATGAGGAGAGAAGAGCCAGTAACTGGCAATCCTGACAGGGGACGTGCACACAGGTAATTAGGGCACTGATCAGTGCCCTAATTATCAGTGCAGCCCTATCAGTGCCAATTAGTGTCCATCAGTGCTGCCTATTAACGCCCATCAGTGCTTCTGCATATCAGTGCCCATCAGTGATGCATATAAGTGTCCATCAGTGCTGCATATCAGTGCCCATCAGTGCTGCATATAAGTGCCCATTAGTGCCGCCTATCAGTTCCGCCTATTAGTGCCCATCAGTGTCGACTATCAATACCCATTAATGCTGCCTATCAGTGAATATAAGTCCAGCAAATCAGTGCTACGTCATCAGTGCCCATCAGTGTAGCCTCATCATTGCCTATCAGTGCAGCCTATCAGCGCACATCATTGAAGGAGAAAAATGACTTATTTGCAAACCTTCTTTTGAAAATGTTCTGTCTTTTTTTTTTTTTTGTTTAGCCAAAAATAATAAAACCCAGTGATGATTAAATACCACCAAAAGAAAGCTCTATATGTCTCAAAAAATTGTAAAAATGTCATATTGGTACAGTTTTGCATGGCCGCGCAATTGTCATTCAAAGTGCGACAGCACTGAAAGCTGAAAATTAACCCTAAAAATGATCAAATTTTTTTTTTTTGAAAACTGTGTAAAAATAAAAAATAATAAATAAAATAAATAGGAAAAAAAAAATTAAAGCGCCCTGTCCCCGTTAGCTCACGCGCAGAAACAAATGCATACAGAAGTCCCACCCACACATGTAAACGGTGTTCAAACCACACATGTGAGGTATCGCCGCGATCGTTAGAGCGAGAGCAATAATTTGAGCCCTAGACCTCCTTTTTAACTCTAAACTGGTCGCCTATGCGGATTTTTAAGTACCAAAGTTTGTTGCCATTGCGCGAGCGTGCGCAATTTTGAAGCGTGACATGTTGGGTATCTATTTACTCGGCGTAACATTATCTTTCAAATTATGGAAGAAAATTGGGCTAACTTTACTGTTTTCTTATTTTTCAATTCAAAAAAGTGCATTTTTCCCAAGAAAATTGTGTTTGGAAGATCGCTGCGCAAATACGGTGTGATAAAAAATATTGCAACAATCTCCATTTTATTCTATGGGGTTTCTGCTAAAAAAAAAATATATAATATTTGGGGATTCTAAGTAGTTTTCTAGCAAAAAAAAAAAAAAAACAGATTTTAGCTTGTGAACACCAAATGTCAAAAATTGGCTTGGTCTTAAAGTGGTCAATGGCATTGGCTGTATGTTTGGGGTCGTTGTCCTGCTGCAGAATACATTGGGAGCCAATCACACGCCTCCCTGATGGTATGGCGTGATGGAGAAGTATCTGCCTGTATAACGTGATATGAAGATATGAAGAGCGTCTGCAATCGCTTGATTTATTCTCCCTGGAGAAGAGACGCCTGAGAGGGGACATGATAGCAATTTTTAAATATCTCAATGGGGATCTCAGCTTAGAAAAAAAGCTGTTCAGTCGAAGGGATTGCATGAGGACTCGGGGGCATACAATGCGATTAGAGGAGAAGCGTTTTAACCTCAGGCAACGTGGGGGGTTCTTTACTGTTAGGGCTACAAGATTGTGGAATTCTCTACCACAAGAGGTGGTTTCTGCGGGTAGTATGGTGGCTTTCAAAAGACTATTGGACGTACATCTCAAGGATCAGAATATTTAGGGGTATGTGAGATGATTACAGCCACACACACCTACACAGGTTGAACTGGATGGACTATTGTCTTTATTCAACCTCATCTACTATGTAACTATGTAACTATGTAACTATAGGCATTGATCCCTGCACTGATCTTCTGACAAGTCTAACACTATGGATGCGTTATAATCAGGGCTGCGGGGTCCCATACAGACTACCTGGCAGGAACCCCCCCCCCCAAGAAAATATTAAAGATATATTTAGCTAAAATTGCAACAAAATCACTATTAGCAGACACAAATATAACATAACTCGCATAATTCCTGCTAAATCTAAAAAAAAACGATGTTGAATAAAAATGAAGATGAGATGAGAAAAATATATAGGCTGGGCAGTTGGAGCTCAGTGATCAGAGAGACAGAGAGAGAGAAACAAAGTTACAAGTAAACTCCTAAACAGAGATAACATTAGAGCCAGTGCTGGGAGGGGGGCACACAGGGAGGGGGATTAGTGAAGGGACAACTGTCTCTTTCTCAGCAGATAAAAGCTGATAGCAGGGAGAGGGACAGAGATCAGATTCAGGTGCCGGAGGAAGATTTCTGTATTTGTTGTCCATCACTAATCCCCCTCCCTGTGTGGGCCCCCCTGTGTGCTCAGGCCCCCTACAAGAGGGCTGGTGGTCCCCCCCCCCCTATCAGTGGCCCTGATTATAATCCTTCCCCAACAAGGGACTATTGGGTATCTTTATGATATGTTGTACTGTTTTGCATATATACAATATAACATATGCTTTGTATTTTATATTTTTTCAACCAATATTGTAAAAAAAAAACATTGGTACGAATTTTAATGTTATGCTTTTGGTGTACATGCTACTGGTTTAAAGTCCCATGGGAAACGTGTTTAATATTTGGAATTTGATGAGGGATAGTGGCAGTTCTAAGGTTCAGCTACGGACACTGCTTGTTTGTTAGAAATACATCTAAAAGAGCACAACGAAAGCTGTCTTATTTTTATTTTAATTACAATGAATTACTTGTTAAATGAAAGGAATTCATGACTTGGAGAGCAGAGCAGTGGCACACACAAATTCTCCACGCTGTCAGGATCCGTTTTACGATCGGTTCGATTGCACACCATAAAAGAAAGAACTTTTACAAGCGTGTTATTATGCTGTGTGTTCGGTATGCTGGCTTTTTTTTTTTTTTTTTTTTTATTCTTTTAATTCAAGAAGTGACATCATTATGTTGGTTGTAGGTTTTATACTATTCTTTTATTTATCCAGGGGAGAATCATAATCAATCACTGTAACTACCAACAATATTGAGTGGGTCCTGTAACAGCATTGCAGTCATACAGAAAAGTAAAGGTGAATGGCTTAGCTTTGCATGGCAAGTATGCAATTTACTGATATCTACTTCAAAACACCATTACATCTTTATGGGGTCTTTTAAAGGGCACCTCCAGCCAACAGTAAAGTGAATAGACTTAGGACATATACAGGAAGTGTTGTGTTTGAGAATGACTTGCACATAATATTTTAACCACTTTAGCCCCGGAGGATTTGGCTGCTCAAAGACCAGGCCCTATTTTGCGATTCGGCACTGCGTGACTTTAACGGACAATTGCGCAGTCGTGCGACGCTGTACCCAAATGAAATTGACGTAATTTTTTCCCCACAAACAGAGCTTTCTTTTTGTGGTTTTTGATCACCTGTGTGATTTTTATTTTTTGCGCTATAAACAAAAAAAAGAGTGACCATTTTGAAAAAAATAACAATATTTTTCACATTTTTTATATGAAATTCTCAGAAAAAAAAATGTAAAAATCAATTTTCTTTTTAACATTTTAGGCCAATTTTTTTTCTGCTACATATTTTGGGTAAAAAAAATCGCAATAGGCGTATTTTGATTGGTTACTAACTACGGGAAAGCTTTATGTCATTTTTATTGTTTTTTTTTTAACTAGTAATGGTGGCGATCTGCAAGTTTTTTTTTTTTTTTTTGCGGGACTGCGACATTGTGGCAGACAGATCGGACCCTTGACTGAAATTTTTGACACTTTTGGGGGTACCAGTGACATTACTACAGTAATCAGTGCTATAAATATGCACTGTTACTGTAATAATGACACTGGCAGGGAAGGGGTTAACTTTATTGGTGATCAGTAGGTTAAATGTGTCCCTAGGGGCGTGATTCTAACTGTCAGGGGGCGTGGCTAGTGAAGTAACCACAGAGACATGCAATCCTATATAGCAGGATCACATAGCCTCTGTGCCTACTTCAATGAGAATGACAGACGGCTGTGTTTACATCAGCCATCTGTCTTTCTCCCTCTACTGCGGGAGATCGCGAGTGGCCGGCGGCCAACGGAGCCGCCGGTCCCACGTGCTGGCTCCTTAGGGAATGAGCGGAGGCAAGGAGCGCACCTCCGGCGGCGCAACCCCCCCCCCCCCCTCTACAGGATCGTGGGCGAGCGATGTAGGTCTACGTCGTTTTGCCTGTAAGCGGCAGAATGCCGCAGTAAATAAAGTCGTGAGGCGGTTGGCAAGTGGTTAATGTACACTAAAAACAAATTTATAAACGCAACACTTTTGTTTTTGCTCCCATTTTTCATGAGCTGAACTCAAAGATCTAAGACTTTTTCTATGTACACAAAAGGCCTATTTCTCTCAAATATTGTTCACAAATCTGTCTAAATCTGTGTTAGTGATCACTTCTCCTTTTCCGAGATAATCCATCCACCTCACAGGTGTGGCATATCAATTTGCTGATTAGACAGTATGATTATTGCACAGGTGTGCCTTAGGCTGACCACAATAAAAGGGCACTCTAAAATGTGCAGTTTTATCACACAGCACAATGCCACAAATGTCGCAAGTTTTCAGGGAACGTGCAATTGGCATGCTGACTGCAGGGATGTCCACCAGAGCTGTTGCCCGTGAATTGAATGTTCATTTCTCTACCATAAGCCGTCTCCAAAGGAGTTTCAGATAATTTAGCAGTAAATCCAACCGGCCTCACAACCACAGACCACGTCTAACCACACCAGCCCAGGACCTCCACATCCAGTATCTTCACCTCCAAGATCGTCTGAGACCAGCCACCCGGACAGCTGCTGCAACAATCGGTTTGCATAACCTAAGGATTTCTGCAGGAACTGTCAGAAACCGTCTCAGGGAAGCTCATCTGCATGCTCGTCGTCCTCATCGGGGTCTCCACCTGACTGCAGTCCGTCGCCATAACCGACTTGAGTGGGCAAATGCTCACATTGGATGGGGTCTGCCACTTTGGAGAGGTGTTCTCTTCATGGATGAATCCCGGTTTTCTTAGATCTTTGAGTTCAGCTCATGAAAAGTGGGGGCAAAAACAAGTGTTGCGTTTATAATTTTGTTCACTATACAAGCCCCTGTATGCTATAAGATTGGACAGTATATTACAGTACAATACAGTTCTGTAGCCCTCATCCTATGCTCCCTGTCCTTTTTAGACAATACCACTCCAGTTAAGCTTCCTTGAGTTTCCTCCTTCCTGTAAGGCTACTGTAGCTCACCCCCTAAAGAGCCGTTGGAAGTTTTGGCTTTATTTCCCCCCCGGCACAAAGCATTTCCTGATATCTTCCACTGGCTCCAAAGAACAGTCTATTTATGTTTTTTTTTTTTTTGAGAACTATGAACTGAGATGGAGAGAGGGAGCATTGAATACCCCAAAACTGCAGAACTGGATAACTTCACAAACTGCTGGCTGTTCTGTACAACTGCTTAATGTCCCATAGAATTTTCTTTGCTGACAGTAACCGGTACCCCTACCAGAGTTTAAAAGCTACACACAGTCACTAACTCCTCAGCAAAAGCGCTGCTACTGACTTAGCCACAGGATCATTGGTTGCCTCCTGCCAATAGCCACCAGGCTCTTCCTAATGAGGAAGATGTAGACTCCCTCACTAGCGCGAGCCTGGTAAAAATCAGCAGGAAGTAACTGATGATCCTGTGGCTAAGTCAATTGCAACCGTATGGCTCCTGTGGTTAAGTCAGCTCTTCCTAGTGAGGGCGGGGGATGTAGATTTACAATATAGGACATCTGGACACTTTCCCACTAACTGGCTGCTGGCTATCTCCAGTGAGCTTCTCCAGACCTCATTTAATTCTTGGATTTTAGCTTGTGAATAGTCCCTCCAGTTAAGCCTAGCTTGGACCTCGTTGTCTTCAGAGTTGTATAAAGTACTCGAAACCCATACTTGAGTAAAAGTACAAGTGCTCAATCAAAAAGTGACTTGAGTAGAAGTACTAAAGTATTCAACATTATTTGTACTTAAGTATTGCAAGTAGTTTTTTTAAAAATTTTGCTACTCAAGTACTGAAAGTAAAAGTACCAGTAGTTTTGAGAAAAAAAAATTGCTACTCAAGTACTGAAAGTAAAAGTACAAGTACTGTGTTATGTAGTTATTAAAGAAAGAAGTCAAAAGTTTGAACATCATATTGTTTTTTATTATTTCAAATGCAGCTTTTATTTATACATACAGTAGCTTTTATTTTCGTATGCGCTGATAATACACATGTTTTGAGCTTCATGAAACCTGCCATCTACTGTTCTGGCAGTGGTAATTTTTATAATAGTAACGAGTAACTATGCAGCACAAAAATTTTTTTTTATCGGAGTAGAAGTATTGAAATCATTGAAAAAATGTAGTGAAGTAAAAGTGGAAGTAGGAGAAAAAAATTCTACTCTAGAAAAGTACAGATACCGCCTTTTGGTACTTAAGTACAGTAGTAGTTCTACTTAGTTACTCTACATCTCTGGTTGTCTTCCTACAGATCCTTCCAGAAATCTGCCTCAGAAGCAGAGCCACTGCCCAAGGGTCCCCACGAGCCAGACTGGACCAAGGAATATTGCTCCTGCTGATCAGTCCTCAAAATATTTAGGAGCTCTCTCATCACCTTCTGGGTACACTTCCACAATAATTGGCTGGAGTCCCATCAATATTCAGGCCACTTGTTCTGTTCATCCTCCCACTATACTTCTAGAATTCTTTAAAAGACAGGGAGAAGTAACAGCACAACAGCCTGTGAAACACTGAGTAGTCCTAAGCAATAAACTCCTTCTCTGATTACTGTGGAGCTAACTAAATTTACCTAGCAGCCTACTCTACACTAGGAGGGTGCTACACCTCCTACATACCTCAACCTTCTTGTCTTAATTTTAACTTTCATCAGGCTTGAAGCAGCTCAGTATGGTGAAAGATTCAATGTAATTATACTACCTGAACACAAATGTATATATTTAATGTCTTTGTGAAAAAATACATATAGCTTTTGAAGGAGGTACCCATTTCAGGTGTAACAATTGGTGGACAATCTTGCTGAACTTGATATTCCTGCGAAAACCGCAATTTCTTTGCCATCCCTAAAATTTTTGTAAAACTAACTTTTAAAGTCAAAGCTTAAAAAATAGACATAGACATAGTGGCACAGAGTTAAAGGTACGGTTAGAGTTGCCATTAGCATTAGGGTGGGGCTAGGGTTAGGATTACCCTTAGGGTTATGGTTATGGCCTCGTTAGGGAGATTCAACCTTTCTACTTGTCATTTACCATTATCATTGAAAGTAAAAACAAAATAAAATCACAAATTGTGGGTTGTCACCTGAACAGTAATAGAGGGGAAATCTTCCATTGGGGGCCAATTCCGGTGGATTAATACACTTTGGAGGGATTTTCTCTCACTTTCTGTTTTGGCTAGGACAGGAAGACAGGAAGTAAAGGGAAATCTCCCCAATGGCAAAAAAAAAAAAAAAAAATCCCGACAGGGATTATAACCTACCCATAAGCCCCATACACACGATAAGATTATCGAACGATGTGTCATCCGTTTTTTGTGGCATGCTAGTCTGATGTGGAAAGTGAAGAGGTTATTTTCATACGAATTTTCCCGTACGGCAGAATTCTACTTCAGAAGTGATGTCATGTGTTGGATTGCTTTGTATGTGTTCTTTCGTCTCTGAGCATGCCTAGTCTTGCTCTTAAGATTTTTTTCAGACGAAAACTGTACTAATGAGACGAAAATCTATTCTGTCCAGTTCTGGTCGCCAGTCCTCAGGAGGGATGTGTTGGAGCTGGAGAGGATCCAGAGAAGGGCAACTAAACAAATTAGGGGATTGGAGGACCTTAATTATGAAGAGCGTCTGCAATCGCTTGATTTATTCTCCCTGGAGAAGAGACGCCTGAGAGGGGACATGATAGCAATTTATAAATATCTCAATGGTGATCTCGACATAGAAAAAAAGCTATTCAGTCGTAGAGAGTGCATGAGGACTCGAGGGCATACATTGCGATTAGAGGGGAAGTGTTTTAACCTCAGGCAACGTGGGGGGTTCTTTACTGTTAGGGCTACAAGATTGTGGAATTCTCTACCACAAGAGGTGGTTTCTGCGGGAATTATGGTGGCTTTCAAATGACTCTTAGACGTACATCTCAAGGATCAGAACATTCAGGGGTATGTGAGATGATTACGGCCACACACACCTACACAGGTTGAACTGGATGGACTATTGTCTTTATTCAACCTCAACTACTATGAAACTATGAAACTATGAAAATCGGACGTTGTATTACGGACAACAAAAAATTTATAGCCTGCACATCAGGATTTTGTCAGCCGAAAAGTCGAAGTTGGCTGTCGAAGGCATCATACTAACAATCCGAAAATCGGCAGATTGGTCTTTTCCCTTCAGATTTTCTTATCGTGTGTATGGGGCTTTACTCTATCCGAAATTTAAAAAAAAAATAATAATAATTTTGCCTTTAGCCCTACTTTAGTTAAGGGTGGGCTAAAAATAACTCAAAGTATTCTTTGTTTCCAGTTTCTTAGTTACAAAGCTGCATCCTTATTACTTCCAAAACACCGCAGGTTGGTTCATCTGTAAAAGCTAGGAATGGTTCTAGGAAGCCATGTCAATAGTTTTATCTGTTCCGTCCTAGGAAAGAGCATTTCCCAATTCCCCTTCCAATTTAGCAGATCTTAAGAATGTCCTCCAGGTAAATGAGACACATCTATATTTCATACCCATGAAGTACGCCATACATCATGCTGCCACCTAGTCGGTATTTAACTAGAACAGGTGGTATTTTTAACAAGAGAAGGCTGTCAGGGAGAGAAGTCTCAATGGCCACCCGGCACAGTACTGTATGAGCCTGAACATCTGCAAAGCTGTGTACATTATCTTGTTTCCTCCAGGGAGATGCACACAAGTCCAGAGCCTTTTCAGACACAATGCGGCACTGCTTAATTACTAAGATACCTTGCTAAGATTTAAGCCGGGGCAGAGAGTTCCTTTAGCATGCTACTTGAGTGAGTGAAATGCCATCATTACTAGACCAATTTCTGCAAAACCGGTAGAGATGGAAGAGAAGTGGATGTAGGTCAAGACATTCTGAGAATGGAATTTACTGTGTAACATTCACTACCCCAGCCAAAGGGAATATACAATGAAGGCACACAGTGACTGGTGTTTGTCATTCAGGATGTCTGCTCTGCTTCTAAGGTTATTTGAGTGTCCCCTGATGTGCGGGATAAAAAAACAGAGGTCTTAGAGACCTGTAGTTATAAAATAAAGCATGTTTTTTTACCTTTATAATATGTTCTTTTTTTTTACATCTTTTCTATGTATTCATTCTGTTATCAACTATAATGGGATTGGAATTACAGTCAATACTTGTGTGATTATATTTTAATAGGATGTGGCATCTGGGCGCATGCTACTGTCCATTATTAAAGCCCAACTCCAGGAAAAAAACAACCCTCCTTCCAACTACTCTCTGGCCGTCCTCAACTAAATTCAATTTAATGAGAAACATAGGAGAGGTGAGTGTGTATGTATATATATATATATATATATATATATATATATATATATATATATATATATATATATATATATATATATGTACAGTGGGTACGGAAAGTATTCAGACCCCCTTAAATTTTTCACTCTTTGTTATATTGCAGCCATTTGCTAAAATCATTTAAGTTCATTCTTCTTCCTCATGAATGTACACA
This sequence comes from Pelophylax lessonae, assembly GCF_965119305.1. Taxonomy (NCBI): domain Eukaryota; kingdom Metazoa; phylum Chordata; class Amphibia; order Anura; family Ranidae; genus Pelophylax; species Pelophylax lessonae. The sequence goes on from NC_138774.1 coordinate 22,139,688, forward strand.
TAGCACCCCATACTGACAGAAAAACACAGAATTGTTGACATTGTTGCAGATTTATTAAAAAAGAAAAACTGAAATATCACATGGTCCTAAGTATTCACACCCTTTGCTCAGTATTTAGTAGAAGCCCCCTTTTGATCTATTACAGCCAGGAGTCTTTTTGGGAAAGATGCAACAAGTCTTTCACACCTGGATTTGGGGATCCTCTGCCATTCCTCCTTGCAGATCCTCTCCAGTTCTGTCAGGTTGGATGGTAAACGTTGGTGGACAGCCATTTTTAGGTCTCTCCAGAGATGCTCAATTGGGTTTAAGTCAGGGCTCTGGCTGGGCCATTCAAGAACAGTCACGGAGTTGTTGTGAAGCCACTCCTTCGTTATTTTAGCTGTGTGCTTAGGGTCATTGTCTTGTTGGAAGGTAAACCTTCGGCCCAGTCTGAGGTCCAGAGCACTCTGGAGAAGGTTTTTGTCCAGGATATCCCTGTACTTGGCCGCATTCATCTTTCCCTCGATTGCAACCAGTCGTCCTGTCCCTGCAGCTGAAAAACACCCCCACAGCATGATGCTGCCACCACCATGCTTCACTGTTGGGACTGTATTGGACAGGTGATGAGCAGTGCCTGGTTTTCTCCACACATACCGCTTAGAATTAAGGCCAAAAAGTTCTATTTTGGTCTCCTCAGACCAGAGAATCTTATTTCTCACCATCTTGGAGTCCTTCAGGTGTTTTTTAGCAAACTCCATGCGGGCTTTCATGTGTCTTACACTGAGGAGAGGCTTCCGTCGGGCCACTCTGCCATAAAGCCCCGACTGGTGGAGGGCTGCAGTGATGGTTGACTTTCTACAACTTTCTCCCATCTCCTGACTGCATCTCTGGAGCTCAGCCACAGTGATCTTTGGGTTCTTCTTTACCTCTCTCACCAAGGCTCTTCTCCCCCGATAGCTCAGTTTGGCCGGACGGCCAGCTCTAGGAAGGGTTCTGGTCGTCCCAAACATCTTCCATTTGAGGATTATGGAGGCCACTGTGCTCTTAGGAACCTTAAGTGCAGCAGAAATCTTTTTGTAACCTTGGCCAGATCTGTGCCTTGCCACAATTCTGTCTCTGAGCTCTTCAGGCAGTTCCTTTGACCTCATGATTCTCATTTGCTCTGACATGCATTGTGATCTGGAAGGTCTTATATAGACAGGTGTGTGGCTTTCCTAATCAAGTCCAATCAGTATAATCAAACACAACTGGACTCAAATGAAGGTGTAGAACCATCTCAAGGATGATCAGAAGAAATGGAAAGCACCTGAGTTAAATATGAGTGTCACAGCAAAGGGTCTGAATACTTAGGACCATGTGATATTTCAGTTTTTCTTTTTTAATAAATCTGCAACAATGTCAACAATTCTGTGTTTTTCTGTCAGTATGGGGTGCTATGTGTACATTCATGAGGAAGAAGAATGAACTTAAATGATTTTAGCAAATGGCTGCAATATAACAAAGAGTGAAAAATTTAAGGGGGTCTGAATACTTTCCGTACCCACTGTATATGTATGTATATATATGTATATGTATATATATATATATGTATGTATATATATATATATATATATATATATATATGTGTATATATATAATTATTATTATTATACAGGATTTATATAGCGCCAACAGTTTGCGCAGCCCTTTACAATGTGAGAGAAGACAATACAGTTACAATACAATTCAAAACAGAATATATATATATATATATATATATATATATATATACAGTATCTCACAAAAGTGAGTACATCCCTTTCATTTTTGTAAATACTTTATTATATCTTTTCATGTGACAACACTGAAGAAATGACACTTTGCTACAATGTAAAGTAGTGAGTGTACAGCTTGTATAACAGTGTAAATTTGCTGTCCCCTCAAAATAACTCAACACACAGCCATTAATGTCTAAACTGCTGACAACAAAAGTGAGTACAACCGTAAGTGACAATGTTCAAATTGGGTCCAATCAGCCATTTTCCCTCCCCAGTGTCATGTGACTTGTTAGTGTTACAAGGTCTCAGGTGTGAATGGGGAGCAGGTGTGTTAAATTTGGTGTTATCGCTCTCACTCTCTCATACTGGTCACTGGAAGTTCAACATGGCACCTCATGGCAAAGAACTCTCTGAGGATCTGAAAAAAAAAACAATTGTTGCTCTACATAAAGATTGTACATGAAAAGATATGATAAAATATTTACAAAAATGTGAGGGGTGTACTTACTTTTGTGAGATACTATATAAATATATATATATGAATATTTATATATGTGTATATGTCGATATGTGTATATAGACAAAGGGTAGGGGGGGGGCATACCATAAACATGAATTTCTAAAGATGGTGCTGCTATAAAGCCCAATAAGCATATATAACTCCAAACACCAGGGACCAATACAAACTCTCGCGCCGTCAGGATAAACCACCACATGTTTCGTGATAACTCACGTCCTCTGGGGGTGGTAGTGGTTTATCCTGACGGCGCGAGAGTTCGTATTGGTCCCTGGTGTTTGGATGGATCATCAGCGTTAGCTCTCCACCATACTGCCGGGTGACCCATGATCCGAGGAGGAATGTTCTGCAGGAACGCTGCGGCTGCATGTCATTGCTTGTTCCGCTGACATACAAAGTTTTTACATGTGAGTGCATCCCTTTTTATTTATTAAAGTTATACATTGGTAATGCACTATGGGAGTGTTTCCCCTTTTTATTTCCATGGTCGTTTTGAACTTTCCTTCTTCTAGTCTTGAGATCATGTCCCCTTGTTTTTGATCCTAGCTTTCATGGTGATACTACTGCCCTCCTGAACCTTATTTACCTCCATGGTGTATATAAAGTTTTCAGTCATGTCTCCTCTTTCTCTTCTTTCCTCAAGACTGTACTAAGACAGACCTAACACTGAAATCTCTGAACTCGTTACTCAGGTGGGAACGAGACCTATCCTTGACCCTCACGGAACGTGATTGGGAGATAGTATACAAAATTACCCATAAAGGCACGGTTAACATCTCCACACAGGAATATGGCTTTAAAACAATCTCCCACTGCTATGGAACACCTCTCTTACTGCACAAGATATCCCGGAATGTGTCATCCAACTCCTGGAGATGTCAAGATCCAGAAGGCAGCCTCCTCCACTTATTCTGGCTATGCCCCAAGATCCAAAAATTTTGGGGGACAGTTCATGCCATTATTAATTAAGTCCCAACTTTCTCATTGGACTTTACCCCAACCCAATTCCTACTAAACCATGCATCAAAACCAGACAAGACTTATATACGCTCAGTGGCCATGCACATGGTTAATGCAGCCAAATTATGCATACCAGCATGCTGGCGCAAACCAAACCCTCCACTATTAAAGACTGGCTCACACACATCAAACAAATTGCAGAAATGGAAGACCTTATTCATCAAGCAGCAGAAACCCAAACAAAGCACAACAAAATTTGGCCTTGTTGGAATCACTACAGTACAACCAAAGAATATACCCAAGCGCTAACCCAATAATCTAGTGACTGACCTCACTTGATGAGAGCAGAGGAGAATGGACCCCCCCCCCACAACCCTATCCACCTGACACTTTCCTTATCCCTCCCTCCCTTTACTTGCCCCTGATGCAAACAACATAAGCATAAAGTCCATGGTTACACCAAGCACAGGACAATAACTTTCCAAGCTGAAGACATCCACCTGGCAATTAAAACCTCTGGAAAGTCCAAAGTTTCATATCTTAAGATCAGATTTCATTAGAACCCCAAGAACCTCTGTTTACTGTATTGTTATGAACCAGATTAACGGGGACAGCGGTCACGGAGTAGGTGAGAGGAGGGTAAGAGGCGGCTCTGGTGGGACCTCCTATGCCGACACAGCTTGTTCCCCTGAGGGGTGTTGTTGGGGGGTCATTAGCCAGACCCACATACCCCACCTGTGACAACAGCCTGGCTTGTATCAGCCTGTCCTTCCCTCGCCGGTCCGGCCGTGGGCTCTCGGGTATCTGAGAGTTGTACACATAGCCTGATATTTTACCTAGACTTTGAGTTTTTCTCTATATTTGTACTGTCCTCATCATCGTGCCTCATTTACTATGCACCTCTGAAACTATATATTTTTTATATTTTATTGAACATGTTTTCTGAGATGTATGCACCTGTTAAAATTCAATAAAAACTGTTTTTAAAAAAAAATCAATATACAGGAATCAGGACCTCCTTTCTCTGGCTGGTCATCCCCCTGTTGATAATTAAAGATCTAAATAGAGGAATCAAGACCTCCTTCCTCTCGCCGGTTATCCTTTTAGTAATAAGTAAAGATCTTTATAGAGGAATCAGGACCTCTTTCCATCTCCGGGTGACCCAACACAGTCAACACAACATGACAAATTATCAGCCCCTTATATTTACCTTATAATCACTGATTTTTACAAACTGTTCATAAATTTACTGATGGTTGGCAACCCTGCCACATAGCCAGACTTCTGTGGGAGCAGCTGCGCATGCACTTGTGCATGGTTCTGCTAACAGAATTGTACACTGGCAAACAACTGTGGGTAGGTGCATCGCGTGCATGTCTTGGGTTGTGTGCAAATGTGTATGTGCTTATGCTCATTGTTAATCGTGGCAACAAGTGGGACATTTAGGACTGAGACCTGCATCACTCTATTGCGGGGAGATTTCCTCTACAGTATATTCCATGACCTGCAATTCTGCGTCTGATCTTGATCTTCCGTCAACAACCCAACTTGTTCCCTGGCGCTTTTGTGGCTTTTCCCAATGTGCTATGCCGCTTCTGTGTTGACTCCAGCTTGTTTATCTATGTCTATGCCTACCCTGGCACCTCACTGTCCCCAAAATGCTGACTTCATTTCTGTCTGCTGTATTGGTTCGGCCTCGCCCAACTGCGGTTGACCCACACCTGTTACTGGGCCTTTCTCACTGGTGACCTGCATCTCCAATCACCCCCCGCCATGAGACCTCAACTGTCAGAGAATGGTTCGCAGAAGAACGGAACATTTTCTAATACTATTCAACAAATTCCCAGATTCCGGGCACTCAGGCGTTTGCAATTGTGAATGCACATGCACACGCAGGCACGAACGGCGGCAAACATTGTTGTGAAATCGCGCACGCATGGCGTGACAGATCCTGCTGCCCAGTGCCCTATTTAAAGCCAGCAGGCTGAGCCACAAGTTGCTGGTTGATCTCCAGCTCCCCCATGTGTTCCTGAGTTCCTGTTTGTATTGGATTTTCTGTTACCAACCCGGTTTGCCTTAGACCTGTCCATTCCTGGCTTGTTCCATTGACTCCGCTTCTGCCTGCTGATCCGTGTTTGACCTTGGCTTGCTTTTTGGACTCTGCTGCTGCCTGATTACCAGTGTATGACCCCTGCTGACTCCTCACTCTGCTTGCTGCCTTACCCCTGGCTAATATTCTGTGTATGACTACTGGCCTGGCTCCTGACCCTGCGTTCTCCTTTCTGCCAAGATTCATCTGGGACATCTGAGGGATCATGCCCAGCAGTAGTTCATCCTACTCATCCAGCCACCATCCAGCAGACATCTCCTCATCACTCAGCATGTCAGAGCTGGCAACCCCTGCTTCTTTGGGCATAGCATTACCTGGCATTACCTTCAGAGGTGCCCTGCACTCAGCCTCAGGAGAATCCCTCTCAGCACTTCGGCCCCTGACCAGGTGCATGACATCAGCATTCACTAACTCTAGCAACATCAGTGGCATCATCATGCACTGACACTCATGCCACTTCTTTGTCCCTGTCCCTTCTGTCCCACCACCCAGAGGTGCTTGGACTGGAGCAACAGGTGAGGCCGCCCTCGTTATCTCACGTTCCTCTTAAGTATGTAATAGTACAAATACCCATTAAAGGGGAGTGTAATGATATCCTGCACTGGATATACTAAAAACTGTCGCAAGCAACCATTTTGTCATGGGCAACCATTTTGTTCAGAGCGGCCATGACAGGCAGACCTGATATACTCAGTGATAATGTTCTCCCTCCCTACCTCAATTAACTTAAGGAATGCATAGAGTTTCGACTTCAAAGAAACTTCAAAGAAACCTTATCTCAGCACAGACAGGAAACCTGGCCAGATGTTGTTCTTCCAGAAAAGGCCAGTCATAAAACTGAGCAAATCCATTAAGGCTGACCAGAGCTGTGTCATAAATACCAACGCTGCCAAGCTGTTCATTAGAAAATGTAACAATACATACACAATTCATAAATGCAGACAGGAACATGACACCTTAACAAAGAGTATATATTTGGATGATAAATGTCATGCTGATCGAATTAAGGCCATGCATGACCACCCTATCACATATAGAATAGAAGATAGCGATAAGATATTCCCTGTGTGATAATGTTATTCATGTTTAGTATCTTTTGAAGCCAAATTACATGCTGAATGATAAGCTAGCAGTTTAAAGAATGTAACCATTACATATTTCGAGATATTGAGAGTGGCATGACTCTGTCCACAAGGGAGGTCTTGATATTTGTCATAAACCCAGGACAGCCCATTGCCCCTCTGTTTTAATTGGTCAGGGGTATCCGTCACCGACCCTTTGATCCTAGAGAAAAGCTTGCTCAAACTTTGTTATGGGAGTTCTCATGGTAACATCAAGAAGGAACATCTATCAAGTTTGAGAACCGATCACAACTGGCTCAGCTTCTGAACTCTGGTAACACTCAGGACATTGAATGCAAGTATCCTTACTTCTCAATTCTACCTTATTTTGCTAATTGCTGAATTGTGTCTCTATTTCTTTGAAACATTTTTTTCTGTAAATATTTTATTTGCACCAATTTTAACCTTTTTATTATTAAACTTTATTTTGAAAAGTGTTAATCTTGTCCCTAAGCTCTTAATGCAAACTAACAAAGAACCTGTCTCTTGAAGAGTGCTACTGTATAGAATAAATCCTCTGAACATTCCTGTCTGTGGTGACAGTGCGTGTTACAGACGATTATTCTAAAATCATAATTGGTATTTCTAAAATTATGAGCGTCCTCTGGGCTCATAATAACGTAGAGGTGGTGGCAGAAGAAAAGGTTAATTGCTTAATTAGCCCAGTGATAATCGCTCTCAGCCTGCTGGTATCTAGATTGTGGTACCGCAAGCTCGAAAATCTTTGTGCAGGGTGCAGCTGAGAGTGGCATTGTTACGCAAGTGATGGTGAGGGTGTGAGATTGGCTGGTCCTTGGTCACGAGTTAGTGAGAAGGGCAGGGATCTGATACCCGCCACCGTCACAGGGAGTCTGGTTCCATGCCAGCAACCTTACCAGATCAAGTTTGCTCATGGATTATTTATGTTCTTTCAATGTTCTTGTGTAGCGCTACCCCCGCAGGAGCTGCTGAATTTTAGACTCTATCCCAAGCAGTGTAGATTCAGACAGGCACACAGCAAAAAGTCCATTCACTCCGGCTCAGTTATCAGTCTAGGGGATTTCTTTTTGAAGTTTATTGCTAAACAACTTCTAACTGGGGAGGACAATGCCATATGGGATACTCCAAAACACCAAAGCACAGATATTGCAGAGGACACTTTCTCTAAATGATTGCAATGCAGTCTTTCACTCCTAGCTGTAAACAATGAGAATATTAGGCACAGAATTAGCAGAGGCACCTCTCCAGTAGGCAATAGCAACACAATGTTTAATTCCCAGTTGTAAACCAGGAAAATATTAGAGCATAAGAATGATTAAGTAGACCCAAACAGTCTATATTTCCTGCAGAAGATGATCACAGGATATGTTTGGACAGTTATTAGGAGCAGACTGGAACAGTCTAGGTTTTTGCAGCTGAAGACTACATGATAGACTACAGGCATACTGGAGCAGTTTGTAACATCCACAGCTGGGGACCATAGATAAAATGCAGCTCATGAAATTGGGCTCAACTCAAGAATCCCAGTAGAAGCAAATCCATGGGCTCGATCCAGGGGACAGAATAGTCTAGCAGCCAGACAGGAAGGCCCCAGGGTTTAGCAGCCCCTGAAGCACACAGTCCTCCTTTTTCCTGTTGAAGACCCAGTCTGAACAGGTTCCAGCCCATTTACCCCCATTATTTTAGAACTTGGATAGGAGAAGGGATGAGTGGGATACTCCAACTGTATGAACTATGCACAACTTTGGGACTTCTAACTATGTTGAGTGCAGCAAGGCCGCTGCTTCACCTTGCCACTGTAGTGAAGTATCTTATAAGAAAACTGTATAGCGAATTATTCTTTAGGGCCCTCTTGGCACCCCCTTTTACCCCTACTCCCCTATTGGATACAGTGGGGACAGACCAAGTGACTCACACCTGGACCCATGTAACAGGCATAACTAACAGATCAGGCTCCCCTGATAAGCAGATGGAGCATAATAATGCTTTTTCCTAGCACCTATCTAGGAGGGTGCTACACTAACTACATCTAAATGAATACGCTTTGAAGTCCCAGCCCCTCTTTGATATATATTTTTGGACCCATTTTTTTGTTGGCACAGTCTATATTGAATTACATATTGAATTAAAAAAGCACCAAAATGTGAAAACCATTTAAAAATATGGAAGTAGATTTATTGAGAATTCATTATTCTTGTGAAGGCATCAACACTTGATGCATTTTATCATTACATTAAAACTACTCCCCCCCCCCTCCCTGTCTACATTATGGAACAGAGTTTTTTAGTGTTTAGATACACAATGAAACTCCTGATTCATCCATGTTGCCCATTTCAGTTTGATACATGCAGTCAACAAGAAAAATCATTCATAAGTGGTTTTTCAGACATCTCCGTTTTATCATGGATGACACATCCACATTAACGGTGGAACATTCATGCCTCGCTCCTGTATATTATTAAATATTCCTTTCAGATTGATTGCACGTCCCAATCCATTTCATTATGCCTAGTGTTTGATGGTATATTAAGAAGAAAGTGATGTGTTTATTGGTACCAGCTGAAGATGGAGAGGAGAAAAACAGACGGTTAAAATGTATAATCACGTTCCTCTTTTTTATTGGCACTGCATTAAGTCTCACAGTATCAATAGCTGTCTCTCAAGGGATCCCTGTTTAATGCTCACCGTAAAAATTGCTTTGGAAGCCATCATGAAATAAACCGTGCAGAAAAGATTAGGAAAACTTACTCAAGGAGCCAAATAATTGCCTTGATTTTCTATAATTAAATGGCTTTTTTTTTTTTACTTTCCTAAGTAAAAAAAAAAAAATCAAATAACAAAAGCATGATAAACATTAACAGATTATTAAAACAAAGAAAGGAATTCATTACAATAAAATTAGATTGCATTTAAGTCTGAGACAAATAAAAAAAAAAGAGTTTAACTTCAGATTTGATCTTTTTATTCAGATTTTATTTCTTTGTTTTTAATCTTTTTCTTTTTTTTTTTTTTACCCTTATCAGTCCCATCAGAGTGTCATAAGTTCCATAATTGAAGACCATACTTGTATAAAGTACTCGAAACCCATACTTGAGTAAAAGTACAAGTGCTCGATCAAAAAGTGACTTGAGTAGAAGTACTAAAGTATTCAACATTTTTTGTACTTAAGCATTGCAAGTAGTTTTTTTTTTTTTTTTTAACCACTCTGCAACCGCTCACAGTAATACTACTGCGGCAGAGTGGTTCGTTATCGTCCAGCCACGTAGTATTAACGTGACTGGACTCCTCCCCTTCTGGGCGGCGCTTGCGCTCCCGCTGTTTTCATTCACAGCGGGAGTCGGGCCAGGGGAGGAGCAGCGGCGATCGCCGCTGCTCTTACCCGATCGTCGGGGATCGAGTCTGGAGATCCGCCCGCTGTGTGTAAACACAGCGGGCGGATCTCCATAGTGACAGGGAGTGACAGATCGGACTGTTCAGCATAGCTGGACATCCGATCTGTCCATGAATCACATAGTCACCTCCCCCCCTACACGTCAGTAAGCACCAGGCATACATTAACCCCTCCCTCTCCAATAAAATTAACCCCTTCCCTGCCAGTGTCATTTTTACAGTAACAGTGCATATATATAGCACTGATTACTGCAGTAATGTCACTGGTACCCCCAAAAGTGTCAAAAATGTCAGTCAGGGGTCCGATCTGTCCGCCGCAATGTCGCAGTCCCGCAAAAAAAATCGCAGATCGCCGCCATTACGCGTTAAAAAAAAAACACCAAAAATGACAGAAATCTTTCCCTTTGTTAGTAAACGCAATAACTTTTGCGCAAACCAATCAAAATACGCTTATTGCGATTTTTTTTACCAAACATATGTAGCATAAAACAAATTGGCCAAAAACTTTTAAAAAAATTGGTTTTTACATCTTTTTTGGGGGGAATTTCATATAAAAAAATGTGAAAAATATTGTTATTTTTTCAAAATAAACGCTCTTTTTTTGTTTATAGCGCAAAAAGTAAAAATCGCACAGGTGATCAAATACCACCAAAAGAAAGCTCTGTTTGTGGGAAAAAAAGGACGTAAATTTCGTTTGGGTACGGCGTCGCACGACCGCGCAATTGTCAGTTGAAGTCGCACAGCGCCGAATCGCAAAAAGTGGCCTGGACGGAAGACAGCAAAATCCTCCGGTTGTAAAGTGGTTAATTTTGCTACTCAAGTACTGAAAGTAAAAGTACCAGTAGTTTTTTTTTAAAAATTTGCTACTCAAGTACTGAAAGTAAAAGTACAAGTACCGTGTTATGTTGTTATTAAAAAAAGAAGTCAAACGTTTGAACATCATATTGTTTTTTATTATTTCAAATGATTAACCTAAAGGACAATCACCATTCCTTTGGCTGTAACTTTTTTTTAATTTTGTTTGGCGCATCTCCTTCCACCGCCGAGGATTGCAGGGCGCTTCAGTTTGCCTCCTGTTCCCAACTCCTCCTACTCCTCTTCCTCATCCTGCCTTTAGGGTAAAAAAAATAGTAATCGGGGCCAAGTTTGTCCCTCCCTTTCCCCTTTAAAGCATTCCCTGCCTGTTTTTTTTTCCTCCACAACTTATTGGTGCGCAAAATCATATATAAACCAATGTGATATACAACTATATATTCCATATATATATAATGCCATAATACCATATATATGTGACAAAACAAGTTGAATATATTTTCAAAGGTGCAGGAATCAAACAGGTGCTATTCCAAATAATAGGTGCAGACTCCTCCCACCTTGTGGGTTTCCCCCTTACCCAGCGGATGAAGGTAAGTGCAAAATAATATCCAAATAGACTCTTCCAGTGAAACAAAACTGCAAAACCTGTGCTCTCAACTTCCAGTGAAAAAAGCAAAATCAGCCTCTTACCAGAAAAAAGGTCTATGTACGCTTGTGACTCTCCTTGGTTGGGGGAGGTTCTCTTTCCCCTTAACAGAAGATATTATGTAGACCATTTTATTTATACATACAGTAGCATTTATTTTCGTATGCGCTGATTTACACATGACATTATGATAACAGGTGCGTATATAAAGTGAGCCTATATATAAGCACTAGCAGCGCTAATACCTCTTAATACCCAGAGGAATGAATGTATCTGTATTCAAACAAATGAATTTGATCAGGAAAAACCATATATAGTAGCAATCTTAATATCATAAAAGGTAAAACGGCATGCAACGGTGGATATGAAAGTCTCTTAATCCCAGTGATGGAAAGATAGCATGGGATAGTCCCAAACAAGGAGAACACTCCTTTTTTCATTTCACACCATAAACAGAGCCTTCACCACACCGATGTGCTCCCCTGGGTATTGCACACGTACCCTCATAAAAAGGATCAACCGCCTTATGAAAACAACCACGTAATCATCCGCAGTCAGATCCCGCTCCATCTCCAGATCCAGGTGTCAGCTCCACGCTCAGGATCCACAGTTCATAATAGGCTCATGAAATAAAAATAAGGGGGCCCATAGCGTAACATGTATAAAACCGATAATTTATTGATAAAAGAGATTGCACTCACATGGAATAAGATCTTAACAAGCGATGTAGATGTACCAAAGGATCATTCCCCTGTAACTCCCACCACCGCCCCTGACTCCACCGCACCGCAGAGCTCGGATGCCTCCGTAGCCGACTTCCTGGTTGGACGGACGTGTCGTCAGCGTGACGTATGATGCTATGCAGGGCTGCCTAGGTAGCTGCGTGCTCACGCTCTGACGCGTTTTGTCATCACTGACTTAAACTGAGGACAGTTGAAGTCCATGATGACAAAACGCGTCAGGGCGTGAGCACGCGGCTACCTAGGCAACCCTGCATAGCGTCATACGTCACGCTGACGACACGTCCGTCCAACCAGAAAGTCGGCTACGGAGGCATCCGAGCTCTGCGGTGCGGTGGAGTCAGCGGCGGTGGCGGGAGTTACAGGGGAATGATCCTTTGGTACATCTACATCGCTTGTTAAGATCTTATTCCATGTGAGTGCAATCTCTTTTATCAATAAATTATCGGTTTTATACATGTTACGCTATGGGCCCCCTTATTTTTATTTCATGAGCCTATTATGAACTGTGGATCCTGAGCGTGGAGCTGACACCTGGATCTGGAGATGGAGCGGGATCTGACTGCGGATGATTACGTGGTTGTTTTCATAAGGTGGTTGATCCTTTTTATGAGGGTACGTGTGCAATACCTAGGGGAGCACATCGGTGTGGTGAAGGCTCTGTTTATGGTGTGAAACGAAAAAAGGAGTGTTCTCCTTGTTTGGGACTATCCCATGCTATCTTTCCATCACTGGGATTAAGAGACTTTCATATCCACCGTTGCATGCCGTTTTACCTTTTATGATATTAAGATTGCTACTATATATGTTTTTTCCTGATCAAATTCATTTGTTTGGATACAGATACATTCATTCCTCTGGGTATTAGGAGGTATTAGCGCTGCTAGTGCTTATATATAGGCTCACTTTATATACGCACCTGTTATCATATCATTTATTTTATAGCAGCAGCTTTTTGATTTGAATAGTGTCAGTGATCTAAGTAAGCATTTCGTTCATTCATCCTCACAGGCAAATATCCCTGGTGTGAGATTGCATTCATTTAAGCGCTGAGTGGGTTGAACCGGGCCTTGTCCCGAGTTTTACTCCTTTTTTTGTACACATGACATTATACACATTTTTTTGAGCTTCATGAAACCTGCCATCTACTGTTCTGGCAGTGGTAATTTTTATAATTGTAACGAGTAACTATGCAGCACAAAAAAAAAAAATATCGGAGTAGAAGTATTGAAATCATCGAAAAAATGTAGTGAAGTAAAAGTGGAAGTAGGAGAAAAAACTTTTACTCTAGGAAAGTACAGATACCGCCTTTCCGTACTGAAGTACAGTAGTGAAGTAGTTCTACTTAGTTACTATACATCTCTGCTGAAGACTAACTTAGTTACCAAGGACCTAAACCAGCCATTCTTAGCCAGCATTCTGTGAAACCCTAGGGGTCCCCCAGAGGTTGCTAGGGGCTCTTTAACCACTTAAGGGCCATCTGCCTTTTAGATTGTAAGCTCTAACGAGCAGGGCCCTCTGATTCCTTTTGTAGCAAATTGTATTGCAACTGTAATGTCTGCCTTCATATTGTTACGCGCTGCGCAAACTGTTGGTGCTATATAAATCCTGTATAATAATATTAATAACCACTTGCCTACTGGGCACTTAAACCCCCCTTCCTGCTCAGGCCAATTCTCAGCTTTCAGCGCTGTCGCTCTTTGAATGACAATTGCGTGGTCATGCAACACTGTACCCAAATTAAATTTTTATCAAACAAAAAGAGCTTTCTTTTGGTGGTATATAATCACTACTGGGGTTTAATTTTTTTTGCTGAACAAACAAAAAAATACCGAAAATTTTGAAAAAAACCCTGAAAATAATAGTTTTTATAGTTTGTTATAACATTTTGCAAACCGGTAATTTCTCTCCTTCATTGATGTTCGCTGATAAGATGGCACTGATGGGCCCTGATAGGCACTAATAGGCTGCATTGAAGGGCACTGATAGGCACTGATAGGTGACACTGATGGACACTGATAAGGCAGCACTGATGGGCACTTATAGGGTGGCACTGATAAGGCCGCACTTGTGAACACTAATAGGTGGCACTGATGGGCACTGATGGCCATCACTGAAGGGCACTAGTAGATGGCTCTCAAGGGCACTAATAGGTAGCACTGATAGGTGGCACTCATGGACACTGATAGGCACTAATATTTAGCACTAATGGGCACTGATAGGTGGCACTGATGGGCAATGATAGGCACTGGTAGGGGACACTGATGGGCAGCACTGATTATAAGGCACTGATAGGCACTGATGGTAGGCACTGGTGGGCACTGATGAGTGGCTTATGGGTGGCACTGGTGGGCACTGATGGGTGGCACTGGTGGGCACTATTAGGTGGCACTGGTAGGTGGCACGATGGGCACTGATGGGTGGAACTGGTGGGCACTGATAGGTGGCACTGGTAGGCAGCACTGGTGGGCACTGGTAGGTGGCACTGGTGGGCACTGGTAGGTGCACTGGTGGGCACAGATGCTCCTCTCCTCTTCGGGACTGATGTTCCTCTGACAGCAGCGGCAATGGGCTTTTTTTTCTCCTCACGCTGACAGCGTGAGGAGAAAAAAAAAAGCTGTTCACCGGCTGCTGTTTACATCACATGATCATCTGTCATTGGCTGACAGCTGATCATATGGTAAGGGGCGGTACTCGCTCTAAAAGATCCCTCCTTTGCACTTAAAAGCATTCAAAACAAAAAGTTTGGCTGTTTTGAATACTGTCATTTTTTTAATCTGTCATCAGCAGGAAGGGGTTAAAGAATATGTAAACCCAACATTTCCTATTCCTAAAATGTGGCTGCGGCACCATGTACTTATATAAGAAAGTCTCCTGTTTTCATTGTATTGCTTCCTTTGTGTGAAATCCCTGGTGTTCCTGCCGCTCCATCTGCTTTCCTATTTCCTGCTCAGTTCTGTAGCTATGCTGGGAACTCAGCCTACTCTTTTCCAATGATCAGACATGTCCTGACTCCTGACACACTCTCCCTGCTCAGAAATTCCTTGGGAAGCTCAGTGTACTGCTGTTTCTCCTCCCCCATCTCTTATGCAGATAAAAAAGGGGGAAATGTATATTTAACGTTTTTTTGTTTCACTTCTATTTTAAAATGAGTGGGATGTTTTGCAAGGTGAGGGTATGCACTCACTTTAGGGTTCCTCCGGGTTAAAAACATTGAGCAAGGCTGCAGGTCACAGGATCTCCAACCTACAGTTTTAGGTCCATCACTGGTTATCTCCAGCTGGAAGGTGGTTCCAGAAAGCTTTGGCCGCTCAGCCTGTACAAAGCAGTGACAGGCAGGGGCCTAACTACAGGGGTTGCAGATGCAACTGGGCCCGATGCTCCAGGAGGCATGTGCGGCTCCCCTGTACACCTGGATAGTAGGGGCGCGGGGCAGCATGTAGAGAAACCACTGTCCTCCTTTTTTTCCTCCTGTAGCTGCAAGAGGAAAATGGAGGAGATTTGTTCCTCTGTATGCTTCCCCCGCCACTCCTCATATCCCGTTCACTTGTGTTCTGCTGTCTCTGGGACCCTGTGTACTCCCCTGCCCTCCCCCACTGTGCTTCCCCCCCAACCCCCCCCCCCCCCACTGCACACCCCTGCCACTCTGCACAAAGTCCACCTCTGTCTAAACCCTGCACCTAGCGCACCTCTCAACTCTGCATGTAGTGCACTCCCCAACCCTGCACTCTGTACTCTGCACATAACACACCCCTGTACTCTGCACATGGCGTACCCCTGCACTCTGCACATTACACACCCCTGCACTCTGCATGTAGCTCACCCCTAAACCCTGCATGTAGTGCACCCCTCAACTCTGCACATAGTGCACCCATCAATCCTGTACTCAGCACATAGCTCACCCCTGCGCTCTGTACACAGCACACCCCTCAACCCTGCACTCTGTATGTAGCGCACCTTTCAACTATGCACTCTTTATGCAGTGCGCCCCTCAAACCTGCACTTGGGCACCTCTCAATGTTTGTACAGTTTGGCCACACTCACAATTTGATGCAGAGATAATGATGTACAGTAAACTTTAGCAACCAATCAGTAAGCAATAATAATTGTCAGTAATCTCTAGAAACCAATCAGTGAGCAGTAAGGATGTGTAGTAGCCTCTAGCAACCAATCAGTGAGCGGTAATGATGTTCTGTAACCTCTAGAAACCAATCAGTGAGCAGTAATGATGTGCAATAACCTCTAGCAACTAATCAGCAAGCAAAAATGATGTTCTGTAACCTCTTGCAACCAATCAGCAAGCAGAAATTATGTGCTATAACCTCTATTAACTAGTCAGAGTGCAGTAATGATATGCTGTCGTAATCGCTGCCTGATCTGCTACAGTAAACTCATTATGAGTCTAGCTGCTAATTACTGTATGTCTCAGAGCGCAGGGGAGGGAGGAGTCCAAGAAAATGTTTGCCCAGGGTCCAATTAATATTTAAGATGGCCCTGCTATCTCTGGCGCTGTCCCCTGCAAATTCAATAATCCATTGATATTCCTGGACCAGGCCATGCCCAGTATCACACAACCAACATCCTGTGATTCCAGGGTGTCGGGGCTCCTATCCAAACCTAGAATTTACAGTAAAGTGGAATTAAGTGGTACTGCCACGTACAGCATTTTGTATCTGCCCACCGTTAGAAGAAGAAGCGATTATATGTTGGCTGCACATCCATAATGCAAATCTCCGGTTCCACAACGTCCCACAGGTGCTCTATTGAATTAAAATATGGTGACTGTGGAGGCCATTGGAGGACAGTGACCTCATTGTCATGGTGAAGAAACCAGTGGTGAGATGATTTGAGCTTTGTGACATGGTGCATTATCCTTCTGGAAGGAGCCATCAGAAGATGGGGACACTGTAGTCATAAAGAGATGGACATGGTCAGCAACAATACTCATATATATTGTATATAGTTTCTTTTTAGCAGGATGCTCCAATGGGGTAGGGGCAAATAGAGAGATTTCGGGTTTGGAGCTAGGTTTTACAAAGAAAGAGGATGCCTCCAAGGCAGACGTGATCTTGTTATATATATATATATATATATATATATATTGTGACAGGAAGTCAGGTAAATCTGGGAATGTAGTCACAGGAAGGAGATACATTCCCACCTGCTTTAAAAAATTCACTGATACTATAGGGTGTTGGCTGCAAAAAGAGCCAGCAGGAAGTTGAAAACCATTCAGCTGTTCAGAATGAGGAGATCAAGGCCTCTATAATTTGTCCAGAGAAAATCTATTGAGTGCTGCCTCCTGTCGCTGTGTGAGCTGGGAGAGGAGGACAGACATACGTGTACCTCCCGACGCCGTGTGGGCATGGGAGAAGGACTGCTGCCGCCTGTCGCCGTGTGGGCTGGGAGAGGGGGACAGTCGGATGTGTGCCTCCCGACAAGCTGGTGAGCATGGGAGAAGACCCCCTACAGCGATGTGAAGCTAAGGAGGGTAACCACGAGTGAAGACGTCTCAAAGGTGAGAAGACAAAGTGTTCCATGTGAAGAGTGTGAAGAGTAAAGGGACCTGTTAAATGAACTGTGTTCAATGTGAAGAATCTGAAGAGTAAAGGATCCTGTTATAAATGAACATGTGTTGATGTGAAAGAAACAAAGGGACATGTTCAATGGACAATGTTTGTGCTGTGTGAAAAGCAAACAAATGGACATTTGAGTGTCTGCTGTAGGATCAGCAGTGTCGGCCCAACAGTAGGTTGGAAGACTTCTTAGGTAGGTTCCAGCGTGAGAAGGTAGCCGCCCACAGAGGCAAGGATTTATTTTGTCTTTTATTTTATTTTGGCTGTTTTGACGCTTGCCCTGGTATGAAGTAAATTGCATGAATAAATCAGTCTTGTTTTCAACCTCTGCTCGGCTATCTCTCTGTGAAAACGCACCCCCAAAGGGGTCACCCATACGCCTACCACCGAGCTAATCCCTTACATATGGTGGAGGTATGCAGTGGGCATAAGCAGAGATCCCTGCAAGGAAGTGCATATGTTGGATGAACTTTATCTGGTGCATGAGATTGCACAATCTATGTGTGCAGGAGAGAAGATCCTGACAGAAAAAAAAAAAAAAAAAGTGTTTTAAAGAGACAGCGGTCTCAAAATTATTTGATGAACTTTGTTGTGTCTGGTGCAAGTGACTGCACAAACTGTGTGTGCAGGAAAAGAGATCTTGCAAGAGAGAGAAAAACTACATGTGTTAAAGAGACAGTGGTCTGAAAATTTTTTGCTGGACTGTGAAAAATTTGTGGAGTTATTGAAGATGGGGCGATCCAAACGCCTGAAAAATGCAAAGATAGATGAAATGAGAGACCGGATTCTATGGATGGAGGGGATGTTACCGTCTGAACCAACTCCATCCATGCCTAAAGAGAGTCTACTAAAGAGGAAGGTTGTTGTCCCTAGCAACACTGATGAAACTGCTATGGAGACGCAGTGTGCTCAGATGAAAAGTAAACCCAAAATGGGGGAGATGCTGAAACAACGGAGCTTTGCAGCTCAACAAAAGGCTCATCAAGAGAGCATGGCAGGCTGGAAACAGAGACGCCAGCAGCCAATGGAGGCCATCGGTTTGGAGGAAACCGAGTATGTGTGCAGGGCTGAGTTGGATGCCTTGCAACGGAAAATGGAAGAAAAGGAACAAGCCTTGGAATTGCTTAAAATGGAGCATAGAAACTTGCAGGAAATGAATGAACTACTCAAGTCTCATGTGTTACAGTGGGAAGAATCCACTGCTCTTCTTTTGGTCGAGTTGCAAAAATGTCAAGACACTATAAAGGAGAAAGATACCATCCTCATGGAAAAGGAAATTGAAATTCAGACTTTGCAGAAGCAAAGTATGTGTGAAATGTTGGAGTTGCGTAATCAGCTGGAAAAAAGTCTTCAGTGTTTGGAAGTTACAAAAATAGACCTGCAGGAGTCGCAGGAACAGAATGTCGCTCTGAAAACGACATTGTCTCTCAGCGACAACGAGAAAAGTGAAAGAGAGGCTAAATTACTGAGTACTGTGTATGAGCTCACTACTTTGAGCAATGTGGTAGATGAATGGCGTGCGGACTGTGAAAGTTGGAAAGGGGAAGCCCAACGTGTCCAGCAGCAGTTAAAGGAGAAAGAAGCCTGTGTGGCAGAATTACATTCTTATTCCCAGATGCTAGCCAATGAGGTGAAGGCTCTTATGCAGGGAAAAGGAGATTGTGAACATAAGAGGGAAAAAGTAGAGGCACGGCTTCTGGAATCGCAAGTCAAGGTGTCAGAAGGTGACCGATTGTGTGCTAAGCTGTCAGAGAAGGCAAACCGACTGCAGGTTGAGTTGGACAATGTTACAAATCGGCTTTCTCAAGCAGACAGCAAATCTAGAGAAATTGCGGAAGATTTTTCTATCTTGGAATCGCAGCTGCAAGACACGCAGGAACTCTTACAGGAAGAGAGGTGTCAAAAGCTGAGTTTTAGCACAAAGCTCAAACAAATGGAAGATGAGAAAAATGGCTTCCTGGAACAATTAAAAGAGGAGGCGGAAGCAAAGAAAAACCTATCAGAGCAAGTCGCAACATTGCAAGCTCAGATAGCGGATATGAAAAAACGCATGGAAGAAAGCGTTGGTTCATTACAGTGTGTTGAAGATGTGAAAAAGAAGTTTGATCAGATGCTTGGTGAAGAGAAGACTGTGTCTGCAAAATATGCAGAAGAACGCGACCGCGCAGAAGCGGAGGCGCGTGATAACGAGAGCAAAGCCCTGTTCTTGGCTCGCTCTTTGGAGGAAGCTCTAGAGTGTAAGGCTGAACTAGAAAGTGTTAACAAACAGCTGCGTACAGAAATGGAAGAATTGGTCAGCTCCAAGGATGATGTTGTGAAAAGAGTTCAGGAGCTAGAAAAGTCTAAGCGAGCCTTAGAACAGCAAGAAGAAGAGATGAAGATTCCGTTGCAGGAACTGGAAGAGGAATTCCAGGCAACAGAGGATCTGTCCCAAAGAGGGGATAGTGTGCCTGATGCAGTTTTTAAAAGGATCAGTGTTTTGGGGTCTGTCCTGAGTGAGCCTCAGAAATGTGATGACATGTGGCTTGAATCACCCCTTTGGAATAAACCGTTCCTTCAAAAACTTCAAGCATTGGAAAATGTATCATTAGAGCTTCAGCAAACAAAAGAGTTGTGTAAGAAATGTGATGATTTCTCAGTTCAGGCTGAAAACCTAGTGGAGAAAACTAAAGCGGAGAATACTAAAGCAAGTGATATAAATCTGGGAGAAAAAAGCAAACGCCACCTAGTGGAGAAAACTAAGGCTGTTGATGAAAACGTGAAGCAAATTAAGTTCAAGTGCCTTTCAGGGAATATTTCCAAAATGGAACTGGTGAAAGACAGGTGGCAGAAATTTGATCGTGATCTTGAGATACATTCCATGTGGAATTCAGATAGAGAAAAGGAACTAGGTGACCTTGAGCGGTCAAATAGTTCAGCAGAAAGTGCATTGAAGAAACCTGTAAAAGAATGTGTTGCAGTTCCATGCTTCTTCACTGATGCAGAGAGGAGGTCTATAATGGATACCACCCAGATCGCTGGGTTCAACTGTGTTGTTGCCTTTAACCCCTATGTTGGTGGAAGGAAAGTTGATGATGTTCTGGTTGGCTACTTCTGTGAAGAGTTTGGCAAGAAATATAAACTGAATATCAAATCAAATAGTAGGCCTTTACTGCGACTCGCTCAGGAGGGCGAAAAGTTTAAGAAGTTGATGAGTGCAAATGCTTCAGATCTGCCTATGAATATGAAATGTTTGAATGATATTGATATCTCTGGGAAAAGGAACAGGGGTCACTTTGAAGAAATGTGTGACAGCCTGTTGTCTAAATTGGAAAATCCTCTGCACAGCATCTTAGAGCAAGCAAAGCTCAAGAAGGAAGATCATTCCCTTTTACAACAAAAAGTCAATGATTGTGTACAGCTGTATGGAGAGGCAACTCAAGTCACAGAGGGATGTCAAGAGTCCCTACTTGGAACAAAGCTTAGTGAAGCAAAGGTTCTCAAAGTTTTGTGGAAAACATTTATGGATTGCAGAGAGAGGCGTCTTAAGAATGTTGAAGACATTAAGACTAGCCCAATTGAGTTGCCTATGGATCACGGTCCTCCATGGTGGATTGGACAGACGGTTATGAGGGACAAGCCGTCTGACATTTATGAGAAAGCTGTCAATGAAGATGACAGAAACGAGAAGGAGCAAAATTATGCCAAAAATGCAGTTGAAGAATGTGTATATGAGATGAGAGACAAACTGTGTGGCATTTATGAGAAATCTGTCAGTGAAGATGACAGAAACAGTTTCATCCGGAAGCTTGAGGATAATAGGAGGCTTATCAGTGAGTCAGCAGTGCCTGACACATGCGTGCCTGGAAATATGTGTCCCAACCCTAGGGTTGAAACAAGAGGGGGGGGTATGTGACAGGAAGTCAGGTAAATCTGGGAATGTAGTCACAGGAAGGAGATACATTCCCACCTGCTTTGAAAAATTCACTGATACTATAGGGTGTTGGCTGCAAAAAGAGCCAGCAGGAAGTTGAAAACCATTCAGCTGTTCAGAATGAGGAGATCAAGGCCTCTATAATTTGTCCAGAGAAAATCTATTGAGTGCTGCCTCCTGTCGCTGTGTGAGCTGGGAGAGGAGGACAGACATACGTGTACCTCCCGACGCCGTGTGGGCATGGGAGAAGGACTGCTGCCGCCTGTCGCCGTGTGGGCTGGGAGAGGGGGACAGTCGGATGTGTGCCTCCCGACAAGCTGGTGAGCATGGGAGAAGACCCCCTACAGCGATGTGAAGCTAAGGAGGGTAACCACGAGTGAAGACGTCTCAAAGGTGAGAAGACAAAGTGTTCCATGTGAAGAGTGTGAAGAGTAAAGGGACCTGTTAAATGAACTGTGTTCAATGTGAAGAATCTGAAGAGTAAAGGATCCTGTTATAAATGAACATGTGTTGATGTGAAAGAAACAAAGGGACATGTTCAATGGACAATGTTTGTGCTGTGTGAAAAGCAAACAAATGGACATTTGAGTGTCTGCTGTAGGATCAGCAGTGTCGGCCCAACAGTAGGTTGGAAGACTTCTTAGGTAGGTTCCAGCGTGAGAAGGTAGCCGCCCACAGAGGCAAGGATTTATTTTGTCTTTTATTTTATTTTGGCTGTTTTGACGCTTGCCCTGGTATGAAGTAAATTGCATGAATAAATCAGTCTTGTTTTCAACCTCTGCTCGGCTATCTCTCTGTGAAAACGCACCCCCAAAGGGGTCACCCATACGCCTACCACCGAGCTAATCCCTTACAATATATATATATATATATATATATATATATATATATATATATATATATAAGTTAGGCTCTCTGTTAGTCTAGAGCGCCAAGGTTTCTGTGAAACCCTAGGGTTCCTCCAGAGGTTGCTAAGGGTTTCTTGAGCTATGGCTGATTGATCTCCATCTGATGTGTGTGTGTGGATAGCTCAGAGTCCAACAGAGCCAGCTGCATGGCACCAATCATCTTTTTAGCTGTCTGTAAGAATGGGAATTCTGACCAACACTACTGGAGAAGTGTTTTTCCCACTGGTCACCAGTGTAAGGGGCATTTTTCCACTGACCCCCGATGCCCTTATTTCAAGAGGGGTCCCCTATGACCTGAAAATTATTGTTAGGGTTCCTCTTGGATACAAAGATTGAAAAACGTTGGTCTAGAGTTAAGGGCCAGTGTGGCTGTGAATATAATTTTTTTTTAAAAGCAAAATATAAATTTTAGTCTTTTATCTTTTGCGTTTAAAGGTAAAAAAGAGATTTGGGATATTTTGACCCCAAAAAATGTGTAAAAATAAAAAGTAAAATAAATAAGAAGAAAAATTTAAAGCGCCCCTATCCCTCCGTGCTCACGTGCAGGAGCAAACACATGCATAAATCATGCACGCATATATAAAAGGTGTTTGCACCACACATTTGGGTTATTGTCGCAAATGTTAGAGTAAAAGCAATAATTCTACTGCTAGACCTCCTCTGTAACTCTAAACAGGTAAACTGTAAAGGTGGTTAACCACTTAAGCCCCGGAAGATTTTACCCTCTTCCTAACCAGGGCCTATTTTGCGATTCGGCACTGCGTGACTTTAACGGACAATTGCGCGGTCGTGCAATGCTGTACCTAAACTAATTTGACGTCCTTTTTTTCCCACAAACAGAGCTTTCTTTTGGTGGTATTTGATCACCTGTGCGATTTTTTGATCATGCGCTATAAACAAAAAAATGAGCAACAGTTTTGCAAAAATAACAATATTTGAAATTCCCCCCCAAAAAAATGTAAAAACCAAAATTTTTTAACATTTTCGGCCAATTTGTTTTATGCTACATATGTTTGGTAAAAAAAAATCGCAAAAAGCGTATTTTGATTGGTTTGCGCAAAAGTCATCGCGTTTACTAACAAAGGGAAAGATTTTTGTCATTTTTGTTGGTTTTTTTTTACGCGTAATGGCGGCGATCTGCGATTTTTTTGCGGTACTGCGACATTGCAGCGGACAGATTGGACCCTTGACTGACATTTTTGACACTTTTGGGGTTACCGGTGACATTACTACAGTAATCAGTGCTATAAATATGCACTGTTACTGTAAAATTACACTGGCAGTGAAGGGGTTAACTTTTTTTGAGAGGGGGGAGTTATGTGTGTCCCTAGGGGCGTGATTCTAACTGTGATTGGCTGTGGCTTAAGGTGTAGGGACAGTGATCAACGGTCCTACATAGTAGAACCGTATGATCACTATTCCTACACAGGGGAGAATGACAGGCGGCTTGTTTACATCAGCCGCCTGCCTTTCTCCCTCTCCACCCGACGATCGCGAGTGAACGGCGGACATCGGGTCTGCCGGTCACGCGCGCGGGGGGTCCGTGACCCTGTGGGAGCGGGAGCGCGCCTCCGGCGGCGCACGCTCGCTCCCTAGACCCTCACAGGCTAGCGACGTAGCCCTACGTCGCTCTGCCTATGAGGGGCTGACCGCCGACGTAAATAGTCGTGCGGCGGTCGGCAAGTGGTTAAAGTGTCGCCTATGGAGATTTTTAAGTGCCATCGTTTGTCGCCATTCCACGACCGTACGCAATTTTAAAGCATATGTTAGGTATCTATTTACTTGGTGTAACATTATCTTCCACATTTTACAAAACAGTTGGAGTAAATACTGTGTTTTTATTTTTATTATTCAATAAAGTGTATTTTTTACCAAAAAATTGCGTTTGCAAAACAGCTGCGCAACTACCGTGTGACATAAAAATTTGCAATAATCCCCATTTTATTCCCTAGGGTCTCTTCTAAAAACAAATGTATAATGCCCTGTTCACATAGGGGCGACGCTACTTCGCACCGCGACCTCCGAGCGGCCGCCACAGACTTAATAACATTGAAGTCTATGGCGGTCGCCTCCTGGTCACTCCAAAGAAGCTCCGGACCCTTTTTCTAAGTCGGAGCGACTTGTGTCGCTCCTATTAGAACGGGTCCGCAGCTTCCCTATGGGAGGCGACCTACGGCGACCTGTGAGGCGATCAGGTCGCCTCACAGGTCGCCCTAGTGTGAACCGGGACTAAATGTTTGGGGGTTCTAAGAAATTTTCTAGCAAAAAAATGATTTAAACTTGTAAACAAAAAGTGCCAGAAAAAGCCTGGTCGGCAAGTGGTTAATGTATTCAAGAAACCTTTTTTTTTTGTTAATGACAAATTGTTGTAAACAGTTTAGACTTTTTGTGCTGACTAGTTGATAAGTGTAATGTAATTTTTTTTCTGCTGTATTTTTCTGCTAAAATCTAACTAAATAATAATTTAATAAAAAAAAAAAATTAACATTGGGAAATGTAAAAATGCAAATAAAATAATGGAATTATGTTTTTTTTTTGTTTTTTTTTTCTTTTTGCTAGGTTAGCGATAGTGTTCCTTTAAATTTCAGCCGGTGAAATGATATGTTGCTCAGGGCCAGTGTTCCAGAACTCTCATTTCAAACAGATCTCCTGCGCTTATTGTTGGGAAATTCATTTTTCATGTTCATTGGTGAAAATAAGGTTGGCTATTTTTTGCTCTGCTCTAATTTCCGTGTCAGTAACACATGGAGGCCAAGTCCTTCTTTGTTTACCATCTTTATAATCCAATTTCTGCAAATTACTATTAATTGCCTTAAAGGTCTGTTTTAGCGTTTTATTACAGGTCTATTGAATGCAAATTTATACAACGCTGGGTGGTTGTGTACGATTACCCACTGGTCTTTTGTCCTGTCTTAAATATATATATATTTTTTTCACATAAAAGTAATTCATGAAACACAAGGACATTTGTAGGCTCCAGTGAAAAGAAGAGATTAATGGACTATATGATATTTGGAACACTGGATTATCTGAATATCCTTTTTTTTTTTTTTTTTTCAAAGAATGACCTTTTTTAGTAGTCAGGCTGGAAAGTATTTTATCAGGTTCTGGGGAAGCAGATTGCTTATGTATATACAACTAGCCATGGGCTTTGCATCAGCCTTTTTCAACCCTTTTGATATGGAGGAACCTTTGAAATAATGTAATAATTACTATGTCTACAGCACATGGTGGTACATTAGCGTGATGGTCAATGGGAGGAATACTTTTTATGTCTGTGGTCATGGAGAGAATTCCCCTTACAAAATTTGCTGATTGCTCAAGTTAGCCCTAGCAATCTCTGGAGGAACCCTAGGGCTCCACAGAACCCTGGTTGAGAAAGGCTGCTCTAGCTGATCGTTGGAATGAAAAAAAAAAAAATTCTGTCGTGAACAGAGGTCAGGCTTGGAGGCCAGTAGCTATAGCAGTAGAGAGGCTTCCACTGACCAGCTGGATAAGTGCAGCAGCAGGTCACCCTGGTGGACAACACAGACTCACCCGATGTGCAGGGTCTAAGCACTAACTGGTGTTTACTAGAGCTCCTGATGGTGGAGATGGGTTTCGATGCATGTTAGTACAAGGCCTCAGACCTCAGGATCACCTCCACCAAGAAGTGGGTAAGCTAGGGTCCAGTATCAGACATAGCAGGTAGGGATCAAGCAGAAGGGTTTTCAGCTCTAGCTGATCACTAGAATGAACAAAAAAAAAAAATACTGTCGTGAACAGATGTCAGGCTTGGAGGCCAGTAGCTATAGTAGTAGAGAGGCTCCCACCGACCAGATGGATAAGTGCAGCAGCAGATCACCCTGGTGAACAACACAGACTCACCCGATGTGCGGAGTCTAAGCACTAACTGGTGTTTACTAGAGCTCCTGATGGTGGAGATGGGTTTTGCTGCATGTTAGTACAAGGCCTCAGACCTCAGGATCACCCCCACCAAGAAGTGGGTAAGCTAGGGTCCAGTATCAGACATAGCAGGTAGGGATTAAGCAGAAGGGTTTTCAGCTCTAGCTGATCACTAGAATGAAAAAAAAATGCTGTCGTGAACAGAGGTCAGGCATGGCGGCCAGTAGTTTTTGCAGTATAGGGGCTCCCACCAACCAGATGGATAAGTGCAGCAGCAGGTCACCCTGGTGGACAACACAGACTCACCCGAGGTGCGGAGTATAAGCACTAACCGGTGTTTACTAGAGCTCCTGATGGTGGAGATGAGTTTCGCTGCATGTTAGTACAAGGTCGCAGACCTCAGGATCAACCCCACCAAGAAGTGAGTAAGCCAGGGTCCAGTATCAGACATAGCAGGTAGGGATCAAGCAGAAGGGTTTTTAGTAAACAAGCCAAAGGTAGGTAACAAGTGCTAGCAGGTTGGGCTTATCCACAGACCATCCACAGACAGTCCAAATCGATTCCAACCATGTATGGGCAGGCTGTATGTACTGAGTTCATCGAGCGATCAACTTGGGTACAACCAGCCTGCCAGATTTTACATATGACTAATGCTGGCGGCTAGTATAGCAGCTAGCAACAGTCACTGTCTTCTCCTGGCTGGGATGGTTTCCCTTGAACCCCTCCCCAGCAGAATACAATGGCTTGGCGGGAGGGATTCCCCAGTCAACACTGTCTGTGTTGATGAGGAAGTCGTGCGAATGGTTGCAAGAAAGAAGTTTGCTTTGTGTATGAATTTTAATTTCACAATGAGTCGGCGCGAGTGGGAAAAATCTCAGAAAGGGGCTCAGACTGAGCTACCAATAAATACCAAAGGAGGCTCCTAAGATGAGATGTAGCAGGAATAATCATACAATATATACCGCTGATGAAATAAGGCAAGTAAATACTCAATCAAAAAATAGAAGGTATATGAAGATCAGCAAACTTCAACACAAAATCGTATAGAATCCTAAATAACTTCTATTTTTTGATTGAGTATTTACTTGCCTTATTTCATCAGCGGTATATATTGTATGATTATTCCTGCTACATCTCATCTTAGGAGCCTCCTTTGGTATTTATTGGTAGCTCAGTCTGAGCCCCTTTCTGAGATTTTTCCCACTCGCGCCGACTCATTGTGAAATTAATATTGGTATTGGTATTTTAGTGACAAATACTAGAGTTGGCTGCATGGGGGAGAGGATTTGATCCTAATCTCTTAGTCATTCATTATTTGTTACAAGCGACATTATATTAGAGGTTATCCTCCCACTTGACAGCGCACATATCACTTCCTAATTTTTGCTTTGTGTATGGCCTGCCTAAGCACAAGTTTAGTCAAGGAACAAGACAAAAGTCAGTAACGAGTGCTAGCAATGATACGAACTGCAGAAGGAGTGACAAGAGCGAGATATTGGCTGAAAAAAAAAGAGCACAATAATCTTGCAAACAGGAAATGCAAGAGCATGGCTTAAATAGAAAGTTAATGAGTGGAACAAGGAGTTCAAGGTTCACCAGAAACAAGGCACAAGGCAGGGTTGTCCAATGGATCAGACAGGGAGCTGTCTAGCATCTCAGGTGGATCAGCAAGAAGAAAAATTGCCAGACACAGCAGAGCTTGCAGGTTCATACCCCGGTCCTAACAAATACTCAGTCAATTTAACTAAACCACCCTTGTTACATGGTTTTTGGGTCCCAATCCTTAACTCCTCTTCTGTTTCCTTCTGGCAGGGTCCTTGTTTGGGTGTTGGTGACACTTCCAATTGGCTGTCCAGTGGCAGGTCCTCCCAGGATCCAGAAGAAAAGTAACATCATTGTAAGGGGATGGTAGGAGACTGGATTGGGGAGGTATAGCCTTCACATCTTTATTGGTGGTGCCTGCAACGGGAAAAAGCACCAGCAAGGAACCTGGACAGTGCCACGATTACTGGATCAGGCTCAGAGTCCAGTCGCAGAAAGCAGCAGCACAACCGTGGTCGACAAGTCGTAGTCGTAGCGGAAGATCGGTACACAAGCAGTGAAGAGCAAAATGGCAGCAGGCAGAGGCATAGTCCTGGAACGTGGCTGGAGGTCAGTGCACAGGTAGAAGATATGGGAGGATGAAGCACACAAAGCTAGATCTTGGCAAAAGCACAATAATCTGGCATCAGGAAGTTCCCAGATCAGGCTTAAATAGGAAGTTCAATGGAGTGGCCAAAGGTTCAGAGTTCACAGAAGGCTGGGCAATGAACTAGGCAAACTGGACAAGGTCTTGGTCACCACACAGACCAAGAATGCATAGGTATCAGCTGCTAGATAGCTCAGCAAGAAGAAGCACTGCCAGAAGCAACCGAGGATCCAGGCTCGAATCTGGGCCCTGACAGACAGTGGACTTTGGTGAGTTTATCTTTCTTCCCTGACCCCAAGTAATGCAGAAAGATATCCTTACTCATTGGGTTAGAGAAGGGTGGGAAGGAGGGATGGTAACACTTTCATTTTTACCTGGAGTTGGACACCAGGCTGCTTTAGATGATGTCAAAAGTAGGAGCATATTTTGACTTGAAGAACTTAAAGTGTAGGCAAAGGCAACTTTACCTTTTTTCTTTGGAATAGCCGGATTAGATTGATTTAATTACTGAAGATGTAGACTTGAACAGACTGTGTATGGGGGGGGGGGTGTTAACTCCTGTTGGATTTATTGCTGTAGACAAAAATACAAACCCTGAACCATATCCTTTATACCAGGGGTCTCAAACTGGTGGCCCTCCAGCTGTTGCAGAGCTACAATTTCCATTATGCATTGCAAGGCTGACAGCTACAAACATGGCTCCTATAAGCAGAGATATGATGGCACTTGTAGTTCCGCAACAGCTGGAGGGCCGCTAGTTTGAGACCCCTGCTTTACACCATATCAGTGGGTGTTTGCCTTATGGGGATGCTTTGACATACATATAAAAATTAGCAAGCACACCAGAATTATAATCTCAATGTTTTACAGAGGATATAAGTGCAAAAGTCCAAATAGAAGAGTCCAGTACAAAACTTCATGATTTCTCCGGCAATTCAGGGGCACCAAGAACCCTTTTCTAAAGGTGGCAGACAAGGAAATTGTGGGAAATAAATGTTTCCAGTCTATTGGTGAAAATAAGGTTGGCTATCTTTCTATTTTTTGCTCCGCTCTACTTTCCGTGTCAGTAAACACATGGAGGCCAAGTTCTTCTTTGTTTACTGTCTTTATAATCCAATTTCTGCAAATTAGTATTAATTGTCTTAAAGGTCTGGCTTAGCATTTCATTACATGTCTATTGAATGCAAATTTATACAATGCTGAATGCTGGGTGGTTGTGTAAGACTACCTGCTGGTCTTTTGTCTGGTCTTGTCATATATATATATATATAAAGGGGCTCTAGTGAACAGAAAAAATGAATGCATGATATTTGGAATGCATGGTGCCTAAAGAGAACCCAGCTCTGTGTGTACTATTCACAACTAATAGTTGACCGAGGGACCGTTCAAGAGAGATGGTTGCTTAAAGTGCTGCATATGCTTTCACATTTGACTGCTGTGGACCGTCCACTAAATGTGATTGTTTATGGAATATCAAGTGACTCCAGAATGTATTTCGATGTGATGTGACTGTTATGCCATTTCCTGAGTACCTTTAGTAATGTACAGTAACCTTATTCATGTGTGGACATTCTTTCCCTGGGATATAAAGGTCAACAGCTGGAAATGTCATGAGGAGGTCTCTGGCATGGAGTGGGGCACAAAATGGTGGAGGGTTTACGCTCAGCAGGAAGGACAGGGGTTGATTTACTAAAAATAGAGAATGCATAATCTGGTGCAGCTCTGCATAGAAACCAATCATCTTCCAGGTTTTATTGTCAAAGCTTAATTGAACAAGCTGAAGGTCGAAGCTGATTGATTACTATGCACAACTGCACCAGATTCTGAGTGCTCCAGTTTTAGTAAATCTCCCCCACAGTGTTTTAGTAAAAGCAGGAGTGGGACGGGGACTTGTGCTCTTGGTGCCATTCTTGTTGTTGTTGTTGTTCAGTCGTTAGTCATGTTCGACTCTTCGTGACCTCATGGACCATAGCGCGCCAGGCTTTTCTGTCCTCCACTGCCTCCCGGAGCTTTCCTAACGTCATGTTCATTGTTTCCATGATGCTATCTATCCATCTTGTTTTCTGTCGTATTCTTATTCTTTTTCCTTCTATGTTTCCCAGCATCGGGACCTTTTCCAATGAGTTCTCTCTTCGCATTAGGTGGCCAAAGTATTCGAGTTTCAGCTTCAGGATCTGTCCTTCCAGTGAATATTCAGGGTTGATTTCCTTGAGGATTGAGTAGTGTGATCTTCTTGCCATCCATGGGACTTGACTTTCAAGAGTCTTCTCCAACACCATAGTTCAAAAGCATCAATTCTTCAGCGTTCAGCCTTTCTTATGGTCCAACATTCACAGCCATAGGTTACTACTGGGAATAGCATAACTTTGACTATACGTCGCTTTGTCGGTAGGGTCATGTCTCTGCTTTTTATAATGTTGTCTAGGTTTGCCATTGCTTTCCTCCCAAGAAGCAAGTGTCTCCTAATTGCATGGCTAAAGTCACCGTCTGCCATGATATTGGAGCCTAGGAAGATAAAATCAGTCACTGTTTCCATTTCTTCTCCTTCTATTCGCCAAGGAGTGATGGGGCCAGCTGCCATGATCTTAGTTTTCTTAATGTTCAATTTCAGGCCAGCTTTTGCACTCTCCTCTTTCACCTTCATTTAGAGACTCTTTAGTTCTTCTTCACTATCTGTCAATACTGTGGTATCATCTGCATATCTCAGGTTGTTGATATTTCTTACTGCAATCTTAATTCCAGCTTGTGATTAGTCGAACCTGGCATTTCGCATGATGTACTCTGCATATACTGTATTTATTGGCGTATAACATGCACTTTTTCCTCCTAAAAATGGAGGAAAAAGCAACAGTGCATATTATACCCGATATAAAAAAAAAAGACCAGGAAGCAGCACGGAGAGGCAGAAGGAGGCGGGCCGGGCCGAGGGAAGAAAGGACGAGCTATCATAGGAAGTCCCGCCTCCTATGCCAAGACGTGTGAAGTCTATCATAGGCGGCAGGACTTCCGATGACAGCAATAGCTTGTCCTCCCTACTCCTCGGCCTGGCCCACCCCCTTCTGCTCTCGGCGCTGCTTCCTGGCCTTTTTTTATATTGATTCGGATAGAGTCAAGGCGATAGTGTCAATGGCGCTGGTGAAGGCTGCATTGCTGGACACTGCGCTGGCGAGGCTGCATTGCTGAACACTGCGCTCACAAGGCTGCATTGCTGGACACTGCGCTGGCAAGGCTGCATTGCTGAACACTGCGCTCACAAGGCTGCATTGCTGGACACTGCGCTGGCAAGGCTGCATTGCTAGACACTGCGCTGGCAAGGCTGCATTGCTGGACACTGCGCTGGCGAGGCTGCATTGCTGGACACTGCACTGGTGAGGCTGCATTGCTGGACACTGCGCTGGCAAGGCTGCATTGCTGGACACTGCGCTGGCAAGGCTGCATTGCTGGACACTGCACTGGCAAGGCTGCATTGCTGGACACTGTGCTGGCGAGGCTGCATTGCTGGACACTGCGCTGGTGAGGCTGCATTGCTGGATGCTGCGCTGGCGAAGCTGCATTGCTGGACGCTGCGCTGGCGAGGCTGCATTGCTGGACACTGCACTGGTGAGGCTGCATTGCTGGACACTGCGCTGGTGAGGCTGCATTGCTGGACGCTGCGCTGGCAAGGCTGCATTGCTGGACGCTGCGCTGGCGAGGCTGCATTGCTGGACACTGCGCTGGCAAGGCTGCATTGCTGGACACTGCGCTGGTGAGGCTGCATTGCTTGACACTGAGCTGGCAGGGCTGCATTGCTGGGCACTGCGCTGGTGAGGCTGCATTGATGGACACTGCGCTGGTGAGGCTGCATTGATAGACACTGCGCTGATGAGGCTCCATATATGGGCACTGGTGGGACGTCATTTGATTAAAAAAAATGTTCTGAGTTCAAAGCTGTTTATTTCAAATTTAAACTTTTTTCCTGAAATTTCTCTCCTAAAATTGAGGTGCGTGTTATACCCCCATAAATACGGTAAGTTAAATAAGTAGGGCAGTGGTGTATTTTGTTTTAGTGCTGCCCTAGGCAAGACAAAAATTGGGCCCCCTCCAAAGTAAATTTGCCCCACTCCTTCCTCTTTACCGGATGTGACTCCCTCCAAAATTAAAGGACTACAAGTCCCAGCATGAAGAACCTCTGGGATCTCACGAGAGGGGGGGTGAGAGGGGGTGGGAGAGAGAGAGGGGGGTGGGTGAGGGAGGAAGAGAGAGAGAGGGGGGGTGAGAGAGAGAGAGGGGGGGTGAGAGAGAGAGAGGGGGGATGAGAGAGAGAGAGGGGGGATGAGAGAGAGAGGGGATGAGAGAGAGGGGGGGGGTGAGAGAGAGAGAGGGGGGTGAGAGAGAGAGAGAGGAGGGGGTGAAAGAGAGAGGGGGGGTGAGAGAGGCAGCTCTAGCAACCAGTGGCCAATAGAGTCTCAGATGGAAGGGGGGGGGGGCAGTTTTTTTGCTGCCCCCCAGCAAAGTGCCACCCTAGGCCTGGGCCTTGTTGGCCTATGACAAAATACAACACTGAAGTAGGGTGACAATATACATCCTTGCCATTCTTAGTGAATAGCAAAGCCCCTCTTACAAGTTTACTTTAGGATTCAACACCCCTGCTGGTATGGGAATGCAAACCTAACCACCTGGTATCCTTGGTGGAAGGAAGAATGATTTTATCATTATTTTTAAAACAATTAAAATAAATTCAGCAAAGGTCCACCTCATATTAGAGAATTAGCAATATACTGTACATAGCTATGTGATGTACCTAAATTCAGATTATTGAGGAACATTTTACTTATCTCTTCTCACAAATAGGAAATAAAATTCTAATTTATGTACACCTATTCGGTGCATATTCAGAATTTATGTACATATGTACATGCAGTAGTATCTCATCCAGCTCTTTTTGGCTTACGCCGTGCATTTCCCCCCCGGCTGCAAGACACTCTTGGCAAAATGATCCAAACACATTATATAACATTTAATGATGTTATTCTCTGTGTTTTTTTTTTTTTTTTATCATTTTTGCCTTGAGCGCCATCTTCATGATTTCGTAAAAACCCCTAGAACCATCCTTCTATCCAAATGATCATTTAAAAAGGATAGAGTTGAAGAATTTGTAGGACACGCGTGCAGTCAGATACACCTTTTCAGGGCAAGCTAATTAGCTAAATGAGGAGACTTTGGCTCCAGTAAGTGCTCCCTTGTGGCTGGTTAGTGTGTATAGCTATAAAATGGCTTGATAGTGCAATTTAACAACTGTAGTCATTTTTCCTGTTCTTACGACATCACAAACAAGATATTGAAAGGGGTCACTGTCAAAGCAGACAAATGTACATCAAGTTTACTCATCCTCTAATTAGATAGCTCTTTTTCTCGGCTATTAAAGAGGAGACCATCTTAACCCTATTTCCATTCTGCTCAATATACAATCTGCACATTTCTTGTTCTGTATAGGTTTGATCATATGAAGAGGAGATCCTTATGTAGGGGGGGGGGGTAGGAGAAATGGCCCTCCCTAGAACCATAGAGAACCTAAACCTTCGCTAAGTGGAAGGGTGGATTTGGTGATAAAGTAGGCAGTTTTTCCACACAGGACAGGACCTCTGGGGGATTCCCTTCCTAGGAAATTGACACAAATGGATACATCCATCACCATCTTAAAAAAAGCAGAAAAACACGAACTATAATTCATGTAAAAGTAGACTTTGTCAATATCATCAATATTCAGACACATTCTTGCAGGCAAATTTATTTAGAGGTTTTTCAATATTCCAAGGAATGTGACAATTTCTTGATTCCTGCAAAACCTCCTCCAATACTCACAGCTCCCCCCATACCCTCTACCAAAGGTTATGTTCTTTAATATATATATATATACAGTGCCTTGCAAAAGTATTCAGCCCCCATTGAACTTTTCGACCTTTTGCCACATTTCAGGCTTCAAACATAAAGATATAAAACTGTAACTTTTTTGTGAAGAATCAACAACAAGTGGGACGCAATCTTAAAGTGGAACGAAATTTATTGGATATTTCAAACTTTTTTAACAAATAAAAAATTGAAAAATTGGGCGTGCCAAGACAACCACTGCCCTACTATAGAAGCTGAGGATAAAGTTGATGGACTGGCTAAGCATGTGTCCAGACCTAAAACTATTGAGCATCTGTGGGGTATCCTTAAACTGAAGGTGGAGGAGCGCAAGGTCTCTAACATCCACCAGCTCTGTGATGTCGTCATGGAGAAGTTGAAGAAGACTTCAGTGCAATCTGTGAAGCTCTGGGAACTCCATGCCCAAGAGGGTTAAGGCAGAGCTGGAAAATAATGGTGGCCACGCAAAATATTAGTCATTTTTATAAAAAGGGGTGTACTCACTTTGTTGCCAATGGTTTGGACATTAATGACTGTGTGTTGAGTTATTTTGAGGGGACAGCAAATTTCCACTGTTATACAAGCTGTACACTCACTACTTTACATTGTAGCAAAGTGTCATTTCTTCAGTGTTGTCACATGAAAAGATAGAATAAAATATTTACAAAACTGTGATGGGGTGTACTTACTTTTGTGAGATACTGTAGATTCACACCGGTATAGAAAAAATACAAGCTTTATATGAGATGAGATTATTTCCAATACATACATCCTATGTACAAGCAGGTATTATCAGCATAGAGTCTGAAAGGAGTCCCAGTGGAATTATGCACATACTGTATACCCGGTATACATCACAGAAAGAAAAAAACTAAAAATGTAACCTTCAAAGTTAAAAATTAATGGTAGAAGAACAAAAATAACAATCAAATACAGAGAAAATGGGAAAACATCCAACCACCACTAAATAAAACCAAGCCTATGATGATGTCTGCTGATGACAAAACATGTTAGGCTGGACCTGACGTATGATGCAAGCGCCCTGCTAGCTGCGGCCATTTTGCTTGATTTGTTCAGATGCCCAATTTTACATCCTTGTTTGTATGTACAATTTAACAAAGCCCTTTGTACCATTCTTTACGTACTTTACTATGGGTGTTTTTTTTTTTTTTACCTATCATCCCAGTGAGCCTTACGTGATTGGGAAGTTTATGTACAATCTTATTGAGATAACTGAGATGACTGAGATTACCGAGATCTGTGACTCCTGATGACGTCAGACGTTTTCTGACGAAACGCGTCGATTCCACTGTACGCGACTAGGTAACTTCCGGTCTTTGGAGCGCAGTTGGAAAGCGGGACAGCGTTCTGGATAAAGAATCATTCCAGCCGGTTTACTTGATTTTAAATGTAAGTTGCTACATTTCAAATAAATGTTTACTTAAACCTACTACACTATGAGCCTCTCCATGCTTTTTCTACATATGTTTTGGTCCTGAAAACTTTACCTGGCATCGAGTGGATTAATGCAGGATATATGACAAATCACTACACCCTAAGGGTTATCTTGTAAGTGGGCTGTGCATGTGATGCAGGTGGAGGAGAGCACATACCCACTTTATGAATGTCTTTGGATGATCTGCAAACCCACCATATTCTCCTGTGAAACAGGCACAAAGGTACTTTTTTGGATACAGTCACTTGTACATCAAATAAATAAATAAAATTAATAACTACATAATAATACATTTGTAATCAACAAATTAATGCTGGCTGCTATTTCCAATATCCTCTATAGAGGTAACACAGATGAACTGTTTTTTTTTTTTAGAATAAAATATACCAAATAAATAAATAAAATTAATAACTACATAATAATACATTTGTAATCAACAAATGATTGCTGGCTGCTATTTCTGATATCCTCTATAAAGGGTAACACGGATGAACTGTGTTTTTTTTTTTTTAAATAAAATATATCAAATAAATAAATAAAATTAATAACTAGATATTTGTAATCAACAAATTATTGCTGGCTGCTATTTCCAATATCCTCTAGAGAGGTAACACAGATGAACTGTTTTTTTTTTTTTTTAGAATAAAATATACCAAATAAATAAATAAAATGAATAACAACATAATAATAAATATGTAATCAACAAATTATTGCTGGCTGCTAGTTCCAATATCCTCTATAGAGGTAACATGGATGAACTGTGTCTTTTTTAATTAAAAAAATAAAAATAAATAAATAAATAAAATGAATAACTACATAATAATAAATATGTAATCAACAAATTATTGCTGGCTGCTAGTTCCAATATCCTCTATAGAGGTAGCACAGATTAACAGTTTTTTTTTTTTTAATAAAATAAACCAAATGAATAAGTAAAAGAAAGGAATACAGCTCGAATGAACCCTCATAATACAAGCGATTTTGACCCCTAACAAGGGTCCACCCTTTCTGGTGAGTGGGGTTCCTGAAGGGGTTCAAGGCACCTGGCACGAGTGATCATCTTAAGCACTTTAATACCTGCACTAAAGCACCTTTATTTTATTTTTATTTTTACATTTTTTGGTCACATATTGCACCTCTGTGCACATGAAATTTGAACTTTCTATTTTTTTATTGGACTTTATCATTAGTTTATTTGACATTTATTAATTAATAGCATATTTTATTCATATTTATGGT
Organism: Pelophylax lessonae; assembly: GCF_965119305.1. NCBI lineage: Eukaryota > Metazoa > Chordata > Amphibia > Anura > Ranidae > Pelophylax > Pelophylax lessonae. The sequence goes on from NC_138774.1 coordinate 22,176,754, forward strand.
CATACTTTGCACTTCATACACTGGATATTTGCACATATTTGATGAACATTACAATATATTTGGTTATTGAAGACATTTATTATTATTTTTGCAAACTATGTGCCCTCTTGTTTCACTAAAAGAAATAAATACATAATAATAATCATAATAATAATCATAATAATATTCATAATAATATAAAACCTAATAATTACTAGGTGCCCTCTTGTTTCACTAAAATAAATAAATACATAATAATAATCATAATAATATAAAATCTAATAATTACTAAAATAAACCCACCAAAATAACACCCCAACATATAGAAAAAAATAATAATATTTCACTAAGCTCATTTTTCAAGTCCAATAACCGTTTGATATTCTTGCATGCCAAAATATATCAGCAAATATGGGGTGGATGAAGCCAAACTCATCACTGCTAAAACAGAAGGCAGCTAATGTTCTTCTTCATTGACAAAATTGACTAAGCAATGTAGATTGCATTGTTAAAGTGAAATGTATTTCTTTCTAACTTATCTTTATCTGCATATCTTAAAGTGGAACTAAACTCTCTTGATCAACATTAACTATTTTTAATCCTTATGCTGTTAGCATTAATAAATAGATCAGAAGCTATATTATATGTATTTGTTTTAAACTTTTTGTTTTTTACATTTTTTTCAGTTGCTTTCTGGTTTTTGGCCTAGGCCAGTAACAAAACAGGAGAGGGTTCCCCCTAGGGGTGGGACTTTAGCGGCAATCACACTTCCAAAAAGAGTAAAATTAAATCATTTATTAGATACCCACATGGAATAAAAATATATTAAAAATATATTTTAAAATAACATTTTTAACTTTTCCCAAATATATTGGAAATATATTTGAAATGCTACAATTTTGGCCATATTCAATATATTTCTACAATTTTTAGTCCAAATATATTGGAAATATATTTGAAATGCTACAATGTTGGCCATATTCAATATATTTCAAAATATTTTTTCCCTAAATATATTGGAAATACATTTTTCTTCCATAACAACAAAATGATCAAGAAGGATCTAGTAACATACAATTTTATAACATGTACAGAAATACAGTGTGTGGGTGTAAAACCATAGTAGAATGTAGGTAATACATATACTGTAGGGTATATGATGGGATAAATGAGGAAATCCTCCAACCCGACGCGTTTCAGGCGGATAAGCCTTTCTTCAGGGGTCTGGAGATGGAGAACATTGATTTCCAAATGAATGTTAAGTTGCAACAAGAGAGTTGCAGCAGGTAAAATCAAGAAAGTTATAGGAGAGTCTGTTTTAGAGGATGTTGTCAGTGGACTGAGATGCGCTGCCTCCGCTCAGGGGGCTTCAGCGGGGATGCCAAAAGAGTAGACCGCAGATGCGTCTCTTGTGGGGTATGCCAGATGGTTGCCCGGGGATATTTGGAATGAGGGCTCCAAGGTAGATATTATACGTTTCCAAGAGGAGGAGAGTTCTCTTAATATAGTTGTAGGTAGATCAGCGCTCAATAAATGTTCATCCAGAGGAGGCAATGGGAAAGGTCATGCATCCCCCAAGGTAGCTAGGGAAAGGATGGCCCCAATGCCGGTGCTGGGTGGGGGAGCCCGGGGATATCCAAATAATAGCCCGATTTACTGGATCTGGATGGAGGTGACCGGGAGTCCAGGTCTGCAGTATAGGTCCTAAGTATCCAACTTATGTTTCAGGTTCCCCAGTGTCCTGGTCCGGATAGGTCCATAGCAGCAGCTGGCCTAGGCCAGTGATGGCAAACCTTGGCATCCCAGATGTTTTGGAACTACATTTCCCATGATGCTCAACTACACTGCAGAGTGCATGAGCAGCATTGGCAAATGTAGTTCCCAAACATCTGGGGTGCCAAGGTTGGCCATCACTGGCCTAGGCTATAATGATGTCATACATCCCAGGAGGGTGTGCCTAGCTGAGAAAGCCCCTCCTCCAATGAAGACTCCTGGGATGTATGACATCATTATAGCCTAGGCCATAATGATGTCATACATCCCAGGAGGGTGTGCCTAGCTGAGAAAGCCCCTCCTCCAATGAAGACTCCTGAGATGTATGACATCATTATAGCCTAGGCCATAATGATGTCATACATCCCAGGAGTCTTCATTGGAGGAGGGACTTTCTCAGCTAGGCACACCCTCCTGTCTGCATGCCTGAGCTAAGGGCAGATGGACTCCAGGAAGTAAATCCTACATAAATCATCTCTACTCAAGATGGCCATGGCTAGAAATGCTAGGGGGGGGGGGGGGGTTCAAAATGATTTCCCAACTAAATAAAGCATGCTTTGAATATTAAAAAATGAATTAAATAGAGTTTTTTTCAGTTTGTGGTGCACAGATACGGTTTTGTTCCACTTTAAACAATATTTTCTTACCCACAGATTGCTGATATCATTATGTTTAACAGCTTAAAAAACATATTATGGGCAACCGCTCCACTTTTTTTTTTGGCTTTAGTTTTGGTAGATTTGTGTTGCTATGTCTGTTACCCTGGAAACAGTTGTCATGTGATGACTTGCGCCTGTTTACAGAGACGACTTAGCTGGAAGTAGGAATGTTCTTGAATCATCTTGTGTTTAAACTGCTCTCGCTTTCCTCCCAAGCTGCTTGTTCACCGTTAACATGCAGTGCGTAACCGTTTCCTTTGTCCTGTGCCAAATTTGTATCTTTTGATTAGTCACTAATTAACCCGGCAAGAGTTCCTTATACAAAGAAATTAACGCGGCTCCCATAATTGCAGGTTGTCTGTCATATTTTTTTTTTACAAATTATTTCCTGCGTACTTTTTCTGGGATATGTTTCTTACCAGTTGACACCATTTAGATTACTTTATTATGAATGGCTTTTGGGTCTCTATCAATGCCTGTTGGTCACTAATGGGGAAAAGCCATATTTCATGAAATTTAATTAGATATTGCATTGAATGTTAGTATCTATGCTAACAGCAAGATCCCACAAACTCTTTTTATTAACCACTTAAGCCCGGGAGGATTTGGCTGCTCAAAGTCCAGGGCCTATTTTGCGAATCGGCACTGCGTGACTTTAACAGACAATTGCGCGGTCGTGCGATGATGTACCCAAATGAAATTGATGTCCTTTTTTCCCTACAAACAGAGCTTTCTTTTGGTGCGATTTTTACTTTTTGCGCTATAAACAAAAAAAGAGCGACAATTTTGAAAAAATAACAATATTTTTCAAATTTTTTTATATGAAATTCCCCCAAAAAAATGTAAAAATCAAATTTTTTTAACATTATAGGCCAATTTGTTTTCTGCTACATATTTTTGGTAAAAAAAATCGCATAGAAACATAGAAACATAGAATGTGTCGGCAGATAAGAACCATTTGGCCCATCTAGTCTGCCCAATATATCTGAATCTGAATCCTATGAATAGTCCCTGGCCCTATCTTATATGAAGGATAGCCTTATGCCTATCCCATGCATGCTTAAACTCCTTCACTGTATTTGCAGCTACCACTTCTGCAGGAAGGTTATTCCATGCATCCACTACTCTCTCAGTAAAGTAATACTTCCTCATATTACTTTTAAACCTTTGCCCCTCTAATTTAAAACTGTGTCCTCTTGTGGTAGTTTTTCTTCTTTTAAATATGCTCTCCTCCTTTACCGAGTTGATTCCCTTTATGTATTTAAAAGTTTCTATCATATCCCCTCTGTCTCTTCTTTCTTCCAAGCTATACATGTTAAGGTCCTTTAACCTTTCCTGGTAAGTTTTTTCCTGCAATCCATGTACTAGTTTAGTAGCTCTTCTCTGAACTCTCTCTATAGTATCTATATCCTTCTGGAGATATGGCCTCCAGTACTGCGCACAATACTCCAAGTGAGGTCTCACCAGTGTTCTGTACAGCGGCATAAGCACTTCTCTCTTTCTACTGCTTATACCTCTCCCTATACATCCAAGCATTCTGCTGGCATTTCGTGCTGCTCTATTACATTGTCTTCCCACCTTTAAGTCTTCTGAAATAATTACTCCTAAATCCCTTTCCTCAGATACTGAGGTCAGGACTGTGTCAAATATTCTATATTCTGCCCTTGGGTTTTTACACCCCAGGTGCATTATCTTGCACTTATCCACATTAAATTTCAGTTGCCAGAGTTCTGACCATTCTTCTAGTTTTCCTAAATCCTTTTCCATTTGGCGTTTCCCTCCAGGAACATCAACCCTGTTACATATCTTTGTGTCATCAGCCACTGCCTAATCCACTCAACAATATGGGAGTCCATGCTCAATGACTGCAGTTTATTGATAAGTCTTCTATGTGGGACAGTGTCAAAAGCCTTACTAAAATCTAGATATGCAATGTCTACTGCACCTCCACCGTCTATTATTTTAGTCACCCAGTCAAAAAAATCTATAAGATTTGTTTGACATGATCTCCCTGAAGTAAACGCATGTTGTTTTTCATCTTGCAATCCATGGGATTTAAGATGTTCCACAATCCTATCCTTTAATAGGGTTTCCATTAATTTGCCTACTATTGATGTCAGACTCACTAGTCTATAGTTGCTCGATTCCTCCCTAGTACCTTTCTTGTGAATGGGCACAACATTTGCCAATTTCCAATCTTCCGGGACGACTCCTGTTACTAATGATTGGTTAAATAGATCTGTTAATGGTTTTGCCAGCTCACCACTAAGCTCTTTTAATAATCTTGGGTGTATCTCATCAGGACCCTGTGACTTATTTGTCTTCACTTCAGACAGCAATCTTAGAACGTCTTCCTCTGTAAAGACACATGCATCAAATGATTCATTAGTCATCCTTTTAAGTGGAGGTCCTTCTCCTTCTTTTTCTTCTGTAAAAACTGAACAGAAGTATTCATTAAGGCAGTCGGCTAGCCCTTTATTCTCTTCTACATACCTTCCGTCCTTTGTTTTTAATTTAGTTATTCCTTGTTTTAATTTCCTTTTTTCATTTATATATCTGAAGAATGTCTTATCCCCCTTTTTCATAGACTGAGCTAGTTTTTCTTCTGCCTGCGCTTTAGAAGTTCCTATAACTTGCTTGGCCTCTTTCTGCCTAATCTTGTAGATTTCCTTATCTTCATTGCTCTGGGTTTTTTTATAATTACAAAATGCTAGCTTTTTATTTTTAATGATTTGGGCCACTTCTGCTGAGTACTACAGTGGTCTCTTCCTTTTTTTGCTTTTACTGACAAGTCTAATGCAATTTTCTGTTGCCTTCAATAATGCACCTTTTAAGTAGTCCCATTTCTCCTGGACTCCATGTAATCCGTTCCAGTCTGATAAGGACTAATTTATGACTAATTTCATTTTTGAAAAGTCTGTTTTTCTAAAATCTAAAACTTTTGTTTTTGTGTGGTGTGACTCTTTCACAGTTCTTATATTAAACCACACTGACTGGTGATCACTAGATCCCAAGGTTTCGCCTACAATGACATCATATACCGAATCCCCATTTGTGAATACCAAATCCAAAATGGCTTCCCTCCGGGTTGGCTCCTCAACCACTTGTTGCAGAGACACCCCCAGTAGGGAATTTAGAATATCTGTACTCCTGGTAGAACTTGCTATTTTGGTTTTCCAGTTTATATCTGGAAGATTGAAATCTTCCATAATGATAACTTCTCCTTTCATTGTCATTTTAGCTATTTCTTCAACTAGTAGATCATCTAGTTCTTTAACTTGACCAGGTGGTCTATATATCACACCTACACGAGTTACTGCATGATTAGCAAACTGCAACGTAACCCAAAACTGACTCTATGTTGGCCTCACCAACTTGTATTAGGTTAGATTTAATGCTTCTGTATAAAGAGTATTTTGATTGGTTTGCATAAAAGTCATTGCGTTTACTAACTACGGGAAAGATTTATGTAATTTTTATTGTTTTTTTTTTAACTAGTGATGGCGACGATCTGCGATTTTTTTTGCGGGACTGCGACATTGCCGAGGACAGATCGGACCCCTGACTGACATTTTTTACACTTTTGGGGGTACCAGTGACATTACTACAGTAATCAGTGCTATACATATGCACTGTTACTGTAAAAATGACACTGGCAGGGAAGGGGTTAACTTTATTGTTGATCAGCGGGTTAAATGTATCAATAGGGGCATGATTCTAACTGTGGGGGAGGGGTGGGGTTTGTGATGTAACCACAGAGACATACGATCCTACATAGCAGGACCGTATGGTCTCTGCAGTTACATCAGGGAGAATGACAGACGGCTTTGTTTACATCAACCTCCTGCCTTTCTCCCTCTGCAGCGGGAGATTGTGAGTGGCCGGTGGACATCGGAGCCGCCGGTCACTCGCACAGGGATGTCAGGGAACAATTGGGGGCGGGAGCGCACCTCCGGCGTAGCGTGCTCGCCCCCTAGTGGCTCGTGGGCGAGTGACGTACCGGTACATCACTTTGCCCAGGAGGGGCAGACCGCCGCAGTATATAGTCGTGAGGCGGTCGGCAAGGGGTTAAAGAGGACCTGTATGTCGAAGGACAAATTCATCAAAGTGTTGTAGCACTGTCCCCGTAGGGCTTGCTTGTGTTGACTTCTTAGGCCTCTCTGGTTACCCGCAGACAGTTGTTGAGGGTTTTTCACATATCCCTCCTTTCTCCCGTTTTGTGCGTTACTCAATAAACAGTCCAGGGAATTTGGTGTTTGTATTTATTGTGGAACTTGGATGGGGGAAGAAAATAGTGGGATACTCCAACTGAACTATTCACAGTAGACATGGAGAACTCTCACTTGGCCTCACCAGGTTATTTGTGGAAGCAGACACACTGTTTTGACCATACTGCCACTTGGATGGAAGGATTAAGTCTTCTTGCTCTCTCTAGCAGCATACTTGATGCAACTACTTTCTCTTCAGGACACTCTCTAGCATCCTCTTGACTGAAACCGTCCACTGACTCCTCCAACTGAAGGGATCGCTCTCACATGACAGGCCCCATGACACAAATCGGTACTCACTGTAGGAAGAATCAGTTGCTTTCCAGTGTCTTCCTTCCAGTCAGCTTTGCAGGACCTCTTATCTGGCTTCCAGGCCCTCAAGTCGACTACCCAAGGCCACATGGCAGTTCTACAGAGGAGGGGCAGCCGCCCCCCCCCCCTCGGGGACCAGCTGAAGACCCCGAGCACATGTGCCCTTGGCATTTATACAGTCCCCCAGCATGCACCAATGCACTTTCCTCTGCCAATCACCAGGGCTGTAACAATGCCAGTGCCCTCACTTGTCAGGTTTCCTCCCACTGTCAAATACGCCTCCATACCGGACCAGTGTGAAACATTCAGAAAAGCTGAACTGCACCTGAGCACCATAAACAGACCCTACCAATGGATCCTGCTCTCTCGTAGGCAACGAGCACTAGGGATGGTCTTCGTATTCGAACTTAAGTTCAACTCGAACACAGCCTGTTTGCCGAATGACGAACAAATGGCTTTCTTCGAGGGAACTTTGAGTTCCCGCATCCATAATGCAATGCACGCTGACATATTTTTTTTTTACAAATTATTTCCTGCATACTTTTTCTGGGATATGTTTCTTACCAGTTGACACTGTTTTAGATTACTTTATTATGAATGGCTTTTGGGTCTCTATCAATGCCTTTTGGTCACTAATGGGGTCACTAATAGGCACATGGAGGGCATAGTCCATGCTTTGGCCAATCACATAATGCACTGAACACTGGCAGTGCATTATGTGATTGGTCAAAGCATGGACTATGCCCTCCATGCTTTGGCCAATCAAATCATCTGTGGCATGATTGGCCAAAGGCAGGTGCCTTTAGCCAATCACAGCTCAGGGGCAGCTGTTAAACTCACCCTGAAGGAATTCCACTTATAAATCACCCACTGGCCCAGGGAATCAAACCCACAACCTCTCAATTGCAAGCCTGGTGTTCTAACACCTACACCACCGTCAAGCCCGCTTAGGCTGAACACACTCTCCCTGATTACTAACCAATTTGAATCTGTAGAATTTAGTTAGGCAGAGAGAGTGTGTTCAGCCTAAGCAGGCTTGACAGTGGCGTAAGTGGTAGAATACCAGGCTTGCAATTGAGAGGTTGTGGGTTCGATCCCTTGACCAGTGGGAGAATTATAAGTGGAATTCATTCAGGTAGAGTGTAGTGAGTTTAACAGATAGTGTAGTATAGTTAATAATACATTGCTGGCAGGGAGAGAGATTTTTGCTTTTTACAGTTTGTTGAGATCAGATGCAGTGTATACCACAAAGTTTTATATATATATATATATATATATATATATATATATATATATAGGCACTTCAGTTTATATCAGTTTATGCCAGTATTGCTCCCCCCCAGTCCATACCGGGCCCCTCGGGTCTGGTATGGATTTCAAGGGGAACCCCGCGTCCAAAATTTTTGAAAAAATGGCGTGGGGTTCCCTTTAAAATCCATACCAGACCCGAGGGGAGCAATACTGACATACCGACTAGTGGCCAAAATAATGAAAAGTCTGGACTAAGGTGCTATGGGAGCTTTCCAATAAACGTGCCTACTAAGGGCTAAAATTATTTTTAAGCACTTCTGGGCCGGAAGATTTTCCCTCTTAATGACCAGGCCATTTGTTTGCAATTCGGCACTGCGTTACTTTAACTTACAATTGCGCAGTCGTGCGACACTGTATCTAAATAAAATTGATGTCCTTTTTTTCCCAACAAATAAAGCTTTCTTTTGATGGTACTTCATCACCTCTGCGATTTTTATTTTTTGCGCTATAAACAAAAATAGAGCAACAATTCTAAAAAAAAAAAAAACACAATAATTCTCACATTCTGCCATATAACATTCCCAAATATAACATTCCCAAAAAAAAAGATCAAAATGTTTTAACATTTTAGCAAATTTGTTGTCTGCTACATATTTTTGGTAAAAAAAAAGATCGCAATAAACGTATTTTGATTGGTTTGCGCAAACGTTATTGTGTCTACTAACTACGGGAAAAATTTATGTCATTTTTATTGTTTTTTTTTTTTTTTTGTTTAACTAGTAACATTACCAAAAAAAAAAAAAAAATTAAAATCAAAAATGTTTTAACATTTTAGGCCAATTTGTTTTCTGCTATATATTTTTGGTAAAAAAAAAAAAATCACACTAAGCATATTTTGATCGGTTTGAGCAAAAGTTATGGCGTCTACTAACTACAGGAAAGATTAATGTCATTTTTATTTATTTTTATTTTTTTTTTACTAGTAATGGCAGCGATCTGTGATTTTTATGCGGGACTGCGACAATGCAGCGGCCAGATTGTACCCTTGACTGACATTTTTTACACTTTTGGGGGTACCAGTGACATTACTACAGTAATCAGTGCTAAAAATATACACTGTTACTGTAATAATGGTACTGGTAGGGAAGGGGTTAACAGTGTGGGTGATCAAGGGATTAAATGTGTAGGGGGCGTGGCTACCAGCGCAGCGGATGGACGTTCTTTGAGTCTGCTCCGCCGGCCACCCTAAGACATACGCCGCATTCAGGGCTGCTCTCGCCCCTACGACCTGCTGCACCGCTCAGTGAGTGCCCGCTGAAGCCGCCGTGATGACCCGCAACAAGAAGAAGGAGACCGGACAGCTCAATAAGCTGTCCGGCTTCTTCATCTCACAGGCGCATGGACTCCAACAAAATGGCGGCGGCGGACCTGGACCCGCTCGGAACGCTAAGCAGGACGCAGGAGCAGCGGGACCGCTTGCTAAACTCCCTCCACTAAAACCACTGCACCCGCAGCACAGGGTGATAGGGAACCCGGACAGCGGATCTTCCTCGGGATCGCCCTCCCCTCCATCGCCGACCTCCAGAAGCCCAGCCAAGAGCAGGCAGAGAAGGGACTCGCCTCCTGGAGTGTATGAAGGCTCAGGTATGGACACTGCTATCCCCCCCTCCACTCTGGCACCGCAGCTACCCTCAGACACATCCCAGTCTGCCCAACAATCTGCTGGGGGAAACCCCATATCTGAATCTGCTATGAGAGCCATGCTGTTCTCTTTGCAGGCTAACATGCAGGCTGAGATGAAACAGCAGACGCAGCAAATTACTGCAGAAATATCTGCCTTGGGGACCAGGATTGGGTCTGTGGAACAGTCTGTGCACATTCATGCTGAAACCATCAAGTCGGTCATAGACCGTTTAAATAACCAAACGGAAGAAATCTCCTGGTTGAAGAATAAAGTGGCGGATCTGGAGGATCGCTCCAGACGCAACAATATAAAACTGAGAGGCATTCCTGAAGCGATCTCCCCTGAACAATTGCAGCAACATGTTGTCTCTTTATTCAAACTGCTTGTCTCTACTCTGCATGAATCGGAACTTCTTATTGATCGGATCCACAGACTGCCCAAGCCAGCGTTCCTGGAGGGTAATGTACCACGGGATGTTCTACTTAGAGTCCACTTTTTCACTGCCAAGGACAAAATAATGCTTGCGTCCAGACAGAGTGGACAGTTACCTGAACCCTATTGCAACATACAATTACTGCCAGATCTATCCAGGCACACGCTGATGGCCAGACACAACCTCTCTACCATAACCAAGGCTCTGCGTAACCACCAAATCCAACATAAATGGCGGTACCCAGCGACTCTCCTGGTGACACATGGAGGCTCCACGGCAGTGATCAGATCCCTAGAGGAGGGTCTCGCTATGCTCAGGAAATGGAACATTCTCCCGGCTGATCAAGCTTCTGCTTCAATCTCATCACCTCTGCGCCCACTGGACAGTGAATGGCAGATGGCGTCCCGAAAACGATCTTCCAGGCCTTCCTCAACCCATACCAGCCCTAATCACCGCTGATGACCTACGATGTGTCTATGGCCTTTGAAAGATGTTCTCTCTTTCGGCCCTCCATTGGTTTTTTTTGCGAGTTTCTCGCACGCGAGCTGCTGAGACGGCTCTTTTTTTATGTTCTTCTACGGTTCTTTTTTCTTTTTTTGTTTTTGTTTATTGGTTTCTCAACACTTTCTTCGCGACAAATACCTTGCCTGTGTGTACCATCTGCTCTGCCTTGCTCGTTGCCTTGCCTGAAACATGACCATCAAATTTTTGTCTATTAACGCTAACGGTCTAAATCATCCGGCCAAGAGGCGTTCTTTGTGGAAGGAGGCATTGCTTCATAGAGCAGACGTGCTGGCAGTTCAGGAGACCCATTTTCAGGCCAACAAAGTGCCATGCCATGGCCACAAGAACTATCCACAGGTCTTCTTGGCTTCCAGCACTGAAAAGAAAAGAGGGGTCATGCTAGCCTTTCGCGACTCTCTCACAGTGCGTATACACAAGTCAGTACTGGACCCGGACGGCAGGTATATTATAGTGACCTGTGACCTCAATGACCTTCCGCTCACATTGGTGAACGTATATGCTCCAAACTCCCACCAAGTTCGCTTTCTGCGAAGGATCCTTAAGAGGGTATTAGCGCTCCAATACGGTCATTTGTTGTTATGTGGAGATTTTAATGCTGTTGTCGACCCCGGGTTGGACTCTTCGGCGTCCCCCTGGGGCCGAAAGCAGTCTTTGGGGCAGGTGATCCATGAGGAAAAATTGTTTGACGTGTGGCGATGCCACCATGCCATGGAGCGGGACTATTCTTTTTTTTCGTCTAGGCATCACTCATATTCTCGCATAGATATGTTTTTTGTTGACATGTTCTTATTGGGTAAGGCCTCCTCTTCTGCGGTCAACGACATCACGTGGTCGGACCACGCGGCGGTGGAATTGACCATAGAGGACACGGCAAAGTGTAATAGTGCTTATATCTGGAGATGTGACCTTAAAATGTTGCAGAATGAGAAGTGTAGATCCTACGTATCTCAGCAATTGCAGGACTTCCTCCACCTTAACGGTACCTCTGTCTCTGACCCGTGGGTGCTGTGGGGTGCACAAAAGGCCTTCATACGAGGGGTGTGCATCCAGCAGCAGGCACGGCTCAGGAGGCAGCGGAGGGATCAGGTTTCCATTCTGACACACAAGATTCACGTTTTAGAAACAAATAACAAAGCAAACCCTACTGATTCCGTGTCCCAGGAACTTCTTGCGCTGAGACAAGAATTGCGCCTTCTCCTTCTGGAACAATCCAACAGACAATTTCAATATCTTAAACAAAAATACTACTGCCAAGCCAATAAGGCTGGCAAATTTTTGGCAACACAGGTTAAGCGCAAACAGGCTAAATCCAGAATCCCCTTCCTCTTCCACCCGTCACCTGCATCTAAAATTACTCATCCGCAAGCCATTGCGGATGCGTTTGCTGATTTTTATAGTGCCTTGTACAACCTTGGGGATAACCCGTCTGAACATCATCCGTCCGCGGAGGATATTAACCGATTCCTCAACGCGGTGTCCCTACCCTCCCTTTCAGAAAGCCAATTGCTTACACTTAACTCTCCGATTACACCCGCGGAGGTGCGCTCCAGTATCACATCGTTACCGAAAGGTAAATCGCCTGGCCCCGACGGGTTTTCCAACGAATTTTATCAACTATTTAGTCAACACTTAAGTCCTACTATGACGGAAGTCTATAACAAGGCAATGATAGTTTCTGCATTACCCTCAGATATCCTAAGTGCCCATATTGTCACGTTAACCAAACCAGGTAAAGACCCCACCACACCGGCCAATTTTCGCCCCATTTCCCTACTAAATTCTGATGCAAAAATTTACACCCGTATCCTGTCCAAACGCATTCAAACTATTCTCCCCACGCTTGTACATAGGGATCAGATGGGCTTCACATCAGGTAGGCAGACCTCTGATGCAACAAGGAGACTCTTGGGCATCATGCATCAGGCACATTCCTCCAAACTTCCCTCTGTTCTATTAACCCTCGACGCCGAAAAAGCGTTCGACAGAGTTCATTGGGGCTATATGCGAGCTACACTCCAAAAATTTGGCTTCTCAGGACCCATTCTATCCGCTGTAATGGCCCTCTATTCCTCACCGACGGCACAAGTGTACACTTCGGGCACGCTATCCAAAACCTTCAATATAACTAATGGTACAAGGCAGGGCTGTCCCTTATCTCCCACAATCTTTAATTTGATTATAGAGCCATTGGCCGAAACAATTCGATCCAACCCCCTCATCACAGGTTTTAAAACGCATACATACCATCATAAGATCAATCTCTTTGCAGATGATATTATCATGATGCTCACCCACCCAGAAGTTTCGCTTCCAGCGGCTTACACCACACTCCTATCTTACAGCAGGGTTTCGCTTTATAAGCTTAACGCCTCTAAGTCCACAGTCCTCAATTTAGGGGTCCCCGCCACGCTCCAATCTAAACTGCAAGCCTCCATTCCTATCCCATGGTCCTCAGACAGCATCCATTACTTGGGTATTGATCTAACGGCCAACCCCCTTAGACTACTACCTGTGAATGTCAGCAGGCTGGTGTCCAAGATTAACGCGGACATCTCTCGCATGCATGCTCCCTACTTCTCCTGGAGTGGAAGAGTAGCGGCCTATAAAATGTTTATACTGCCCCAAATATTGTACCTCTTCAGAGCACTTCCCATTCACTTTCCGGCTACTCATCTTCTCAAATTGACTAGGCTGATGTCGGCTTATATATGGGGAGGCAAGCGCCCCAGATGCGCCGCCTCAATTTTAGTTAAGAAAAAACAGTTTGGGGGAGCATCCGTCCCTGACATAGCTACCTACTATAGAGCCACGATACTGGCCCAACTGCGACAATGGATCACGACCCAGGAACCACCTATGTGGGTGGAACTGGAGCGAGATTTGTCGCCGACGGGGGACCTGAGAACCTTGCTCCTGAGTGACAGGTGGAAGGAATGGAGGCTCATAGACCTACCGCCCACAGTGCAAGCAACATTAAGGGTATGGCGCCTATCCCCGGTGTCTCCGGATGTACGAGATATTACTGCCTCGTGCACACTGCCAATCGATATTCTTGCCTGTCATATACCTGATCTTCCAATGCGCCTGTTAAAGCGGTGGAACATCTCCACCATTAACTCACTATATGCCTGTGGATCCCTCACTCCCATTATGGATCTAATTCACAAATATAACCTCCCTCAATATATGCACTATCACCTTCTGCGCATAACTCATTTTTTGCAGGACCATCCCCTGCGGTCGATCTTGGTCGATGGCAGGATATGGGACCTTCTCTCGAAAACGCTGACGAGAACCCCCAAATTATCACACTATTACGATGCTCTGTTGGACAATTCTGAGTTTTACAAAACCACTCACATGTTCCGATGGGATAACGACCTTGGCATTACGTTCTCTATTTCCCAGTGGAAGTCTGCCCTCACAACCATATACAAATACTCGCACTGCGCAAATCATTGGGAGATGTCCCAAAAAATAACGAATAGGTGGTATTACACACCTTACCGTCTGGCGGGCTTCTCTCAATCCTACTCTCAACTTTGCTGGAGGGAATGCTCTCAAGTAGGGACTCTACTCCACGTTTTGTGGTCCTGTCCTTCCTTGACGAGCTACTGGCACCAGATATTCAGATATATGTCCTCTCACACCGGGTGCATATTGAAACCGACCCCGGCAATAGCCTTACTACACCTGGGGATTACTGACATACCGGCCCAATATAGACCCTGGGTTACACATGTGTTACTTGCGGCTCGCACATCTGTGCTTCGCAGATGGAAAGTTAAGGAAACTCCAAACCTCACGGATGTGGTTCAGCTACTTAAAGTTAACTACCAGCTCGAAAGAGCTCTAGCAATAAATAGGCTACAATTGCAATCCTTTAATGCATGTTGGGACTTTTGGGCCTTGAAGCCATCATGAGTTACTGTTGTCTTATTGTTGGATGTGATGCACTTCCTTGTATTGCTTGTATTACTTGCGTTATTTGATTGACTTGATTGATAACCTATCATACGTGCTCATAGCGGATGTTACTGCTCGTAATCACAATTTTGAGAAATGATTTGATTTTGCTTTGTTTCTTCTTATTTCTCTGTTATGTCTTCAAAACTGAATAAAAACTATTTGCATAAAAAAAGGGATTAAATGTGTACTTATGGGTATGTTTCTAACTGTGGGGGGCGTGGTCTGTGGAATGACTATAGATACCTTTGATCCTATATAGAAGGATCACAGGAGCTCTATGATCATTCCAGGGAGAAGAATGGTCGGATGTGTTTACAACAGCTGACTGTTCTTCTCTCTCAGCGGGGAGCGATCACTGGTGTCAGGTGGCAATCTGAGCCACCTGCCCACTGCATCGGCTTCCCCGCTGACGAGGACCTCTGACTGACATTTTTTACCTTTTTGGGGGCACCAGTGACATTACTACAGTAATCAGTGCTAAAAATATGCACTGCTACTGTAATAATGACACTGGCAGGGACGGAGTTAACAGTGTGAGTGATCAAAGGGTTAAATCTGTACCTAGGGGCATGTTTCTAACTGGGGGGGCGTGGCTTGTTGAATGACCATAGAGACCTGTGATCCTATATAGATCCTATGATCATTTCAGGGAGAAGAACGGTTAGATGTGTTTACAACAGCTGACCGTTCTTTGCTCTCAGCTGGGAGCGATCGCGGGTGTCAGGTGGCATTCTGAGCCGCCTGCCCACTGCACCGGCTTCCCCGCTGACGATGCATGCGACTGCCGTACAATTTTTCATTAAAATAACGCAGTGCCGAATCACAAAAAATTGCCTGGTCATTAAGGGGGTAAAACCTTCCGGAGTTGAAGTGCTTAAGGAAAATACTGACATACTATAATACTGAAGTTTGTTGCCATTTCATGGGTGCATGCAATTTTTAGGTTTGACATGTTGGGTATTTATTTACTTGGCGCAACCTCACCTTCTATATTTTACCAAAAGGTTTGGGTAATTTGTTGCATTTGTGTGTCTTAACCACTTGCCGACTGCCGCACGTCTATTTACGTCGGCAGTCAGCCCCTCACAGGCAAAGCGACGTAGGTCTACGTCGCTAGCCTGTAATGGTTTTGGGAGCGAGCGTGCGCCGCCGGATGTGCGCTCCCGCTCCGTCACGGACCCCCCCGCGTGTGTTCCCGGCGGACCCGATGTCCGCCGGGCACTCGCGATCGTCTGTGACAGCGGGAGAAAGGCAGGCGGCTAGTGTAAACAAAGCCGCCTGTCAGTCTCCCTTGTGTAAGAATGGTGATCAAAGGTTCTACTATATAGGACCGTTGATCACTGTTCTTACACATCAAGCCACAGCCAATCACAGTTAGAAACACGCCCCTAGGGACACACTTAACCCCTCCCTCTCAAAAAAGTTAACCCCTTCGCTGCCAGTGTCATTTTTACAGTAACAGTGCATATGTATAGCACTGATTACTGTAGTAATGTCACTGGTAACCCCAAAAGTGTCAAAAATGTCAGTCAAGGGTCTGATCTGTTAGCCCCAATGTCGCAGTCCCGCAAAAAAAATTGCAGATCGCCGCCATTACGCGTTAAAATAAAAACAACAAAAATGACAAAAATCTTTCCCTTTGTTAGTAAACGCAATAACTTTTGCGCAAACCAATCAAAATACGCTTTTTGCGATTTTTTTTTTTACCCAACATATGGTAAAAAAAAAAATTGGCCTAAAATGTTAAAAAATTTTGATTTTTACATTTTTTTTGGGGAATTTCATATAAAAAAATGTGAAAAATATTCTTATTTTTGCAAAATTGACGCTCTTTTTTTGTTTATAGCGCATGATCAAAAAATCGCACAGGTCATCAAATACCACCAAAAGAAAGCTCTGTTTGTGGGAAAAAAAGGACGCCAAATTCGTTTAGGTACCGCGTCGCACGACCGCGCAATTGTCCGTTAAAGTCACGCAGTGCCGAATCGCAAAATAGGCCTTGGTCAGGAAGGGGGTAAAATCTTCCGGGGCTTAAGTGATTAAAATTATCTTTTTTTACTGAATTTGTGCGCTAATATTGCATAGTGTAAAAAATTGGAACTAGCAATATTTTATTCTTCAGGATGTCTGCTTTCAGAAAATATATAATATTTTGGGGGTTTTATGCAATGTTCAGGGCTAAAATAATTTTTAAACGTGTGCAAAAAAAACGCAAGAACTTTGGCGGATGCAAATAAAAAGCTTCAACCAAGCAGTTCTTTAGACTTTTTAAAGTTTTCCATCAGTTTAGAAGGAAAAAAAAAAAAAAAGTAATTATAGTGCACATACTGTAGAGTTGCTTCATAAAGAATTCAGTTGTCTTTCCACCGTCAAAGCCCCATAGAAATTCTAGAATGTAGAACACTTATTCTGCAAACCCAACAGATTCAGGTAAGTGCTCACAGCAGGGGGGATTCTTTGAAGCAAAATCACACAAAGTCCTTAAAATAATCTGCGAGAAAGCCATTTAAGCTCTAATTCCCTTTAATATTCAATTCCCAATAATGTTTTGCCTGTGTCCTGCATCAGCATCAATCAATAGATGGAAATACCCTCTTGACTGTCTCTTCAGTGTGTGTTGGGAGAGATTTTGAGGCATTACAAGGCTACAGCCTGTGACAAACACTCAATGATGGTTAATTCTTCTGGAAACAGACAAGACATGTGAGTAGAGAATGTCACTCCGTCAGAGAAATTCAATAAAAGCTTGCAATTGCTATTTTCAGGAATTTACAATTCCGTAATGATCTATAATTGCCTGCAGAATCATTATTGAATTCGGAAACATTCACAGCAAGATTTAACCAAAATAAAACAGGTGCGGAAATATACTAAATTTTTTTTTTTTTTTCGGTTGAAAGAGATGCAAATTCAGCTAATACACAGTGAGATTCACCAAATGCAATAGGTGGAAAAAAAAAATAAAAAAAGTTGTAGGTGAGACTTTATTTATTTATTTTACTTATTTTAAGTACTTATACAGTGACATCAATGTACGCTTTGCTTTACATATTACACATTCACATCAGTCTCTGCCCTCAAGGAGCTTACAATCTAAAGTCCCTAACTCACATTCATATATACACTAGGGCCACTTTAGACAGGAGCCACTTAACCACTTACCCACTGGCCTCTTAAACCCCCTTCCTAGCCAGACCCATTTTCAGCTTTCAGTGCTCTCACATTTTGAATGACAATTACTCAGTCATGCAACACTGTACCCATATGAAATTTTCGTCCTTTTTTTTTTATACACATTTTTAACCACTTAAGCCCTGGAAGATTTTACCCCCTTCCTGACATTTGCGATTCGGCACTGCGTGACTTTAACGGACAATTGAGCGGTCGCGCGACGCTGTACCCAAATGAAGCTGACGTCCTTTTTTTCCCCACAAACAGAGCTTTCTTTTGGTGGTATTTTATCACCTGTGCGATTTTTACTTTTTGCGCTATAAACAAAAAAAAGAGCGACAATTTTGAAAAAATAACAACATTTTTTAAATTTATTATATGAAATTCCCCAAAAAAAAATTTAAAAATCAAAATTTTTTAACATTTTAGGCCAATTTGTTTTCTGCTACATATGTTTGGTAAAAAAAATCGCAATAAGTGCATTTTGATTGGTTTGTGCAAAAGTTATTGCGTTTACTAACTAAAGGAAAGATTTTTGTCATTGTTGTTTTTTTTTTAACGCGTAATGGCGGCGATCTGCGATTTTTTTGCAGTACTGCGACAGTGCCGCGGACAGATCGGACCCTTGGCTGACATTTTTGACACTTTTGGGGGTACCAGTGACATTACTACAGTAATCAGTGCTATACATATGCACTGTTACTGTAAACATGACACTGGGAGGGAAGGGGTTAACTTTATTGGAGAGGGAGGGGTTAAGTGTGTCCCTAGGGGCGTGCTTCTAACTGTCATTGGATGTGGCTAGTGGTGTAATAGCACAGATCAACGGTCCTACATAGCAGGACTGAGTGATCTGTGTTTTTACACAGGGGAGAATGACAGGCGGCTTTGTTTACACTAGCTGCCTGCCTTTCTCCCTCTCTGCCCGACGATCGCGAGTGACCGGCGGACATCGGGTCCGCCGGTCACACGCGCGGGCTTCCTCTGGTACAAACGGGGGCGGAAGCGTGCCTCCGGCGGTCGGCAAGTGGTTAAAATACGTAGGGGGTTCTTCACTGTCAGAGCAGTAAGGATGTGGAATTCTCTTCCACAAGCAGTGGTATCAGCAGGGAGCATTGATAGTTTCAAAAAACTATTAGATGGGCACCTTAAACACCACAACATACAGGGGTATACAATGTACAACATACAGGGGTATACAATGTACGGTTAACAGCAAACACACACACACATCATAGGTTGAACTGGATGGACTGATGTCTTTTTTCGACCTCGCAAACTATGTAACTATGTAGCTTTCAGTGCGCTCACATTTTGAATGACAATTACTCGGTCGTGCAACAATGTGGAATTTTCATCCTTTTTTTCACACACATAGAGCTTTCTTTTGGTGGTATTTATTCATCATTGGGTTTTTTATTTTTTGGGCCATAAATGGAAAAACGACCAATAATTTTGCATTTTTCTTTGTTTCGGTTTTAAAATGTTGCAAATTTAGTAATTTTTCTTCATAAATTTTGGATAAAATGAATACTGCTACATATCTTTGGTAAAAATAACCCAAATAAGTATATATTATTTGGTCTTTGTGTTATAGAGTCTCTAAGCTATGATGCCAATCATTGCAAATTGATCACCCCTGATGTACCGACGGCCTATCCTCATTTCTTGAGACCCTAAGGCTTCTTTCACACGGTCCGCCTCCGTAGGCGGATCTGTGCTGCTCAGCGGGGGGGATCGATACACCGATCCCTGCTGAGCAGGCAAGTGACAGCTCCCTCTCCGCTCTGTGTGCGGAGAGGGAGGTGTCAGAGCCCCATGCATCTCTATGGGGGAATCGGATGAGAGCGGACCGCCTGTCCGCTCTCATCCGATCCCATCTGATCCGATCCCCTGGACGGATGGAAAATAGGGTTTCCATCTGTACTGATTTCACGGACAGGATCGGATGCGGATGGCAGCGGGTGTCAGCGGACATGTCTCCGCTGACATCCGCTGCCCCATAGGGATGCATGGAGGATCCGATCAGATCCGCCTAAAAAACTGACAGGCGGATCTGATCGGATTGCTCGTGTGAAAGGACCCTAACAAGCCAGTAAAGTACAAATAACCCCCAAATGACCCCTTTTTGTAAAGCAGACATTCCAAGGTATTTAGTAAGGGGCATGGTGAGTTATTTTGAAGTTGTAATTTTTTCCCACAATTCTTTGCAAAATTAAGATTTTTATTTATTTATTTTTTCATGAAATGGTCATATTACCAAGTTATTCCTCACACACTGTATAGGCATACTTGCAACTATACCCCAAAATACCCCTCCTGAGTATGGCGATACCACATTTTTGACACTTTTCCACAGCCTGGCCGCATACAGAGGCCCAACATGCAGGGAGCACCATCATTTCCTGACTTCCCATTACAATTTTGTGAGGCACTGATAAGCACTGTAGTGGCACTGATGTGGCATGGATGAGCACTGATGTGGCACGGATGAGCAATGATGTGGCACGGATGAGCACTGATGTGGCACGGTGGAGCACTGACGTGGCATGGATATGGCACGGATGAGCACTGACGTGGCATGGATGTGGCAAGGATGAGCACTGACGTGGCATGGATATGGCATGGATGAGCACTGACATGGCATGGATGTGGCACGGATGAGCAATGACGTGGCATTGATGGGGCATGGATGAGCACTGATGTGGCATGGATGAGCACTGATGTGACATTGATGTGGCATGGATGAGCACTGACGTGGCATGTATGAGCACTGATGTGGCATGGAGCATGGATGTGGCATTGGTGAGCCATGGATGAGCACTGACGTGGCATGTATGAGCACTGATGTGGCATGGAGGAGCACAAATGTGGCATTGGTGAGCCATGGATGAGTACTGAGGTGGCATGGGTTGGCAGAGATGAGGCATGGATGTGGCATGGCTGTGGCATGGATGAGGCATGGATGTGGCACGGATGAGGCATGGATGGAGCACGGATGTGGCATGGATGTGGCACGGATGAGGCATGGATGGGGCACGGATGTGGCATGGATGGGGCACAGATGTGGCATGCATGAAAGAAAGCAACAACCTCAAACTGCAACCACATGGGATATACCACCCATTAAACCAAGGAGACCATAAATCAAGGTCAGGGTGGACCCAAAAGGTGCACTGGTGAGGCGATAAGGGGCTAAAGAGGACTTTAATAGTGCCATAAAAAATGAGTCGATTAACAAGAATATAGACACATATAATATGATAAAATCAAAATTTATTACACACAAATTGTTTTTATAAAAGCAGAATATCCATACAATACAGTTCAATAGCATAATTTTGTTTATAGCACAACAAAATTAAAAATGCAGAGGTGATGATATACCACCAAAAGAAAGCTCTGTTTGTGGGGAAAATTGACATCAATTTTATTTGGGTACAGTGTTGGACAGCCGTCAGTTTAAGTAATGCAGTGCTGTAAAAGAAAAGCCTAAGCATGAATTGGGGGTAAATCTTCGGGAGGTCAAGTGGTTAAACTGCCTCGGTCCCAAAATATACCTCCACCTTCTGTAATGCAGGCCAACCTGCAGCAATACCAGCGGCATCGAATTTCATAACATTTGGCCTTGAACTGATAGTTCTTGGGAAGTCTTCGTCTCTCTAATGATCCGTCAGTCTTAACACAGATGCACAAATAAACCATTTCTGTCAACCTCATCATGTCACACCGAGCCATTTGCTGAAGAAATATAGTGAAAAGCCATCATTACTGGGAAAAATGCTCTGCCACAAAGTAGACAATAGTGCAACTTTTTTTTTCTTCTGGAAAGGCTTCGGCTTGAAAGGGAACCTGTCGCCAAATCAAACCAATTCAATGTCACACGCAACGGATGTGCCTTGTGAGATCACAGGTGCATTATGATATTTATTTTACACCTAATACCAACCCTTAAAAAATGTCCGCCATTGTTCTTTCAGTGTTCCCCCTTTTAACCCCAACAGGACCATAGGTGGTTGAAGCCAGGATATCCAGAAAAAATAATTTGTTAATCTGACAATAACATTAAACTAGATTCCCAACTAGGGATGCACTTTAGGGGTCTGATCTGTCCGCCACAATGTTTAATGTTAAACGATTAAATGTATGTTAAAAGTGTAAAAATATTAGAGAGCAAAGCAAGCAAAAATAAAAAAAAAAGTGTTTATTATTAATAGTTTATAAATTGGTTAATAAAATAGAAGTGAAAAAAAAATCAGCAGGAAAATTATAATTAAATGGAGGAGACTAAAGAGTTAATTAAGGCTGATCAAGGGTTAACAAGGGGTTAAAACAGAGAAACATTTAATAAAAAAAAAAAAAAAACAATTTTTTTTTTTTTACTTGACACGTTGCTTCAACTGACGTCATCTGCATTGATCTGTAGATGAATAAACAGAAAGGTACAAAAAGAAACAATGTTTCTATTAACCTTTATGTAACAGCTCCAATTGCCAGGACTTGGTTTACACTTCAGCTGTCAATAGGGGAACCCCACTGACCACTGAATGAGTGATCGGTTGTTAAAGCGTAACTCCACTTTTGTTGAGAAAAAAACATTCCCCTCTGGGTGATCTCTGTAGATTTTAAAAAACATTGTTGCAGATTCCTACCTTTTGTTATTCTGAAGAAATCATTGTTTGTTCCTCTGTGTCTCTGTGCTGAGTGGGTCTAATGAGAGTGGTTTTATAATTATCTATCAGCTGTGGCAGCCGCAGGGCTCTAATGAGGAAATCTGCTGGGCCTGCATCCCTTTAGACGTGTTCCTATTGGGAGTATCTCACCAAAAATGACATTTTTGTTGCAGGGGATGCCATAAGTTTGACTTGTATCTTAGTGCAGACTTCTGGGAAAGTTGGTTAGCCAATCACACAAGCAGGAAATTATGTTTATGGGGGTGTGGTCAGTATATATTCTGTGTACAGAACAATTCCAGGAGGCCATATTGCATTGCATTTTCAGAAAATTACAACAGCTGCCGATTAAAAAGGAAAGGTAATTTTTAATATCATTCAAATACAATATGATTTGTGTTGCAATTGTATACACTATATTATTTTTTCTTTATTTGATGATTTTGTCCCCATGAAAGTGGAGTTTCCCCTTTAAATATATGCTAAAGGTGTAAACATATTAGTGAACAAAGCCAGCAAAAAAAGTCTTTACTATTTAATAGTTTTGAAAATAAAAGTGAACAAAAAAAAAATATATCAGCAGTAAAATTATAATTAAATGGAGGAGAATAAGGAGTTAATTAAGGCTGATTAGAGTAAATCAAGGGTTAACAAGGGGTTAAAACAGAGATACATTTAACCACTTTACCACCGGAGGATTTTGCTGTCTTACGTCCAGGACACTTTTTGCAATTCGGCGCTGTGCGGCTTTAACTGACAATTGCGCGGTCGTGCGACGCTGTACCCAAACGAAATTTATGTCCTTTTTTAACCACAAACAGAGCTTTCTTTTGGTGGTATTTGATCACCTGTGCGATTTTTACTTTTTGCGCTATAAACAAAAAAAGAGCGTTTATTTTGAAAAAATAACAATATTTTTAACATTTTTTTATATGAAATTCCTCCCAAAAAAATGTAAAAATCAATTTTTTTTTAAATTTTTGGCCAATTTGTTTTCTGCTACCTATGTTTGGTAAAAAAAATCACAATAAGCGTATTTTGATTGGTTTGCGCAAAAGTTATTGCGTTTACTAACTAAGGGAAAGATTTCTGTCATTTTTGGTGTTTTTTTTCTTTTAACGAGTAATGGCGGCGATCTGCGATTTTTTTTGCGGGACTGCGACATTGCGGCGGACAGATCGGACCCTTGACTGACATTTTTGACACTTTTGGGGGTACCAGTGACATTACTGCAGTAATCAGTGCTATAAATATGCACTGTTACTGTAAAAATGACACTGGCAGGGAAGGGGTTAATTTTATTGGAGATGGAGGGGTTAATGTATGCCTGGTGCTTACTAACGTGTGGGGGGGGGAGGTGACTGAGTGAGCCAGGGACAGATCGCAGGTTCAGCTATGCTGAACACTGCGATCTGTCACTCCCTGTCACATAGGAGATCCGCCCGCTCTGTTTACACAGGCGGGGGGATCTCCAAACTAGATTCCCCAACGATCGGGGCAGAGCAGCGGCGATCGCCGTCGCTCCTCCCCTGGCCCGACTCCTGCTGTGAATGAAAACAGTGGGAGCGCGCCGCCTACAGGAGGAGGAGTCCAGCGACGTAGGTCTACGTCACTGGACGATAACGAGCCACTGTGCTGCAGTAGCAGCACAGTGGCTGGAGGTAAAGTGGTTAATAAAAAAAACATAAACCAATTTTTTTTTTTTTAACTTGACACTTCAACTGACATCATCTGCAGAGGGAACTTAACAACCGATAATTGAGGGCTTTTTTTACATTTCAGCTTTCAGTAGGGGAATCTTGACACTTCAACGGATGTCATCTGCAGAAGGAAGGTAATTCCTTTAATCTGTAGTTGAATAAACAGAAAGGTACAAAAAGAGACAATGTTTCTATTAACTTTTATGTTGATGATAAACATTGCCCAACTGCTTTTTTTTTTTTTGACAGCTCCAATTGCCAGGACTTGGTTTACACTTCAGCTGTCAACAGGGGAACCCCACTGACCGCTGAATGAGTAATCGGTTGTTAAGGATGCAGAGGCCCCACTCCTTAACCACTTCTGGACCGGAAAGATTTGCCCCCTTAATGACCAGGCCATTTTTTGCGATTCAGCACTGCCCTCTGGAGATTTTATTTTTTTGCACTATAAAAAAAAAAAGAGCAACAATTCTGAAAAAAAAAAATATATATATATATATATATATTTTTCACATTCTGCTATATAACATTCCCCCCAAAAAAATTTAAAAATCAAAATATTTTAACATTTTAGGCCAATTTGTTTTCTGCTACATATTTTTGGTTAAAGAAAAATCACAATAAGCTTATTTTGATTGGTTTGCGCAAAAGTTATCGCGTCTACTAACTAGGGGAAAGATTTATGTCCTTTTTATTGTTTTTTTTTTACGAGTAATGGCCGCGATCAGCGATTGTTAGCAGGACTGCAACATTGCGGCAGACAGATCGGACATCTAACTGACATTTGACACTTTTTGGGGGACCAGTGACATTACTACAGTAATCAGTGCTAAAAATATCCACTGGTACTGTAATAATGACACTGGCAGGGAAGGGGTTAACACAGTGGGTGATCAAGGGGTTAAATGTAAGCCTAGGGGAGTGATTCTAATTGTGGGGGAGGGACTTGTAAAATGACCATAGAGACATGTGTTCCTATATAGAAGGATCACAGGCGCTCTGTGATCATTCCAGAGAGAAGAACGGTCAGCTGTGTTTACAACAGCTGACCGTTCTTCTCTCTCAGCGGGGAACGATCGCGGGTGTCAGGCGGCAATCAGAGCTGCCTGCCCACTGCATCGGCCTCGCCTCCTAGTCTCATGCATGCGACCGCCGTACATGTACGGGGATTTGCCTGGGAGAGGCTGCTTGCTCGTGCTCACTCGCAGGTGCGCAGCCGACGTATACCTACATCGGTTCAAGCAGGAGGGTCTGCCTGCCACAGTAAAACTGCGATGGACAGTCGTTAAGTGGTTAACAACCGATAATTGACGGCTTTTTCTTTTTTTTTTTTTACATTTCAGCTGTCAGTAGGGGAATCCCTCTAACAGCTGAAAGAACCCGAGCCTGAAAATATTCTCACGAATACCGATACTCATTCAAATGCTTAGTGTCAGCACCGATACCGATACCAGTATCCGTATCAGTGCAACCTTATTTCTAACCTAAATCATTTTTGTATATAAAATAGTGTTGTGCTGTAAATAAATTGTGAAATAAATAGAAAATTATAAAGTTTTTTTTTTCTCGGGCAACAGGTGTAGGAACTTCCCCTTTCCGAGTCACCCCTTGTCTCCGCCCCTACCCATCTCCTGCACCATTCTTTGGTTCCACCCCCTACCCACCTCCCAGTACTGCCCCTTTTATAGAATACAGAGCCAAGTGGTACAATTGTGGTACTAAGTAATGTGTATGGAATTTTTTAATGGTAACAAGAAAAGCAGTAAAAAAGGATCCCCTGCAGCCAACAGCAATAGATTCCCCCAGCATCAATGGTTCACCCACAACAAAATACCACCTCCACCAGCAACCAAAGATCCACAGCAGCAATAACAGATCACCCTGCTGCCAGCATTACTAGATTCCTCCCAGCAACAACTGACCCCCCAGCAACATAAAACACCCCCCCAACAACAGTAGATCCCCCCACCAGCAACAATAGACCTCCTTAGCAACAATAGACTCCCCCACTCCCCCACCAGCAAAAATAAACCCCCCTCCAGCAACAAGTATTTTATACAAGTAATTTGTGTGGCGTTTGTTCGTGATGGATGATTGGTAACAAGAAAAGTAGTAAAATAGATCCCCTGCCGCCAGTAACAAAAGATCCCCAGCAGCAATAATATATCCCCCATCCAGCATCCAGATTTTCCAGCAGCCAGCAACAATAGACCCCCTAGCAACAATGGATAAACAACAACAAAATACCCCCTCACCCAGCAACAAAAGACTCCCAGCAGCGATAACAGATCCCCCCCCCCCCGCATCCAGCATCCAGACTTTCCAGTGGCCAGCAACAATAGACCCTCCCCTGCAACAATTTGTCAACCACAACAAAATACCCCCTCCCCCAGCAATAATAGACCCATAGCAGCAACAACAGATTTATGTGCAGCCAGCATCACTAGATCCCTCCCAGCAACAACTGACTCCCAGCAACATAAGACCCACCCCCCAACAACAATAGATCCACCACCAGCAACACTAGATTTCTCCTTAAAGCGGAGTTCCAGCCTTTTCTGTGTTTATTAAAAGTCAGCAGATACAAAAAGTGTAGCTGCTGACTTTTAATAAACACACACTCACCTGTCCCCCGGTCCAGCGATGCGGCCGCCCGAAGCCTCGATCCTCTCCCTCTGGTCTCGGCGGCGCCGGCATCACTGGTGTGGGCACCCGGCTGTGACAGTTTGCGGCTTCACAGCCGGGTACGCACTGCGCATGCGCGAGTTGCGCTGCGCATCTTAAATTGGCCAGCAATCTTCTGGGACCTCTGACATGTCCCAGAAGATTGCAGGGAGGGAGGGGGAGAGAAGAACTTCCGCTCAGGGCGCCGCGGCGCTCCGAGCGGAAGTGGGAGCGGGTACCTGTCAAAACTAGGTACCCGCTCCCCCCCCCCAAAAAAAATGACATGCCAAATGTGGCATGTCAGGGGGTTAGGACTAATTAAAGCGGAAGTTCCACTTTTGGGTGGAACTCCGCTCTAACAACAATAGACACCCTTGCCAGCAAAAAATAGACCCCGCCCTCTAGCAACAAGTATTTGATACAAGTAATTTGTATGGGAGTTGTTAATACCTTGTTAATGATAACAAGAAGAGCAGTAAAATAGATTGCCTGCAGCCAGCAACAATACACCCCTCCCCCCTGTAACAATAGATCCCCCACAGCAAAATACCCCCTCCCCCAGCAACAATAGACCCCCCCAGCAGCCATAACAGATTTCCCTGCAGCCAGCATCAATAGACTTTCCAGCAGCCAGCAAAAATAGACCCCCTAGCAACAATGGATAACCCACAACAAAATACCCCCTCCCCCAGCAACAAAAGACCCCCAGCAGCAACACCAGATTTCCCTGCAGCCAGACTAATAGACTTTTAAGAATAATTAATAGACTCTCCAGCAGCCAGCAACAATAACCCCCCCCCCCCCACTGCCTCACCCAAAACAAAATACCCCCTCCCCCAGAAACAATAGACACCCAGCAGCAACAGACTTACCTGCAGCCAGCATCACTAGATTCCCTCCCAGCAACAACTGACCCTCAGCAACATAAGACCTGCCCCCCCAAACACAGTAGATCCATCAGCAATAATAGACCTCCTTAGCAACAATAGACTCCCCTGCCCGCAAAAATAGACCCCCTCCAGCAACAAGTATTTTATGTAAGTAATTTGTAAAGAATTTGCTAATGATAACAAGAAAAGCAGTAAAATAGATCCCCTGCAGCCAGCAACAATAGATCCCCCAGCAACAACGGACCACCTGCAACAAAATACCCCCTGCCCCAACAACAAAAGACCTCCTGCAGCAACAACAGATTTCCCTGCAGCCAACATCAATAGACTTCCCAGCAGCCAGCAACAATAGACCCCAGGGCAACAATGGTTTACCTACAACAAAATACCCCCTCACCCAACAACAATAGACCCAAGCAGCAACGACAGATTTCCCTGCAGCGAGCCGGAGAAGGAATCGGCCGTCAGCGGGAGTTTACTATAGAGCTGACCATGTACCAGATGGTCCCCGGCCATCACTATGACCTTCTGAGGCCGGGGGCAACGTTATGACGTCATTTTTGGCACCAGCAGATGTTTTAGGCTTGAAAGCCTGAGATCATTTTTTTTTTATCTCAGGCTTTCTAGCCTAAAGGAGAGATGTGGGGGTCATCTCTCCATAAAGAGGACCTGTCATGCCCTATTCCTATTAAAAGGGATTTTTACATTCCTTTTAATAGAAATAGAAGTGATAAAAAAAAAAAAAAATGTGAAGGAAAAGTGTAAAAAAACAAAAAAATAATAATATTAATAAATAAATAAATAAAATAAACAATAATAATATATATATATATATATATATTACCCCCCCCCCCCCCCCCTGTAATAGAAATAGAAGTGATTAAAAAAAAAAGATGTGAAGGAAAAGTGTAAAAAAATAAAATAATAATATGAATAAATAAATAAAATAAACAAGAAAAAAAAATAATATATATATATATATGTTCCCCCCCCCCCCCGGTCCCCACGTGCTTGCAAGCAGAAGCGAATGCATACGTACATTGCGACCGCATATGTAAACGGCATTCAGACCACACATGTAAGGTATTTCCACGAACGTTAGAACAAAATCAATTATTCTGGCAAAAGACCTCCTCTGTAACTTTTAACTGGCTACCTGTAAAAAAAAAAAAATTAAAGCGTAGCCAATAAAGATTTTCAAGTACTGAAAATTGGCGCTATTTCACGAGTTTGCGCAATTTTAAAGTGTGACATGTTAGGCATCTATTTACTGGGCGTAATATCATATTTCACAATATAAAATAAAATTGGGCTAACTTTACTTTTTTTTTTTAATTCAAGAAACCGTTTTTTTCCCCCAAAATAATTTGCGTTTGAAAAATTGCCGCCTATGGAGAATTTTAGGCACCATAGTTTGCTACCATTCCACGGGCAGACGCAATTTTAGAGTGTGACCTGTTAGGAATCCATTTACTCGGTGTAACATCATCTTTCACATCATACAAATAAAATTGGGCTAACTTTACAGTTTTTTTTTTTTTTTCAAGAAATCGTTTTATTTTCCCCCAAAAAATTGCGTTTGAAAAATTGCTGCGCAAATACCATGTGACATGAAAAGTTGCAACAGCTGCCATTTTATTCCCTAGGGTCTCTACTAAAAAACATATATAATGTTTGGGGGTTCTGAGTAATTTTCTAGCAAAAACAAATATGTTTTTTACATGTAGGAGAGGAGTGTTAAAATTGGCTTTGGCTGGAATTGGTAATACTTCTTTAAAAATAGGCAACAAAATAATGGTGGGATGGTAAAGGAGCCACAACCTGCAAGGTCATCCCCTCATTGGCTGCTAGTGCTCCTCCGGCTTTTCCAGGTTACTGCTGCCAAAGAGATCACAGTGGGCTCAGAGGCGTAACTAGAACCTTCAGGGCCCCGGTGCAAGAAACCATGAAGGGCCGGGGCCCTTCCCTTCAAGCCTGGGGCTCTTCCCACTGATCCTGTGGCCCTTTACTCTCGTTGCAGGGCCCTTTATTAGAGTCCTGCAGTGGGACCCTTTCACAAGTTATGCCGTGGGCCCCCTTCCTGCCATCTTGGGACCTCCCCATGGTGGTGGAATGCCAGGGCCCGGTTGCAAGTGTGACCTTTGTGATCCGGGAAGTTCACCCACTGGTGTCAGTTTTTATTTTTTGGTATTTTAATTGTATTATTTTTTATTTTTTTACAATGTCACTGACAATGACTCTGTCCATTCAGAAAAGGAAGGAGCTGGTAAATTACATATTTACCGACCCCCTTCCTGGTTCTCTATTGTGACACATCCCCTGCAGCAGCCTGCAGGAGAGGGGAGGGAGCACAGTGAAGGGGGGGGGCAGCACAGTGAAGGGGGGGCAGGGGGGCACAAAGGGGCCCAGAGACAGCAAGAGGAAAAAGGAGGACAGTGATTTCTCTACATGCTGCCCCCGCCACCCCTCCTATCCAGGTGTACAGGGGAGCCGCACAGGCCCCCTGGAGCATGGCGCCCGGTTGCAATTGCAGCCCCTGCAACCCCTGTAGTTACGCCCCTGAGTGGGCTGATATAGACAGATTCAAGTATTTACATCTTTTTTTTTAATTATTACATAACTGCATTAATTGGTGGTTTATAATATCTTCCTTAATGCGAAACAACAGCTTCTTCATCACAAAAATATTCTACGCAGCCAGTGAAAAGATGTAAGCAGCAATAAAAAGGTTCTAATTCCCATGATTAATGATGAAGAATTAAAGATCAGGAACATTTCAAATGTATCATTGTTCTCTATTCTTCAGCAGCTCACAGCAGATCATAAACTGCTTTCAAATACCAAAACATAAAAATCTGTCAGCCTTAATTAGCACTCCTACTAAGTGACATTAATCTTCCACCTTGCTCTTCTGCTATATAGTCCGAGGAGAAACTCTTCTGCCTATTAAAGGGTTCGGATAAAATTCTCATTACATTCATCATTTTTTTTTTAGCACGATCCATGAAACAAAAAAATTGAAAGTGCGTTGGAATTTGGGCGCACGTTCTCCTTTAGTTCTATCAGCAGCGCTATATTGGCTCATATTGGTAGACACCTGACTGTGAGGGATTGGTTTTACTGCCCTGGGTTTAGTTTAACCCCTTTGCTCCTAAGGGTAAAACAAATGTTAATGCCTAAGCACAATTTTGCAACTTTGACATGTGTTCGTAAAAGCTGTACATATCATCACAACTACTTGCATTCAGCTGGATTAAACCGCGTTTTTTTTTTCAGGACAAATTTGTCTTTCGTTTGGTGGTAATGAATATCTTCTGATTTTTTTTTTATCAAAGTAAAAAAAAGGGCCCAAAATAGTTTGACCACTTCTGGATCGGAAGGATTTGCCTCCATAATGCCCAGGCCATTTTTTTTTTTAACGGCACTGTATTACTTTAACGGAAAATTGAGTGGTCGTGCGACGCTGTACCGAAAAAAATCAATGTCCTTATTTTCCCACAAATAGAGCTTTCTTTTCGTGGTATTTGATCACCTGTGCGATTTTTATTTTTTGCACTATAAACAAAAGAAATAGCGACGCTTCTGGAAAAAAAAACAATATTTTTCACTTTCTGCTATATGACATTCTCAAAAAAAAAAAAAAAAAATGTTGTCATCCTTTTAGGCTAATTTGTATTCTGCTACATATTTTTGGTTTAAAAAAAAAAACCCACAATAAGCGTATTTTGATTGGTTTGCGCAAACGTTGTGGCATCTATAAAATAGGGGAAAGATTTATGTCATTTTTATTTGTTTATTTTTTTACTAATAATGGCTGCGATTTGCGATTTTTATCGGGACTGCGACATTGCGGCGGACAGATCGGACCCCTAACTGACATTTTTGCCACTTTTGGGGGGACCAGTGACATTACTACAGTAATTTGCCATTTGTCTTTATTGAATTTTAGTGCATACAGAAACTGAATAAAACAATACAGAAAAGATTTATGTGTGGTTCCGCCCAGAAGGAATAATCCAGATAATTGTTGTAGTTTTCAGTAGGGTTATAAGGTGAACAACAAACAGTAACAAGTAATATAAGCATTACATTTAAATATAGGTTTATACAGGCGGAGGCATTACTACAGTAATCAGTGCTAAAAATCTGCACTATTACTGTAATAATGACACTGGCAGGGAAGGAGTTAACCCAGGGATGATCAAAGGGTTAAGTGTGAGCCTAGGGGAGTGTTTACTAACTGTGGGGGGGGGTGGGCTTCTGAAATGACCTTAGAGACCTGTGATCTTATATAGAAGGATCACAGGCGCTCTGTGATCATTTCAGAGAGAACAACGGTCAGCTGTGTTTACAACAGCTGACCGTCCTTCTCTCTCAGTGAGGAGCGATCGCAGCTGCCGGCCCCGCGCATCAGCATCTCCGCTGCCTAGTGGGGGCAGGAGCATGCTGCCGGCGGCGTGGTCACCCCCCCCCCCCCCCCATCACCAGGGCTACGTCGGTTCACGCAGGAGAGGCTGCCTGCTGCTGTAAATGTGCGCGGGTTGTCTTAAAGCAGTTTTTTTTTTTTAAATGTAGCTGTAAATTTTTTTGTTGCTAGCATAATCTACCACCAAAAAAGAAACAACCCAAAATAAATTCTCCTGCTCCTGATTATTGCAGGGATGCCACATATGTGTATGTTGATATTTATACCAATAGAACAGCTCAAAAACAATAGTGCGCATTTTGTTTTTTTTTTATCCTACCTAAAATATTGACACTGATAAGAATTGAAAAAAAATGTTTTAAAAAAAAAATCCTGCTCAAAATGTACTGACTATGACCTTTGAACCTTACATGACCCAAACACTAACTCTGAGACTGACCTAGATCAAACCTTGGTCTAGATATTTTTTATTTATTTATTTATTTAATTGTTATTATTATTATTATTATTATTATTATTATTATTATTATTTTTTTTTTTTATACAAGACTGTTTGTTTCTCTCTTTCTGCAAGGAGAGAAAGAGATATTCAGTGGGGCTTATTTACTAAAGCTGGGGAGTGCAAAATCAGACTTACTTCTGCACAGAAACCAATCAGCTTCCAGGTTTTATGGCCAAAGCCTAATTGAACAAGATTAGAGGCTGATTGGTTTCTATGCAGAAGTAAGTCTGATTTTGCACTCTCCAGCTTTAGTAAATAAACCCTATTGTATCTTTCCTCTCCATTCACAGAGAGAGAGAGAAACACAGGGATGGACATCATAGTGACTGATCACTGTGATAGCCAATCAGAAGCAACTGAGACCCCAGTCTCTGTGCTGGGAGCGCGCCGTGTGACGCGTTTCCAGCACAAAGACAGATACGCATATATGTGGCCCCATGGAAAAAATCCCAGTCCAGTGAGGCCACATTTCTGCATAACATCATCATCAAGGAGTTAGGAAAAGGTTAAAGAGTAACAACTTTTGTGGAGGGGAAAAATTAGCAAATAAAGAAAAAACAATATAACGTATACAATTGTGACACAAATCATATTGTAATTGAATGTTTTTAAAAATGACCTTTCCTTTTCAATCTGCAGCTGTTGTAATTTTCTGAAAACGCAATGCAATATGGCCGCTTAGAGCTGTTCTGTACACAGAATGTATACTGACCACACCCCCAGAAACATCATTTCCTGCTTGTGTGATTGGCTCAACAATTTTCCCAGAAGTCTGCACTAAGATACAAGTCAGATTTCTGGCATCCCCTGCAACAAAAATTTCATTTTTGGTGAGATACTCCCAATAGGAACACGTCTAAAGGGATGCAGGCCCAGCAGCTTCCCTCATTAGAGCCCTGCAGCTGCCACAGCTGATAGATTATTATGAAACCACTCCCATTAGACCCACTCAGCACAGAGGAACAAACAATGATTTCTTCAGAATAACAAAAGGTAGGAATCTGCAACAAAGTTTATTAAAATCCTTGTAATGTACAGAGATCACCCCGAGGGGAATGCTTTGTTCTCAACAAAAGTTGAGTTATGCTTTAAAGAAGTTCAGTTGCTGAATCCCGCTGAAATCAATGGGAACTGAAGTAGCCAAATAAAAACAAAATGCCCATTTTCTGGGCTTATAGGCAAAGGGTTATCAAAAAATAAATAAAAAATAGCATAGAGAAAGGGTGGGAACTGCCCTGGGAAACACTTGTAAAATAAATAAATAAATAAAATAAATACATTTTGATGGGAGCAGTGATTTGTTTTCAAATACTGACATAGTATAACTAAAGAAAAATAAACATTTTTTAATTGCTAATGACATTTCCCTTTTGGCTTTTATTTTTAAAAAGTTGCATAAAAAAACACTGCTAAGGCCCCTCCAAAAAGGATATGTGTGTGAGCCGCTCAGGCTGTATGGGAATGAAGTCCCGTGGCCACCGCTGTGAGTCCTGGCTGGGAAGGGAGCTTGTCTTTGCTTCAGGCAATGGTAAAGTGCCTAGGTGTCCCAAGAGCTGCACATCAAGTCAAGACCTGCAGTATGATAGTAAATTGCAGTTTCAACCTGGAAGCCCAGCAGGCCAGGCCACACCCCCAATGCATTTTACTCACCCATGAGTAAGCTCCTATGGATGGAGTGAAATGCTTTGGGGGTGTGCCCTGGCAGGGTCCAGGATAAAACTGCCCTTCACTATCATACAGCAGGTCTTGATTTGATGTGCAGCTCCCAGGACACCTAGTCACTTTTTTCCTGAGCTGTTGGACATACAATTCCAAAACCATGGATATTAATACATGGAAAGTATAAAGAATGAATCGGCGCTATTTTCAAAATAACTGAAGAATAAATAAATGATATAAAGGTATCATAAATACATAAATATGTGGAATAAATAAATAAATAAAGAAATCACTCTTCAAAGTGAAGGTGATGATAAATGCCTAAAACAATATATATAACAAACCCACAAGGGGGTTCTATAGCAGGTGAGTAAAAGTGACAGTGACAGTGAATCAAAGTGCCATCCAATAAAATTAATCCAAATAACCGTGGAGTACAAAATAAATATATAAATATTGAATTAAAGTGCCATATAATAAAATATATGTATATATATATATCTATCCAAAATATCCGTGGAATGAAGTTATATATAAATAAATAAGTATATCAAAATTCTTCACATGGAAAGTTCAAAAAAATGTCCACTTAGTGAGAAAAATAAATATACTAAAATTTCATGTGCAATACTCTGTGCAGGAAAAAATGTGAATCCTTCTTTATGCCATATCCATAAGTGAAACAATTGATGATAAAAATTGTGGCTAGTGGTGATGATGATTAGAGTTGAGCCGACACCTGGATGTCCGAACTTGAAAATAAAGTCCGGGTCCGTGTCCCGGACTTTTTTCGAACTTTACCCGGACACCGAACCCCATTGAAGTCAACGGGGACCCGAACTTTCAGGCACTAAAATGGCTCTAAAAACCAATGGAAAGGGCTAGAGTGCTGCAAATGGCAGCAAAATGTAGTTAAGAGCATGGCAAGTGCTCTTTAAAAAAATTCCCCTTTAAATTTGTAATTTTTAAATAGCAGATTAGAACAGCAATCTGTAGTAAAATATAGCTGAACGCTGCACACAACAGACTGATAAAAATATATTTGTTTCTCCCTCCTCCTCCTCCTCAGTGGGCTCAAGTGAGGGCAAAAAGATTGTTCGCTGCACCACCCCCCACACTGCAAAATCGATGTAGATCGCTAACGGACGATTGTTCTGTCCTGTGTCTAACAATCTCTCCCTGCCTAATCTCTCCAGCCTGTCCCTAAAATGCTCAAATATCTTTCCCTGCCTACACTCCAACCTGTCCCTGCATTCTTTTCAGCACAATGTTGTTTTTCCCTGTCTGTCCCTAATCAGCAGCAGCCAGCACCGTTCTGTGTGTTCTTTCCCTACACTACAGCAGACTGACGCACAGCGCGCTGTGTCTCTCGAGCTTATAAAGACCTGGGTCACATGCTTCAGCTAGCCAATCACAGCTAATAATACATTAGTAGGCATGGCTGTGATGGCGCACACCAGTTAAACGC
The DNA here is from genome assembly GCF_965119305.1 of Pelophylax lessonae. Taxonomy (NCBI): domain Eukaryota; kingdom Metazoa; phylum Chordata; class Amphibia; order Anura; family Ranidae; genus Pelophylax; species Pelophylax lessonae. Next base: position 22,212,760 of record NC_138774.1, read on the forward strand.
TTGTTGATTGGCTGTTGAAAGCCCGCCATTAAAAGCGCGCCATTACATACAAAACTGGAAATAAAATTACCGAACACGGATTTTAAACCCGAACATACAATAAAGTTTTCGGGTCCGTGTCCGGGTAGTAAAAATCCAATTATCCGGTACGGACCCGAATAATACAGTCCGTGTTCGCTCAACACTAGTGATGATCCAAATAAATATTTTGTGACTGTGTGGTTCAAATCCAATAGTGATCATGCAGGGTGAGCAGGGAATCCAACAGGAAACATACAGGTGCAATGGCTGCTCACCCCACATTACACCAGCACTGGCGTTTTATATGTAACCACTGGGATGTTATAGGGATGATTGATGGATTCCTCCTTCTCTCCTTTTGGGTAGGGGTATTGTTTAGAGGGTCCCTCTGTGGCTTTTCCTTGGGTGGGACGCGTAATCATTACACCAGTACTGGCGTTTTTATATGTAACCACTGGGATGTTATAGGGACCGGAAGTTCCCGCATTATACACCGCTATTGCGGCAAGCCTTTTGTCTCTTCACTAAATGTGAGTTATTTACCTATTTTTTTGATATAATAAAGCATTGCATACTTCACTATGGGAGTCTATTCTGTCTTTTTGAGCCCATGGGAGTAAGCGTGGTGATATATATATATATATGATTAAGCGTCCCACCCAAGGAAAAGCCACAGAGGGACCCTCTAAACAATACCCCAACCCAAAAGAAGAGAAGGAGAGAAGGAGGAATCCATCATCCCTATAACATCCCAGTGGTTACATATAAAAAAGCCAGTACTGGAGTAATGTGGGGTGAACGGCCATTGCACCTGTATGCTTCCTGTTGGATTCCCTGCTCACCCTGCATGATCACTATTGGATTTGAACCACACAGTCACAAAATATTTATTTGGATCATCACCACTAGTCACAATTTTTATCATCAATTGTTTCACTTATGGATATGGCATAAAGAAGGATTCACATTTTTTTTTTCCTGCACAGAGTATTGCACTTGAAATTTTTGTATATTTATTTTTTTCAATAAGTGGACATTTTTTTGAACTTTCCATATGAAGAATTTTGATTTATTTATTTATATATAACTTAATTCCACTGATATTTTGGATATATATATTTTATTATATGGCACTTTAATTCATTATTTATATATTTATTTTGTACTCCACAGTTATTTGGATTAATTTTATTGGATGGCACTTTGATTCACTGTCACCTTTACTCACCTGCTATAGAACCCCCTTGTGGGTTTGTTATATATATTGTTTTAGGCATTTATCATCACCTTCACTTTGAAGAGTGATTTCTTTATTTATTTATTCCACATATTTATGTATTTATGATACCTTTATATCATTTTTTTATTCTTCAGTTATTTTGAAAATAGCGCCGATTCATTCTTTATACTTTTGATCATCTGGTATTTCTGTGAAAATACAGAATTGGCTGCTTTTTTCCCCCAGATTTTATACATTTATACATTTATTTTTCATCTCCAATTTTATTTTCATCTTTGGCTTTGCTTTAAATACTTTCTGGCAGTGCACAGACTTCTTTTCTTTTTAATACATGGAAAGGCCCTCCACCCATACATGTGAGGGGTCTCTGGGAGAGGAGCTCGGAGTTGGGTTTCAATGGTGCTGCCAGAACTTGTATTTGCTATGTCTCATTTATCTTAGCATTCATTGATCGAGGAGTAATTTCAGAGCAATATAGATTCTAGAGGAAGAATCTGCATAATGCAAATGTAAAAATATACACTAAATTACCAAAAGTATTGGGACTCCTGCATTTACAACCACATTGATTTTAATGGCATCCCAGTCTTAGTCTGTAGGGTTTTAATATTAAGTGGGCCCGATGTTTGCAGCTATAACAGCTCCAACTCTTCTGGGAAGGCTGTCCACAAGGTTTAGGAGTGTGTGTATGGGAATGTTTGACCATTTCTCCAAAAGTACATTGGTGAGGTTAGGCACTGATGTGGACAAAAAGGCCTGGCTCGCAGTCTCCGCAACAAAATTAATCACAAAGGTGTTCTGTCGGGTTGAGTTCAGGACTCTTTGCAGGCCAGTCAAATTCCTCCACCCCGAACTCTCTCATCCATGTCTTTACGGGCCTTGCTTTGTTCATTGGTGTGCAGTCCTGTTGGAACAGGAAGGGGCCATCCCCAAACTGTTCCCACAATGTTGGGAGCATGAAGTTGTCTAAAATGTCTTGGTATGATGACGTCTTAAGAGTTCCCTTCACTGGAACTAAGAGGCCAAGCCCAACCCCTGAAAAATAACCCTGCACCATAATCCCCCCCCTCCACCAAATGATTTGGACCAGTGCACAAAGGAAGGTCCATAAAGACATAGGTGAGTGAGTTTGGGGTGGAGGAACTTGACTATCCTGCACAGAGTCCAGACCTCAACCCGACGAGACACCTTTGGGATAGTAAAGAGTGGAGACTGCGAGCCAGGCCTTCTAAACCAATATCAGTGCCTGACCTCACAAATGCGCTTCTGGAGGAATGGTCAGACATTCCCATAGATACTTCAAAACCTTGTGGACAGCCTTCCCAGAAGAGTTGAAGCTTTTATAGCTGCAAAGGGTGGGCCAACTCAATATTGAACCCTACAGACTAAGACTGGGATGCCATTTAAGTTTATGTGCATGTAAAGGCAGGTGTCCCAATACTTTTGGTAATATAGTGTATATCACATTGAAATGTACTTTGGGAAGCACTGCAGTAATAACTCAAACTACGAGCTCACTGAAAATATACTATAATTCACATTTCTTCTATTACGCTTATTCCCAGTTTGTCAAGGCCAGTGGCAAAACAAGAGGAAGCCTGCTGGCATCACACCTGCCGATTAAGGGGCCCCCCAAATCACGTAGACACCCCAGGAGCAATAAAGCGCACAACCATTCCCAGAGCTAAATTTAGGAATTGTAGCTCAAATAAAAAAAATAAAAAAAAAAAGATTAAAATCTGCTGAAACGGCTCCTGTGTGGTCTTTATGATCAGAGGAAACCAGGAAAGATTATTCATACTTGCCTGTGAGGGTCTCCTGGTCTCAAAGGCTGCATATCATTAAATAAATTATTCCACCATTGCCTAATGGCAATTAGACCTCTCGTTACGAGCATAAAGGATGACGTCTGTCAAAAACAGCGCACTGAACACAATGACACTTCTAGAACTTTGTTTCATCGCGGCTGGATTCTAGAACTCAGACGCTGGGGCAATTTCAACAACTGCCAAACCAAAGACAATGGAATATTTATGAGAGGCTTGAATTGTCTTAAAAGATTAGACTTAATTACATTTCGGAAACATCCTAAACTCACGCTAAATATATAGTAATTATATAAACGTAGAGTGTAGTAACCTATAGTAAATAGAATATTATAGCATAGTAATGATAGTAAATTTAAAAATATTACAATGTGATATTGTATATAGTTAACTGCATTTGAATACTATGTGTTTTAATATTGTTTTTCTTTTAATCAGATAATTTTTTTCTTTTTTCTTTTTTTTTTTTTTTTACACTACGGCGATCCGACTTAGGGGGCGACCTGTGAAGTTGCGTGCACCGCGACTTCGGCACGACTTGCACGGACTTCATAAAATGAATGTCTATGCAAGTCGCTCCGAGGTCGCCCGAAGTAGTACAGGACCGTTTTTCTAAGTCGAAGCGACTTGTGTCGCTCCTATTAGAACCATTCCTGTACTACACTATGGGACGCGACGGTGCGTGACTTGTCAGGCTGACCAAGTCGCCTGACAAGTTGAACTAGTGTGAATGGAGACTAAAGCAAATGTTGGCACAAAACACAAATAAATAAATAAAAAATAAAGAAAACTTGTTCCGATATGTAGCAACCAGTGATCAACCAATATCGGTTTTTCGTTGCCGATACCGATATTTTGGCCATTGAATAACGGTATCGGCCGATATTGGACGATATTTTCGTACATTTAAATAAATATATATTTTTTTTATTTTTAGCACTTGACAGGTACTGTTGTGGAGGGATCTGGGGGTCCAAAATTGGCCGATATTGGAGGATATTTTCATACATTTATAAAAAATTTATATTTTTTATTTTTAGCACTTGACAGGTACTGTCGTGGAGGGATCTGGGGGGCTAAAAGACCCCAAACCCCTTCTCTGCACTTAAAAGCATTCCAAACGCCAAGTTTGGCTGTTTTGAATGCTGTCATTTTTTTTAATCTGGCGCCGAATACCCGGAAGTGATGTCATGACATAATTTCCAGGTTTTTACATGGAGACCCAATCAGAGCCGAATGCGGCTTTAATCGGGTCTTCAGCGGCCATACAGGCTGGTTGCCCGGGTCTCCCGGTAGGACGGGAGACCCGGGCTAGCTGCGGGAGGGGGGGGACACAAGCCGCTCCTTGTAATGACGTCCGAGCGGCTTATCAGCCGCATTGATTGTCATTACAAGACAGCCGACTGTTAGCTATGGATGCCAGTACCGGGGTGATGCCTCTAGCTGCAGGTCTCACTCCGGTACAGCACTATCCCTAAATATCGGTAATATCGGTCACCTCAGAGGCGGATTCGGATATATCGGGGAATTTACTGCGGCAGGGCAGCTCAGCTGCGCATAATCACGAAGATTTACGAGATTATGTGCACCCGGTCTCGGCAGGGCACGTGCGCTCCACCGGAGCCGTTCTCCCTCTGTAATTAGACTTAGCGGGAGGCAGACTGTGGGAGAAGCGGCTTTATATTGAAAATACCTGTTCATACCCTAAGGTATATAAAGGTTTCCCTCAGGTCCCCCATTTCAATTTTTTTCTTGATGCTGTACATTCACTAAAAGCCTGTGGACCCCTAATGATCACACCTATCTGAGCTGGTTGGACATAACTATCATTCCAAACCATTCCAACCAACCATTCCATAAGCAAGAGCAATAATATGGAGTTGGCCCCCCTCCCACCTCTTTTGTGGATTTACACCCTTCACTCTTTTAAGAAGACTTTTCAAGAGATTTCAAAATGTGTCTCTGAAAATTTGTGCCCATTCAGCTAAAAAAGCATTTATGTTGGATGAGAAGACCTGGATCCCAATTGGTGCCCCAAAGGTGTTCAGTAGGGTTAAGTTCAGAGCTCTGTGCAAGACACTCATGTTCCTCCACATCAAACTTTTTGTGCAGGTTAAAACAAACCATGTCCTTGTTGAGCTGGTTCTGTGCCTAGGCACATTGGGGGTTATTTACTAAAACTAGAGGATGCAAAATCTGGTGCAGCTCTGCAAAGAAATCAATCAGCTTCCAGGTTTTATTGTCAAAGCTTAATTGAACAAGCTGAAGTTAGAAGCTGATGGGTTACCGTTCACATCTGCAGCAGATTTTGAGTGCTCCAGTTTTATGAAATCAACCCCACTGTCCAGCTGGAAGAGAAACCAGACCATTGATCCAAAACTAGAAGAGCAAAATTTATATTCTGTAGGAATAACAGTGGCCTTCACTAGAAACACATGAATTTAATAATTTGGAGGAGTGTCTATATATGTTTGGTCATATAGTTTGTCAGGTCCTGGAGCACCTGCTGGTGTTCCCTGGGTGGAGGTTTGTTGTTTCAGTGTCCACTAGCGGGTGTCTCCATGCAGCCAGCAGATCCAAGTAATCGGTCCCCATCTGGTGCTGGCTGCTGGGAGAGTATTTAGTGCTTATGCTTGTTGTTAAAGCCTGAGCCTGCTCCTGCTCTCGCCTTTCACCTATATATTGCCCCTGTCTTGTACCCTGCTTGCCTTGTACCTGCTCCCCTTGTTCCTGATTTTAGTCCTGGTTCCTCACTTCCTTGCATCTCCAGTATTCCCGGTTTTTCTGTGTTCCCCATTTTGTATAAATATTGTTTATTATTAGTTGTTAGTTTGGGTTTCTGTTACTTAGGTTATTTGTAGGTATTTTGTTATTGGGTTATAGTTCACTTGAATCTTCACTTTTGCAGTGTTTCCTGTTTGCTAGTGTTTGGATCAATTTTAGTTTCATTGTATTTAAATCTTACATTAAATATATATGGTCTGGTCTCATTTTCCCAAGTGTAGCCACACAGATCTGGCCAAGTGGCCATCACTGCTGTTGATTCCTGACATAGTGCTTATTTTTCTATATGCCTGGTGTTCAACATTAATATGTGGGTACAATCCATTTTAATAAAAAAGTCAAGCAAAGAGAAGGAATCTTAATCTAAATATTCTTCCATTTTCTCGTAAAATGTGCAAAGTTAGCGCAGCCTGGTATACATTGCCATTGTCAGTGGTGGGGAGGGCAAACTTGATAAAGAGGTTTTGAATGTTACACAAATCCCCAGTCTGGATACCCCAGTGCATTTTTAGAAAGATAGATACATTATATTGAGAACTTATATGGAACTTATATGGAATCATATGGAATCATATGGAATCCATTTAAGTGTTTCACAGCTTCTTAAGGAGGGTGTTGAGCTGGAGGTTCCCAATGCTAGATTTTATTTCTTGGCATTTCAGATGCAACAGATGGGAAAAAATTGACCTTCATGATCTAATCCAGAGAGTTTTTCTATCCTCTTCGTCTTAAAACCCCCCTCCTTTAATTTTTAGTGGCAGGTCATTTTGGGGGGCACTGTTGTTCCCCAAAGTTCCTGTTGATTCATAAGGTTTGAAAGGCTGTGCATGCTACTATTGGTCATGCAGGCTAAATGTAGAATATGACTATCTGGAATAATATTAATTTTCCAGAAGTAAATAAACTGGTTTTGAGCATTGGAAACCATCTGGTCTTGTACACCTTCATCAATTGTATACGTTTGGTAATATACTATATTTTTCAACTCAAAGGGCAACATGTATTGTGTGGAGAGGCTGCACACCCCGACATGTCGAAAGAGAAAAGGAAGAGGGTTTTTTTTAGCAGCAAATATCAACGGGACTATAGATGTATAAAAAAATTAATCTTTATTGAAAAAAGTTAGGTGATTGTAAAAATCTTAAAAGTACAAAAGCGAAAGATATGAGCTCTTGTTACAATTTCATATCAATTCACACACATAGCTGCAGATAAAGGACAAAATCACATGATCATCACATCCAAAATAGGAGGAACACCAACGTGTTTCGACCTCTGCTGTAAGGTCTTCCTCAGGGGGTATGTGATGTCCTAGTGATATGTAGCTAGCAACCAGAAGCCATTTCCATGGCTAGACGGATCCTCCCAAAGGTGAAAGGGTTTCCCATGTTCCCATTAAGGGCTTGCACCGTGCACAGTGGCCTGCAAGGAGTCACACTTAGGGCTCACCATGTGGGGACAACACACCTGTCTGTATTACAAAGATGCTGATAGTGTCTAATGAAATTCACAGGATATTATGGAGTGGGTGGGTGGAAATGTGGGAACATGTCTTCCTCTGCCAGAGTTCCAAAGATTAGATATTTTTTACCTTATTGTAGAGCAGTACCACTTGTCAAATAAAGCATTTTTCTAGAATTTACAATTTCACCATGCACTACAGTCTCAGACTTGGTTGGATCCCATACTCTTTCATTTTTTGAACATTCTCTCTATGTTGGTGACACCGGTTGATTCTAAAAAGGGTTTAATTGGTTATCTATATGAAGCTTTATTGAGGGAAGTTAGTTCTAAAACCTTGACTAAATGTAGGTAGATATGGAGTCAAGATATAGGAGATCAGTGGACAGCGGCGTTAGAGCTCCTTCCAGAAGTTTGCTCCTCTTAAAAGCTGACACAACTTTTTATACTCTATAGAGTTGTTTTTTTGGGGTTGCCTTCTTTCACCGAATTGCCCTTGATGCAGGGTGAATATGAACACGTTAATTCACATGTTATAGCACTACAGAATCCTAAAACATTTCAGTACTGGATAGATATATTTTGAATCTTATTTGAACTTTGCTCAATTCAATTGATTCCTGACCCTACATTTGCCTCGTTAGGCATATTTCTGGAGGACTGGCCATTTTTTTCTCAGAACATTTTACCTGCCCCTTTATTATTTCTTGCCTGTAGGTTGATTTCTCAACGTTGGCTCTTTCCTAATCCACCAACCTGCGAATCTTTTATAAGCATAGGGGCGGTTTTAAAAAATTCAATAAGATTTTGTTATCCTCCCTATATGTAACCCCCACAAGTGCAAATGATCTCCCTGACTCTGCCTATAGTGTTGCTGCTCTAAGATGGGTCTATGATGGGAAATTTAATTTAATTGTATTACTGATTGCGATATAATGTCAATATTCTTTAGTGATGGTTGCTACTAGGTATTGACCAGTTATCGGCAAAGGCGATATATCGGGGGCCGATATGCACTTTCCCCGATATATCAGAATCGGCCCCTGAGGTTACCGATATTGCTGATATTTCGGGAAAGTGCTTGTACCGGAGTGATGCCTGCAGCTAGAGGCATCACCCCGGTATCGGTGTCCATAGCCGATGGTCGGCTGTCTTGTAATGACAACTCATGCGGCTGAGAAGCCGCTTGGCTGTCATTACAAGGAGCGGGAGGGGACGTCCCCCTCCTCCCCCGCTGCCTTCCGCGGCTCGCCCGGGTCTCCCGTCCCACTGGGAGACCCGGGCATCCCACCTGCATGGCCGCCGAAGACCCGATCAAAGCCGCATTCGGCTCTGATCGGGTCTCCATGCAAAAACCCGGGAAGTGATGTCATGACTTCACTTCCGGGTACTCTGCGCCAGATTAAAAAAAAATGACAGCATTCAAAACAGCCAAACTTGGTGTTTTGAATGCTTTTAGGTGCAGAGGAGGGGTTTGTAGTCTATTAGACCCCCAGATCCCTCCACAAGAGTACCTGTCAAGAAAAAAAAAAACGTTTCTAAATGTATAAAAATATCGGCCCATATTGGCTGATATCAATATGCCTTGGCCAAAATATCGGTATCGGTATTGGCAACGAAAAACCGATATCGGTCGATCACTACTCCAAAGACACCTACTGGTAGGTTACTTGGCTCCTGTCTAATCTGACCCTAGTATGTGTGAATGTGAGTTAGGGACCTTAGATTGTAAGCTCCTTGAGGACAGGGATTGATGTGAATTTATAATATATGTAAAATGCTGTGTAAGTTGATGGCTCTATATAAGTACTCGTAATAAAAAAATATATATATTTTAAAGGGATTATACAAACCAAAAAGGAATTTTAGTTTCCCAAGAGCTCATTACCAGCACCTTCCACAACGCTATGCGTAATCTTGTCATCTATAAGCAAATACATATTTTCAGCACTTTTATGTACAGGCATATATTCACCAACTTTGGTACCACTGCACCTCCGCGACCGTTTCCTACCTCGTGATACCAAAGCGGTAATGCTAAAGCAGGGAAGATAAATTAAACCGGCTCCTGGGGACTGTCAAAGAAGAAATGCAAGAAAAGGAAATTACGGCTGCTTGAAAGTGAAACATCACAGAGATATCGGCAAACAAAGGAATCCTGTTTAGGGATTTCTGCTACATTGTAGCCCGAGCCAAATTGCCCTTTTCACTGCAACCAAAGAAAGCCTGCCTTTCAAATGTTCTGTAGCAATACCACAAAGAATAAATATACTATTACAGCCAATAATAACATCTATTTTGCAGAGAAGAAAAAATAATAATGCTCAAGCAAAAAATCACAAATCTGAGGCCTGTTTATGAAGCTGCTGTATTATTACGATTATTGGCACTTCATTTAGCTGCCCTTTGTCCCTAATATATATATATATATTTATTTTTTGAGCTCCGACAGGACTGGAAAGCAGAGCAATGATGTTGAAAGTACAATTCCAAGAATTGGAAAAACAAAAAAACAGAAAAAGTGCATGCAATAGGAAGCGAGATATTAACATTATAACTAACTTTCCCACATATTTCTTTCTTTGATTTGTTTCTACTATATGCTGGTATGAACAAAAGTATATAAAAAAATACAAATAAAAAATAAATGTAACTAAGGCCTCTTTCACACAGGCGTTTCTTATGTCCGTATATCACCCCATCTGTTTGCGGGTGATATACGGACATAATGTAAGTCAATGGGATTGCGGATGTCAGCGGATGACCATCTGCTGACATCCGATTTGCGTTTATTCAGTTCTGTTCCGTTTTTTGGAACGGAAGAGAACCCTATTTTTCTTCCGTTTAAAAAATGGAACGGACGCAAAATCAGATGTCAGCGGTGTCATCCGCTGACATCCGCAATGCTATAGACTTACATTATCTCCGTATATCATCCGCAAACGCATAGGATGACATGCGGACATACGGACCGGATGACACAAGTGTCATCCATGGCCGTAAAAAAAAAAAAAGTGATTGAACAAACGACAAAAACGGAGCACCCGTGTGAAAGAAGCCTAATACTTTTTTTATCCTCCTGTGTGAGGCACACTGACTTCTAAGGCAGCAGGTTTTTTTTGTAAACAAAGCAATGTGATCACTATCTCTTCTTTCTGCTCTTGGATCCTTTGTTCCATCCTTCCTTTCTTTTGTTTCTCTATAAATATATATATATATATACATACTTTAACCGCTTTACCACCGCCCACAGTAATATTACTGCGGCAGAGTGGCTCGTTATCGTCTGACGACGTAGTACTACGTCATCAGACACTCCCCCTTCTGGGCGGCGCTTGCGCGCCGCCAGAGGCTCGCTCCCGCTGTTTTCATTCACAGCGGGAGTCGGGCCAGGGGAGGAGCAGCGGCGATCGCCGCTGCTCTGCCCCGATCGCCAGGGATCTAGTGTGGAGATCCTCCCGCCTGTGTAAACACAAGCGGGCGGATCTCCATAGTGACAGGGAGTGACAGATCGGAGTGTTCAGCATAGCTGGACATCCGATCTGTCCATGACTCACACAGTCACCTCCCCCCCTACACGTCAGTAAGCACCAGGCATACATTAACCCCTCCCTCTCCAATAAAATTAACCCCTTCCCTGCCAGTGTCATTTTTACAGTAACAGTGCATATATATAGCACTGATTACTGTAGTAATGTCACTGGTACCCCCAAAAGTGTCAAAAATGTCAGTCAAGGGTCCGATCTGTCCGCCGCAATGTCGCAGTCCTGCAAAAAAAATCGCAGATCGCCGCTATTACGTGTTAAAAAAAAAACACCAAAAATGACAGAAATCTTTCCCTTTGTTAGTAAACGCAATAACTTTTGCGCAAACCAATCAAAATACGCTTATTGCGATTTTTTTACCAAACATAGGTAGTAGAAAACAAATTGGCCAAAATTTTTTAAAAAAATTGCTTTTTACATCTTTTTTGGGGGGAATTTCATATAAAAAAAATGTTAAAAAATATTGTTATTTTTTCAAAATAAACGCTCTTTTTTTGTTTATAGCGCAAAAAGTAAAAATCGTACAGGTGATCAAATACCACCAAAAGAAAGCTCTGTTTGTGGGAAAAAAAGGAGGTAAATTTCGTTTGGGTACGGCGTCGCACGACCGCGCAATTGTCAGTTGAAGTCGCACAGCGCCGAATCGCAAAAAGTGGCCTGGACGGAAGACAGCAAAATCCTCCGGTGGTAAAGTGGTTAATGAATTAATTTTTTTATTGACCGCGAAGGCAGCAGGTTTGCTTTTGTTTTTTTTGTTTTTTGTTTTTTGGTAAATAAAGCAAAGTGGATCGCTTTCTTTCTTTCATTGATTTGTTATATATAAAAAATATATATATATATATATAAGTATATTAAAAAATAAATAAATAAATAAATAATAATAATAACTTTTTTTAATTAATACTTTTTATAATCCTCCTGTGTGAGGCACATTGACTGCTAAAGCAGAAAGTTTGTTTTGTAAAAAAAAAAGCAATATGATTGATCACTTTCTTTCTTTTCTTGGATCCTTTGTTCCATCCTACCTTTCTTTCTCATATATCTGTCTATTTTTTCCTTTTTTTTCTTGGATTTATTTCTCTATATTTCTTTATTTCTCTATACACTTGTATGAACATATATATATATATATATATATATATATATATATATTTTTTTTTTTTTTGACTGCTAAGGCAGCAGGTTTGTTTTGTAAATAAAGCAATGTGGGTCACATTGTTTCTTTCTTTTTTTCTTTCTTTCTTTCTTTCTTTCTTTCTTTCTTTCTTTCTTTTTTTCTTTCTTTCTTTCTTTCTTTCTTTCTTTCTTTCTCTCTTTCTTTCTCTCTTTCTTTCTCTCTTTTTTTTTTCTTTCTTTCTTTCTTTTTTTTCTTTCTTTGATTTGTTTCTACTATATGCTGATATGAACAAAAAAGTATCAAAAAAATAAATAAATAAAATAAATAATATTTTTTTTAACTAATACTTTTTTTTATACTCCTGTGTTCGGCACACTGACTGCTAAGGCAGCAGGTTCATTTTATAAACAAAGCAATGTGATCACTATCACTTTCTTTTTTTTTTGGCTTTTTAATTTTTTTTTTTTTCAAAACAATTTATTGAAAAATATGTAAAGAGCATTACATGAAATGAACGCCATGTAAAAACAGAGAATACATAATACACTTGAAAATAGCACATTCCAATACAAAATGTACAATACAGAAAAAACGATAGATGCATAACAGTTTATAAACAGCAGGCGAGGAGAAAATCTCCTCAACAAATGTAGTGAGCAAAGGACACTTTAAGTTGCCCAAACGGAGTAGGGCATAGCAAGGGACACAGGCTGGGCATGTGAAGGCACTTCGGAGAAGGCCATAAGGAGCTACTAGAAGCAAGTGTCTCTTATAGAAAGGACCAAACTCAACGTCCTCCCTCTATACAGGATGGGACAAACACACTCATGAGGGGGAGTAGGTGGGAGGGGGGAATGGAGCTACAAGGTACAATGTGGCAAGGCGTTCGCAGAAGGCGTGGGGAGTGCTCGCTAATTGGCTTAGCCAATCAGCAGAGAGCATATAGGACAAGGGAGGGAGGGTATCGCATGACAGGGAGTGGGAAGGAGGAAGGGGACTGGAGGGAGGGGGAGGAAAGAGAAAAAAAAAAAAAAAGGGGGGGGGGTGGTGGGAGGGCCAACAGACGCACACTAAACGAATACACACCACGACACCAGGGGGGGGGGGGGAGGAGAAGTAATCACAGGCAGGGCAAGTGGTAGCACTATCACTTTCATTTTTTTTCTTCTCTTGGATCCTTCATTCCATCTTTCTTTCCTTTCTCGTATATTCTGTCTATGTCTTCCTTTCTTTCTTGGAATTGTTTCTCTATACGCTGGTATGAACAGAAATATATATATATAAAAAAAAAATAATGAAATAATTTTTTATTGATTGCTAATGCAGCAGGTTTGTTTTGGAAATAAAGCAATGTGATCTTTCTTTCTTTCTTTCTTTCTTTCTTTCTTTCTTTCTTTCTTTCTTTCTTTCTTTCTTTCTTTCTTTCTTTCTTTCTTTTTCTCACTTCTATTCACTCTTTCTTTCTTTCTTTCTTTCTTTCTTTCTTTCTTTCTTTCTTTCTTTCTTTCTTTCTTTCTTTCTTTCTTTCTTTTTCTCACTTCTATTCTTTCTTTCTTTCTTTCTTTCTTTCTTTCTTTCTTTCTTTCTTTCTTTCTTTCTTTCTTTCTTTCTTTCTTTCTTTCTTTTTCTCACTTCTATTCACTCTTTCTTTCTTTCTTTCTTTTTCTCACTTCTATTCACTCTTTCTTTCTTTCCTTGTGATTGGAGGTATTTTTTTATCATTAAAAAAAGTGAGTTTCCAGGAAGTACAGACAGAATTGGACTGCATGACTTTTCATACATGAGCTGCTGCTGTATCATCTAGAGGCTGAAAGAGCTAGTGTCCCTGTGTTATAATACGCTAACTGTTGCAGTTTCTGCCTGTATCTGAAGTCTTATGAAAGAAGTGTCTCTGTCATATTGTTATTATCTTACATGCACAGTGCCATATAGCTAAGTATGTGCAGGGGTTACCATAGGCATGTGCACAGGGTGTGCCAGGTGTGCCTGGTCACACCCTTATCACTGTGTGCAGCGCTGAATCCTGCTACTGCCCGGCCTCCCCTGTGCCCACCCCTCGCAGCGCTGCCAGCTTCTATCCTCTCCTCTCCCACTGACCGATGTGTTTACTATGCTTCAGTTTGTGAAGATACAGCTTGCCACAGAGCACTTCCCATTCATTCACTGTCCAGTGCAGCTGAGGCTGCAGAGAAAGGGACCTGAGGAATCTCAAAAGTGAGACATCAGCAGTCTGTTTAGACCCCTGATATTTCACCAAATTCCCCCAACAGGGCTCCAAAAAAATAATTTTAAAAATTGTAAAAAATAATTTTAAAAATTGTAAAAAATAATAAATAAAATTGTAAAAAATAATAAATAAAATTGTAAAAAATAATTTTAATTAAAAAAAAAAAAAAAACTACTGACACCATCCTCTGCCCTACTGACAATGCCCAGTGCCCTACTGACAATATACACACACACATGTGTGTCTGAGCTCTGGGGTGAGTGCCCTAATGCAACAGGCTTTGAACACCTATGGTGGTTACCTTGCAGTATAATATTAGGTGAACCTCTTCATTAAAAAAAAAAAAAAATTAAATTCAGCTCCCGTCACATCTGGCCTGGGATTATCTAGCTAGCTTTAGCTCAGAGATCCATAAACAGCATAGGGTAGAGCCACAATCTTGATATAAACAAAAAAAGAGACTTCTACAAACTGTTGGAAGCACACAATTGGCTGAAAAAGTATTTGTATGCTGTAACATTGAATTCCAGGAATTAACCTCCTTTGGAAAAAATGAAAGCACATTATGAGTTAAGTTTAGTGAGGTGCATGACACCACCTCGGCCTAGCTTTATTATTTATCTCTGACAGCTGTCTTCTGGAGGAAAGCTGTCTCTGTTGTTCTAGGAGAGCAATGCTGATCCTTCTGATCTAGAACAGGAGAGTAGCTGCAGCAGGCATGCCCACCCCCCTTCCTCCTGCCCAATCACAGATGCCTTTGTATTAGGTGAACACATCAACAAAATACAAAGGCTTCTGTGAATGGGCAGCAGAGTGGAGTGGCAGGAATAGCTGCTCTATGTGCTTTTCTCCTCTCAGATCCCAGAGTGTCTCTCCAGATACAGCAATAAAGCTGTCTGATATTAAAAATAGAGGTAAGTCTAGGAGGTGTCATACACCTAGTTGGACTTAAAATGATACTATATGCACACCCTTTAAATTACATTTTCCTTTCTCTTTCTGTATATGGATGATAACACTGTAATTATTTTAATAAAACAAAAAACATGTAAGTACCTTTTTCCTAATCAATATACAGTTGTCACATGACCCAAATCTTTCCCAGCCTGTCTGCAAGGAAACATAAGCAGGAGGAGCTGCTAGTCTTCTGCTGCTGCTCACATGTTTAAAAAATAAATATCAATAAACTGTTGTAGATTGTCATACAAATATATATATTTGAATTCAAATCATTATTTTTTGGCAATAACATGCTGTGGGCGGATTTCTGCCAGTCACAGGCTGTGTCACGCCCCTCCAACCTGTGTCATAGAACAATAAGGAGGTGAATCCTCCAGCAATCAAGATGCAATATGCCACCCCCATTGTGTTTAGCTGGTTAGTGGGCATGGAGGAGGAGGGAGGGAGTGGGCTGTCATTTACCACTGTGTGTACGCCCACTCTATAGTCACATGGGCTGCTCAGATGTGATAGGGAGGAAATGCTCAGGGTAGAAAATACACTAAAAACTGAGCATGTGCAATAGCTGTTGACACTGCTCAGCAAAATCCCCAACTGCAGTGGGACATGAGCAGAAGGGGGAGACAGAGAACAGCAGGATGAACCAGGTTTTTTGCAGAATACAGAAAACAAATCCCATAGGAGTATAAACAGCATGTAATACACTATTTATTGATAGTTTATAATAATGTGGCTTTAGTGACACTTCAAAATAGTTGTAAAGGCGCAAGGTTTTTTTACCTTCAAGCATTCTATGCATGAAGGTAAAAAAAACCTTCTTTATGCAGCATCCAGCCCCCCTAATACTTACCTGAGCCCCATCTTGATCCAGCAATGTGCACTAATACCTCTGTCGAGCTGGTCTTAGCATAGCTGAAATCCTGAGGCAAATATGCCTGCACAGATGTGTTCCTACAGGTGCCTGTCCTGCCGGGCATAGGCAACTTAGGGCATTAGGACTCCAGTGGCAACCTGTGAAGCTCTGGTGAACTCCATGCCCAAGAGTGTTAAGGCAGTGCTAGAAAATAATGGTGGTCACATCAGTAATGCGAAAGCAAGCAACTCTCTGGGGGGGGAACCTCTGGGTGAGTCTAGGATGGAAAAGGACCTGGGGGTACTGGTAGACAACAGGCTTGGCAGTGGCATGCAATGCCAAGCCGCTGCAAGCAAAGTCAACAGAATACTGGGATGTATAAAAAAGGGGATTCACTCCAGAAATAAAGAGATTATTCTCTGCTCTACAAGACTCTGGTCCGGCCACATCTGGAGTATGCTGTCCAGTTCTGGGCACCGGTCCTCAGGAAGGATGTGCTGGAACTGGAGAAAGTCCAGAGAAGGGCAACAAAAATAATTAGGGGAATGGAGGACATCAGCTATGAGGAAAGACTACAAGCACTGAACTTATTCTCTCTGGAGAAGAGACGATTGAGGGGGGATATGATATCAATGTACAAATACTGTACTGGCAACCCTAGCATAAGGAACAAACTATTCAGAGAAAGGAGATACAATAAGACACGTGGCCACTCACTAAAACTAGAGGAAAAACAGTTTAAGCTAAAAATACGTAAGGGGTTCTTTACTGTCAGAGCAGTGGGGATGTGGAATTCTCTTCCACAAGCAGTTGTATCAGCAGGGAGCATTTCTAGTTTCAAAAAACGATTACATGGGCACCTTAAAGACCACAACATACAGGGGTATACAATGTACAACATACAGGGGTATACAATGTACGGTTAACAGCAAACAAACACACACATCATAGGTTGAACTGGATAGACTGATGTCTTTTTTCAACCTCACAAACTATGTAACTATGTAACATAAAAATATTGACACTTTGGGCCCAATTTGGACATTGCCACTTAGGGGTGTACTCACTTTTGTTGCCAGCGGTTTAGACATTAATGGCTGTGTGTTGAGTTATTTTGAGGGGACAGAAAATTTACACTGTTATACAAGCTGTACACTCACTACTTTACATTGTAGCAAAGTGTCATTTCTTCAGTGTTGTCACATGAAAAGATAGAATAAAATATTTACAGAAATGTGAGGGGTGTACTCACTTTTGTGAGATACTGTATATATAATGTTTGGGGGCTCGAAAAGTAGTTTTCTAGCAAAAAAATACTGATTTTACCTTGTAAACAACAAGTGTCAGAAATAGGCCTGGTCCTTAATAGTGATGGACGAACATCGGCCGGGGCAGTTCGCGAACGCCAGCCGCAAATTTTCTCAAAAGTCCGCGAACCGCAAATTCGCGGCGGGCCCCTTTGACTTTAATGGGAGGCGAACTTTGAAAACCTTTAGGTCATATTTGCAGCCACAAAAGACGTACTAGCTGTGCACAAATAGTCCCAGCACATGGACAATGTCATAACAGAAGTATTGCAATTTAAAAAGTTGCCCTAAATGTTTTTTTTTTTTTCTTTTACAGCAAACAATGTTTTATTTTTTTTTCATAAATCAGCCAGAACTGACAACAGCCGGTAAATACATTGTCTAATACATATAGGGTCCATTCACACATCTGCGACAACCACGGGATACCTGCCCCTATAGTAAAGAGACTGTCATAGACCCTAAAACGACATTGGAGCATTTTAAATGACTTTGGTGGACATTGACAAAGCGATTTCTGTGTGACTGCAGCCGATCTCTAACTGCCCCTACAGCATCCACTG
Organism: Pelophylax lessonae; assembly: GCF_965119305.1. Taxonomy (NCBI): domain Eukaryota; kingdom Metazoa; phylum Chordata; class Amphibia; order Anura; family Ranidae; genus Pelophylax; species Pelophylax lessonae. The sequence goes on from NC_138774.1 coordinate 22,230,664, forward strand.
GATACCTCTCCCTAAGCTCAAAAGATACTAGACCTATACCGAAATACCAGCCCTGAAAAGGACTTTTGTGGATCTTCACAGCGCTATATGTGTCTAGCAAACTCTCCCTGACGAGCACAGCAGACCTCTCCCTACACTGGCAGAAAGCGGAATGTGAAATTGCCGCCACATCGGGGTCCATTTATAGGGTAGGGGGACTGTCCATGTGCTGGAATGTTTCAATTGGCTGTCCCGTTCCACCTGACGGCTGTGTCATGGGTCAAAGTTTTTTCTGAATTAACCACTTGCCGACTGCCTAACGCCGATCTACGTCGGCAGTCAGCCCCTCACAGGCAAAGTGACGTAGGGCTACGTCACTAGCTTGTGAGGGTCTAGGGAGCGAGCGCGCGCCCCCGGAGGCGCGCTCCCGCTCCCGCGTGGTCACGGACCCCCCGCGTGTGTGACCAGCGGACCCGATGTCCGCCGGTCACTCGGCGATCGGCGGGGGAAAGGGAGAATGTCAGGCAGCTTGTGTAAACAAGCCACCTGTCATTCTCCTCGGTGTAAAGACACTGATAAAACGGATCTAGTATGTAGATCCGTTGATCAGTGTCCTTACAGCTCAAGCCACAGCCAATCACAGTAGAAAGCACGCCCCTAGGGATACACACAGCCCCTCCCTTCCAAATAAAGTTAACCCCTTCACAACCAGTGTATTTTTACAGTAACAGTGCATATGTATAGCACTGATTACTGTAGAAATGTCACTTGTAACCCCAAAAGTGTCACAAATGTCAGTCAAGGCTCCGATATGTCCGCCCCAATGTCGCAGTACCGCAAAAAAAATCGCAGATCGCCGCCATTACGCGTTAAAAAAAAAAACAACAAAAATGACAAAAAACTTTCCCTTTGTTAGTAAACGCGATAACTTTTGCGCAAACCAATCAAAATACGCTTTTTGCGATTTTTTTTACCAAACATAGGTAGCATAAAACAAATTGGCCGAAAATTTAAAAAAATTTTGATTTTTACTTTTTTTTTGGGGGGAATTTCATATAAAAAAATGTGAAAAATATTGTCATTTTTGCAAAATTGACGCTCTTTTTTTGTTTATAGCGCGTGATCAAAAAATCGCACAGGTGATCAAATACCACCAAAAGAAAGCTCTGTTTGTGGGAAAAAAAGTACGTCAAATTCGTTTAGGTACAGCGTCGCACGACCGCGCAATTGTCCGTTAAATTCACGCAGTGCCGAATCGCAAAATACCCCCTGGTCAGGAAGGGGGTAAAATCTTCCGGGGCTTAAGTGGTTAAAAAGAAAATGGCGGCGCGGACATATTCACGAACATCGGCAAAAGTCCGACTTTTTGCAAATTTGCGAACAAGCAAAATTTGCCGCGAACCGACCGCCCGGCGAACCGCAAGGCCATCTCTAGTCCATCTCTAGTGTTATGTCTTTACATTTTACAATGTGGCTGAATTCCTGGAATTCAGATTTACCAGTACTCTCCACTGGAAAGTCCTGGAGAGCGTAAATATACTTTTTGCCATGCAGGTAGGTGTGCTGGTCACATGGCCACATATTGGGTATAGCCGACAGCCATCTGTTTGCTCATTTATATAAAAGTTTACATACTTCTCATTTAGCGTGCAAGCCTTGGAAGGCGGCTCTCCAAAAGCAGACATCGATGCCAATGATGCAGTCATGAATCCCCCTAAAAACATGTACAGAGTGTTTGGCCTTCTGGCTCCCTAGACTCATGCCCATCTGTTTCTGTGGCACAGTTCACTGCGATAAGGTTTACAGCTTTGCAGAAATAAAAAGAAAGAAAAAAAAAAGCCTCTTGGTCGGCCAAAGAACAAGTTTTAATGAGAACTTAGTATTGGGTACTTAAGTCGCCCTGCGTAGAATTCAACTTTGCTGCGCCATAATACCCCTCTGGACTCCTCCACACCTGTTGACGCTGACATGCCAAAAGCCACACACTGAAAATCATAAAACACAAAGCTTCTTTTTTTTTTTTCTTTTTTTTTACTTCTTCAGGGCAAATCTGACTGCCAAATGGACAGGTTGTTATGCAGCTGAAGCCTTTCAAAGCCATAGGACGTCAACTAGACACGCGCTCGCAGAAAACTGCAATGCCTGGAGGCACAGGGCACGGAAAACACGGAAATTAAGCTTATCATTATAATTTACTGCCATGGAGACAAAAAGCTTGATCATACCGGGTAATTAGTTTGCAGGAATACAAGCGTGATATATGCAGGTTATCCCTTTTAATTGAAGACATAATTTTACATGTAAAGTTTGCTAGACAGCGATATTGCGTGTGATGATTATGACGGGATTCAGCAGCAATAAGTATGAAGCATTGGGCTGAGTTTTTAATTAAAATACCCACCAGGATATTTTTTTTTTTCTATAGCACATGTCTATTAAATTTGTAAGGGTAAAATTTTAAATGTTTGTTGCGATAATAAAACATTGTTCACTAATCGCGACTTTCTCTACCAAAACCATTCTACAGTCCAATAATACAGGAATACTGTGGGGAAAATAATTATTTGATCCCCTGCAGATGTTGTAAGTTTGCCCACTTACAAAGAAATGAAGGGTCTATAATTTTTGAGGGAAGAAGGTTCTCATCCAAGATTTTACAACACATGGCCCCATTGATTGGCTCCTCAATGCGGCAAAGTCAGCCTGTACCTTTAGCAGAGAAACAGCCCCAAAGCATAATATCTCCACCTCTGTCCCTGACTGTAGGGATGGTGTTCTTAGGGTCATAGTCAGCATTGCCAACTTACAAAGAAATGAAGGGTCTATAATTTTTGAGAGAAGAAGGTTCTCATCCAAGCTTTTACAATACATGGCCCCGTCCATTGGCCACTCAATGCAGCAAAATCAGCCTGTACCTTTAGCAGAGAAACAGCCCCAAATCATAATGTCTCCACCTCTGTACCTGACTGTAGGGATGGTGTTCTTAGGTTCATAGTCAGCATTGCCCACTTACAAAGAAATGAAGGGTCTATCATTTTTGAGGGAAGAAGGTTCTCATCAAAGATTTTACAATACATGGCCCCGTCCATTGGCTCCTCACTGCGGCAAAGTTAGCCTGTACCTTTAGCAGAGAAACAGCCCCAAAGCATAATGACTCCACCTATGTTCCTGACTGTAGGGATGGTGTTCTTAGGGTCATAGTCAGCATTGCCTACTTACAAACAAATGAAGGGTCTATCATTTTTGAGGGAAGAAGGTTCTCATCCAAGATTTTACAATACTTGGCCCCGTCCATTGGGTCCTCACTGCGGCAAAGTCAGCCTATACCTTTAGCAGAGAAACAGCCCCAAAGCATAATGTTTCCACCTCTGTGCTTGACTGTAAGGGATGGTGTTCTTAGGGTCATAGTCAGCATTGCCCACTTACAAATAAATGAAGGGTCAATAATTTTTGAGGGAAGAAGGATCTCATCTAAGATTTTACAATACATGGCCCCATCCATTGGCTCCTCACTGCGGAAAAGTCAGCCTGTACCTTTAGCAGAGAAACAGCCCCAAAGCATAATGACTCCATCTATGTTCTTGACTGTAGGGATGGTGTTCTTAGGGTCATAGTCAGCATTGCCCACTTACAAAGAAATGAAGGGTATATAATTTTTGAGGGAAAAGGGTTCTCATCCAAGATTTCACAATACATGGCCCCGTCCATTGGCTCCTCAATGCGGCAAAGTCAGCCTGTACCTTTAGCAAAGAAACAGCACCAAAGCATAATGTCTCTACCTCTGTTCTTGACTGTATGGATGGTGTTCTTAGGGTCATAGTCAGCATTGCCCACTTACAAATAAATGAAGGGTCTTTAATTTTTGAGGGAAGAAGGTTCTCATCTAAGATTTTACAATACATGGCCCCATCCATTGGGTCCTCACTGCGGAAAAGTCAGCCCGTACCTTTAGCAGAGAAACAGCACCAAAGCATAATGTTTCCACCTCTGTTCTTGACTGTAAGGGATGGTGTTCTTAGGGTCATAGTCAGCATTAAAACACAATGTTGCCGCGCTACAGGAAGCAAAAATATGAGACCATATGATTGGTCACTAATCGCAGGGGTAAAGCAGCCACACAAAACCTGGAAATTTGCAGATTTGAAAGACATAAAACACTAAATGTGGCGCTAAACCCTAAAATATAACAAAAAAGATGGGAAAGCAGTCCATGCAAATGTAAATGTATCTTCACTCTTGTAGAGGCAAATCCAGAGTAAACCACCACCAGAAGAGCACTCAAAAACACCACCACTCCTTACCAGATATCCTTGATCTCCACAACAGAGATCAAATGCGCATGAATGAAGGATCAGAGACTTCTCACTCAGATATCCAGTTCATAGGTACAGGCTCAGATATGGTGTGTATATAATATGGAAAAGAGAAAATAACACATAGCGCAGACTGCTTCACAAGAATTTATTCCCACCAAAAAGAGCCACTTACAGGGTTCAGAAGAAATCCTCACATGTAAAATCAGAATCTCCCTGCCAATTCCTAGGCATCCTGCTGTCAAGCGCTCGGTATATGGCCGCTCTGTGTCCTCCTCGCTGCAGCACGCGTCGCTTAGCACGCCACCCGACGCACGTTTCGACTGAAACAGTCGTTGTCAAGGGGTGTGGCTGCCAGCTACGATCGTGCCTTTTCTAATGACGGAGGAGAGAAGGCCGGAAGTGCGCAATACCGGAAACCGGATATGCGCTCCACAGTCCGGAACCACCCGGACAGGAAGAAGGAAGAAATGGAAAAAACACCAAGGGAGGATGGAAAAAATAAATCCAAAAAAAGCGCCCCCAATATTGATAAAAATAGCGATGTTCTCCATGTAGCATGCCCCAAACTATATAATACAAGCGGGACAATTCAAATCGTAGGATAAAAATATCCACTATATATTTGATAAGCGCAGCCCGAGGAGACAGCGCCACCTACCGGTGAAGACAGCAATGACACCTAAAATAAAGGCTAGGGAATTACATTAAAATATCAATAATATCTGATCAGCAAGTGACAATTAAAATCATGCAAACAATTATTTTATAACAATCATAAAAACATCACATAAAACATGTTAAAACCTTTTAAAATCAAATTGCACAAAAGGATAGAAATTATGAGTTGTTAATATGGGCATTTAAATCCCATTCTACATTAAGGCCCAAGGGTATATAAGATCTTAGCCTATATATCCAATTGGTCTCGAGCTTCGAGACCCCCCTTGTCATATGGCTTCCCCTCCAGTGGCCTGAGAAACAATCAATACCCAAAAATAGGGTTCCACTGGGATCTTTATTATGACACTCAGCGTAATGCCTTGACAGGCTATGCTTCGGGAAGCCCTTGACTATGTTGGCCACATGCTCCTTGAGCCTCACATGAAGCTCTCGGATAGTGCGGCCAACATAGTCAAGGCCGCATGGACATCTCACCAAATACACCACATATCTTGTGGTACATGTTATAAATGGCTTGATGGTATAATCCTGACCCGTGATTTCGGATCTAAAAGTGTCCACGTGCCTCCTCTTTTCCACATTTAATTTACAGACAGAACACCTCCTACATTTGTAAAATCCTCCCATCTGTTGAAAAAATGAGACCTTTTTAGGGGGGTCCCTGATGTTAGGGGCTATCTGTAATCTCAAGGGGGGAACACCCCGATATATGACTTGAGGCTGTGGAGGTAAGAGAGAGCCCAACACTCCATCGTTTTTAAGGATGTGCCAGTGACGGCGCAAGATATTTTTCACAGAGAAGTGTTGGGTTGAGTATGTTGAGAAAAAAGCGAAATCAAAAGATTTCGATGAGTCTCTCTTTTCTCTGTTCATGGCCAAGTGGGAGGAGGATGTCGTCTGGGGTGTACCTAGGCCGGAGCTTGTGCTCTGGCGTAGGTACATCGACGACATCCTCTTCCTATGGGATGGCACAAGGGAGTCCTTGGGTCAGTTCATGGACACCCTTAACAATAACCAAAGGGGCATTAATTTGACCTATGAGTCAAGTAGTGAAGAAATTCACTTTCTCGACCTAAGGATTCGTATAGAGGAGGGTCAGATTGTCACCTCTACCTTTTTCAAACCGACTGACAGGAACGGATTCATAGATACCACAAGTTGCCATCACAAGGCGTGGTTGGAGTCCGTTCCTGTCAGTCAGTTTTTGCGCTTAAAGCGCAATTGTACACGGAGGGAGGACTTCCTGTTGGAGGCTTCCATTTTGAAGGACAGATTCCGTGAAAAGGGTTATGATGAGTCCCTTTTGACACAAGCTATGCTTAAGGCTGATTCTATGCCTAGAGGTGATCTCTTGCAGCCAAAAAAGAGAGACTCATCGAAATCTTTTGATTTCGCTTTTTTCTCAACATACTCAACCCAACACTTCTCTGTGAAAAATATCTTGCGCCGTCACTGGCACATCCTTAAAAACGATGGAGTGTTGGGCTCTCTCTTACCTCCACAGCCTCAAGTCATATATCGGGGTGTTCCCCCCTTGAGATTACAGATAGCCCCTAACATCAGGGACCCCCCTAAAAAGGTCTCATTTTTTCAACAGATGGGAGGATTTTACAAATGTAGGAGGTGTTCTGTCTGTAAATTAAATGTGGAAAAGAGGAGGCACGTGGACACTTTTAGATCCGAAATCACGGGTCAGGATTATACCATCAAGCCATTTATAACATGTACCACAAGATATGTGGTGTATTTGGTGAGATGTCCATGCGGCCTTGACTATGTTGGCCGCACTATCCGAGAGCTTCATGTGAGGCTCAAGGAGCATGTGGCCAACATAGTCAAGGGCTTCCCGAAGCATAGCCTGTCAAGGCATTACGCTGAGTGTCATAATAAAGATCCCAGTGGAACCCTATTTTTGGGTATTGATTGTTTCTCAGGCCACTGGAGGGGAAGCCATATGACAAGGGGGGTCTCGAAGCTCGAGACCAATTGGATATATAGGCTAAGATCTTATATACCCTTGGGCCTTAATGTAGAATGGGATTTAAATGCCCATATTAACAACTCATAATTTCTATCCTTTTGTGCAATTTGATTTTAAAAGGTTTTAACATGTTTTATGTGATGTTTTTATGATTGTTATAAAATAATTGTTTGCATGATTTTAATTGTCACTTGCTGATCAGATATTATTGATATTTTAATGTAATTCCCTAGCCTTTATTTTAGGTGTCATTGCTGTCTTCACCGGTAGGTGGCGCTGTCTCCTCGGGCTGCGCTTATCAAATATATAGTGGATATTTTTATCCTACGATTTGAATTGTCCCGCTTGTATTATATAGTTTGGGGCATGCTACATGGAGAACATCGCTATTTTTATCAATATTGGGGGCGCTTTTTTTGGATTTATTTTTTCCATCCTCCCTTGGTGTTTTTTCCATTTCTTCCTTCTTCCTGTCCGGGTGGTTCCGGACTGTGGAGCGCATATCCGGTTTCCGGTATTGCGCACTTCCGGCCTTCTCTCCTCCGTCATTAGAAAAGGCACGATCGTAGCTGGCAGCCACACCCCTTGACAACGACTGTTTCAGTCGAAACGTGCGTCGGGTGGCGTGCTAAGCGACGCGTGCTGCAGCGAGGAGGACACAGAGCGGCCATATACCGAGCGCTTGACAGCAGGATGCCTAGGAATTGGCAGGGAGATTCTGATTTTACATGTGAGGATTTCTTCTGAACCCTGTAAGTGGCTCTTTTTGGTGGGAATAAATTCTTGTGAAGCAGTCTGCGCTATGTGTTATTTTCTCTTTTCCATATTATATACACACCATATCTGAGCCTGTACCTATGAACTGGATATCTGAGTGAGAAGTCTCTGATCCTTCATTCATGCGCATTTGATCTCTGTTGTGGAGATCAAGGATATCTGGTAAGGAGTGGTGGTGTTTTTGAGTGCTCTTCTGGTGGTGGTTTACTCTGGATTTGCCTCTACAAGAGTGAAGATACATTTACATTTGCATGGACTGCTTTCCCATCTTTTTTGTTATATTTTAGGGTTTAGCGCCACATTTAGTGTTTCATAGTCAGCATTGCCCACTTACAAAGAAATGAAGGGTCTATAATTTTTGAGGGAAGAAGGTTCTCATCCAAGATTTTACAATACATGGCCCCGTCCATTGGCTCCTCACTGCGGCAAAGTCAGACTGTACCTTTAGCAGAGAAACAGCCCCAAAGCATAATGTCTCCACCTATGTTCCTGACTGTAGGGATGGTGTTCTTAGGGTCATAGTCAGCATTGCCCACTTACAGACAAATGAAGGGTCTATCATTTTTGACGGAAGAAGGTTCTCATCCAAGATTTTACAATACTTGGCCCCGTCCATTGGGTCCTCACTGCGGCAAAGTCAGCCTGTACCTTTAGCAGAGAAACAGCCCCAAAGCATAATGTTTCCACCTCTCTGCTTGACTGTAAGGGATGGTGTTCTTAGGGTCATAGTCAGCATTTTACGTCCTCTAAACACGGCAAATTGAGTTAATGCCTTAAGCTCAATTTTGGTCTCTGAAGTTTGCCAATGAACATCTAAATAATTCAGAGAAGTATTGGGAGAAAGTGCTGTGGTCAGATGAGACCAAAATTTAGCTCTTTCTTTTCTATAGCACATGTCTATAAAATTTGTAAGGGTGAAATTTTAAATGTTTGTTGCGATAATAAAACATTGCTCACTAATCGTGACTTTCTCTACCAAAACCATTCTACAGACCAATAATACAGTTATACTGTGGGGAAAATAATTATTTGATCCCCTGCAGATGTTGTAAGTTTGCCCACTTACAAAGAAATGAAGGGTCTATAATTTTTGAGGGAAGAAGGTTCTCATCCAAGATTTCACAATACATGGCCCCGTCTATTGGCTCCTCACTGCGGCAAAGTCAGCCTGTACCTTTAGCAGAGAAACAGCCCCAAAGCATAATTTGTTTCCACCTGTGTTCTTGACTGTAAGGATGGTGTTCTTAGGGTCATAGTAAGTATCGCCCGCTTACAAAGAAATTAAGGGTTTATAATTTTTGAGGGAAGAAGGTTCTCATCCAAGATTTTACAACACATGGCCCCGTCCATTGGCTCCTCAATGCGGCAAAGTCAGCCTGTACCTTTAGCAGAGAAACAGCCCCAAAGCATAATGTCTCCACCTCTGTTCTTGACTGTAAGGGATGGTGTTCTTAGGGTCATAGTCAGCATTGCCCACTTACAAAGAAATGAAGGGTCTATAATTTTTGAGGGAAGAAGGTTCTCATCCAAGATTTTACAATACATGGCCCCATCCATTGGCTGCTCACTGCAGCAAAGTCAGCCTGTACATTTAGCAGAAAAATAGCCCCTAAGCATAATGTCTCCACCACTGTACCTGACTGTAGGGATGGTGTTCTTAGGGTCATAGTCAGCATTGCCCACTTACAAAGAAATGAAGGGTCTATCATTTTTGAGGGAAGAAGGTTCTCATCCAAGATTTTACAATACTTGGCCCCGTCCATTGGCCCCTCAATGCAGCAAAGTCAGCCTGTACCTTTAGCAGAGAAACAGCCCCAAAGAATAATGTCTCCACCTCTGTTCTTGACTGTAAGGGATGGTGTTCTTAGGGTCATAGTCAGCATTGCCCACTTACAAAGAAATGAAGGGTCTATAATTTTTGAGGGAAGAAGGTTCTCATCCAAGATTTTACAATACATGGACCCGTCCATTGGCTCCTCACTGCGGCAAAGTCAGCCTGTATCTTTAGCAGAAAAATAGCCCCTAAGCATAATGTCTCCACCTCTGTCCCTGACTGTAGGGATGGTGTTCTTAGGGTCATAGTCAGCATTGCCCACTTACAAAGAAATTAAGGGTCTATCAGTTTTGAGGGAAGAAGGTTCTCATCCAAGATTTTACAATACTTGGCCCCGTCCATTGGCTCCTCAATGCAGCAAAGTCGGCCTGTATCTTTAGCAGAGAAACAGCCCCAAAGCATAATGTTTCCACCTCTGTGCTTGACTGTAAGGGATGGTGTTCTTAGGGTCATAGTCAGCATTTTACATCCTCTAAACATGGCAAATTGAGTTAATGCCATAAGCTCAATTTTGGTCTCTGAAGTTTGCCAATGAACATCTAAATAATTCAGAGAAGGATTGGGAGAAAGTGCTGTATTCAGATGAGACCAAAATGTAGCTCTTTCTTTTCTATAGCACATGTCTATAAAATTTGTAAGGGTGAAATTTTAAATATTTGTTGCGATAATAAAACATTGCTCACTAATCATGATTTTCTCTACCAAAACCATTCTACAGACCAATACAGTAATACAGTTATACTGTGGGGAAAATAATTATTTGATCCCCTGCAGATTTTGTAAGTTTGCCCACTTACAAAGAAATGAAGGGTCTATAATTTTTGAGGGAAGAAGGTTCTCATCCAAGATTTTACAATACATGGACCCGTCCATTGGCTCCTCACTGCGGCAAAGTCAGCCTGTATCTTTAGCAGAGAAACAGCCCCAAAGCAAAATGTTTACCCCTCTGTTCTTGACTGTAGGGATGGTGTTCTTAGGGTCATAGTCAGCATTGCCCACTTACAAAGAAATGAAGGGTCTATAATTTTTGAGGGAAGAAGGTTCTCATCCAAGATTTTACAATACTTGGCCCCATCCATTGGCCCCTAAATGCAGCAAAGTCGGCCTGTATCTTTAGCAGAGAAACATCCCTAAAGCATAATGTTTCCACCTCTGTGCTTGACTGTAAGGGATTGTGTTCTTAGGGTCATAGTCAGCATTGCCCACTTACAAAGAAATGAAGGGTCTATCATTTTTGAGGGAAGAAGGTTCTCATCCAAGATTTTAAAATACATGGCCCCGTCCATTGGCTCCTCAATGCGGCAAAGTCGGCCTGTACCTTTACCATTTAGCCCCATAGCATAATGTTTCCACCTCTGTTCTTGACTGTGGGGATGGTGTTCTTAGGGTCATAGTCATCAGTTTTCTTCCTCCAAACATGGCAAATTGGGCCGTTCTCCATATCTGGGACACCCACACTCGCAGTTCTCACAGCTATTGAATGCGCTTTGTGTGCAGTTATTTCTGAACCTGGCAAGTTCATTCACGGCTGAGCCGCTTGTCCTGTGTCCGGATTTGTGGGGCTTAGTGCTCCCCATGAGTAGTGCCTTGGGTTGTTTCTCTGGGGTTCTCCTCTAAGGCTACTTTTGTCGGGCATCCCTGCCGTGCCTCTGCAGCGCCCCCTATCCTAGCCATTGAAGATCTGCCTATTATCATTATATTATGTGTGTCTGCCAATTAAGTTAAGGGTCTCTGATGAAGCACCTTGAAAAACTACAATTCAGCGAAAAGTGTTAGACCCATGCTGTGTATTGGACTACCAGCATACTATCCACACATTTGTTGGCTTGATCTATTCTTTATGGTGGATTTGTAATTATATTTATACTCTTGTGATGACTGTGAGGTTTTGACCGGGTACACTACCATCTATTTAGCTCACTTTAATCCTACTCCATTTCATCATCTTATCTTATATACTCACTTTCACGGTTCCTTTTCAGTGACATCATTTTCACTTGAAGTATATCTGCATTATCTTGGGGATCTTTGGGCATTTTGTGGCAACCCTTGCACTTTTATATTTATTTCATCTGGCTTGCTTCTTGATATCACCTTTTTCACGGCACATTTAGGTGTATCCTGTCCATCTGGTCGTGGGTCTTTTGGATTACCTTAATCTTTTATATTTTTCACTTCAACACCAGCCAATTCACATTTAATATTTATCAACCCTCTTATATGGTATATTTTGTTTACAGAATACTCTGGTGGCAATTTCCTGAAGTCTTAATCTGTCTAGTTTTTGTGTGCCCTGGTGACCATGGACTCGGTTTCTTCAGTTCCCGACCCAGACGTCCCCAGGGATCTCTGGTCTTCTTAACATGTTTATGTTGACATCAGGCTTGACTGTGAGTACACTGGTCGGAGACACCCTAAGGTTAGGGATGATCACATCCCTTTCCTATGACCATACAATTATTATTATCATTATTATATTTCTATACGCTGTTTAAAAGGGATTTTTTCTTTTCTACAGCAATGTGATGCACCTGCTCCTGAGGAAGTGGAACGTATTCCACGTAACGTGTAGAGCTTGTTCGTGGTGCATCTTTTAGTTTTATACCTTTGGATCCTTTATGCTTATGGACTACAATGCTCCATTTCAGTTTACAACCAGTCAGCCTCCATGTATTAACGTATTTGGTCTGTTATTATACCACTTATGTATTGTACTATTTTAGCTACGCCATGATGTCATTTTATGTATGTTGATCAATATAATTAAATTGCTTTTGTAGGATTATGCTAGACCCGCCTAAATTATTTTATCAATTTGTCTGTTTATGTATTATTATTTTTGCACAACTCATCTAAAGTCCCAAACGTCCCCCCTCCTTTACCCCATTTTTCTCTTTATATAACAGCTGGCTTAACAATATATCAATATAATACTTTTTGATTTATATGGTTATACCTATGTTATACACATGCCAGTTGTCATATAGTATCTGTATACATTTTTCTATGTGTGTATGTATGTATATATGTGTGTGTGTGTATATGTGTGTATGTATGTATGTATGTATGTATGTGTGTGTGTGTGTGTGTGTGTATATGTGTGTGTGTTTGTATGTATGTATATATGTGTGTGTATGTATATATATGTGTGTGTGTATATTTATGTAGGTGTGTGTATGTATGTATATGTGTGTGCGTGTATGTATGTGTGTGTTTTTTTATGTATGTGTGTGTGTGTGTATTTATGCATGTGTGTGTATGTACAGTATGTATATGTGTGTGCGTGTATGTATGTATGTATATGTGTGTGTATATGTATATGTGTATTTATGTATGTGTGTATGTATGTAAATGTGTGTACAGTATGTATGAGTGTGTGTGTATGTATATAAGTGTATGTATGTATGTATATGTGTGTGTATTTATGTATGTGTTTATGTGTGTATGTATGTAAATGTGTGTGTGTGTGTGTGTGTGTGTGTGTGTGTGTGTGTGTGTGTGTATGTATATGTGTGTGTGCCGTTCACTGATACCATCTTTTGTGCTCTTTAATCCCCCCTGTGATCAATGCTTTGGCTGATTTGTATTACTCTCATCCTGTAATGCTCTTCTGTCTCTATTGAATGGAGCTCTATTGTTACTTTGTGAGGCGTCCAGCCGTGAACAGACAAACCTATAATTTCTGGACAGAAAAAAAGCAAAATACCATTTCCAAGTCAGTAATTAATATATCCAATTAACAGCCTTGTAGACTTGATTTTTATTTTCTTGGTCATACGGCTCTTCCTTTTAGAGATATGTGATTTGTCTCTTGTTATTGTTTTACAGTGTTTTTGTATGTGATCCGCTATTGATTGGCCACCTACAACAATGGAAGAATAGATGTAAAAGAGGCTGAGGTAGGGATGAGTGATAATGGCACATTCCTATGGCATGGTGTGAATGGTGGTGGAAGGCCGGTGAATGCTCGGCTCTACAATGTCAGTCACCCAGAGTAACCCACCTGCTCCCTAAATTCATAATATCTAATAGTTTATTCATATCTGACTAAATAAAGAAAAAAATAAAGTGTATCAAAATCCATTCCATGGATTATGGAAAGGCTAAAACCCCATTTTGGTTTTGTTTTTTTTGTTTTGCCATCTGAGTCCTGTTAAAGAGATTTGCCTTCACTTTTTCACCTACAATCTTGTAGAGCCAAGAGGAAGTGAAGAAAAATCTTACCAAAGTGAGGATAAATGCCCTTAGTGGTCACATGAAAAAGTGTCCCCATCGGAAAGTTTCTCCCTCTAATCATTTTCTGGTGACAACTCAAAATGTTGGATTTTCCCTCACTTTCAGTACTGTGCTGACAATGGTCACCACACCAGTACAAAAAGAGAGGTCCAGTCTCCCTAATGGGGACACACTGGCACTAACAGACTAATTTATCGTTGTTTATTGCTATATTTTTCACCTTTGTACATTCCACTATTCCCATATCCTGTTATACATTACTTAGACCAGCCCTTTAAAGCCACTTACTGCTTCCCCCGTGATCTCTCTACTTACTTTTGTTTTGCTTTGCTTTGTTTAAGGTTCTTTGCAATAAACTCAAGGAAGCAATGAAACTGTAGTGTATTAATGTGGTTTTACAAAATAAAATGCCGTACATACAAACTATTAAGTTATAGAAATACAATACAAGACTGATAGATTTACATACAACAAACAGGCACAAACACTACCTAGCCATCCTAGTAAATGAGCATGAATAATAGTCTGTGAACAAAAAGTAGATGCTAAAAAAGGTACTTAGCTCAGGTTATAGTGGCTTCATGATCTCCGTATGCAACCAGGATCCCAGGCTGTACTAGTGATTGCAGGAAATTTGGCAAAAGTGTCATAGTTTCTTCTGGCACAGACCTTCCTTGTTGTTAATGTTATTATGTAGTCATACTTTCAGGTTATGTTGTTGGCCTTTTATTTAGAAAGTTCAGGTAGACAATCTCACATAGTTATGGGCCCTTTCTCACTGTTCCATTAATGTCCTATGGGTAAAACCTTTCCCAATTCAACCACTAGATGGCACTATTGTATCATCCATGCCATAGGTCTTATATGTCAAAAGGTCAAGCTATTATGACCTTGGTTGCAGAATTATTGACCTCTGATACAGAATTACTGTAACACAATGGAATCATCTAATTGCCAACTAACATTTATACAACAATATCCATATTCTTATTGTTTTAGAGGACAGCTTGTGTAAATGATTCCAACAGCATTTGTTAAAGAAGTGTCTACTCAAAACTCAATGTAATTGACATGTAAGTCTAATAAAAATAAAAAAAATAGACATATATATATATATATATATATATATATACAGTAAAACCTTGGATTGCGAGCATAATTCGTTCCGGAAACATGCTTGTAATCCAAAGCACTCTTATATCAAAGCGCATTTTCCCATAAGAAATAATGGAAACTCAGATGATTCGTTCCACAACCATTTATTCATAAGTCTTTCAGTTTATAGTCTATATACAAAGATTATAGCAATGTGATAGGTTGTGTCATCATAAAATGTCCATCCACAAATGGCGCCTCCACAAGGGGATTAGAAGCGAAATCCAGCAGGAGCTACAGAGTATAAAAGAGAAGAGAGGCGCCTCTAAGTGTAGCAGTATGGAGACATTTAATGAAGGTTCAACATTTAGCAACTCACATGGTTGATGATTAGTGTTGAGCGAACACGGACTGTATTATTCGTGTTCGTACCGAATAATTGGATTTTTTGTACCCGAACACGGACACGGACACTTTACTGTATGTTCGGGTAAAAATCCGTGTTCGGTCGTTTTATTTCCGGGTTTTGCATGCTTTGGCGCTCTTTTCATGGCGGGCTTTCAACAGCCAATCAACAATCGTTTAACTGGTGTGCCTTAAGCCATCCCAGCCATGCCTGCAAATGTCTCAGTAGCTGTGATTGGCCGTCTGAAGCATGTGACCAAGTCTTTATAAGTTCGAGGCAGCCGCAGCGGCGTCATTATGCTGCTTAGATTCAGGGACAGAGCACACATCAACGTGCTGGCTGCTGATTAGGGAAAGATAGGCAGGAAAAAACCATTTGTGTCCGGATAGAATTGAGGGACAGGTCGGAGTGTTTAGGCAGGGCGAGTTGTAGGCATTTTAGGGATAGAGTCTGCTGAATTATAGGGTCAGTGTCTTCTACAAACTACAATCGATATTGCTGTGTGGGGGGTGGGGTGAATCTGCACTCAATCCTGATCTACGATCTCTTCTCAATCCTGTTAGGGACAGAGTCTGCTGAATTTTAGGGAAACTGTGTTCTACAAACTACAATCGATATTGCTGTGTGGTGTGGGATTGGAGATAGGCAGGTGTCAGTGATCCACATTCATTTTTCTGTGTGTGAGCTGCAGTGAACACAATCTTTTTGGGCTGCAGTGAACACAATCTTTTTGGGCTGCAGTGAACACAATCTTTTTGGGCTGCAGTGAACACAATCTTTTTGGGCTGCAGTGAACACAATCTTTTTGGGGTGCAGTGAACACAATCTTTTTGGGGTGCAGTGAACACAATCCTTTTTGGTGTGCAGTGAACACAATCTTTGTGGGGTGCAGTGAACAAAATCCTTTGTGGGGTGCAGTGAACACAATCTTTTTGGGGTGCAGTGAACAAAATCCTTTTTGGGGTGCAGTGAACAACATCCTTTTTGGGGTGCAGTGAACACAATCTTTTTGGGGTGCAGTGAACAAAATCCTTTGTGGGGTGCAGTGAACACAATCTTTTTGGGGTGGAGTGAACAACATCCTTTTTGGGGTGCAGTGAACAAAATCCTTTTTGGGGTGCAGTGAACAAAATCATTTTTGGGGTGCAGTGAACACAATCTTTTTGGGGTGCAGTGAACACAATCTTTGTGGGGTGCAGTGAACACAATCTTTTTGGGGTGGAGTGAACAACATCCTTTTTGGGGTGCAGTGAACAACATCCTTTTTGGGGTGCAGTGAACACAATCTTTTTGGGGTGCAGTGAACACAATCTTTGTGGGGTACAGTGAACAGAATCTTTGTGGGGTGCAGTGAACACAATCTTTGGGGGGTACAGTGAACACAATCTTTGTGAGGTGCAGTGAACACAATCTTTGTGGGGTGCAGTGAACACAATCATTGTGGGGTGCAGTGAACTCAATCTTTGTGGGGTACAGTGAACACAATCTCATACTTCTGAAGGTTTGAGGGTGCTGCCTGTTCCATACTCCCCCTACTCCTCATCTAGCCTTTTAGGGGTACAAACAATAGTAATTGGGGCCTAGTGTGGTTGTGTACGTGTGATATACATACACTTTTTTGGGATCATATTTTCTATTCCGCTATTTAATCAAAAACCTTTGGGGATCAGTTAAATTGGGGGATAGTCTGTGTTGGTACGTGTGAGAGAGATCCACCTTTCCAAGTTGTTGGGGTTCATCTCATACTTCTGAAGGTTTGAGGGTGCTGCCTGTTCCATACTCCCCCTACTCCTAGCCTTTTAGGGGTACAAACAATAGTAATTGGGGCCTAGTGTGGTTGTGTACGTGTGATATACATACACTTTTTTGGGATCATATTTTCTATTCCGCTATTTAATCAAAAACCTTTGGGGATCAGTTAAATTGGGGGATAGTCTGTGTTGGTACGTGTGAGAGAGATCCACCTTTCCAAGTTGTTGGGGTTCATCTCATACTTCTGAAGGTTTGAGGGTGCTGCCTGTTCCATACTCCCCCTACTCCTAGCCTTTTAGGGGTACAAACAATAGTAATTGGGGCCTAGTGTGGTTGTGTACGTGTGATATACATACACTTTTTTGGGATCATATTTTCTATTCCGCTATTTAATCAAAAACCTTTGGGGATCAGTTAAATTGGGGGATAGTCTGTGTTGGTACGTGTGAGAGAGATCCACCTTTCCAAGTTGTTGGGGTTCATCTCATACTTCTGAAGGTTTGAGGGTGCTGCCTGTTCCATACTCCCCCTACTCCTCATCTAGCCTTTTAGGGGTACAAACAATAGTAATTGGGGCCCAGTGTGGTTGTGTACGTGTAATATACATACACTTTTTTGGGATCATATTTTCTATTCCGCTATTTAATCAAAAACCTTTGGGGATCAGTTAAATTGGGGGATAGTCTGTGTCGGTACGTGTGAGAGAGATCCACCTTTCCAAGTTGTTGGGGTTCATCTCATACTTCTGAAGGTTTGAGGGTGCTGCCTGTTCCATACCCCCCCTACTCCTCATCTAGCCTTTTAGGGGTACAAACAATAGTAATTGGGGCCTAGTGTGGTTGTGTACGTGCGAGATACATACACTTTTTTTGATCATATTTCCTATTCCGCTATTCAATAAAAACCTTTGAGGATCAATTGAATTGCGGGATAGTCTGTGTCGGTACGTGTGAGAGAGATCCACCTTTCCAAGTTGTTGGGGTTCATCTCATACTTCTGAAGGTTTGAGGGTGCTGCCTGTTCCATACTCCCCCTACTCCTCATCTAGCCTTTTAGGGGTACAAACAATAGTAATTGGGGCCCAGTGTGGTTGTGTACGTGTGATATACATACACTTTTTTTGGATCATATTTTCTATTCCGCTATTTAATCAAAAACCTTTGGGGATCAGTTAAATTGGGGGATAGTCTGTGTCGGTACGTGTGAGAGAGATCCACCTTTCCAAGTTGTTGGGGTTCATCTCATACTTCTGAAGGTTTGAGGGTGCTGCCTGTTCCATACCCCCCCTACTCCTCATCTAGCCTTTTAGGGGTACAAACAATAGTAATTGGGGCCTAGTGTGGTTGTGTACGTGCGAGATACATACACTTTTTTTGATCATATTTCCTATTCCGCTATTCAATAAAAACCTTTGAGGATCAATTGAATTGCGGGATAGTCTGTGTCGGTACGTGTGAGAGAGATCCACCTTTCCAAGTTGTTGGGGTTCATCTCATACTTCTGAAGGTTTGAGGGTGCTGCCTGTTCCATACTCCCCCTACTCCTCATCTAGCCTTTTAGGGGTACAAACAATAGTAATTGGGGCCTAGTGTGGTTGTGTACGTGTGATATACATACACTTTTTTTGGATCATATTTTCTATTCCGCTATTTAATCAAAAACCTTTGGGGATCAGTTAAATTGGGGGATAGTCTGTGTTGGTACGTGTGAGAGAGATCCACCTTTCCAAGTTGTTGGGGTTCATCTCATACTTCTGAAGGTTTGAGGGTGCTGCCTGTTCCATACTCCCCCTACTCCTCATCTAGCCTTTTAGGGGTACAAACAATAGTAATTGGGGCCCAGTGTGGTTGTGTACGTGTGATATACATACACTTTTTTGGGATCATATTTTCTATTCCGCTATTTAATCAAAAACCTTTGGGGATCAGTTAAATTGGGGGATAGTCTGTGTCGGTACGTGTGAGAGAGATCCACCTTTCCAAGTTGTTGGGGTTCATCTCATACTTCTGAAGGTTTGAGGGTGCTGCCTGTTCCATACCCCCCCTACTCCTCATCTAGCCTTTTAGGGGTACAAACAATAGTAATTGGGGCCTAGTGTGGTTGTGTACGTGCGAGATACATACACTTTTTTTGATCATATTTCCTATTCCGCTATTCAATAAAAACCTTTGAGGATCAATTGAATTGCGGGATAGTCTGTGTCGGTACGTGTGAGAGAGATCCACCTTTCCAAGTTGTTGGGGTTCATCTCATACTTCTGAAGGTTTGAGGGTGCTGCCTGTTCCATACTCCCCCTACTCCTCATCTAGCCTTTTAGGGGTACAAACAATAGTAATTGGGGCCTAGTGTGGTTGTGTACGTGTGATATACATACACTTTTTTTGGATCATATTTTCTATTCCGCTATTTAATCAAAAACCTTTGGGGATCAGTTAAATTGGGGGATAGTCTGTGTTGGTACGTGTGAGAGAGATCCACCTTTCCAAGTTGTTGGGGTTCATCTCATACTTCTGAAGGTTTGAGGGTGCTGCCTGTTCCATACCCCCCCTACTCCTCATCTAGCCTTTTAGGGGTACAAACAATAGTAATTGGGGCCTAGTGTGGTTGTGTACGTGCGAGATACATACACTTTTTTTGATCATATTTCCTATTCCGCTATTCAATAAAAACCTTTGAGGATCAATTGAATTGCGGGATAGTCTGTGTCGGTACGTGTGAGAGAGATCCACCTTTCCAAGTTGTTGGGGTTCATCTCATACTTCTGAAGGTTTGAGGGTGCTGCCTGTTCCATACTCCCCCTACTCCTCATCTAGCCTTTTAGGGGTACAAACAATAGTTATTGGGGCCTAGTGTGGTTGTGTACGTGTGATATACATACACTTTTTTTGGATCATATTTTCTATTCCGCTATTTAATCAAAAACCTTTGGGGATCAGTTAAATTGGGGGATAGTCTGTGTTGGTACGTGTGAGAGAGATCCACCTTTCCAAGTTGTTGGGGTTCATCTCATACTTCTGAAGGTTTGAGGGTGCTGCCTGTTCCATACTCCCCCTACTCCTCATCTAGCCTTTTAGGGGTACAAACAATAGTAATTGGGGCCCAGTGTGGTTGTGTACGTGTGATATACATACACTTTTTTGGGATCATATTTTCTATTCCGCTATTTAATCAAAAACCTTTGGGGATCAGTTAAATTGGGGGATAGTCTGTGTCGGTACGTGTGAGAGAGATCCACCTTTCCAAGTTGTTGGGGTTCATCTCATACTTCTGAAGGTTTGAGGGTGCTGCCTGTTCCATACCCCCCCTACTCCTCATCTAGCCTTTTAGGGGTACAAACAATAGTAATTGGGGCCTAGTGTGGTTGTGTACGTGTGATATACATACACTTTTTTTGGATCATATTTTCTATTCCGCTATTTAATCAAAAACCTTTGGGGATCAGTTAAATTGGGGGATAGTCTGTGTCGGTACGTGTGAGAGAGATCCACCTTTCCAAGTTGTTGGGGTTCATCTCATACTTCTGAAGGTTTGAGGGTGCTGCCTGTTCCATACCCCCCCTACTCCTCATCTAGCCTTTTAGGGGTACAAACAATAGTAATTGGGGCCTAGTGTGGTTGTGTACGTGCGAGATACATACACTTTTTTTGATCATATTTCCTATTCCGCTATTCAATAAAAACCTTTGAGGATCAATTGAATTGCGGGATAGTCTGTGTCGGTACGTGTGAGAGAGATCCACCTTTCCAAGTTGTTGGGGTTCATCTCATACTTCTGAAGGTTTGAGGGTGCTGCCTGTTCCATACTCCCCCTACTCCTCATCTAGCCTTTTAGGGGTACAAACAATAGTAATTGGGGCCCAGTGTGGTTGTGTACGTGTGATATACATACACTTTTTTTGGATCATATTTTCTATTCCGCTATTTAATTTAACTGGGCCTCCATGCGAGACCTGTGTGCCTTGTTGCGCTGTTTTGAGTACTCCACCAACATGGCCAGTGGCAATGACGCCGTTCTCAGCTTAACTATCCCACTTCTATGCCTCCTTGAAAAAACAATTCGGGCGATGATGGAAGAGGATGTGGCACAGGATGAGGAGGAGGAGGAGGATGAAGAGGTAACATTTCCAAGGCTTTCAGGGCAGTCATTCGCAAGGGGCTCCGAGGGTGGGTTCCTGCACACGCAAACGCCAGGGACGCAATTGTCCAGCAGGGGCACAGTTCTGGAGGATGAGGAGGATGAGGAGGAGGAGGAGCTGGAGGAGGAGATGGAACCATGTTCACAGCAGGGTGGCACCCAGGCCAGCTCATGGCCATCACTGGTGCGTGGCTGGGGGGATACAGAGGACACGGACGATACACCTCCCACAGAGGACAGCCTTTCGTTGCCTCTGGGCAGCCTGGCACACATGAGCGATTACATGCTGCAGTGTCTCCACAACGACCGCCGAGTTGCCCACATTCTAACTTGTGCTGATTACTGGGTGGCCACGCTGCTGGATCCCCGTTACAAGGACAACGTACCGTCCTTAATTCACTCACTGGAGCGCGATCGCAAGATGCGCGAGTACAAGCGCACGCTGGTAGACGCCATGCTGCTGGCATTCCCATCTGACAGCGGGGCCACAGTGGAAGCACAAGGCAGAGGAGGAGGAGGAGGAGGTCGCCAACGCAACCAGGGCACCGCCAGCACCTCAGAAGGCAGGGTTAGCATGGCCGAAATGTGGAAAAGCTTTGTCAGCACGCCACAACAAACAGCAGCACCAGCAGCTCAGATGGAACGTCTTAGCAGGAGGCAGCATTTTACCAACATGGTGGAGCAGTATGTGTGCACACGCCTACATGTAGTGAATGACGGGTCTGCCCCCTTCAACTTCTGGGTCTCCAAATTGGGCACATGGCTTGAGCTTGCCCTTTACGCCTTGGAGGTGCTGGCGTGCCCTGCAGCCAGTGTATTATCTGAACGGGTATTTAGCACGGCTGGGGGCGTTATAACAGACAAGCGCAGCCGCCTGTCCAGAGACAATGTGGACAAGCTCACGTTCATTAAAATGAACCAGGCATGGATCCCACGGGACTTTTCCGTACCTTATGCAGAATAGCAATGGATACCGACCTTACCCACCCATTGTTCCATTTTTGCTCTTTCTCACTCTTTTGGGGTGTACCCTCATTTAAAATTTTTGAAAAGAAGCAGTGTTGGCTACCTCGTCCTCCTCCTCAGGGCCAGATTAATGTAGGGGCTATTGGAGCTGCAGCTCCAGGCCCCTACCTTTTATATAGGCCCCGGGTTGGCCATATTCACTGTTACCGCTCTTCTGTCACTTGTAAACACAGAAGTCTGGCTTCTATGCTCGCTTCCCCAGGCAGCACCCTCAGAACCTCCCCACACAGCGTGAAGGCCGGACAAGGAGGGACAGTTGGCGATGCATGGATGTGTTTATGGGCTTCAGAGACAGCATCCCATGTTGAATTAGGCATGCATGGCTGCACCCTTCCTCCTCTGGGTGCATGGCAAGGCACGGCCCTTAAGGCCCTTCAAAATCCTCAGCACCAAGCCCATGATGCTGTTAATCCGGCCCTGGTCCTCCTCCACCACCGCTTCCACCTACACCGCCCATAGGTGTGCGCAGCCTATTGCATTAAGGTGTGCACCCCAAAGTTGAAATACACATGCATGTGTTTGCCAGCAGGGAGAGTAATGTATCGGGGCCATGTACCTGTAGGCAAGGAGAAATAGAGCAGAGCAGGTCCCAGGGAGATCTTTCCCATCTCCTCACTGGCAATGCTATGCGCCCTAGGTGATTAGGGTGTGCCCAGGCACACCCAGCACACCCTGTGCGCACGCCTATGTCACCGCCACATCCACCACCACCTCAACCTCCCTCCTACTCCATATGGGCCTCGTCCTTCAGAGATGAAGAAGAACATTGTTTTATTTTTCTGTTTTTTTTTTGTTGTTTTAAGTTATTTCCCTATCCACATTTGTTTGCAGAGCACTTGCCATGCTCTTAATTACGTTTTGCTGCCATTTGCAGCACTCTAGCCCTTTCCTTTGGTGTTTTAGAGCCATTTTAGTGCCTTAAAGTTCGGGTCCCCATTGACTTCAATGGGGTTCGGTGTCCGGGAAAAGTTCGGTAAAAGTCCGGGACACGGACCCGGACTTTTTTTTAAAGTTCGGCCGAACCCGTCGAACACGGACATCTAGGTGTTCGCTCAACCCTATTGATGATTAAAGAGGAAAATCTAAGTATGCAGGCATCCGGGGTAAAGCTGTCCACATAGACCGTCTTCTGAACCACTGGCTCTCACCGATGTCAGTCTGCAATTGTGATTGGGAAGACTACCCTGCAGTAGAGTGATCTGAAAGCGAGACTTTGAATCGCTCGTGGAGCGCAGCGTGGAAGGGTGTGATGAAGATGGCAGTGCAGAAGATGGTCTATGTGGACAGCTTTACCCCGGATGCCTGCATACTTGGATGTGCCTGTTTTAATTATCAACCTTGTGAGCTGCTAAATATTGAACCTTCATTAAATGTAACCATTTTGCTACACTTAGAGGCGCCTCTCTTCTCTTTTATACCCATGACGCTACTTGTATATCAAGACATTGCTTGTATATCAAGTCAAAATTTATTTTAAAAATTTGCTTGTCTTGCAAAGCGCTCTCAAACCAAGTTACTCTTAAACCAAGGTTTTACTGTATATATATATATATATATATATATATATATATATATATATATATATATAATATATATACATATATATATATATATATATATATATATATATATATATATGCAGTATATTACAAAAGTGAGTACACCCCTCACATTTTTGTAAATATTTTATTATATCTTTTCATGTGACAACACTGAATAAATTACACTTTGCTACAATGTAAAGTAGTGAGTGTACAGCTTGTATAACAGTGTAAATTTGCTGTCCCCTCAAAATAACTCAACACACAGCCATTAATGTCTAAACCGCTGGCAACAAAAGTGAGTACACCACTTTTAACCACCACAGTAAAAATGTCCAAATTGGGCCAAAAGTGTCAATATTTTGTGTGTCCACCATTATTTTCCAGCACTGCCTTAACCCTCTTGGGCATGGAGCTCACCAGAGTTCACCAGAGCTTCACAGGTTGCCACTGGAGTTCTCTTCCACTCCTCCATGACAACATAATGGAGCTGGTGGATGTTAGAGACCTTGTGCTCCTCTTCCGTTTGAGGATGTCCCACAGATGCTCAATAGGGTTTAGGTCTGGAGACATGCTTTACCCTCAGCATCTTTAGCAAGGCAGTGGTTGTCTTGGAGGTGTGTTTGGGGTCGTTATTATGTTGGAATACTGCCCTGCGGCCCAGTCCCTGAAGGGAGGGGATCATGCTCTGCTTTAGTATATCACAGTACATGTTGGCATTCATAGTTCCCTCAATGAACTGTATGAGTGCTGCCAGCATTTTTGAGGTTGAAGGGGTGGGGGTCAGCCTGTCAGTGCTCAGACTATACACCGAAAAACATTACTTTTGTGAGAAGATAGATAGATAGATAGATAGATAGATAGATAGATAGATAGATAGATAGATAGATAGATAGATAGATAGATAGATAGATAGATAGATAGATAGATAGATAGATAGATAGATAGATAGATAGATAGATAGATAGATAGATAGATAGATAGATAGATAGATAGATAGATAGACCAAATGCAGCCCAATTTTTGTTTGCCCTAACTGATTAAAAAGCTCCCTCCTAGAGTCAGAAGACACCTTGGGGGAGATTTAACACAACTGATGAACTCAGAATCTGTTGCAGCTGTGCATGGTAGCCAATCAGATTCTAAGTTCAGCTTGTTCAATTTAGCTTTGACAATAAAACTTGGAAGCTAATTTGTTTGTTTGCAGAGCTTCACCAGATTTTGTACCATGCAGTTTTAGTAAATAACCCCTGTAGTTCTGTGATGCATTTTCCTCTTCAAAACATGCTCACAAAACATCCTTGTAACCTAACAAGCCTACATCCTAACAAGCCTAAAGCATTACATTGCATTTGTCTTTGAATCCGATTGGTGAATTGATGCTGTCTGTGGATTCTGCCAAGTCAGCAAGTTACCATACTGTCCACATAGACTGAGTCTTAGGAGGTATTTTCCATTGCATGAAGTGGCATTTAAAATGATTAAAAAGTCTATTGGCACTTTTCCATTGCAAGTACCGGCTCGGCTCCACTCGGCCCTGCTTGGCTCGGTTTGGTTTTCCACTGCATGGTACCGCATGGTACGGTGTTGGAACGGTTCGGTACGGTTTGGTACGGTTTGCTTTTCCACTAAAGTAAGTGGGTGGGATAACAACGATTCTCTGACCAATCAGTGGCTAGTAGTGACAAACAGTCAAGGCTGCATGCAAAGGATTGTGGGATATGGTACCGGTACGGCCCTCTTGGAACCACAACCGAGGTGGTACTGTTTAACCGAGCCATACCGTTCGGTTCCATGTAGTGGAAAAGCGCCGCCGTACCGTACCGTACCAAACCGTTCCAACACCGTACCATCCGGTACTATGCAGTGGAAAAGCGCCATATGGGAACTCAACACCCATACATTTGAATCTGGATTCACTAGGTTCCCAAAAAGTTACATGCCAAAAAAAAAAAAACAAACAAACTTGTATCTACCACTACAGAAAAATAGGAAAAATGCAATGTACTGCATATTCCAAATTAAACACATATGTAAAGTTTATCCTCCAAAGAGAAAGCTACAATGCCAGGATACAAATTACCCTATTATTTGAAGAAACATCTAAAAACATCTAAAGCCTCTCAGTGGTTTTGGATGTTTTTTATGTGTCTACAATAATAAAGTGATTTGTATTGTGGTATGCAGAACAACATATTTAAAAAAAAAAAGGTGCTGGGAATTTTCAAACGTGTACATGAGTCAGATGAAGGGAAACTTCAAACAAGCTCAATAGCTTTGGCGAGGCGGTACCCACAAAGCAAGGCTTCCCTCAATGGGCACCCAACTGAAGATCAAACCATAGAAATATAGAAAGGCGCGCCAGACCAAAAATGGATGAAAGAGTCTAAGATCATTTTAATTGTGACATCCACTCCTCCTTCATCTGGGCTCCACAAAGGATAAACATTGGATGGACCCAGAGAATACTGTGGAATCACAGATCTATATTGGAACCAGCATTGAACTGTCCTCATAACTTAACTATATATAAGTGGTTGAAACTTCTAATTGCTGCTCGGCAACACACATTGTTACTCTTTAAAGTGGAACTTTGCTTGCTTTTTTAACTTTACCCAAAGTGGAACTTCACCCCCCCCCAATCAACATTGATTATTTGTAATCCTCGCGCTGCTAGTATTAGTAAATAGATAGGAAAGTATATCATATTATCATATTTACTTGTTGTTTCATACTTTTTTTTTTTTTTACATTTCTTCAGTTACTTCCTGGTTTCCTGCCTAGGCAAATGATGCCATACATCCCAGGAGTCTTCAGGATGGGAGGAGGGGCTTTCTCAGCTAAGCACACTTTAATGCATGCTTTAGCTAAGGGAAGATGGATTCTAGGAAGTAAATGCTACAGGAATCATTTTCCCTTGCTCAAGATGACCATGGCCAGAAATGCAAGGGGGTATTTTTTTCAAAGTGATTTCTCAGCAAAATAAAGCATGGAGACATGGGTTGAAGAGGGAGTTTACTTTGAATATTAAAAATGAATAAAATTGTGTTTTTGGTTTGTGGTGTTCAAATACAGTGTTGTTTCACTTTAACCACTTGCCGACTGCCGACAGTAATCCTACTGCGGCAGTGCGGCTCCCCTGGGTCCAGCGACGTAGACCTAGTGGTCTCGGCGGCACGCGGGCGCTGCCAGGGCTCGCTCCCACTGTATTTGGACACAGTGAGAGTCGGGCCGGAGGAGGAGAGGCCTCTCTTCCCTTATCATCGGGGAAAGTGTGAGAAGAACTGCCTGCTTATGTAAGCAAAGCAGGCAGATCTTCTCAGTGACAGACAGGAGGAGATCACAGGATTCAGCATAGCTGAACCTGCGATCTCTGTCTGTGTCACTGAACCCCCCCCCCCCACACGTCAGTAAGCACGAGGCACATATTTAACCCTTTGATCACCCATAGGGTTAACCCCTTCCCTGCCAGTGTCATTATTACAGTAACAATGCATATTTATAGCACAGATTACTGTAGTAATGTCACTGGTCCCCCCAAAAGTGACAAAAATGTCAGTTAGGGGTCCGATCTGTCCGTCACAATGCCGCAGTCCCGCAAAAAATCACAGATCGCCGCCATTACTAGTAAAAAATAAATAAAAATTACAAATCTTTCCCCTAGTTTGTAGACGTGATAACTTTTGTGCAAACCAAACAAAATACGCTTATTGCAATTTTTTTTTTTACCAAAAATATGAAGCAGAAAACAAATTGGCCTGAAATTTTAAAAAATTGTGATTTTATTTTATTTTTTTGGGGGGGGGGGGATGTCATATAGCAGAATGTGAAAAATATTGTTTTTTTTTTTTCAAAATTGTCGTACTTTTATTGTTTATAGTACCACCAAAAGAAAGCTCTATTTGTGGGAAAAAAAGGAGGTTAGTTTTATTTGGGTACAGCGTGGCATGACCGTGCAATTGTCCGTTAAAGTAACGCAGTGCCTAATCGCAAAATAGGACCTGGTCAGGAAGGGGGTCAAATCTTCCAGGCTTAAAGTGGGTAAAGTGTTAGTTCACCCTTACAGAAAAAATGAAAAGATGGTCTAACACCGTACTCCTTTCCCAACCCCCTGGTCCCCGCTGTACTTACCTTCTGAGATTCTGAGCTGTCAGTGCCCATGCAACCGATGGAGCAGGGAAATCCCAAATCTCCTCCCCCTTCTCTGTGCAGCATTTTTGGAACAGACCAGAGTGATTCTGATTGGTGAGGGTCTGCACGGTGAATCTGATGAATCTGGTTAACTCTGATCTGCCCTGGAAGTGCTGCACAGAGAAGAGGTAGAAGAGCGGGGATTTCAAATCCCCAGGCCGCTAGACCAGCTGTGTGAGCAGTAACAGTTTAGCAACCCCAGAGGTAAGTTGGATAGTGGGGATAAGTGTAGGGGTGGGGGGGTGGAGAGTATGTACATAGTTATTTTACCTTTTCATTTTTATTTTCTGTAAAGGTGAAATTACCCTTTAAATACACTCCCTTTCTGCAATTATCAAAAGCAAAAAAAAAATACATTATAGGAGGGATGCTTTTTTTTTTTGCAGAGCGCAGCCTGAACTTTTGCATTCTTGGCCTAGACCAGAATGACATCCCCCCCCCCCCCATCCAAAGCCTCCTGGGATATCCATGCCAGGGGCTGTGCAGAACCCACTGTGCATGTGCAATGAGCATCAACAGAAGGCCGGTTGTTAGGACCCAGGAGAGATACCCAGCCTCCTGATGACATCAGAAAGAAGATGCCAGCATGGGTCCCAAAGTGTGGCAGCTCACAGTGGGACTTTGCTGGATTTGTCAAGTGAGTATCAGGGGGAGTATCAGGGTTGCCAACCATCAGTAAATTTACTGACAGTTTGTCAAAATCTGTGATTTTTACAATTGTATGTAAATATCAGGGGCTGATAATTTGTCATGCTGTGTTATGTCAGAATATTTATACTGCTCTGAATATAACAGTGTCTATTTATGTAAATAAGCAGAGATCTGTAAGGTAGGAGAATCTCAACTTATTTCCACAAATCAATATGTAACAACTTTTTAATCGATTAATTTCTTTTTAACAGCATATACCAATCTTAATGAATACAGTCTACAGTAGGGAATATACAAGAATATTTATTCACAAGACATGTATTCACAATAAATGATTAGACTTTAGGTAACACAAAGAGATAACTTTACATAAAATACAAACTTAAAAACAATAAATGCAATGTGATATGTAGCTCAATGATAAAATTAAAAATAAAGCAAGATTATGTTTTCCCCAGGTATAGTAGACACCATAGATAAGTGTTCTATATAAACAGACCACAATTGTCTGCGAATTACGCAGCCAACAGTCACTCTGCTGCAGTTGGAGTGAGAATAGGCTATGCAAAAGGGGAGACTAATACGCTAATATAGCGCTAAATCTGATATTAATAAAAATTTATAAAAACAAAAATCAGTTTTTAGAGAAAAAAATCAAATATGGTTAATACGGCTGGGATTGTAATCTTATTACCCTTAAATATGAAATTTAAAACATATAAGGGAGGGAAATAAACAATAGTAAATAATATATTCAAATAAACAGCAAGGTATATTTACCACACTTAAGATGGCTGCTAGCTTCAAATGGTCGTTACCGGAGACCTTAAGATGGCTGCCTTCCCAAAATGGTGGACAGTTAGGGAGGAGTTTAGTTTGGCGTCCTTCAAAGTTTCAGATGAATGATGGAGCAAGATGGAGTATGTATAGATGAGTATATGTAATGATGTGAGTTGTGTGTGTGTTGTAAGTGTAATGAATGTTGTCGTAATGTGTGTGTGTCTCTCACATCTGGGGTTCCCTTTTTACAGTGTATTGAACAAAAGGACAGTAAAATTACCATAAGCCGAACCCAGAAGGAGAAACTTTATCCCCATTGGTTGGGATATTTTATCCATTAACTGGTGAGGTCATTGGGTGACACCTACTAATTATCCAGTATTTTGGATATTAAAATTAAATGATACGTTTTTCATTTAAGAATAATCATAAAAACAACACAAAAATCTGTCCATCTCTCATAGTACATACATGTCCATCTAATACCTCCATCATGTATCTTGGCAGGGATTAAATCTGGTAACACCATTTAATAAGAATATATTATTAATACAATATATATATTTATTGGAACTAACAGATTTTACCCAAAGACTGCATTTAGTAGTAGTCACCAAAGGGGGCAGTATTGTTTTACTGTTAGATTCAGTATATAGAATACAATAGTACCACTATTAACTGATAACCTATGACCTCTGGCTAGTGAAAAGCCTTAAATTATCAAAATCCTGTCAAATACGTCAGACATTGTGTCTAGGATGGAGGATCTATGTGGCCATAAAAACTTAGCAAACCTAAAAATGTTTCTAAAAAGAAGTAATTAGCTTCAAGACACATAAGTCCTTACACATAATAGAAAAGTATTCTAGTATATATATATATATATATATATATATATATATATATATATATATATATATATATATATATATATATATATATATAACATTGTATATTCCACTATATCAATAATAGAAATACAATGTATTATTGTTAATATACATTTTACATATGATGATGTTTTCTAAAACGTATTTTTAAATGACCCTTTAAAAAGAAATATACTGAACTATATTGTTCATTGTTATATACAGATAAGATTACAAACTGGACTGGCCATGGTGTCTGCTAATTGACTCTTATCTGATGAGATGTAAAAAGGCCTCATTATTTATTGCCAAAAGAAAAACAGAAACATCTGCTGAAATTATAAGACCCTTTTGTAAGAGACATTTTGTTCAAAAGAACATATACAGTGCATTGCGAAAGTATTCGGCCCCCCTTGAACTTTTCGACCTTTTGCCACATTTCAGGCTTCAAACATAAAGATATAAAACTGTAATTTTTTGTGAAGAATCAACAACAAGTGGGACACAATCATGAAGTGGAACGAAATTTATTGGATATTTCAAACTTTTTTAACAAATTAAAAACTGAAAAATTGGGCGTGCAAAATTATTCAGCCCCCTTAAGTTAATACTTTGTAGCGCCACCTTTTGCTGCGATTACAGTTGTAAGTCGCTTGGGGTATGTCTCTATCAGTTTTGCACATCAGTTTTCGCCCATTCCTCCTTGCAAAACAGCTCAAGCTCAGTGAGGTTGGATGGAGAGCGTTTGTGAACAGCAGTTTTCAGTTCTTTCAACAGATTCTCGATTGGATTCAGGTCTGGACTTTGACTTGGCCATTCTAACACCTGGATATGTTTATTTGTGAACCATTCCATTGTAGATTTTGCTTTATGTTTTGGATCATTGGCTTGTTGGAAGACAAATCTCCGTCCCAGTCTCAGGTCTTTTGCAGACTCCATCACGTTTTCTTCCAGAATGGTCCTGTATTTGACCCCATTCATCTTCCCATCGATTTTAACCATCTTACCTGTCCCTGCTGAAGAAAATCAGGCCCAAACCATGATGCTGCCACCACCATGTTTGACAGTGGGGATGGTGTGTTCAGGGTGATGAGCTATGTTGCTTTTACGACAAACATAACGTTTTGCATTGTTGCCAAAAAGTTTGATTTTGGTTTCATCTGACCAGAGCACCTTCTTCCACATGTTTGGTGTCTCCCAGGTGGCTTGTGGCAAACTTTAAACGACACTTTTTATGGATATCTTTAAGAAATGGCTTTCTTCTTGCCACTCTTCCATAAAGGCCAGATTTGTGCAGTGTACGACTGATTGTTGTCCTATGGACAGAGTCTCCCATCTCAGCTGTAGATCTCTGCAGTTCATCCAGAGTGATCATGGGCCTCTTGGCTGCATCTCTGATCAGTCTTCTCCTTGTATGAGCTGAAAGTTTAGAGGGACGGCCAGGTCTTCGTAGATTTGCAGTGGTCTGATACTCCTTCCATTTCAATATTATCGCTTGCACAGTGCTCCTTGGGATGTTTAAAGCTTAGGAAATCTTTTTGTATCCAAATCCGCTTTTAAACTTCTCCACAACAGTATCTCGGACCTGCCTGGTATGTTCCTTGTTCTTCATGATGCTCACTGCTCTTTAAACGGACCTCTGAGACTATCACAGTGCAGGTGCATTTATACATTGATTACACACAGATGGATTCTATTTATCATCATTAGTCATTTAGGTCAACATTGGATCATTCAGAGATCCTCACTGAACTTCTGGAGAGAGTTTGCTGCACTGAAAGTAAAGGGGCTAAATAATTTTGCACGCCCAATTTTTCAGTTTTTTTATTTGTTAACAAAGTTTGAAATATCCAATAAATTTCGTTCCACTTCATGATTGTGTCCCACTTGTTGATTCTTCACAAAAAATTACAGTTTTATATCTTTATGTTTGAAGCCTGAAATGTGGCAAAAGGTCGAAATGTTCAAGGGGGCCGAATACTTTTGCAACTGTATGAACTTTCAATCACCTCTATACAAGATGGAAGCTGTGCTGTTCAGAAACTATATATAGAACTGAATATACATGGCTTTTAAATATAATTCCATTTTCTTTTATTTAATCTCCCCAATAATCCTTACAGTTAACTTTTGTAAGTATAAACCAGTCAAGTTACTTTTTATGGGTATTGTCAGTGTTTCCATGTAATGTTTATACTGTTTAAATATTGATTGTCTTAACTTTTTAAAGTGAAAGTAAAGTTCCACACATTATGTTTACCTAAAGGAAAGCCTATAGGCTTACCTATAGGTAGTGTAAATATCTCCTAAATAGGCACTGTTTAGGAGAAATTTACATTGCATGCAGCCTGTGATGTCAAAATCAGCTAAGTTTCACAATGCTGAAAAGGAAACATAAAGGGGGAATCTATACCAAGTGAGTAATAGGAAATCAAGATGGGTGAAGATGGGAGCCTGCTGCGGCTCTGAGATCTTGGCGCGGGAGGACTTCCAACTCCAATAGGGTTTGCAGGGCGCTCATCTATATACATCCATCCAGAGCCCACTTGGCGGCAAGATATGGATTCCACATATAATATATATATATATATATATTTTTTTTTTACATTTCTTCAGTTACTTCCTGGTTTCCTGCCTAGGCAAATGCCTAGGCATCCCACCGGGATTGACCCGCCATCCATGTTTTCTCCAACTTTCCCAGAGAAATCACTTTGAAAATCACTCCACTAGCATTTTTGGCTGTGGCCATCTTGAGTAAGGGCAAAATATTAATGTAGCATTTACTTCCTGCCCTTAGCACAAGTATGCCTACAGAAGAGTGTGCTTAGATGAGAAAACCCCTCCTCCTCTCCTGAAGACTCCTGGGATGCATGACATCATTTGCCTAGGCAGGAAACCAGAAAGTAACTGAAGAAATTAAATATATATATAAATTATATGGGGAATCCATATCTTGCCGCCAAGTGAGCTCTTGATGAATGTATATAGATGAGCGCCCTGCGATCCCTATTGGAGTTGGATGCCCTGGGTTTGATTGCTACAAGCGCTATTGACCCTTGAGGTCAGGTTGTTCTGGTAAACAGATTAACTTTAGCGGTGGCAGATACTCCGATTGGTGGTGGATACTAAGTCAAGTCACAGATATTATCTTTGTGCTACTCTCTCACGTTTGAAGACTCACATGCCCAATATATGTTGGACTGTAACTGGTGTTTACAATATTTAATTTTTTATCACATTATTTTCAGCATCTCCATAAAGCTGGTCAGCAGAGGGAAGCATGAAGTGCTCTAGAATTTCCTGGTAGAGGGCTTTGGACTTGATAAAATACAGTGGATCAACATCAGCAGATGACATGGTTCCCCAAATCATCACTGACTATGGAAACTTCACACTGAACCTCATGCAACTTGGATTCTGTGTCTCTCCACTCTTCCTCCAGACTTTGGGACCTTGATTTCCAAATGAAATGCAAAATTTTCCACAGTCGGGGATTATTTGGGGAGCCATGGCATCTGCTGGTGTTGGCCCACTGTGTTTTATTAAGTCCAAAGTCAGCGCAGCCCTCTACCAGGAAATTCTAGAGCACTTCATTCTTCCCTCTGCTGACCAGCTTTATGGAGATGCTGATTTTATGTTCCAGCAGGACTTGGCACTTGCCCGCACTGCCAAAAGTATCAATACCTTATTTAATGATCATGGTATCACTGTGCTTGATTGGCCAACAAACTCGTCTGACCTAAACCCCATAGAGAATCTGTGGGATATTGTCAAGAGGAAGATGAGAGACACCAGACCCAACAATGCAGACGAGCTGAAGGCCACTATTAAAGCAACCTGGGCTTCTATAACACCTTAGCAGTGCCACAGGCTGATCGCCTCCATGCCATGTCGCATTGTTGCAGTAATTCATGCAAAAGGAGCCCCGACCAAGTATTGAGTGCATACTATACTGTACATGGACAGACTTTTCAGTAAGCTAACATTTCTGTATTAAAACTTTTTTTATTGGTCTTATGTAACATTCTAATTTTCCGAGATACTGAATTTTGGGGTGTCACTAGCTGTAAGCCATAATCATCAAAATTAAAAGAAAGAAATGGTTGAAATATATCACTGTGTGTAAAACATCTATATAAAATATACGAGTTTGTCCCGGTTCACACTACCGCGACTTGTCAGGCGACTTGGCCGCCTGACAATTCGTGATCCATTCAGTGCTATGGGACCCGTTCTAATAGGAGCGACTCAAGTCGCTCCAACTTAGAAAATAGTTCCTGCACTACTTTTGACCGAAGTCGGAGCGACTTGCATTGACTTCCATTATGTGAAGTCTGTGCAAGTCGCACCGAAGTCGCGGTGAACGGCGACTTCACTAGTCACCACCGAAGTCGGATCGCCATAGTGTGAACCGACACTTTCACTTTTTAAATTGAATTACTGAAACAAATTAACTTTTTGATGATATTCTAATTTTATGAGATGTACTTGTATATTTACAGTATATATCAGAATTTGAAACAGTAACACAAATCTGACAAGGGCTCTAACCCGTCACGTTTTGGCTTTGGATACACTTGAAATTGATTTTTCACTTCTAACCGTAATAAAGAGAAAAAATATATACAAAACCACTTTACAGTCCCTTTTAAACTCTTCTGCGCAGGTTGAGATTTTAGGTTCATTGGTCTAAAGGCCAAGAGAGGAAGCCCCGCCACATATACGGAAAGTGATTTTATCCTGCAGTTAACAGATTGTAGTGCCAGGATGCAGGTATCACGCATAGAGTAGGCGACAATCTCACAAATGAAATCTTTTTCCATGCACGCTCAACTGAACACAAATTAGGGAGCTTGTCATTCCTCATTTGAATTCAGAGGGCTAGAAGGATGCAAGTTTAGCAAGCATTCAAGGGGGTTAATGCACAGCTTTTGTTGTGCTCTCCACAGGCTCCTGGGCAAATCTCTTCAGAATGGAGTAGCATTTGAATAAGGATTATATCCGGATTTTGTGAAATAAATGATCCAACCATTTCAATAGCTCACTTCAATCCATCTCCTTATCTTCCCATTGATTAGATGGACTTCTCACCTGATGCGATAAAACCGTGGTGAGCGTTTCATAGGAAGAAGGAAAACTATTTTAGTTGGCGGAAGAAGCTATTTTATATTATGCAGAAAAGAGTATTTATGTTTTTGCCTATTTCTTTTGGTTACAGTTAGACGTTTCCAAAAATTTCTGGATTGGGGATGCTAAAGCCCTGTACATACGAGTAGAAGTTCGGCTGGGAAATTTCGTCCGACGACCGATCTGCCGATTTTCAGATTGTTAGTATGGTGCTTCCAACAACCGACTCCGACTTTTCGGCCGAAAAAATCCTGGTATGCAGGCTATATAATTTTTGTCGACCGTCAAAACACGTCCGATTTCCGTCTCATTAGTACAGATTTCGATGGGGAAAAATCTTATGAGCAAGACTAGGCATGCTCAGAGATGAAAGAACACAAAGGAAGCAATCCAACACATGACATCACTTCTGAAGTAAAATTCTGTCGTGCGGGAAAATTCGTGTGCAGTCTAGAGCACATTCCAACCAACAGACACCACTCTGGACAAAAGACGGACGACCGGTCGGCGGAAATTCGTTGCGTGTGTACGAGGCTTTAGATTTGAGGTTCGTTGGAAGCACAAGATCATAAGATGCTAGTCGTACATTCATAATCGCAACCCACTTTTCATATGGTTAAGTTGTGTGCCCAAAAATGTCTGTTGTCTGGCCATGTCCTTCTTCCATCTGAATTCCAAGGTGTTATAATAACGAAGGGTTTTCTTTCTTCAGGGGGTTCTACGTTGGCCACAGGTCCTTCTTCCAATCCCTAACAGCTATAAATTTGGGGTATCTATGTGGGAACCAATATAAGAGATATACCCACAGTTAAAGTGATTGGAAATGCTTGATTTTTTTTTTGTTTCTTAACCCCTTGATGCCGGCTGCACACATATATGTGGCCGCTCGGTGGGTGAGCTCGCTCCAAGCACGGCAGCTGGTGGGTACCGGAAAGCTACTGACGTATTCTAGCAATCAGGAAATTTTCAATCATGTGACCACTGTGACAGGCAGACATCACATAACCCAAATGCCCGTCTCCACCTCCTGGCTTTAGGAACCCTTAAAGGGCTGGAAGGCAGTCAGCAGGAAGGTGTTAAAATAACGATGATGTTATACTTACCAGCGCTGTGAAATGGTTTTGCACAGAGCAGATCTGGTCATCCTCTTCTCGGATCCCCTGTTGGCGCTCCTGGCTCCTCCTCCCTGCCAAGGACCCCAAGCCGCTTGCTATGGGGGAACTTGTGCATGCTTGCCCCCGAGCCCAGCTCTGTGTGTCCATTGACACAGAGAGAGTGGCTCAGTATAGCCCCCACCCCTATTCCTTCCTCACTGACTGTGAGCCAATGGCTCCTGCTGCTATGTCTGTGCCAATTAGAAGGGAGAGGGTTGAGAGAGCCTCTGCTCTCATGTAAATCACTGGATCAACATTGGCTTAGGTAGGTATAGGGGGAGGCTGGGGAAAGCTGCATGGAGAAGTTTTTTACCTTAATTTAGAGAATACAATAAAGTAAAAAACAAACTTCAGCCCATAGAACTTACTTTAAATTTCCACTATAGCAAAAAATATTGTATTCTGCTAAATGTATAGTGTAAGTATCAATAGTAAAATTGTATGCATATTCATTTTTTTTTTAATACTGTAATTGTATTGGACAATTACACTATTAAACAGAGGCACACTGCCACCTTCAGACTGCAGTGACAGCTGTGGGTTGAAGGAGAATTTTTTGAATAAAGCCTCCAGCCTGCATGTAATCACTTATGATCACCTGATTTGGACCAGTTCTCATTGATTTTTGTTTGTTAATTGAGAATGAAGCTGTCAGTGACAGCATGGTCAGACAGCTAGCAGCTGCACAGTTGATGGTAGGGATGGAAAGCCTAATTTAATCTTTAAGTCACCTGCTTAGTAGCTCATACATGGCTATGGGCACCTATGGGACAGTGCTGTCACCTGGAGTAATGCCCCGTACACACGTGCAGATTATCTGAAGACTTTTGTCTGCAGACTTACCAAAACCATATAATATGAGGTCAAACCTAAACACTTTCAATTTGTATGCAATCCGGCAGGCCCTTGCACTACATAGAAAAGGTAAGTCTGCAGACAAAAGTCTTCAGATAATCTGCACGTGTGTACGGGGCATTAGTCTCATACTCTTCCATATTCTGAAGTATTGAATATTGAATAGAGAGGGAGGTGAATGAATAAATAACTTCATTATATGGCCAAAAGTTTGTGAACATCTGACCATCACCCCTATTTGAGCTTGTTGGACATCCCGTTCCAAGACCATATCATGGAATACAGATGTTCTTACTGAAGAGTAATGTTATTGTACTAATAAAGATATTATAGACAATTTTGTGTTTCTAACAGCTTAGCAACAGCTTGGGGAAAAAGGCTTTTCTGTTCAAGCTTCATAAAGACATGTATCAGGGAAGGCATGTCTGTAATGCAGATGGAATCTCTTTAAACAGACTTCAGTGTGGGCACATTGCTGTTTGGTCTGCAGCTTCAGTGTGTTGTTCCTGATTCCATGTGACCTCTGATCCTGATCTGGTTTACATCTTACCTGCATTTGTCTGCTACCTGCCCCAACCTTGGCTTGTCTTTGGATTCTGCTTCTGTCTCCTGTTTCTGTTTGATTGATCTCCCATTGCAGACTTGGCTTGTTGCCCAACCACCCTGCTGTCTGCCGTCTATGCCTGATCTGCCCTACCGTTACCGACCAGGCTTGTCTGACACTGCATCTTGCTCATCCAGCCTGCTACAGCTCCTAGTCCAGCAAGCTCTGCATCCTGCTTCCAGCTGCTTACTACAGTCTACCCTCAGCCAAGCTCCGTGCTATCTCATCTACTACCTGCTTGCTCTGCTACCACATCTACCTGCTGACTGCTGCCACGCAGACTACTGGACTGATTACAGTTTAAGTCTCAATGTGTAGTATGCATTGCCTAACCTAACAATGAAGCCCTCTAACGGCCCTCTAACGGCGTGCTGTCACAGCTTATGGCGCTTCCAACTTCACCCGGGCTTCGGCTATCTGATTGGCTGAGCTTGTGATGATTTACGGCACAGCTCTAAAGGAATGGCACAGGCAGGGCCCGTGCTTTCACTAGGCAAACTAGGCAGCCGCCTAGGGCGCATTGCAACCTAGGGGCGCAGCCATGAGTCGGCACTCTCTGTCCATCATGAATGTTCCTTGTGAGCTGAGGGGAGGGGGCGGCAGGGGGGAGGAAGAATGGACAGAGGAAGATGCCAGGTGTCTGGGGCAGTGGCTGAACTACCAGGCCCTGGCTTTCCACCTCTGTTGGGGGGGGGGGGGGGCAAGAGGCAGCAAGGGAGCCCACAGGAGTGCTGCCTGCATGATGATCCTCTTTGGCTGGAGCGTGGTGTAAACCCTGGGCAGTAAGTGACTCTCTGCACTGAACTGGTAGGCAGCCGTTCATTTCCCTGGGTCGGTATTAAGCAGGAAGCGGAGGAGAGCTGAACCTGTCCCCAAGCTTGGCACT
This sequence comes from Pelophylax lessonae, assembly GCF_965119305.1. Classification (NCBI taxonomy): domain Eukaryota; kingdom Metazoa; phylum Chordata; class Amphibia; order Anura; family Ranidae; genus Pelophylax; species Pelophylax lessonae. The sequence continues at coordinate 22,269,539 of NC_138774.1, forward strand.
GGAGGGCGGCACTTTTACTGGAGCAGAAACGATGAGGCACCGGAATGGTCTGAGGAGGTTGGGGATTAGGGACGTGCAGGGTTTTCTGACTGCTGCTTCTCCCTTCACCAGGAGCCGGTTGGAGCTGTGTTGAGCACTGTGGTCCAGGAGAGGAGCATCCTAGGAGAAGGAATCAGCAGGATCATGGTGAAGGAGGGCAGAGTGCAGGTCACTCTCTTCATACCGCCCAGTGAGTGTCCCCAGAACAGGGGATCAGGGTCCCTGGGTGTGACATGGAGGTTCCCTGGTGTGAAAGGGAATCAGGGTCACCAGGTGTGCCATGGGGGATAGGGGGTCACCGGGTGTAACAGGGTTTCGGGGTCATCAGGTGTGCCATGAGGAATTGGGGTCCCTGGGTGTGCCATGGGGGATTGAGGTCCCCAGATGTGACATGGAGGAACATCAGGGTCCCCAGGTGTGACATGGAAAAACATCAGGGTCTCTGGGTGTGACATGAAGGATCATCAGGGTCCCTTGGTGTGGCATAGAGGGACATTAGGGTCCCCAGGTGTGACATGGAGGAATATGGGGGTCACTGGGTATGACAGCATAACATAGAGGAGCCATCAGATTAGGGTCATTGGGTATGACATAAAGGAGTTTTTAACCCCTTCCCTTTTTATTTTATTTTTTTAGTAGTAGCTGGTCCTGCCTAGGGCGTAAAATAGTCTAGCACCGGCCCTGGGCACAGGTATGCTGTTCCTTCAGAGTGCATGCTCGGGTGACGTCACAGGCTGCATCTAAATTAAATATCTCCTAAGTGGTGCACGTTTAGGACATATATACTGTACCTATAGGTAAGCCTTATTATAGGCTTACCTATAGGTAAAAATCCTATATGGGAGTTTACCCCCACTTTAAAGAAAATCTTCACCCTCAGGAGAGACTTACTTCTTCTCCACCCCTCCTCCCCTCTGCTGCTAGAGTAGAGCTGTATTTTTTGGTTGTTTGTTTTTTCATTAAAAAATTGAGCCCCCCCACAAACACACACACACACATCATTCCCCTAGGTGAACCATATGAACTCTCCTCCCTCTACCTCCTGGAATATGCATTTCACATATCCCCGAAGGCATAACACTTCATGCGGAATAGAGGACTGGGACATGCCTAGCACTGCATCATCAGGAGGTGCGCCAGCTAACCAGAAAGAGCTGGCAGGCCTCTTGATGATGTAACGATCAACATGGCGGCGCTGGACCAAGAGGTGGCAGAATACAAAAGGATCTTAGCGGGAAAATGCTGGATCCTCTGGGTTGGTGAGTATAAGAAATGTGGCTTCTGGACCTACCAGTAAGTGGGGAAAGGTGGGTAGATCTGCTTTAAATTTAAATGCATATTGTGAGCCAGGTCTTCTTCTCCAATATCCTGGCCTCCCAAATACTCATTTGGCTGAATAGGCAAAAATTCCCACAGAGACACTCCTAAAATTTGTAGAAAGCCTTCCTAGAAAAGTAGAGGCTGTTATAAGGAAAAAATAAGGTTGAGAGCAACTACATGTTACTACGTATGGTTTTGGAATAAGATGCCCAACAAGCTCCTAGAGATGTGATGGTCATGGGTCCACAACATTCCAATATATAGTGAAGTTGCTAGCTCTAAAGAAAATTGTGCAATGATAGTCTAATGTGCTTTAGATTTTAACTTAATGGACCACACTAAAAATATGATGAATGTAATGAGAATTTCATCCAACCCTCTAAATAGCTAGAATAGTTTCTTCTTGGACTACAGCAGAAGAGCAAGGTGGAAGATTAATGTCACTAATTAAGGCTGACAGATTTTAATGTTTTGATTTTAAATAAGTTTATAATCCGTTGTGAGCTGCATAAGAATATAGTGCAATCATACATCTGAAATGTTAAAGCCACAACTCAATATTAATGGCCATATTTTTGGATTAAGATGTCCAACAAGTTCATATAATTTGAAAGTCAGGTGTCCACCGACCCTTATCTACATAGTGTATAGACGCTGAGAGGTGGGGGAATACACCTGAATGAGCAAAGAATAGATTTATTTAACCACTTTACCACCGGAGGATTTTGCTGTCTTATGTCTGGGCCACGATTTGGCACTGTGCGAATTTAACTGACAATTGCACGGTCATGCAACGCCGTACCCAAACGAAATTTACGTCCTTTTTTTCCCACAAACAGAGCTTTCTTTTGGTGGTATTTGACCACCTATGCGATTTTTACTTTTTGGGCTATAAACAAAAAAGGGCAACAATTTTGAAAAAATAACAATATTTTTCAAATTTTTTTTTATATGAAATTCCCCCCCCCAAAAAAATTTAAAAATCAAAATTTTTTATCATTTTAGGCCAATTTGTTTTCTGCTACATATTTTTGGTAAAAAAAATCGCAATAAGCGTATTTTGATTGGTTTGCGCAAAAGTTATTGCGTTTACTAACTAAGGGAAAGATTTCTGTCGTTTTTTGTTTTTAACGAGTAATGGCGGCGATCTGCAGTTTTTTTTTGCGGGACTGCGACATTGCGGCGGACAGATCGGACCCTTTACTGACATTTTTGACACATTTGGGGGTACCAGTGACATTTCTACAGTAATCAGTGCTATACATATGCACTGTTTCTGTAAAAATGACACTGGCAGGGAAGGGGTTAATTTTTATTGGTGATCAAGGGGTTAATGTATGCCTGGTGCTTACTGACGTGTGTGGGGGGAGGGGACTATGTGACACAAGGACAGATCGCAGGTTCAGCTATGCTGAACCCTGCAATCTGACCCTGCCTGTCACTTAGGAGATCCACCCGCTTTGTTTACACAAGCAGGCAGATCTCCACACTCGATTCCCCGATGATCGGGGAAGAGCAGCGGCTCCTCCCCTGGCCTGACTCCAGCTGTGACTGAATGCAGCGGGAGCGAGCCTCCGGCGGCGCGCGCGCGCCGCCGAGAGATGGGAATGTCTGGCGACGTACGTCTACGTCGCCAGACGTTATCGAGCCACTTTGCCGCAGTAAAGCTCTAGTGAGCAGCGGCAAAGTGGTTAAAGCTTGTCAGAAGGTGCATGCTATTTTCTGTTAACCTTGTCCCTTAAAGTAAAACTCAAATTTTATTTAAAAAAAAATCTCTGCAGGTCTATTGTGCATTGCAAGGGACTTAGCAAACATCATTTTAAATGTGTGCCTGCTTTCATCCTCTGGTTATTCTTTACTGACTTAAAGTGGAGTTCCGGCCACAAAATCGACATAATCGATTTTGGGCCATCCGCTTGCTCTTGGTCACCTGAAAAACAAATGGATAGTTACGATTTATTTTTTTTGTTTACTTACCTTGTTATTGAAGAAAATATACTCACCTTTCTTCAACTTCCTCCCTCTGCGGCCGCGGCCCGCGCCGTCACTTCCTCTTTGCATTTATTCCTGGGAGCTGAACGCCATCGCTCCCAGAAATCAATGCGCCTGCACCGGCCCCGCTCGTCACTTCCAGTGCGGCGCCTCATTCCCTGCTAAACAGCTTCTAGGCATGCCCAGAAGCTGTGGAGGGATGACGTGCCCACACCGGAAGTGACGAGCGGGGCCGGAGCAGGCGCATTCTGGGAGACGAGGACACGGAAGAGGACGCAGAAGAGGACGCGCTGGCTTCAGCTGCCCACATCCGAGATGGCAGCGCTGGAGAAGAAATTTTCAAGCTAAGTATTTATTCTAAAAGGTAAGTGCGACCCGGGACAGTACAGAGGCTATCCATTGTGTAATGCACTAGCCCTGACTGTCCCAGGGGTATTTTTAGCTAAATTTCACCCCCGCGTCCGGAACTCCGCTTTAAAGACTAAGGTCGTCTTTTGCTTAAAATTGATTATGCAGCCAAGGTGCCCCAGTATCTGCTTTTAAAAATATATTGCATAGTGGGGGTTCCATACCTGTAGTCCTTTTGCGTCACCCCTGAAGACTGGGCAGAAAACTCCCAATATATTTGCATTCCCCATCAAGCCTTCTTACTAGAGCAGAAAAAAGTTGCATGCAAGGAGTGCCAGACCAAAAGATAAAAGAGTCTACATAAATGTATTGGTATTGTGCTAAAAGACATCCAACGTGTTTTAGGGGTCAAATGAACTCCCCCTATAACAAAGCTACAACAAAGCATAATATACTGTCAATATAATTGTGACTGATAAAATCATGAGCCCAACCATCATAACACATCATGGATAACATAAAAAATCTGGATGTTTTATGATGTTTAGGCTCGTAATTTTATCAATCACAATTATATTTACATTGTATAAGTCTGGCCAGAAGTGGTCTTCATGGAAGATTTGTGGTCAAAAAGTCATACCTCTCATGTGTGCAGCACTAGCCCCACAGGAGCTGTCGGTAACTCTGACAAGGATGTGTAATGCCTCGTACACACTCAACGATTATTGGCCGGGAATTTTCGGCTAACGTCCAATCGGCCGATTTTTGGCTTGTTAGTATGATGCTTTCGACAACCGACTCCGACTTTTCGGCTGAAAAAAATCTGGTGTGCAGGCTATAAAATTTTTGTTGGCCGTCAACACAACGGCCGATTTTCCGTCAGTCAGTACAGATTTCGGCAGACAAAAATCTGATGAGCAAGACTGGGCATGCTCAGAGAAGAAAAAACACACGGAAAGTAAACCAGCACATGACATCACTTCTGAAGTAGATTTTTGTTGGCCGAAAAAATTTGTGTGCAGTCTAGGCACATTCCAACCAACAAAACACCACTCTGGACAAAAGTCGGACGATCGGTCGGCCGATAATCGTTGCGTGTGTACGAGGCATAAGTCTCTTCCACAAGTAGTGGTGTCAGCTGTGAGAGTTGATATTTTTAAAAGACTTCTGGACATGCATCTTAAAGAGCACAACATACAGGGATATGGGAAATGATTATCAACACTGACACACATACACCTACCCAGGTTGAACTGGATGGACAATTGTCTTTTTTCAACCTCACTTACATGTGTAATATGTAACTAATTGGCTCTCCCACTCCTGCACAGCCAGGCAACACACATTCTTCACCTTGCATCCAGACACAACAAGTCAGTCCCTTGGCTTGTTTTTGTTGTTTTTATTCGGGGGTAACAATTTATGGGGTTATGGGATGCCCAACTTGAATCAAAGAACAACGTTAGAGACAACTTCTTCCTTATGTACCGTACATCTCTAGATGTGTGTCTCATTCCTGAACACTGACGGTCTCTGGTTGAAAAGATGCAATCACCTCTTAAGGACTAGGAGTTCTCAGTCCTTTATAAAGTAGCACAAAATGTTGTAAGCTGCAATCCAGAGTACCTCCACCTCCTCTGCTCTATCCCAGCTCTACCAACTGCAGGAAATGCCAGCCCACCTGGTTGTTTCTCCACCAGGCCACTCAGCTGCTCCAGAGATCTACCAGGGCAAGGTAAAAGAAAGATTAAGCACAACACTGTCTTCTCGAAAGACCTGCTACATGTGGCAGTCCTTCCCCTTATTAGTCCCTGACCATGCTGATGTACACTGTCCTCCTTGCTCCCGCTGCCTCTTAAGAAAAGATTCCTTTCAAACTGCAAAACTGTCAGGATCCCCCCAAGCCAGCCCGAGGTAGAGCCGCCCCCCCAGCAGGGGTTCCCCCTCAAGGACCACAGACAGTCTCTTCAGCACTCTATCTCAATCTTCTACCCAAATCTCCTTTGCCAGCATGACTCCATATTTAAGGGCTGACTCAGACACCATGCCAGGCGCACTGCATGGGGATTGGCTCAGCTCTCCATAGCATGCAGATCAACCTTCCTGGCCTCCACCCTGCAGTTTCTAGACATTTCTCCAAACTTCCAGAGCCAGGCAGAGGCACCAGAGACCTGCCTGTATGAGCCATCCATCCCTGACCTGCAATAAACATTTGACCCAGATTCAAGACTCACAAGATAAACATAAGCCAAATCATAAATCTGCCTGCACTCACACTAGTAGCACACTAGAAGGTGCTACAAGTGGAACCAAAGCTTAGCGACTTAACTATGCAAAAAAAACATAGGACTGGGGTGCAGAAAAATCTGAGATATTTAGCTGTAGCAGGAGGCAGTTTGTTGACCGAAGGGCTGGAGAGCAGTACAACAATGAGTATCTGTAGGCAACAGTGAAGCATGGTGGAGTTTTTTTGCAAGTTTGGGGCTGATATCCTGCAAATGGAGTTGGAGATTTGGTCAGGATCAATGATGTCCTCAATGCTCAGAAATACAGGCAGATACTTATCCATCATGCCATACCATCAGGGAGGCGTGTGATTGGCCCCAAATGTATTCTGCAGCAGAACAACGACCCCAAACATACAGCCAATGTTATTAGGAACTATCTTCAGTGTAAAGAAGAACAAGGAGTCCTGGAAGTGATGGTTTGGCCCCCATAGAGCCCTGATATCAACGTCACGGAATCTGTCTGGGATTACATGAGGAGACAGAAGAATTTGAGGCAGTCAACATCTATAGGAGATCTGTGCTTAGTTCTCCAAGATGTTTGGGACAACCTACCTGCCGAGTTCCTTCAAAAACTGTTTGCAAGTGTACCTAGAAGAATTAATTCTGTTTTTAAGGGTGGTCACCCCAAATACTGATTTGATTTGGATTTCTCTTCTGTTTATTTACTTTCTATTTTGTTAATTGAAAAAAAAAAAAAAAAAACTACTTCTATTTCTGAAAGCTTTCCTAATTTACAGCATTTCTTCACATCTGCCTAAAACCTTTGCTCAGTGCTGTAGGTGCGCTAGGGACGGTTGATAAATATCGCTGATAGACAAAGTGTAATTGATGTATTCAGGGAATTTTTTCTTAGAGAATAGGTGCAGGAACTCCCCCCTTCTAAGTCACTTCTTGTTTCCGCCCCTACCCACCTCCAAGCACCATCCATTGGTTGCACCCTCCTCCCAGTATCGCCCCTTTTAGAGAATACAGAACCAAGTACCATTTTGTGGGGATAAGCAATTTGTATGGAATTTGTTAATAACAACAATAACAGCAGTAAAGTACAGCAGCGATAGACCCTTCCCAGAAACAAAAGATTCCCCCAGCAACAGTGCCTTAAGTGGGCCGTTATGCACTGGTACTCAGTACCGCCACTTTCAAATATGGCTCTTGAGCATTCCGCCACCTCTCCGTGCGCCTTAGAGTACCAGTACGCTCATTTTGGACATCTGCGCCCTCAATTGCCTCCCCCAACAATATTTCCCACTCCAGAGCCAGACCAGTCAGCACCAGTGAGTCCCCCTGCTCCAGAGTCCAAGCCCAGGCCAGGGGGGGGGGGGTGCTCTGTGGGGACCCTGATGTGGGGTGGGGGGGGGGGGGGATAAAATTTATAGGCTATAATAGATTACCGGCACCTCTTTTGGGCCTCTTAAAGCACTGCCCAGCAACAATGGACCCCGACAACAAAAGACCCTGGCAGCAACAACAGATTTCCTATGCAGCCAGCCCAGTATCAATAGACTCCCTCCCTCAACAGAAGATCCCTTCCAACAACAATTCACCCCTTAGCAACATAAGCTCAACCAGCAACAATAGACTTCTCTTCAGCAACAATAGACCTCCCAAGCAAAAATAGACTGCCATGGAAAAATATATGCCCTCCAGCAACAATAGATCCCCCAGAAGCCAGCAACAGTAGACTCCTCCCAACAGTAGATTTCTTACAGCAACAGTTGACCCCCAGCAACATAAGATCCCCCACAAGCAACAATAATAGACCTCCCCAGCAATAACAGACCACTATGCAAAAAATAGATCTTCTTCAGGAACAATAGATCCTCCAGAAGCCAGCATCAATGGACCCTTCAGCACACCCCAGCACCCCTTGCCATTACATACAGTCAGGGCTTTTTTTTTTTCAGTGGCAACAAGGAGGAACACAGTTTCGGCACCTCTATCACAGACTGTAGGTAATGGCAACGGGTGCTGGGGTGTGCTACAGGGTCTATTAATGCTGGCCGCGATGGGGTTTTTTCCAGCAGGAGGGGATCTATTTTGTAGTGGGGTCTAGTGTTGCTGAGGAGGTATGTTGTCGCTGGGGGGGGAACCCACTGTTGCCAGGGATGGGTCTTATATTGCTGGGGGGAGATCTACTGTTGAGGAAGGGATCTATTATTGCTGGCTGACAGAGAGTCTTTTGAAGCTAGCTGTGGGAGATCAATTGTTGCTAGGGGGGAGATTTTGTTGGGGGTGGTCCATTGTTGTTAGGGGGGTCTTGTTGCTCACGGGGGGCTAAATTTCTACAGTCTGCAGGGGATCTATTTTACTGCTTTTCTTGGTATCATTACCATATTCCATACAAATTACTTAGCATCACAAAATGATTCTTGGCTCTGTATTCTCTAAAAGGGCAGTACTTCGAGGTGGGTAAGGGGTGGAACCAATGAATGGTGCTCGGAGGTGGGTAGGGGCAGAGAAAAGGGGCGACTCAGAAAGGGGGGGGGGGTTCCTGCGCCTATTCTCTGAGAAAGAAAGCCCTGCATACAGTTCATTTAGTGCTGGAGGTGCCGGAACTGCGTTCCACCAAGTTACCGCTGAAAAAAAAAAGCCATTGAAGTATTAATAATTACAGACCTGCATCAATCTGTGTCTGCCTAGAGTTCAACTTTAAAATAGTTCATCAAACTATGGTCTACGTTCTTACAGGACTAAATTGTAACCATATAATTTCAGTGGTGCCTGGGAACTCAAAATTTCCCATGCCCGTTTCACTGTGAGAACTGATTGCTCTTGAGTTTTAGTGTAGAAAAGTCAGTGATTATTGCATTATGATGGTTTGGGTTGCTTGTGCTTTTTTTTTCTTTTAATCTTTCCTTTGCAATCCAGAAGGTGCATTGAAATTCTGGGAGGGTTGCAAAGCTTCACAATATAATGCAATCAAATCTCATCAATATTTCTGCCTGGACGAACCGTAACAGGCATGCTGCTGCTATCTTTCCACTTGTAGCAGCTCATTCTTGACTAGAAATGCAATTGATTTCATTGTTCCACTATCATTGGGAAAAAAGTGAATTACATAGTATGGAGGGAAAGTCACAGAATTCTTCAATTGTTTGTAGGTGTCATTAAAGTGGATGTGTGCTTGTGATAGCAAAGCAGAGCATGATGGGAAGGACGGCACAGCTGATCAATTTGTGATGCCTGAAGTAAGAGAAGAGACTTGAAAATCAAATAAATAGGTCTATTCTAGATGGCTTTCCCTACAGATAAAAACAATAGAGCAAATATACACGCAGTGCCCACTTTATGAGGCACACCTGGTATGAAATAAATAGGCAAAGGACAAATGATGTGGGGACAGTTTTATATATAAAGCATGAAGACGCAAGAATTTTAGTTTGATCAATAATTAGCATGGGGAAGATCAATTATCTAATCTACTTGATCATGTAATGATTGTTGATGGCAGATGTGGTTTCAGTCAACCAGAAACTGCTGACCACACACAACCATCAATAGATATTATTGAGAAAAAAAACCCCAAAAGCAACACTTCTGTTGCCAGCAAGTCCACAATAGGGATGATTGAACGGTTCGGGTCGACCATCGGTTCGACCCGAACATTGGGTGTTCGACAATTTGGCCGAATTCCAAACTTTTTGCAGTAAAAGTTCTGAATTCGGCCACCAGAACCGCCCAAAATGCAATGGGACAGGAACTGGGCCTTATGCCATGTCAGGGTGACCGTAATGTAGTTTAGGGTGAACTGATTCTGCCATGTCAGGATGACCGAACTCTTCCATGTCAGGGTGACCGTAGTGTAGTTTAGGGTGAACTGACTCTGCCATGTCAGGATGACCGAACTCTTCCATGTCAGGGTGACCGTAGTGTAGTTTAGGGTGAACTGACTCTGCCATGTCAGGGTGACCGTCATGTAGTTTATGGTGAACTGACTCCGCCATGTCAGGGTGACCGGACTCTGCCATGTCAGGGTGACCGTAGTGTAGTTTATGGTGAACTGACTCCGCCATGTCAGGGTGACCGGACTCTGCCATGTCAGGGTGGCCCCACTATGCAGATTCTGGGTTAGGGGTTTACATATATACATATATATATATATATCAAAAACGACAATTTTTAAGAACTTTTTTTTGCCTGATTCATAGTCCCTGGGACATGACCCAGAACCCTAGGCACTTTTTAGGGAAATTTATTGGGTTTTAGGGCTTCAAAATTGTGTTTTTTGATTCCAGAAGTTCGGGTCCCTTTGATTTCAATGGGGTTCTGGAATCCAAACCGAACTTTTGGGAAATTCGGGTGTTCTGGTCGAACCAAACTTTTCAAAAGTTCGATCATCCCTAGTCCACAATTGCTACAGAAGTGCTGTACAGAAGGCCATCTCTGAACATACAGCAATTCGAACCTTGAAGAGGAATGGCTACAGCTTTAGAAGTATATAACTACAGAGGATAGCGCACACATGCAAAAGAAATAACCATCAAATATAACAAGGCAACTAAGACCTGATCAAACTAAGTAAAAATGGGGATTTAGTCCCACCATATGGCCATATCGCGCTCAAGCCCACCACTACGTCAAAGTACCGCATTGTCAGTGGGTCCTACACTATCCATATGATGAAGGATAAATCCAACCTCTCTAAACCATTGGAGATACTAATGCCTCGTACACACGTGCAGATTGTCGGCCGAACGATCAGCCTTCTTTTGTACCCGGGCTGTCGTGTCTGTTGAAAAGTGCAAAAGACTGCACAAGAATTTTGTCCGCCGACTACAGAAGTGATTTATTGTGATGGTTAACTTTCCCTGTGTTTTTTCTTTTCTGAGCATGCCCAGTCTTGCAAATCTGCTGTCTGTCGGCCGAATTCTGTATTGACTGGCGAACAATCGGCCGCTCTGGTGTTGGCCAACAAAAATTTTAATGCTTGCACGACAGATTCTTTTTGGCCGAAAGAGCGCTGTCGGCTTTTGGAAGCATCATACTAACAAGCCGAAAATCGGCCGATCGTTCGGCGGTCGAACATTTTCGGCCGACAATCTGCACGTGTGTACGGGGCATTACTCCTTACATGGGAGAGATGAGCTTGAACTGCACTATAAGGGACTCTTCCTATATCTGCTTACCAGTGGACACTGACAACAAAGTACAGGTGTGGGAGGATGGGGTGCTCAACCCCAGAAGTCTGGTCAGGACCCTTTGCTTGTTTGTTATACATTCAGTGCTGACCAGACTCCTGGGGTTGAGCACCCCACCCTCCCAAACCTCTACTTTGTTGTCAGTGTCCACTGGTAAGCAGATATAGGAGGAGTCCCTTATAGTGCATGAGACAAACAAAAATAAAAATTCCCAGTTCAATTTGCTAACCAGTTTGCTTACCAACCAAATTAGCCTGTCTAACAGTTTGCGTCAAAACAGGGGTTTAGTTAGCACACATTTGCAAATGCATGTGTAAGCTGCAGAGCCACTCCACGGCACTCTGTAATACCTGCAGTCCTAACTCTAGTAAATGTATGAGAGCCTCCACAGTGGAAGCACATGCAAGCTAATGGATAGATAGGGGGCTGGGGCTTCCACTGTGAAGGCTCTCATAAATTTACTAGAGTTAGGACTTCAGGTAATACAGGGAGCCGTGGAGTGGCCCTGCAGCTTACACATGCGTTTGCAAATGTGTGCTAACTAAACCCCTGTTTTGACGCAAACTGTTAGACAGGTTAATTTGGTTGGTAAGCAAACTGGTTAGCAAGTTGAACTGGGAATTTTTATTTTTGTTTGTCTCATGTGCGTTGCCTTTCCATGTGTTCTTTGCTATGAAGGCCAGTTAAAGGAGGGAGCAGAGGCCATTTCTTTGTCCTTTATAGTGCAGTTCAAGCACATCTTTCCCATGTAAGGAGTAAGTATCTCCCATGGTTTAGAGTTTAGTCTTAGTTGCCTTAGTTGCCTTGTTATATTTGATGGCTATTTCTTTTGTATGTGTGCGCTATCCTCTGTAGTTATATATGTATATTGGTTTTCATAGCAGCACCAGCTTTAGAAATGCATGTTCTGGGTGTGCCCCCCCCCCCAACCTTTTGTTTGTTATACAGCTTTAGAAGACTACAGTGGGTCCCATACCTATTACAAATAGGAAAATTAGGCTAGACCAGACAAGGAAAACCAAAACTGTACTGAAGATTTGGTAAAAATGTTTTAATCTGATCAATCTTGATTTCCATAGCAGCAAGCAGAATGGTTGATTGATAATTTGGTGTAGAAATCATTGATTCTTTGGGGTCAAGAATTTTGGTTGTTAGATCAGCCACTTGCACGGGGAAAATAAATTATCTAATCTACTGACCATAGAATGATTGTTGATAACAGACATGGTTTCAGCCAACCGGAAATGTTGAACTTATGGGATTTTCACAACTTTACCATCTTTAGAGATCACTGGGAAAGACATCCAACTGGCACATACAAAAGCACCAGACCATTTTTTTGCGATTCATACTGTGTTACTTTAACGGAAAATTGTGTGGTTGTGCTAAAATAAAATTTATGTCCTTTTTTCCCACAAATAGAGCTTTCTATTGGTGGTATTTGATCACCTGTGCGATTTCTATTTTTTGCGCTATAAACAAAAAAAGAGTGACAATTTTGGAAAAAAAAAAAAACAATATGTTTCACTTTCTGCTATATAACATTCCCAAAAAAAAATGTAAAAATCAAAATTTTGCATCCTTTTAGGCCAATTTGTATTCTGCTACATCATTTTGGTAAAAAAAAATTGCAATAAGTGTATATTGATTGCTTTGAGCAAAAGTTATCGCATCTACTAACTAGAGGAAAGATTTATTTTATTTACTTTATTTTTTTCTTTTACTAGTAATGGCGGCGATTTGCAATTTTTAGCGGGACTGCGACATTGCGGCGGACAGATCGGACCCCTGACTGACATTTTTGACACTTTTGGGGGGACCAGTGACATTGCTACAGTAATCAGTGCTAAAAATATGCACTGTTACTGTACTAATGACACTTGCAGGGATAATGTGAGTCTAGGGGAGTGATTTCTAACTGTGTGGGGGAGGGACTTGTGAAATGACCATAGAGACATGTGTTCCTATATAGAAGGATCACAGGCGTTCTGTGATAATTTCAGAGAGAACAACGGTCTGCTGTGTTTACAACAGCTGGCCGTCCTTTTCTTTCAGCGGGGAGTGATCGCGGGTGCCTGGCGGCAATCGTGGCCACCGGTCCCATGGATCGGAATCCCCACTGCCTAGTGGGGGCCCAGCACCGTTCCCGCGAACTGACGTACCCATACATCGATTTGCGCAGCTGAGCCAGCCTCCCCCAGTATATGTGCGGCGGGCGGGCGGTCGGCAAGCGGTTAAAATGGAAAGTAAATGAACAGAAGAGAAATCCAAATCCAATCAATATTTGGTGTGACCTCCCCTTTGCCTTCAAACCAGCATCAATATTTCTAGGTACACTTGAACACAGTTTTTGAAGGAACTCGGCAGGTAGGTTGTTCCAAGCATCTTGGAGAACTAAGCACAGATCTCCTGTGGATGTTGGCTGCCTCAAATCCTTCTGTCTCTTCATGTCATCCCAGACACATTTCATGATGTTATGATCAGGGCTCTGTGGGGGCCAAACCATCACTTCCAGGACTCCATGTTCTTCTTTACACTGAAAATGTTTCCTAATGACATTGGCTGTATGTTTGGGTTCATTGTCCTGCTGTAGAATACATTTGGTGCCAATCACACGCCTCCCCGATGGTATGGCATGATGGAGAAGTATCTGCCTGTATTTCTCAGCATTGACAACACCATTGATCCTCATCACCAAATCTCCAACTCCATTTGCCGAAATGCAGCTCCAAACTTGCAAGGAATCTCCACCATGCTTCACGTTTGGCAATATAATGTAAATACTGTATAATAATACATAAAAAAAAACTTTAAATCCTGTGGCATCCAATGAGGAGGGAAAGGCTACCAGTCAGGGCCGGCCCTACCATGGGTCCCACTGGGTCCATTGGAGAAAGGCAGCAAATACACTCCCAAGATTTTTTTTGTACAGCAGTTTTTTGTGTCATCAGTTTGCAGTGTCTTATGGGTGGCATTTCCCCATCTCATACTACCGCCCATTGATGAGCATGAGGAGGTAGAGCGTCTCCTCCGGGGTACTTCCCTGTAAGGAACGCACGGTGAATTCCCGGGGGGCGTACGAGAACGTGCATGTGCAAATTCACTCGTTCTCGTTTAATGGCAAATGTGCGTTCGTAAATGCGCATGCGCGTACGCGCACGCGCACGCGCACACGCAATAGCATCACGATTTGGCGCCATACATGGCCTATATAAAGGTGACTGACACACTTGTTCCTTGCTGTCTTGTCTGCAGCTTTACCCGTTCTCCTGATCCTGAACCTGCTATATCCTGTTGACTTCCTGATTGATCTCCCGGCTTGTCCATTAATTTGTCTGCTTGCTTCCCCCCCTGACCTTGGCTTGTTCCTGTGACAACTCTCCTGCCTTATCCTTGTCGGCTTATCTGCTTCTGGTTCTGGACTTGTTCGCCTCCTGGTGGGGCGATCCTGGGGACCACGACCTGGTGTTGCATGCAGCAAAATCCATCCTCGCCATCAGAGGCTCTGGTGAAGACATGCTGTCACTTAGACTCCGCACCTCGGGCTAGCCTGTGTGTCTACCACCAGTGTGATCCGTCCGTGTTCCTGTTTTACTGGATCCCTCTAGGCTACCTCTGCACGTCAGTCTCAGCCACCGGCACCATTACATTCCCTCACGTGATCGTGGTGTGCGCAATGACCTCAGACTTCAGCTCACTCCATCTCACACAGGGCAGGATGGATCTTCTAGGGCAGTGGGCACTGCAGACACAAGAGTGACAGGAGGACTAAGGACAGACAGTGAGTATTTGGTGGACCAGTCCAGTGGGGAGTTATGGAAGAAGATAACAATATACATAATATGTTCTAAAGGTTATATTTATATAAAATATTGGATGTGGGGGCCTTTTCTAGAGCGTGATTGTTTTCTATTTTTTCATTCTTGGACCCAGGCAGCACAATGTCTTGGGCCAGCCCTGCTACCAGTTTCCATAGGCTGTGGCTTGTCTATTGGTAAAAATTGTGCAATAGATGGAGACGCAATGAAGTTCTGCTAACCAGCTTCAAAATTCTGTTTGCATAAAAAAGCAGAAACCTTCATCAGTTAGGTCGTGTGCCTTATAGGTCCCTCAAACCTTGACTTTCAAGTCTACCTTGCCTTATAAAAGCCTTCATTTTCCAACAAAGACAATGAGCCCCATTGCTTTGTGCATGAGATTTGTACATGCAGGCAGAGGCGGCGTAGAGCGATCTGTCTATTGCCAACGAAGGGACAATGTGAATTCAGGAAATATCAAGCAAATGTACTTTTCATTTTATTATGTATTTCACAAGCACTTGACATTATCTCTCCAGCAGAGACAAATCATGGCTGGGGTGTTATTTCAATAAATGCTGACCTTCAAAGTGTGATGAAAAATGACCTTAATGCCCCAATGTGTCAAGCACTAAAATAGCCAGAACATTTCAATAATACATCTATCCTAGCAAGGATAATGCCGCTACAAGTTTTATTGTTGCACCCAGGGACAAAACGTGGCAGCAACGTGCTACAATGTGACAAGTGTTAAGTGATTATTTTTTATTTTTTTACCTTTTAATGTAATAAGTTATGATAAGTTTTTAAAGCAGACAAAGAGAAAAATACCAGTAACCCCAAATAACAGGAA
This sequence comes from Pelophylax lessonae, assembly GCF_965119305.1. Taxonomy (NCBI): domain Eukaryota; kingdom Metazoa; phylum Chordata; class Amphibia; order Anura; family Ranidae; genus Pelophylax; species Pelophylax lessonae. The sequence goes on from NC_138774.1 coordinate 22,285,314, forward strand.
GTCATAGGCTTTCACTTAACCACTTAAGCCCCGGAAGATTTTACCCCCATTCCGACCAGGGGGTATTTTACGACTCGGCACTGCGTGACTTTAACTGATAATTGTGCGGTCATGCAATGTGGTACCCAAACGAAATTTACGTCCTTTTTTTCCCACAAACAGAGCTTTCTTTTGGTGGTATTTGATCACCTCTGCGCTTTTTATTTTTTGCGATATTAATAAAAAAAGAGCAAAAATTTTGCAAAAAAATGACATTTTCAACTTTGTCTTTTAAAAAATATCCAATATACTCAATTTATGTATTTTTTTTTGGCCAAAATATATTTAGCTACATGTCTTTGACAAAAAAAAATTCAATGAGCGTATTTTTATTGGTTTGCGCAAAAGTTATAGCGTCTACAAACTATGGTGTAAATACAGAAATTTACGCAGCTTTAATTTTTGACTGCCTATCTCATTTCATGAAGTGCTAAAATGGCAGGGCAGTACAAAACCCCCCCAAACTACCACTTTTTGGAAAGTAGACATCCTAAGGAATGTTCTGAGAGGCATGTTGAGCTCATTGAATATTTCATTTTTTTGTCACAGGTGTTTGAAAAATGACTAAAAATTTTTTTTTTTTTTTTTTTTTACACAAAGTTGTCATTGAAATGATATATTGCTCACACATGCCATGGGTATATGTGTAATTACACCCCAAAATATATTCTGCTGCTTCTCCTGAGTACAGGGATACCACATATGTGGGACTTTTTGGAAGCCTAGCTGTGTACGGGACCACAAAAACAAATCCCCACCATCAGAATTTCAAAGGGCGTACATTTTTCATTGCATTTTCTCACTACCTCTAACGGTTTAGGAGGCCCTGAAATGTCAAGATACCACAAAACCCCCCCAAATGACCCCATTTTGGAAAGTAGACACCCCAAGCTGTTTGCTAAGAGGCATGGTGAGTCCATGGAATATTTTATATTTTACCACAAGTTTTGGGAATATTACTATTTTTTTTTTTTATTTTTTTTTTTTACACAACGTTGTCACTAAAAGATAAAATTCTCACACATGACATGGGTATATGTGGAATTACACCCCAAAAAACATTCTGCCACTTCTCCTGAGTATGGGGATGCCCCATGTGTGAGACTTTTTGGGAGCCTAGCTGTGTACAGGACCGCGAAAACCAATCAACACTCCCAGGTTTTCTAATGGCGTAAATTGTGCATGTCACCTCTGCACTACCTGTCACAGTTTCGGAGGCCCTAAAATTCCAAGATAGCACAAACCCCCCCCAAATGACCCCATTTTGGAAAGTAGACACCCCAAGCTATTTGCTGAGAGGCATGGTGAGTCCATGGAATATTTTATATTCTGCCACAAGTTCCGGGAAATACATATATATATATTTTTATTTTTTTTTTTTTCACAAAGTTGTCAGTAAATGAAATATTGCTCACACATGCCATGGGTATATGTGAAATGACACCCCAAAATACATTCTGCTGCTTCTCCTGAGTACAGGGATACCCCATGTGTGAGACTTTTTTGCAGTCTAGCCGAGTACAGGTCCCCGAAAACCAGTCCCCGCTTTCAGGCTTTCCAAGGGCGTAAATTGTTGATTTCACTCCTGACTACCTATCACAGTTACGGAGGCCCTAAAATTCCAAGATAGCACAAAACCCCCCCAAATGACCCCATTTTGGAAAGTAGACACCCCAAGCTATTTGCTGAGAGGCATGGTGAGTCCATGGAATATTTTATATTTTGCCACAAGTTCCGGGAAATATATATATATATATATATTTTTTTTTTTTTCACAAAGTTGTCAGTAAATGAAATATTGCTCACACATGCCATGGGTATATGTGAAATGACACCCCAAAATACATTCTGCTGCTTCTCCTGAGTACAGGGATACCCCATGTGTGAGACTTTTTTGCAGTCTAGCCGAGTACAGGTCCCCGAAAACCAGTCCCCACTTTCAGGCTTTCCAAGGGCGTAAATTGTTGATTTCACTCCTGACTACCTATCACAGTTTCGGAGGCCCTAAAATTCCAAGATAGCACAAAACCCCCCCAAATGACCCCATTTTGGAAAGTAGACACCCCAAGCTATTTGCTGAGAGGCATGGTGAGTCCATGGAATATTTTATATTTTGCCACAAGTTCCGGGAAATATATATATATATATATTTTTTTTTTTTTTTACACAAAGTTGTCAGTAAATGATATATTGCTCACACATGCCATGGGTATATGTGAACTGACACCCCAAAATACATTCTGCTGCTTCTCCTGAGTATAGGGATACCCCATGTGTGAGACTTTTTTGCAGTCTAGCCGAGTACAGGACCCCGAAAACCAATCATCGCCTTCAGGCTTTCCAAGGGCGTAAATTGTTGATTTCACTCCTGACTACCTATCACAGTTTTGGAGGCCATGAAATGCCAAGACAGCACAACCCCCCCCCCCCCCAAATGACCCCTTTTCGGAAAGTAGACACCCTGAGCTATTTGCAGAGAGGCATGTTGAGTGTTTTGCAGATCTCACTTTTTGTCACAAAGTTTTGGAAATTGAAAAAAGAGGAACAAAAATGCATTTTCCTGTTTTTTCTTCATTTTCCAAAAAAAATTAGAGCTGCAAAATACTCACCATGCCTCTCAGCAAATAGATTGGAGTGTCTACTTTGCAAAATGGGGTCATTTGGGGGGGGTTTGTGCAATCTTGGCTTTTTATGGACTTCAAAACTGTGATAGGTAGTAAGGAGTGAGATCAACAATTTACGCCCTTAGAAAGCCTAAAGGTGCGCATTGGTTTTCCGGGTCCTGTACGCGGCTAGACTGGCAAAAAGTCTCACACATGGGGTATCATTGTACTCAGGAGAAGCAGCAGAATGTATTTTGGGGTGTCATTTCACATATACCCATGGCCTGTGTGAGCAATATATCATTTACTGACAACTTTGTGTAAAAAAATAAAAAAAAATAAAAAAAATTTTTTTCCTCGAAACTTGTGGCAAAATATAAACTATTCCATGGACTCACCATACTTCTCAGCCAGTAGCTTGGAGTGTCTACTTTGCAAAATGGGGTCATTTGGGGGGGTTTTGTGCCATCTTGAAATTTCAGGGCCTCTGAAACTGTGACAGGTAGTCAGGGGTAAAATCAGCAATTTACGCCATTAGAAAACCTGAAGATGTGGATTGGTTTTCGGGGGCGCGTACACAGCTAGGCTCCCAAAAAGTCTCACACATGTGGTATCCCTGTACTCAGGAGAAGCAAAAGAATGTATTTTGGGGTGTCATTTCACATATTCCCATGGCATGCATGAGCAATATATCATTTAGTGACAACTTTCTGTAAAAAAACAACAAAAAAAAAAAAAATAATAATTTTCCCGAAACTTGTGGCAAAATATAAAATACTCCATGGACTCACCATGCCTCTCAGAAAAAAGCTTTGGGTGTCTACTTTTCAAAAAGGGGTCATTAGGGGGGTGTTTGAACAGTTCCGGCATTTTATACTCAATCTTATCCACACATCACCCACTCTTCTAACCACTTGAAAACCAAGCCTTTTCTGTGCCTTTTTGTTTACATGAAAAAATATTTTTTTTTTACTAGAAAATTACTTTGAACCCCCAAACATTATATATTTTTTTAAAGCAGAGGCCCTATAGAATAAAATGGTGGATGTTGCAAATTTTTTTGTCACACGGTATTTGCGCACGGATTTTCCAAACGCAATTTTTGCGAAAAAAATACATTTTTTTAAATTTATTGCACAAATACACTATATAATTCCAATTTTTTTGGTAAAATTTAAAAGATGATCTTATGCCGAGTTCATAGACACCTAACATGACATGCTTTAAAAATTGCGCATGCCTGCGCAGCGACAAAAACGTATGTACATTTTTGAAAACCTTTAAAAGTCTCTACAGGTTACCACTTTAGACTTACAGAGGAGGTCTACTGCAAGAATTACTGCACTCGATCTGGCGATCGCGGCGATACCTCACATGCATGCTGCAATTGTGGTTTACATATGACACTAGACCACCGCTTGCATGCGCCATTGCGCGCAAGCACCGGGGGTAAGGGGGGGGGCTCAATTTTTTTTTTTTTTTTTCTTTTTTCTTTTGCTTTTTTATGTTATTTTGACACCTTTCCTTTAATTTTTTTTTTTTTTTTAAATCATTTTTATTGTTATCATAGTGAATTTAAATATCCCCTATGATAGCAATCTGTAGTGACAGGTACTCTTTTTAAAAAAAATTGGGGTCTTTTAGACTCTAGATCTCTCCTCTGACCTTAACGCATCTGACCACACCAAAATTGGTGTGATAAAATACTTTCCCAATTTCCCAATGGCCCTGTTTATTTCTGGCGAAACAGAAGTCATAAAATGCTCGTAGCCTCCGGCATCTTAGGCCATAGAGATGATTGGAGCCATTCTCATCTCCAATTAGCTCTATGGTTAGATAATTGAACCACCGGCTGCACTCTCGGGTTAACCGGTGGGACAGGAGAGCCAGAGAAAAACCATGGAAGGCTGCGGAAGGCGGCGGTGGGGGGGGGGGGAGGCCCCTCCCACTGCATGTAAAAGCAGTCTAGCGGCCAATTACCTGCTAGAATTGCTTTTACATGTAAGCCGACCGCTGGCTGTAAAAAACGATACCAAGATGATGCCTAAATCTGCAGGCATCATCCTGGTATAACCACTCAAAGTCCAGCAACGTACCAGTACATTGCTGGTCCTTGTTTGGCATATAGGTTTTTTTTTTTTTCATGCAGCCTGTGGGCTGAACGGAAAAAAAGAGAACCTATCAGAAATCAGCACAGGAATAATGCGTAGTATTACTCATCATTAACCGCCCAAACAACCACCCACTGAATTTAATGATGGGTATACACGACACTATCCACGTATACCAAAATAGGATTTTAACTGCAGTGCTGAAATCAGAAAATCACCACAGCTGCTATCAGCAAAGGTATCCATATATGCTGAGCGCAAACGCTGTTTGTGTCAGAATATATAAAATCAATGCGTGGTAGCCGACGAGGGACCTGCAAGAGAAACAGGTCACAAAAGAATGAAAAAACAAACAAAGGACATTGAAAAAAAGTATAGTAGGAAGGAGTAGAAGGACATATAAAATGACTGACAACAACAGTTTTTGGATCTTCATCATTAACCGCCCAAACAACCACCCACTGAATTTAATTAAGGGTATACACGGCGCTATCCACGTATACCAAAATAGGATTTTAACTGCAGTGCTGAAATCAGAAAATCACCACAGCTGCTATCAGCAAAGGTATCCATATATGCTGAGCGCAAACGCTGTTTGTGTCAGAATATATAAAATCAATGCGTGGTAGCCGACGAGGGACCTGCAAGAGAAACAGGTCACAAAAGAATGAAAAAACAAACAAAGGACATTGAAAAAAAGTATAGTAGGAAGGAGTAGAAGGACATATAAAATGACTGACAACAACAGTTTTTGGATCTTCATCATTAACCGCCCAAACAACCACCCACTGAATTTAATGATGGGTATACACGGCGCTATCCACGTATACCAAAATAGGATTTTAACTGCAGTGCTGAAATCAGAAAATCACCACAGCTGCTATCAGCAAAGGTATCCATATATGCTGAGCGCAAACGCTGTTTGTGTCAGAATATATAAAATCAATGCGTGGTAGCCGACGAGGGACCTGCAAGAGAAACAGGTCACAAAAGAATGAAAAAACAAACAAAGGACATTGAAAAAAAGTATAGTAGGAAGGAGTAGAAGGACATATAAAATTACTGACACCACAACAGTTTTTGGATCCTTTTATTTTTCTTTCTAACTGTTCCTTTACTTCTTGATTTGGGAGGGACTGCGATCATCTGCGATCTTCTCTTCCAGCTTGGGTCTCTCAAAATGTCGATGGACATCCAACATCCTTCGAGACCCTGTGTTTATGTGCCCTACACTGTGTCGTGCTGTACCCTACGCTAATAATCCACTAGTGTATGGTAGCGCTCGAAACATTCCCCGATGCAGAGACCAGGTTGGTCAGGACGTTTGGGACAATAATAACGGGTGTCACGCCTAAATCCGCGCTTGCTACAGACACGACATCTTCTTTGGGGCCATCTTTGGGTAGGGGTACTCGGGAGGACATGTGAAAAATGCCTCTCATGCAGCCGGCTCACTGCATCTGGAAGGGGAAGTTGGGCAGGCATGCCTCCTGGGTACAGGTAGGCAAGGATGATCTCTTCCTGGAATTCCCGGAAAGATCCAGTTCGTCCTGACGCCCTGTATAGGACAAAGGCGTTCAGCATAGCCAATTGGTATAGGTAAACAGACACTTTTTTGTACCAGCGTCTGGCTTTACGGGCAACTAAATACGGCGCCAAAAGCTGGTCGTTAAGGTCCACCCCTCCCATGTTAAGGTTATATTCGTGGACACAGAGGGGTTTCTCCACAACGCCAGTTGCCGTAGGAATTTGGATCGTCGTGTCTGGGTGAAGGGAGGACAGAACATAAACATCCCGTGTATCCTTCCACTTCACCGCAAGTAATTTGTCCGTTTTCAAGCAGGCTCTCGCCCCCCGACTAAGACGGGAATCTACAAGCCGTTGGGGGAAGCCCCGGCGATTAGGTCGCACGGTGCCACATGCGCCAATTTGTAAATCAAGAAGGTGACTAAATAGTGGCACGCTTGTATAAAAGTTGTCCACGTACAAATGGTACCCCTTTCCGGATAAGGGTGACACCAAGTCCCAAACGATCTTACCGCTGCTCCCTATGTAGTCTGGGCAGTTGGGGGGCTCCACACAGCTATCTTTTCCCTCATAGACCTGGAAACTAACTGTATAGCCTGTGGCCCTGTCACACAATTTATACAGTTTGACCCCGTACTTGGCACGCTTGCTGGGGAGGTACTGTTTCATAGCAAGGCGGCCAGTAAATTTAATCAGGGACTCGTCAACGCAGACAACTTGTTCGGGGGTAAACAAGGCTGCAAACCGCTGATTGAAGTGGTCTATGAGGGGCCGAATTTTGTGGAGCCGATCGTATGCAGGGTCTCCCCGAGGACGACAGAGTTCATTGTCGCTGAAATGCATAAATCGCAGAATTTGCTCGTATCTCGTCCTGGACATAGAGGCAGAGTACATGCGCATATGGTGAACTGGGCTAGTGGACCAATATAGCCGCAATTCACTCTGTTTAGTTATGCCCATGTGAAGGGAAAGGCCCAGAAAGATCTTAAATTCGGAAACCGTTATAGGTTTCCAGCCGAATTGTCTGGCAAGGTGTGAATTTGGGTTGGCGGCGATGAACTGTTGTGCATATAAATTTGATTGATCCACAATAGATCTGTAAAGATCTTCCGTGAAGAACAGCTCAAAAAAGTTCAGGGGCGTAAAACCAGCTGTCTCCACGTGGATTCCAGGTTGGGCGGTGAATGGGGGAAGTACTGGCGCTGTAGTATCAGTGGGTTGCCAATTAGGAAATGCCAGCGCATCAGGGAGGGCACTATGTGCTCTACGGGCCTGTCTTCGAATACGCGGTGGCTGCGGGCCACTACTTGTGCTAGCCACCGCACCAGCTTCAACTGCACTTAGGGGACTCGCCACGTCACCAGGTCTTACTGCAGTGCTGGTTGTACTAGGTCCAGGTTGTACTAGGCCGCTGGCGCTTGCCAGGTCGCCAGAAGGATGAGCGGCACTAGTACCCACACTCTGCTCCATACGAGCACCCTGCGATTCCTGCATCACAACAACTTCAGAATGGGGTCGGGTACGCCTGGGTCTAACAGGGACCCATCTGTCGTCGGAGCTATCTGTCAGGGAGCCGCTGCCGTCATCAGGTTCATATACTGACACTAATTCGGTCATTGTAGCTTCCCCTTCGCTATCAGATGACTCGGTCAGCATATAACTGAGAAGCTCTTCATCCCTGTACGAACGTTTGGTCATTTTGGTAACTAAATTTACTCGTACAGTGATGCGACTCACAGGTAATAAAAGCACCTGGTTGTCGAAGATTATTTCAAGCGCTACAAAAAAAACTGCTAATGCTAGCAGGGATCAGGCCTGACTCTGCTAACACAGCGGTTTTGTGTCTTGTGTTTTTTTGCAAGTGACAGTAATCTATTGATTACTACACTTGCCTGGGTGAAAGGGTTAAACGCAGGTGTTAAACGCAGGTGCTGGCCGGAATCAGTACTGATCGTGCAAACACCGCGTTTTGGGAACCCTAAACTATGGGGGCGCTAGTATAGTTCTGATCAGATCAGATATTGATCTGTTCAAACACTATACTAGAAATGGAAGTGTAGGTGCGTGCGTGCGTGCGTGCGTGTGTGGCAATCAAGGGGTTACTTCTAAACTATGCGCTGGGGATCTGGGGGGGGGTGGCGGGGACCCTAAACCTCCTTTGGGAAAGAAACTAGCTAGCTAGCGCAACCTCAAGTCACAATGACACCAATACAAAATACAGTAAAAACAGTATATTATGTGTGTATTAGTGCTAATGTGACAGAGGGTGTAGGGGTTAACGGGATGTGATCAGGGGGGGATCAGGGGTTTAAATCTTTATTGGAAGGGACTGGCGGGTATCCTAAGGATAAAAGGAACGGTGGCAAGCGCTAAACCTGGTCACAAGTCACACTTATACGGGTATATAGAAAATGCTATATACTGTATACAGTGTGCGTTGTGGCAGGGGGTGTAGGGGTGATCAGGAGGGGATCAGGGGATTAAATCTTTATTGGGCGGGTGGGGGGGACCCTAAACCTGCTTGGGACACAAACTTAGTCGCCTGCGCTAATTCTGATCACAATGACACTAATACAAAAATACAAAAACACAGTATATTACGTTTGTATTAGTGCTGATGTGACAGAGGGTGTAGGGGTTAACTAGCGGTGATCAGGGGGGGATCAGGTGGGATCAGGGGCTTAAATCTTTATTAGGGGGGGGTGGCGGGTAATTCAAGTGGAAAAAGGGGGGTCGCAAGCGCTAGACCTGACCACAAATCACACTTATACGGGTATATAGCAAAATGCTATATACTGTATACGGTGTGTGTTATGGCAGGGGGTGTAGGGGTGATCAGGGGGGGGTCAGGGGCTTAAATCTTTATTGGGCGGGTGGCGGGGACCCTAAACCTTCTTGGGACAGAAACTTAGTCGCCTGCGCTAATTCTGATCACAATGACACTAATACAAAAATACAATAACACCGTATATTGCGTTTGTATTAGTGCTGATGTGACAGAGGGTGTAGGGGTTAACGGCGGTGATCAGGGGGGGTTCAGGGGGATCAGTGGGTTAAATCTTTATTAGGGGGGGGTGGGGGGTAATTTGAGTGGAAAAGGGGGGGTCGCAAGGGCTACACCTGTTCACAAATCACACTTATACAGGTATATAGGTATATGCTATATGCTGTATATAGTGTGTGTTGTGTCAGGTGCTGTAGGGGTTAATTGGGGGGGCGATCGGGGGTGAAATGTGCCTATCTAACTGTGTGTGGGTGTGCTTGGTGCAGTACTCACAGTAAGATGTGCTCTCCTCTCACGCTGGATCCAAAAAGACCGTTGTGGGGGGAGGGCACATCTCCTCTAAGCCTGTGTTTACATTTCACAGGCTTAGAGGATGATCTGATTGGGCAGGACCGATCAACAGGTCCAGACCAAAAATGATTGGCCTGGACCTGATGACTGATCGGTTCTGAACCCAATCGAGTCATCATCGGCGGCGGGGACGCGCGGGAGCGCGCACAGGGCCGGCAAATTGTGCTGACGTAGGCCTACGTCAGTTTGCCTGGCCGGGGCTGAGTGCCGACGTAGATCGTCGTGCGCCGGTCGTAAAGTGGTTAAATGGAAACCACAGTATATATTCAGAGAGTATATTTTTCATATTTCTCTTTTATTCATTTTGAAAAAGTAACAATATCCACTTGACGATCGCCTAACTAGGAATTTACATTATGACTTTGATGATAAATAGTGGGGTTATGGCGGCAGCTAGATGCCATAATCCCGTGGCGTTTCGTCTCTTAGGACGACGGCTTTCAGAAAAAAAGTGATGCCTGTGGCGGATTCACTATGGGATCACTTTTAGAAGTAGCAAGAGAGGTGCCCGGTGCCCTCCCCCCCTCCCCCCCCCCTCCCCACTTCAGCCGCTTCCCAGGCTTAAATTACCGATCGCTGAGCCTCTAAACCATTCGGCATCTGCAGTATTTTCCATAGAGCTGTGGCCCTTTGCTTATTTCTATCGGGGCTTCGGGGCACTATTCTTCCCTCCAATAAAAGGCAGCATTATCTCCACTGACACCAAACATGGGCATAATTTATGGTACCAACAGTGGGTCATTCCTCCTGCTGACACCAATGATGGGACCCATTTCCTCCCACTGACACCAGCATTGGAGCACTATTCCTCCCACTGACACCAGCATTGGGGCACTATTCCTCCCACTGACATTAACAATGGGGTATAATCAGGGGAGGACTGGGCCAGGGGGTAGGGGGGCAATTGCCCCCTGGGCCACTCACATGTCCCATAAAAAGGCTGCACAGCTTCTGCCAAAGACATGCCTAAAGGATTCCTGGTGAAGAGAAGTAAAAAGTCCCTGCCGCTGACCTACTGAGATCGGGATGAAGACAAGGACAGAGCGCAGGCCTCCCCCCCCCCCCCCCCCCAGCATGGATGGTGTAAACTGTGTCTGAGCAGAGGCCGGTTCCATGCCCCACTGGAGACTCTCCTCCCCCGGCCAGCCCCAACCAAGCTGCCCCATCCCCCCCCCCCAACCACCCCTTGCTGGCCAGGTCGGGAACCCAGATTCGGTCGTAGCCAGTACCTGAAGTTGAGCTTCAGCTTGGAATGGAGGTTAGGAGGAGGCCAGGAAGAGGGAGAGTTGGAGGAGGCTGAGAGTTGCTGCACCATGGGCCTCTGGTTTGTACATGCCCCATGGGCCGAAAGTTGCCAGTCAGCCCCTGGGTATAATTTCTGACACAGACATTAACAATGGGGCACTATTCCTCCCACTGACACCAACTATGGAGCACTATTCCTCCCACTGACACCAACTATAGTGCACCATTTTTCCCAATGATACCAACTATAGGGCATTATTCCTCCCACTGATACCAATGATGGGGCACTATTCCTCTCACTGATACCAATGATGGGGCACTATTCCTCTCACTGATACCAATGATGGGGCACTATTCCTCCCACTGATACCAATAATGGGGCACTATTAATCCCACTGACACCAAGAATGGGGCATTAAGCTATGGCAAGGTGGCCACTACTCATCTCTATGCCCTTGGAAGACCGGAGTGACATCATACGTCACTACCGTTTTTTGGACCATTTAAATATGTTTTTTTTTTTGTTAAAGCAAAATATATGTTTTTTTTTTTTGTTTTTTGATCGTTTGCTTTTAAGGAATTTGGGGTCCTTGCGATAGCAAAAAAAACATCTTTTTTTTTTTTCTTTAAGGGGGCAGTTTAAAAATTTTAAAAAATTAATAAAATAAATGAAAAATAAAAAAAATTAAAATGCCCCGTTCCAGCATGCTCACACGCAGTATTGAATGCATATGTACATCATGCCTACATATGTAAACGGTGTTTGCACCACACAAGTCAGGTTTCACCGCAAACGTCTGAGCGAGAGAAATATTTTGATCTCTTCTGTAAACTGGTAACCTGTAGAAATTTTTAAAGCATCGCCTACAGAGATTTTTAGGTATCCTACTTTGGTGCCATTCCACCAGCGTGTGCAGTTTTAATGCATGACATGCTAGGCATCTATTTACTTGGTGTATCATCATCTTTGATATTATACAAAAAAACTGGGGTATACAGTATACTGTATTATGTTTTTTTTTTTTTTTTGTTTTTTTTTTTTAATTCATTAAAATTTATTTTTTCCCCAACAAATTGCTTAATAATAATGTTAAGTAATTTTCTACAAATAAATACAGATTTTGACTTGTAAACAACAAATGTCAGAAAAAGGCTGAGTCCTTAACCTCCCTGGCGGTATGATTATGTCTGGAATTACATACCAAAAGCGGTACAATTCTTTTCATGGAAATTTGGCGTTATGTATTATAGGCCTATAATTCTTAGTAATTACTGACTTAAACCTGACCAAAACAAGACTCTAGTAGACATCCCAGATGTGATAAATTTGAAACACAAACGCATGAATTATAATCGAATCAATAATATTATTTTATTATTTAATATATAATATATATAATAAAATTATATTATTGATTAGATTATAATTCATGCATTATATATTATATATAGATATGTGTGTGTGCATATATATATATATATATATATATATATATATATATATATATATATACCGGTGTATATATATATGCATGCATATATATATATATATATATATATATATATATATATATATATATATATATATATATATATATAAAATATAATATAAAGTGTGTTTTGTGTTTTGTGCAACGTTTTTTTTTTTTTTTTTTTTTTAATTTCCCTCCCTAGTTCCGCTCCCATGCAGCATTGCTGCTGCAGGGAACGGAACTAGGAAGTGATCGTACCGACGGAGGGACGGAGGAGCGGCGGGACTCTCGGCTGGCGGTCGCAGCAATGAGAGATCATCGCTGGATCGCCAGGATAAGGTAAGAGAACACCGCTGCGCTCTCTGCAATCCACCCCGAGCGTGACTCGGGGTTACCGCTCCTGCAATGAAAAATCAACCCCGAGTCACGCTCGGGATTACCGCTAAGGTGGTTAAATGGTTAAAAAGTACTAAAGAAAAGCAAACTGTAGGGTTCATGCACACTGCAACTCAAGAAAGAGCTGCTTTTACAGGCATTAGAGCTTTTATTTCAGCTTGAAGAATGTTGGAAAATGTAAGGTAATGCATTTGGGTGCCAGAAATACGAATGCAAGTTACTCACTAGGGGGAGAACCTCTGGGGGAATCTAAGATGGAAAAGGACCTGGGGGCAGGGCCAGATTAACGTAGGGGCTATTGGAGCTGCAGCTCCAGGCCCCTACCTTTATATAGGCCCCGGGTTGGCCATATTCACTGTTACCGCTCTTCTGTCACTTGTAAACACAGAAGTCTGGCTTCTATGCTCGCTTCCCCAGGCAGCTCCCTCAGAACCTCCCCACACAGCACGAAGGCCGGACAAGGAGGGACAGTTGCCGATGCATGGATGTGTTTATGGGCTTCAGAGACAGCATCCCATGTGGAATTAGGCATGCATGGCTGCACCCTTCCTCCTCTGGGTGCATGCCAAGGCACGGCCCTTAAGGCCCTTCAAAATCCTCAGCACCAAGCCCATGATGCTCTTAATCCGGCCCTGCCTGGGGGTCCTAGTAGATGACAAGCTTATCAATGACATGCAATGCCAAGCAGCTACAAGCAAAGCCAACAGAATACTGGCATGGATAAAAAAGGGGATTTACTCCAGAGATAAAACGATAATTCTCCCACTCTACAAGACTCTGGTCCGGCCACATCTGGAGTATTCCGTCCAGTTCTGGGCACCGGTCCTCAGGAAGGATGTGCTGGAACTGGAGAGAGTCCAGAGAAGGGCAACAAAAATAATTAGGGGAATGGAGGACATCAGCTATGAGGAAAGACTGCAAGCATTGAACGTATTCTCTCTGGAGAGGAGACACTTGAGGGGGGATATGATATCAATGTACAAATACTGTACTGGTGACCCTAGCATAGGGAACACATTTTTCAGCGAAAGGGAATACAATAAGACACGCGGCCATTAACTAAAATTAGAAGAGAAGCGGTTTAACCTTAAACTGCATAAAGGGTTCCCTTCCACAAGCAGTGCTTTCAGCAGGGAGCATCAAGTGTTTCAAAAAACTATTGGATGGGCACCTTAACCACTTTACCACCGGAGGATTTTGCTGTCTTACGTCCAGGCCACTTTTTGCGATTCAGCACTGTGCGACTTTAACTGACAATTGCGCGGTCATGCAACGCTGTACCCAAACGAAATTTACGTCCTTTTTTTTCCCACAAACAGAGCTTTCTTTTGGTGGTATTAGATCACCTGTGCGATTTTCATTTTTTGCGATATTAATATAAAAAGAGCAAAAATTTTGCGAAAAAATTTACATTTTCTACTTTGACAGTTAAAAAATATCCAATATATTCAATTTTTGTCATATATTTTGGCCAAAATGTATTTAGCTACATGTCTTTGACAAAAAAATTCTCAATGAGCGTATTTTTAACCGCTATAAGACCGGAAGATTTTACCCCATTCCTGACCAGGCCATATTTTGCGATTCGGCACTGCTTTACTTTAACGGACAATTGTGCGGTCGTGCGACGATGTACATAAATTAAATTTATGTCCTTTTTCCCCCCATAAGTAGAGCTTTCTTTTGGAGGTATTTGATCACCTGTGCGATTTTTACTTTTTGCGCTATAAATAAAAAAAGAGCGACAATTTTGAAAAAATAACAATATTTTTCACATTTTTTTATATGAAATTCCACCCCAAAAAAATGTAAAAATCTAAATTTTTTAACATTTTAGGCCAATTTGTTTTCTGCTACATATTTTTGGTAAAAAAAAATCGCAATAGGCGTATTTTGATTGGTTTGCGCAAAAGTTATCGCAGCTACCAACTACGGAAAATTTATGTCATTTTTATTGTTTTTTTTTTTTAACTAGTAATGGCGGCGATCTGCGATTTTTTTTTCGGGACTGCGACATTGCAGCAGACAGATCGGACCCCTGACTGACATTTTTGACAATTTTGGGGGTACCAGTGACATTACTACAGTAATCAGTGCTATAAATATGCACTTTTTCTGTAAAAATGACACTGGCAGGGAAGGGGTTAACTTTTATTGGTGATTAAGGGGTTAATGTATGCCTGGTGCTTACTGACGTGTGTGGGGGGAGGGGACTAAGTGACACAGGCACAGATCGCAGGTTCAGCTATGCTGAACCCTGCAATCTGTCACTGTCTGTCACTTAGGAGATCCGCCCGCTCTGTTTACACAAGTGGGCGGATCTCCACACTCGATCCCCGACGATCGGGGAAGAGTGGCGGTGATCACCGCCACTCCTCCCCTGGCCCGACTCCCGCTGTGACTGAAAACAGCGGGAGCGAGACTCCGGGCGGTGCGGACAAGGGGAGGAGTCCAGCGACGTAGATCTACGTCGCTGGACGATATCGTGCCACTTTGCCGCAGTACAGTCAACGTGAAAGGTCGGCAAGTGGTTAATGACCACAACTAGGGATGAGCTTTGAATTTGACTCGAACATTGGCTGTTTGCTTGTTTTTTGAATGATGAACAAATGGGCTTCTTCACTGGAACTTTGAGTTCCTGCATTATCATGGACTCTGACTTCTGATTCCAATGAATTACCTGCTGGCCAGGAGAATTGAACCCCACAGCTATCTCATTGCAAGCCTGGTATTCTACCACCTATGTCACCATTAAGCCTGCTTAAGCTGAATACACTCTCCCTAACTTTTATCTCATCCACTGTGTGTAGAGTGAAAAAGGAGTTAGTTAGGCAGGGAAAGTTTGTTCAGTCTAAGTGTGCTTGGAATTTTATTGTTAATAATACATTGCTGTCAGGGAGAGAAATGTTTTGCTTTTTACAGTTTGTTGAGATCAGATAGTGCAGTGTATACCACAAAGATATATATATATATATATATATATATATATATATATATATAGGCATTTCAGTTTATATCAGTATTGCTATAAAAAAAAAACAGCGTGGTGTCCCCCCCCCAGTCCATACCAGGCCCCTCGTTTTTTATCTACTTGTAAATGCGTTTTACCATCAAGTCCTTCCTGTTTCTATTTTTTTACTATTAAATGTCTTAAAGATACACACTATGTGAGTTTTTTTATTTTTTGAGTGTCTGGAAGAGAATTTCTTGCTGCTCTTACTGCTGGTGGTTACAGTATCCTATATAAGTGGATGATGTTGAAGGATTGAGCCATTGATCTTTGGATAATATACTGGTATAAAGTCCATCCACTTGCCGACCGCCCACAGTATATTTACTGCGGCAGTCAGCCTCTCCTGGGCAAACCGATGCATAGTACTAAGTCCCTCGCCCAGGAGCCTGTAGGAGGCGAGCGCGCGCTGCCGGAGGCGCGCTCCCGCCCCCGCTCGTTCATGGCCATCCCCGCGTGAGTGACCGGTGGCTCCGATGTCCGCCGGTCACTCGCGATCTCCCAGTGGAGAGGGAGAAAGGCAGACGGCTAATGTAAACAAAGCCGCCTGTCATTCTCCCTGATGTAAGTGCAGAGATCATACGATCCATCACTTCCGGTACGTGGAACGCACGCCGGGACCAAGGAGAGATCCCGAGCGCACACCGCCGCTAGGAAGGATTCCATATCTGCCTACATTCATTGTCTGCCTGAATTTAGGCTACTAAATGTGAGTTTTACTCTTGCTTCTACACATTAAAAGTTTATGTCGGAGTTACACTATTGTGAGCTTCTTTTCTCCACTTATGTGCATCGGGTCATTGAGAGTCACTGAAGGTTACAGATACCTTGTCCTTAAGGATTGCTATACCAGGTTCCTTACTGGGACACAAGCTCTGCTGACCCTTTTAGCTATATAGCTCAGGGGTCATCTCTGTCCAGTAAGTGAACACCCAAAGGGGGAGGATCGGCACTATTCACTGCACTGGATTGATGGCATGACTTTGCACTTTTCTCTTGGCACTCAAGCACTTTTTGGGACTTCTTTAGACTTTTGATGCTATTATTTATTTATTGGAATATTATTGCATATTTTGCATATACATTGGATTGGCACTATTTATATATTTATTGCAGTTTCACTTATTTATCACGTATTTATTTATTTATTTATCATTTATTTATTTATTTATTATTTAAGTAACCCCGAAGTGGGGGCACCATATGATTTTCTGCACATTTATTGCATGTTGCACTTTATTAGTTACTAATTTATGGTAATTTCATATATATATATTTATTCACTATTTAATACCTTGTTGCGCTGCAATTTGGCACTGCACATCGCGGCGGATATATCTGACAGTAAGTGACACTTTTTGGGGACCAGTGACACCAATACAGTGATCAGTGCTAAAAAAAAAAATGCACTGTCACTGTACTAATGACACTGGCAGGGAAGGGGTTAACATCAGGGGTGATCAAAGGGTTACGTGTGCTTCTAGGGAGTGCTTTCTAACTATGTGGGGGAGGTGCAGAAACACAAGATCTCCATTTTCCTCCATTTTCCTCCTTGACAGAACGGTGGTCTGCCTTATTTTCAGAAAATAAATCATTGTTTGGGGGTTCTAAGTAATTTCCAAATAAAAAAAAAAAGTTTCCTATTGTGTGTGGCATAAACATTTCTTTCTTTAAAAAAAAAAAAATCAAAAACATTTCTTTCTTTAAAAAAAAATAAAAATAAAAATAAATAATAATTATGATAATAATATTTCAATGTAAATAATTTGAATTTCAACCATAATTTCAGTTGTGAGGCATAAAAAAAAAAAAATGTATTTACCACCATTTTATTGTACAGGGCCATTGTTTTCAGAAAATATATTATTCTTTGGGGGTTCTAAGTAATTTCCAAATAATAAAAAAAAAAAACAGGTAAAGAGTAAAAAGGGGCTGCATTTAATAATCTGTTCAATTTGATGTTGCAAATGAAGTAACAAAACATTAAACTATTTGTGTTTTGATCATTCTCAGTTAAATTTTTTTCAAATAGTCAAATCAAAGAGGAAAATGCTTGCAACATTGTTTCAAAGTTTTCCTATTGTGTGTGGCATAAACATTTCTTTCTTAAAATAAATAGATAAATAATAATAGTTCAAGGAAAATAATTTGAATTTCAATCATAACTTCAGTTGCGAGACATAAAAAAAATGCAATTGCCACCATTTTTATTGTAGAGGGCCTCTGCTTTCAGAAAATATATTATTATTTGGGGGTTCTAAGTAATTTCCAAATCAAAATAAAAAAACAAGTAAAGAGTTGGGGCCTGCATTTAATAATCTGTTCAATTCAATCTTAAAATTAGGCTAAGTGTTAGGATCACGCTAAACTAATTTTTTTAGATCAACTCAAACTGCAACATTATTTTGAACTTGTTCTATTGTGTGTGGCATAAACATTTATTTAAAAAATAAAATAAAAATAATAATAATAATAATAATAATAATATTTCAAGGAAAATAATTTGCATTCCAACCATAATTTCAGTTGTGAGACATAAACAAATGTATTTACCACTATTTTATTGTACAGGGCCTCTGTTTTCAGAAAATATATTATTGTTTGGGGGTTATAAGTAATTTCCAAATAAAAAAAAAAAACAGGTAAATAGTAAAAAGAGGCTGTATTTAATAATCTGCTCAATTTGATGTGGCAAATTAAGTTACAAAACATTAAACTATTTGTGTTTTGATCATTCTCAGTTATATTTTTTTAAGTCAAATCAAAAAGGAAAATGCTTGCAACATTGTTTTGAAGTTTTCCTATTGTGTGGCATAAACATTTCTTCTTAAAAAAAAAATAAAATATATTTCAATGAACATAATTTGAATGTTAACAATAATTTCAGTAGTGAGACATAAAAAAATGTATTTACCACCATTTTATTGTACAGGGCCTTTGCTTTCAGAAAATATATTATTGTTTGGGGGTTCTAAGTAATTTCCAAATCAAAAGAAAAAAAAAAACAGGTAAAGAGTAAAAAGGGGCTGCATTTAAAATTCTGTTCAATTTGATGTTGCAAATGAAGTTACAAAACATTAAACTATTTGTGTTTTGATCATTCTCAGTTATATGTTTTTAAGTCAAATCAAAGAGGAAAATGCTTGCAACATTGTTTTAAAGTTTTCCTATTGTATGTGGCATAAACATTTCTTTCTTTAAAAAAAAAAAATAATATTTCAATGAAAATAATTTAAATTTCAATCATAATTTCAGTTGTGAGACATAAAAAATGCAGTTGCCACCATTTTATTGTACAGCGCCTTTGCTTTCAGAATATATATTATTGTTTGGGGGTTTTAAGAAATTTCCAAATCAAAAGAAAAAATAACAAAAACAAATAAAGAGTTGGGGCCCGCATTTAATAATCTGTTCAATTCAATGTTAAAATGAATTCAAGTATTTTGATCATTACATTTTTTAGGTCAACGCAAAGAGGAGAATGCTTGAAACATTGTTTTGAAGTGTTCCTACTGTGTGTGGTATAAACATTTCTTGCTTTAAAAAAGAAAAAAAAATAATATTATTTAAATGAAAATAATTTAAATTTCAATCATAGTTTCAGTTGTGAAACGTAAAAAAACTTCAATTGCCACCATTTTATTGTACAGGGCCTCTGTTTTCAGAAAATATATTATTGTTTGGGGGTTCTAAGTAATTTCCAAAAAAAAAAAAAATCAGGTAAAGAATTGGGGCCTGCATTCAATAATCTGTTCAATTCAATGTTAAAATTCAGTTAAGTGTTTTGATCATTACATTTTTTTAGGTCAACTCAAAGAGGAAAATGCTTGCAACATTGTTTTGATATTTTCCTATTGTGTGTGGTATAAAAATTTCTTTCTTTAAAAATACATAAATAAATAAATAAATCATAATATTATTTCAATTAAAATAATTTGAATTTCAACCATAAATTCAGTGATGAGACATAAAAAAAAATGAAATTGCCACTATTTTATTGTACAGGACCTCTGTTTTCAGAATATATTTTTATTGTTTGGGGGTTCTAATTAATTTCCAAATCAAAAGAAAAAAAAAAACAGGTAAAGAGTTGGGGCCTGCATTCAATAATCTGTTCAATTCAATGTTAAAATTCAGTTTTTTGATCATGCTAAATTACATTTTTTAGGTCAATTCAAAGGGAAAAATGCTTGCAACATTGTTTTAAAGTTTTCCTATTGTGTGTGGCATAAACATTTCTTTCTTTAAAAAAATAAAATAAAAATAAATCATAATATTATTTCAATGAAAATAATTTGAATTTCAACCACAATTTCAGTGGTGAGACGTAAAAAAATGCGATTGCCACCATTTTTATTGTACAGGGCCTTTGCTTCCAGAAAATATATTATTGTTTTGGGGGTTCCAAGTAATTTCCATTCAAAAGAAAAAAAAGTAAAGAGTTGGGGCCTGCATTCAATAATCTGTTCAATTCAATGTTAAAATGAATTCAAGTATTTTGATCATTACATATTTTAGGTCAACACAAAGAGGAGAATGCTTGAAACATTGTTTTGAAGTGTTCCTACTGTGTGTGTTATACAAATTTCTTTCTTTAAAAAAGAAAAAAATAATTATAATAATAATATTATTATTTAAATGAAAATAATTTAAATTTCAACCATTATTTCAGTGGTGAGACATAAAAAAATGCAATTGCCACCATTTTATTGTACAGGGCCTCTGTTTTCAGAATATATATTACTGTTTGGGGGTTCTAAGTAATTTCCAAACCAAAAGAAAAAAAAGTAAAGAGTTGGGGCCTGCATTCAATAATCTGTTCAATTCAATGTTATAATTCAGTTAAGTGTTTTGATCACTCTAAATTACATTTTTTAAGTCAACTTGAAAGGGGAAAATGCTTGCAACATTGTTTTGAAGTTTTCCTATTGTGTGTGGCATAAAATTTCTTTCTTTAAAAAAAAAAAAAAAATAATAATAATAATATTTTAATGAAAATAATTTAAATTTCAATCATAATTTCAGTTGTGAGACATAAAAAAATGCAATTGCCACCCATTTTATTGTACAGCGTCTTTGCTTTCAGAATATATATTATTGTTTGGGGGTTCTAAGTAATTTCCAAATCAAAAGAAAAAAAAAACAAGTAAAGAGTTGGGGCCTGTATTCAATATTCTGTTCAATGTTAAAATTCAGTTAAGTGTTTTGATCATTATATTTTTTTAGGTCAACTCAAAGAGGAAAATGCTTGCAACATTGTTTTGAAATTTTCCTATTGTGTGTGTCATAAACATTTCTTTCTTTTTTTTAAAAAAAAAAAAGAAGGAAATATAAATATTACAATGGAAACAATAGAAACAATTGTAATTTTGATCATAGTTTCAATTGTGACTTGTATAAAATTAAATGTACGATTTGTAAAGTAGTCACCTAACAATCCAGCAGCCCCCGTTCACACTGTCACCCCGTGCACTTTAAAAATCTTTCAAGCTGACTTTGCATTTGTTGGTATTTTGAAAAGTATTTTGCCTATTTTATTTATCCAGATGAGGAGGGAGTGGTGGAAATAAAAAGGAGCGGAGGCATGCAGAGGAACGTAACAAAGGTGAGTGGTAAAAGCGAGATTGTGTGTGTGTGGGAAGACAGGACATGCCTGCACAAGGCAAGACAGCTGAGAGTTTACTTAAGGTCAGTTTACAGTACGGAGGAAGAAGAAGAAAAGAAAGACAAAGAAACAAGTTAATTTACACAAATACCGAGAGATATGGAAGCCTCGTACAAGGTACATATGTGAAGGCTTGTGGATTATGTTATAAAAGACACCGCACTCCAGAAAACATGTACACAGGTGACTTTTTAAAGAATGTAGCATTTATCATGTGTACTGAAGACCATGCAATACCTAAAGCTGAACCCCAACCTTCCTTTCAGTCCTTCCACTCTATCCAAATGGTTTCTTTTAAAATTTGAGCTAAGGTCTGTCCTCTTGATGGAGAAGAAAGACAATGTGCACTAATTAATGCAGATAATCATATATTTTATTGATAAAATTGTGTATAAAGCACAATATATAGACTTTATCACAAAACTATGTACAGGCTAGAGCAGTCTTTCTCAACCAGGATTCCATGGAACCCTAGTTTTCTTTGATGATTGTTAGGGGTTTCTTGAGGGCTGACTACCAATGTAAGAGGCATTCTTCCTACTGACCACCAATATAAGGGGCATTCTTCCCACTGACCACCAATGTAAGGTGCTTTTTTCCCACTGACAATCAATGTAAGGAGCATTCTTCCCACTGACAACCAATGTAAGGAGCAGTCTTCCCACTGATCACCAGTGTCAGGAGCAGTCTTCCCACTGACCACAATGTAAGGGGCATTATTCCTTCTTACCAACAATGTAAGACGCATTCTTCCCACTGATCACCACTGTAAGGAACTTTTCTCCCACTGACAATCAATGCAAGGAGCATTCTTCCCACTGACCACCTATGTAAGGAGCATTCTTCCCACTGACCACCAATGTAAGGAGCATTCTTCCCACTGACACAATGTAAGGAGCATTCTTCCCATTGACCACCAATGTAAGGAGCATTCTTCCTACTGACCTCCAAGGTAAGGGGCATTATTTCCTCTGACCAACAATCTAAGATACATTCTTCCCACTGACCACCTATGTAAGACACATTCTTCCCACTGACTACCAATGTAAGGATCTTTTTACCCACTGACAATCAATATAAGGAGCATTCTTCCCACTGACCACCAATTTAAAGAACATTCCTTACACTGATCACAAATATAAGGAGCATTCTTCCCACTGACCACTAATGTAATGAGCATTCTTCCCACTAATTATTAATGTAGGCAGCAGTGTTTTCACTGAGCAGCAATGTAAGGCGACTGTCTCTCATGGTCAGGAGTCAGGCTCAGAGTCCAGTCATTATAGCAAAAGAGAGGCTACCACTAACCAGCAGGACAGGTATACAAGCATGTCAAGATACAAAACACACGTCTCCAATAGTGGTGTTTGTCTAGGCCAGTGATGGCGAACCTTGGCACCCCAGATGTTTTGGAACCACAGTTTCCCATGATGCTCATGCACTCTCCAGTGTAATTGAGTATCATGGGAAATGCAGTTCCAAAACATCTGGGGTGCCAAGTTTCACCATTACTGGTCTAGGCTCTTGTCCTGGAAACTCTGGATGCATGCCACCTTGCTGCCCTCACAAGACTGGGGATGTCTAAATGCACTGAAATCAAAAGAAATAAAACAGAGGGTGCACAGGTCTAATGCATTATCCTCAATAAAAATCTTAAATGAATAAAAAACAAAGAGATACACTCACAAAAGTGCACTTGTATTACAGCATTACAAACAAACAGCAGCTTTCAACCACGGTTTAGTGTAACAGATGGAAAGTCTGGCAGCAGAACTGGCTGACGTGTTTTGAGATTTCATCTCGTCCTCAGAAGCCTACTGAACTGTTTTTCCAACTCATGCCTATATAGCCAAATGTGACATAGCATAGGCGTGGTCAGAGTGTCCCTCCCATGCCCAGTGGGCACGGGCTCCAGGTCCAAAAATACAAGAAACCCTTAGGTACAACCTGTCTCATTGATCAAACTCATATGCATAACATTTGCAGTAGTATTGAAGAGCAAACACTTGTTTCATTCTTACCCCCAGATGATGAAAGAGAGGAAGCGAGAACCCATGCTCCCTCCTGTAGGTTCTCCCTTCCTCTCTTCCTCTCCAATTCTAGAGACTTAGTTTACAAATTGGTGAAAGGTCTGAGGGATAAAACCTATCAGGAGAGAGTGCAGGAACTTAACATGTACAGTTTATAGCAGGGGTCTTCAAACTATGGCCCTCCAGTTGTTCGGGATCTACAATTCCCATCATGCCTGGTCATATCTGTGAATGTCAGAGTTTTACAATGCCTCATGGGATGTGTAGTTACGCAA
Organism: Pelophylax lessonae; assembly: GCF_965119305.1. NCBI lineage: Eukaryota > Metazoa > Chordata > Amphibia > Anura > Ranidae > Pelophylax > Pelophylax lessonae. The sequence goes on from NC_138774.1 coordinate 22,309,042, forward strand.
CAGCTGGAGGGCCGTAAATTGAGGATCCCTGATCTAGAGGAAAGAATGGAAAGGAGGACGTGAAACCTTGAAGCCTTTAAACACATGAAGGGTGTGAATAAGGTTCAGGAGGGCAATATTATCAATAGGAGGCTAAGATCAAGAACACAGAGACATGACCTCAAACTAGCAGAAGGAAAGTTCAAAACTAACCTTAGAAAGTATTATCTTACCAAAATATGCTTGGAATAGGCTTACATCAGAGGTAGTGAGGCAGTCAACTTCATGCATGCTTGGGACAAACAAAGTAAAAAAAGGGGCAAACTTGATGGGCCACTTGGTCTTTTTATTTACCGTCACTCTTCTATATTTCTAGGTACTTTGACTGATTCTTTTCAGGGCGATGCCTCTTCATTTGTGTAAATAGGCAGTTCTTCGAAATGCATGGGAGGAGGAAAGAAAGCTAAATATCCATTGGGCATGGTACTTATGAATATCCTGTTTTTGTCCAGCACACACAACACATGTCTTTGTGGTTAGAACTAAATGTTATCATCTGTTCTCTGAAAGAATGAGTCCAAAAAATACAGGCATGCATGTTGTAGCACCCTCCTTGGTAGGTGCTAGGAAAAGCATATTTGTGGCCCTGTCTTCTTATCAGGAGGGCCTGATCTATTAGTTTAGCCTGTTACTTGTTTCCAAGTGTGATTCACCTGGTCTGAGGGAGTGTCCCCACTGCAGCCAATGAGGGAGCTCATTGGACAGTGGAAGAAACCTTGCCAGTGGCACACTCTGGTTTATGTCAGTTCCAGTGGGAGGGCATTCCTGCAATGCATCCTGGGATTGCACATAAGTTGGAGGGGAGCATGTGACAGAGTGTCTTTTGGCGGGAGCATCAGTCCCAGGAGGAGGTGACAGCTGTCTCTCTTCCTGCTGAAGGGTGAAGGTGGTCCAGGCAGTCGGCCTAGGGGCCAGAGGTTGAGCTGGATTGCAGAGGATCCAGAGTGTGCTGACCGAGTGGAGCTGCTGGGCAGAGATCTTCTGGAAAAACAGTGTAGTGAGTACTTAAGATCTGCCCAGGGGTCTGCCTAGGAAAGGGGACCACTCCAGAGAGGTCAAGGGGGATCCAGGAGCCAGCTAACCAGGAGAGTACAGTAAAGGGGGTGCCAAGTACTAAAAGCCCTGAAGTTTGAGGATTAAAGGGTCACCAGGAAGGGCCCTGAAGTGTTCAGCAATACAGATTGCACTACAATTCAGCTAGCCTAGGAAGGAGTACCTCAGGGGGCTTAAAGGACTTTTCCACAGTCAGAGGTGAAGTCATAGTAAGCGGCCTAGCCGTGACCAGCGTTAGTAAGCGTTAACCAGCATCAAGCAGCATTTTTGTAGAGCCACTGCCTATCTTTGCATAGTTCAGTTGTTGAAGTATCCCACTCATCCCTTCTCCTATCCAAGTTCTCAAATAAACCTAAAAACCCAAAGAAACTGGACTGGTTCTTGTCTGAGGTACTCACACTTGGGAAACATGCTTAATCGGTTGCCAACCGCCGCACGACTATATACAGCGGCGGTCAGCCCCGGCCAGGCAAAGTGACGTATATATACGTCACTAGCCTGTCACTTCCTTGTGAGCCAATAACGGGCGGGCGCGCGCCCGCCACGACTCATTCCCTAGGAAGTCTGTGCGTGTGACTGGCGGACCCGATGTCCGCCGGTCACTCGGCAATCGTCGGTGGAGAGGGAGAAAGGCAGGCCGCTAATGTAAACAAGCCACCTGTCATTCTCCCCTGTGTAGGAATGGTGATCATACGGTTCTACTATGTAGGACCGTTGATCACTGTTCCTACACTAGTAGCCACAGCCAATCACAGTAAAAAGCACGCCCCTAGGGACACACTTAACCCCTCCTTCCCCAATAAAGTTAACCCCTTCCCTGCCAGTGTCATTTTGCAGTAACAGTGCATATGTATAGCACTGATTACTGCAGTGATGTCACTGGTAACCCCAAAAGTGTCAAAAATGTCAGTCAAGGGTCCGATCTGTCAGCCGCAATGTCGCAGTACCACAAAAAAAAAAAAAAAAATTGCAGATCGCCACCATTACGCATTAAAAAAAAACACCAAAAATTACAGAAATCTTTCCCTTAGTTAATAAACGCAATAACTTTTGTGCAAACCAATCAAAATACGCTTTTTGTGATTTTTTTTTTTACCAAACATATGTAGCAGAAAACAAGTTGGCCAAAAATGTTAAAAAAATTTGATTTTCACAATTTTTTGGGGGGGGGGGAATTTCATATAAAAAATGTGAAAAATATTGTTATTTTTGCAAAATTTGCGCTCTTTTTTTGTTTATATGATTAAAAAATTGCACAGGTGATCAAATACCACCAAAAGAAAGCTCTGTTTGTGGGGAAAAAAAGGACGTCAAATTTGTTTAGGTACAGCGTCGCACGACCGCGCAATTGTCCGTTAAATTCACGCAGTAAAAAAAAAATCGCAAAAAAAACCCTGGTCAGGAAGGGGGTAAAATCTTCCGGGGCTTAAGTGGTTAAAGGTACTACTGTTTCTAGGGGTAACCCAGGGGGACCCACACTCAGCAGCTCCCTTGGGAGTAGTGCTACAATTGTTACCGATTTTTTATTTTTTTTGAGGTTTGTGTTTTGTTTTTCTTTTAGCTCTTATCAGATTTTCTTCCATCCCCGCTTCCATAGTCCTTTTGCGGATTAATTTATTTCTAGGAGGTGTAAATTGCTGCAGACCATGTTGGTGCCATAGGAATAAAGTATAAAAATAACTGAAGGAACAATGACAATGTGTCAATCTGTATCAATGTTATCAAAGAACACATTCTAATTACATACAATAAAGACAAGCCAGTGAGGGCTATCACTAATAATTTGACATTCGGCTGATAAATGGTGCCTGAAGACAGGACAGATCATGAATATGAATAAACAGCGTATAATGTCTATTTCCCCCGGAGACCCGAGAGTTGGAGTCCTGTTTACTCACTCTGTGTCCCGGGGTCTGCATCTTACAAGGACACCCAATACAATCTCATCTTATTGTTTCTGCTGTTCCATGAGCTCCAGGCACCAAAGTTCAATATGATTGTTACTAACCAATCCCCCAGTGGGTGACAGAAATAGTGTGAGGTTCCAGCAAACAGGAACAAAGAAATGAAGACAGTAAAGTGCCATCAGAGGTGAACTGGAGAGGATAATGGAAAGGAAATAGAGACAGACTGGAAGATATGAGAGAGACGGGGCAACATAGACACATAGAGGGGAAGTAGAGGAAGGAAGGAAGGTAAGTAGATAGGTACAGTAGGTCAAGAAGGAAAATAGGAATGAGTCAAACTGATCTGCAATGAATAGAGTGGGGAATATGAAGAAAGATAGACAGACAGACAGACAGACAGACAGACAGACAGACAGACAGACAGACAGACAGACAGACAGACAGATAGATAGATAGATAGATAGATAGATAGATAGATAGATAGATAGATAGATAGATAGATAGACAGACAGACACAGTAGACAGACAGACCGACAGATAGATACAGTAGACAGAAAGACAGACAGACCGACAGATAGATACAGTAGACAGACAGACAGATAGATAGATAGACAGAAAGAAAGACAGACAGACAGACAGAGACAGACAGACAGATAGATAGATAGATAGACAGATAGAGAGATAGATAGATAAGATAGATAGACAGACAGACAGACAGACAGACAGACAGACAGACAGACAGACAGACAGACAGACGATATAATATATCTGAATGCAAATAAGACAAAAAACATTATACACAGAAAAAAGAGAGAGAGGACAGAAAAAGAACTAAATGAGGAATGATGAGAAAGAAGGAAGAAATAATGGATGAAAAAAAAAAAAGGAAGGAAAGGAAATAGGAAAAGGAAATTCCCCACAGATGTGACATATCTGAATCTGCAAAAGGAAAATTGTTACACACAGAAAAGAAGAGAGAGGAAATGGAGGAGAACAAAAGAAGAAACAAAGGAAGAACAGAGAGAAAGAAGAAACAAATAATGGAAGAAAGAAAAAAGAAAGGAAAAAGGGAATGAAGGAGGAATGAAGGATAGATAGATAGATAGATAGATAGATAGATAGATAGATAGATAGATAGATAGATAGATAGATAGATAGATAGATAGATAGATAGATAGATAGATAGATAGATAGATAGATAGATAGATATAGATTATCTATGATATAATAAATCTAAATGCAAATTATTATACACAGAAAAACGAGAGAGAGGACAGAAGAAGAAATAAATGAGGAATGACGAGAAAGAAGGAATAAATGATGGAAGAAAAAAAAAAGAAAGGAAAAAAGGGAATGAAGGAGGAAGGATAGATAGACAGATAGATAGATAGATAGATAGATAGATAGATAGATAGATAGATAGATAGATAGATAGATAGATAGCAGGGGCAGACTGGCAACTTTCGGCCCAGGGGGCAAGTACAAAGCAGAGGCCTGTGGTGCAGCGACTCGGCCCCCTCCCACTCTCCCTCTTCCTGTCCTCCCCCCATTCCAGGCTGAAGCCCTGCTCCAGGATATCTCTACTCACAGGCTGAATCCGAATTCCCAACCTGGCCAGCAGGGGGTGGTTGGGGGGAGCTGGGACAGCTCAGTTGGGGCTGACTAGAGGAGGAGAGTCTCCAGTGGGGCATAGAACCGGCCTCTGCTCAGACAGTTTAAACCATCTAAAGGTCTGCGCTCTGTCCTGGTCTTCAACCTGCACTTAGTAGGTCAGTGATGGGGACTTTTTACTTCTCTTCACCAGGAATCCTTTAGGCATGTCTGTGGCAGAAGCGGTGCAGCCTTTTTACAAGACATCAAAGCGGCCCAGGGGGCAATTGCCCCCCTGCCCCCTGGCCCAGTCCTCCCCTGACAGATAGACAGATAGACAGATAGATTCACAGATAGAAAAAAAAGGAAACTATAGAAAAATGGGGGATAGAAGAAAAAAATGAGAAAGGAAATAATAAGGAATATAAAAAGAAACAAAGGAAGAAAGGAGAGAAAAAAAAGGATAAAAGGAATAAGAAAGAAAGGAAGGATGAAAGTATTTTTTCAAATTAGCAAAAGTGTCCATTATTTTAGTTTATTTTTTTTTTCCTGTACAGTGCTGCACAGTGGTTTATGGTGCTTTATAAATGAGTGATGGTAGGATTAAGGCCCCGATCACACGATCGGACTGATGAGGTCCACCTGTCTGTTTTTCAGGCAAACCCGATCAGGCCACCCATTGACCTCTATGAGAGGCGGATGTCAGCGGACATGTGTCTGCTGACACCCCCCTAGCATCCAATCCCACAAGATCCGCTAAATAGACAGGTAAATGGCGATGCGTTCGCCATCTGTCTAGCGGGTCGAATCAAATGGGATCGGATGAAAATGGACAGGCTGTCCATTTTCATCCGATCTCCCATAGAGGAGAGCGGGACTCTGACAGGTCCGTCTCTGCACAGTGAGCGGAGACAGACCGGTCATCCGTCTGCTCAGCGGGGACCAGCGGAGCGATCGCCGATGAGCAAGCAGAGTCCATCCAAATTGATTTGTCCCGTGTAAAAGAGCCTAAAGGACTATTTATTATTATTTTTTTATTTATTTTTTTTAAATGTGTTTATTGAAATTGAAATCATCACAAAAACATATAACACAAACATTTTAGATAACATAGTCAGGAAAACAGAACTTTGCAATATTTAATGGTGAAAATGATCAAGAACATGTTTGGGGGAAGGGTAAGAGAGAAACAACAAAAATTCACAAGCGAAAAGAAATTCACAAACCAGCAAGAGACAATCAGTTATGATAATCGGTATAGACTGAGTAAGGGAAACATCATGAACCGAAGGTGGTTTATCAGAGTAGTCGAGGGAGGAGCTAGCCATGATGAGCTACATCACCATCGGGAAGTCTACAAGTCAGGAGGGGGGGAAACCCATCGGCACCCCAAATGGGATCATCCTGTGTCATATCAGGGACCCCCCACCCCGACTCGCATCTCCCCCAATACCCCCCTTTTTACTGTGATGTCTCTTGCTGAAGCAGAACTGAGAGGTTGTATGAACCTGGGGTAATGAAGTTTAAGCCAACTGAGGGCCTAAGAATATGAGACTTTGGAATTAACAGGTGGTGAGGCCGATAGGCCAGTTTCATAGGGGTTGCATGAATCGACCTGTAAAAAGTTAGGTTACAGGCTAAACTGGGCTGGTAACCTAATCCGTTGGGAGTATTCCTATGTAACTGGGCATGGCCAGGACAAGGGGTGAACTTGCAGGTTTTTCTGAGAGTGAATCTGGTGCAGGTCGGGGTTCGTCGAATAAGTTCTGAACCTCAAAGTATTAGTGATGTTTCTCAGGTTAGGTAAGGGGAATTGAAAGACGAGAGAGAGAAGAAAAAAAGAAAAAGAAAAAAAAGGGGGGGAGGGGAGAAAGGAGGGAGGGGAAGTGCTGCCCACACTCCTCTGTGCATATCTTATGATTCTAGAGTACTGAGAGATTGTACGGGTGATTAGGTGAAGAGCTGGGAATTTTCTTATGTCGTGGTGAAATGGTGCCAGCAGGCCCCGGCCTCGTTGTATTTAGATTGGGTTTCCGATGCCTGATGAATTAGGACTTCCATTTCTGCAGTCCGATGGACACGCAGGAGCCAGTCTTTAATTGTGCGTGGCTGCCTAAGTCACTTAAATCCTGTTTCTTCCCCATTCTGATGCTCAGTTTGAACTTCAGCAAGTCGTCTTCACTATGTCTAGATGCCTAAAGGCATTGAGTTGCTGCCAAGTGATTGGCTGATTGGCAATTTGTGTTACCAAGCAATTGAACAGGTCTACCTAATAAAGTGACCTGTGAGTTTATATTCTCAAGGGTCACATACCTTTCCCCACTTTGCAAGCTAAACAAGCACTTCCTAACTCTGAATATTATGCACTGTGCAACAAAAATTAAAGGAACACTTTGAAAACACATCAGGTCTCAATGGGGAAAAATCTCATGCTAGATATCCATACTGGTATGGACTGGGTAATGTGTTGGGAAGGAAAGGATGCCACATCGTTTGATGGAAATGAAAATGATCAACCTACAGAGGGCTGAATTCAAAGCCCCCCCCCCCCCCCCCGAAAATCAAAGTGAAAAAAAAAAAACGCAGCAGGCTAGTCCATTTCGCTGACATTTCATTGCAGCAACTCAAAATGGTACTTAGTAGTTTGCATGCCCCCCCCCCCCCCCCCATTGTCAGGCTTTTAAGCATGCCTTACAATGTCAGGGCATGCTCCTAATGAGATGACGGATGGTGTCCTGGGGCGTTTTCTCCCAGATCTGGACCAGGGCATCACTGAGCTCCTGAACAGACCGAAGTGCAACCTGGCAGCGTGATGTCCCAGAGGTGTTCTATTGGATTTAGGTCAGGCAAGCGTGGAGGCCATTCAATGGTATCATTTCCTTCATCCTCCAGGAACTGGCTGCATACTCTCGCCATATGAGGCCGAGCATTGTCGCACCAAGAGGAACCTAGGAACCAATGCACCAGTGTAGGGTCTGACAATGGGTACAAAGATTTAATCCTGATACCTAAGGGCTATCAGGGTGCCATGGTCTAGCCTGTAGAGGTCTGTGTATCCCTCCATGGATATGCCTCCCTAGACCATCAAACCAGTCATGCTGAACGATGTTACAGGCAGCATAACATTCTCCACGGCTTCTCCAGACCCTTTCATGTCTGTCACATGTGCTCAGGGTGAACCTGCTCTCATCTGTGAAAAGCACAGGGCGCCAGTGGTGGACCTGACAATTCTGGTGTTCAATGGCAAATGCCAATCGATCTCCACGGTGCCGGGCAGTGAGCACAGAGCCCACTAGAGGACGTTGGGCTCTCAGGCCACCCTCATGAAGTCTGTTTCTGATTGTTTGCTCAGAGATATTCACACCAGTTGCCTGCTGGAGGTCGATTTGTAGGGCTTTGGCAGTGCTCATCCTGTTCCTCCTTGCACAAAGGAACAGATACCATTCCTGCTGATGGGTTAAGGACCTTCTACGGCCCTGTTCAGCTCTCTTATGCCTCGTTTCCACTGAGCGGAACGGTTCGGGTCAGTACAGTTTGAAAGGGTTAGAATGGTCCGGCCTATTCAGGTGAGCGTTTCCACTGCAAGTCGGACCGTCAGGGGCCATGTGGGGTTAACAACAAATGCCTTTTGAAGTGAGCATTGAGGTTTTCCTGTCCGCCAATCAGTGGAATGTATCGTATGACGCCAGTAGCTTCGCACTAACCGTACCGTACCATTTCCTATGGCCCTACATCTGAAGGAGGACCAGGAATGGTGCGGATTGGTTCGGTTGTATGGGCCACTTTCATAATGGAAACATTCAAAATAGCGTACCGTACCGAACCGACCCGAACCGATCCGCTCAGTGGAAACGAGGCATTAGACTAATTTCTGGTCTCCTAAAATCTCCTCCATGCTCTTGAGACTGTGCTGGAAGACACAGCAAACCTTCTGGCAATGACACGTATTGATGTGCCATCCTGGAGGAGTTGGACTGCCTGTGAAATCTCTATAGGGTCCAGGTATCACCTCATGCCAGTAGTGACACTGACCTTAGCCAAATGCAAAACTAGTGAAAAATAGTCAGAGAAGGTGAGTAGGGAAAAAAATGTCAGTGGCCTCCACCTGTAAAACCATTCCTGTTTTGGAGGTTGTCTCGTTGTTGCCCATCTAGTGCACCTGTTTTTAATTTAATTAACACCAAAGCAGCTGAACCTGATTAACAACCCCCTCTGCACTCAGAGCTGTTCCATCTTTAGATTCCCTTTGCCAGTTACTTGATTGACGATCGGGATATCTAAGATGGTGCCGGTGGATTTACGGTGCATGTGTGATGTCATCACTCAGCGCCATCTTGCGCATGCGCAGTGGACTGCTAACGACGTCCACATCTCCATTAGCCTCAATGCATGCTGGAGGTGAGGAACAATATAAAAGGAGCCATAGGCGTGCGCAGCCTATTGCATTAGGGTGTGCACCGCAAAGCTCAAACACACATGCGTGTATATATATATATATATATATATATATAGCAGTGATGGCGAACCTTGGCATGAGACGGTCAGAGACTGCAGACATGATACAGTAGATGGTCAGAGACTGCAGACGTGATACAGGAGATGGTGGTCAGAGACTGCAGACATGATACAGGAGATGGTCAGAGACTGCAGACATGATACAATAGATGGTCAGAGACTGCAGACGTGATACAGGAGATGGTCAGAGACTGCAGACATGATACAGGAGATGGTCAGAGACTGCAGACATGATACAATAGATGGTCAGAGACTGCAGACGTGATACAGGAGATGGTCAGAGACTGCAGACATGATACAGGAGATGGTCAGAGACTGCAGACATGATACAGGAGATGGTCAGAGACTGCAGACGTGATACAGGAGATGGTCAGAGACTGCAGACATGATACAATAGATGGTCAGAGACTGCAGACGTGATACAGGAGATGGTCAGAGACTGCAGACATGATACAGGAGATGGTCAGAGACTGCAGACGTGGTACAGAAGATGCTCAGAGACTGCAGACGTGATACAGGAGATGGTCAGAGACTGCAGACATGATACAGAAGATGCTCAGAGACTGAGGACATGATACAGGAGTTGGTCAGAGACTGAGGACATGATAGAAGATAGAAGAGCACTAGGGGGGCTGGAGAGCACAGGGGAAGCAGAGAGCACTGGAGGAGGTGAAGGGCACGGTGGGCGGAGGGGACAGGAGAGAATTAAGAGGGGGTTTGCAAAGCATTGTAGGGGGGTTGGAAGGTGCAGGGGGTGGAGAGCACAGGGGGTGCGAGCAGGGAAAACCAGGGGGGTGGAGAGCACTGGGGGGGCAGGGAGCATAGGGGGGAGGGAGATAAAAAGCACTGTGGGGAGCTGAAGAGCATGGGGGGGGCTAAAGAACAGGGGGTCTAGTGCACTGGGGGGGTTAAGAGCACTGAGGGGGGGATAAGAACACTGGAGGGGGGGGGGGTTAAGAGAGCACTGGGGGGCCAGCAAAGGAAGTTGTATAGGAGGGGGATGGGGCAGCTGCATATAGAGGAATTGATCTTTCACCATTCTTCCTACAGGAGGGAGAGGAGGATAATCAGTTACTCAGCAGCTGCAGGAAGGATAGGGAAGGATGAATTCCTCTATATGCAGCTTCCCCATCCTCCTCCTATCCAACACAGAGCACACACACTTGGGCAATGGGCACTCACCTTCTTTCCGCTGAAGCTCCGCCCCTTCTTCCCGTCGAGGCTCCGCCTCTCCTTCCCGCCGAGGCTCCGCCCCTCCTTCCCGCAGAGGCCCCGCCCTCTTCATCCCGCCGAGGCTCCGCCCCCTTCATCCCGCCGCGTCTCCGCCCCCCCGCTTGCAGCACGGATTGAAGGAGCTGCCACTGCAGCTGCCTTCACACTGCCATACAGGATCTCTCAGAGGACGCTGGCTGATACCCCCCAGTGCGCCCCCCTATTGGTACCCCACTGTGTGTGTGTGACACAGTCACTGTCATGTAGCTGCTTGCAGGGAGAAAGACCAGCTGTCAAAACTTAGCGGTGATGTCGGGGGTGGGCGGGATCAAGCAGCTGTCAAACACCAGCCAATGATTGGGCTGCTTAAGAAAGGGGCGGAGCCACATAAATGAAGCAGCCGCCCAGACCCCATTCCATTGGCTGGTGTTTGATAGCTGTTCGGTCCCGCCCATCCCCGACATCACCGCTGAGTTTTGACAGCTTGTCTTTCTCCCTGCAAGCAGTAACATTACCTGACAGTGTCCCACACATGGCAAGCCTCACTGTCTGCTGGAGCCAACAGCACAGCCGCCTCTCCACCGAGTATCTCACTCCCTCAGTGCCAAAGATGGAGATCTCAGGAGGCAGCTGGCCCTACACTAACAGACACAGGGTGATTAGGGTGTGCCCAGGCACACCCAGCACACCCTGTGCGCACGCCTATGAAAGGAGCTCAGAAGCAGTGCTATTTGAGCTTTGCAATCACCAAGGAGGAGGACATATAGACACTGGAGACACTCTGGGTAAATACTAGCTAATTAAGCCATTATAGTTAATTGGATCTGTACATTGTAGACCTAGGAGTCCATCTGTTTTTTTTTTTCCCCTTTTTGGATTCTCTAGGGGTGGTCGAGGCCTAAGGGCTCTTTATCATCCAAGGAGAAGACATGTTTATGACATCATCGCCCTTCTAAGGTTAAATCACCTGGTATAGCCTGAAGGCTTCATTGTTTATAGGTGACATTAGGTAAATCTTTATCTTTATCTTTACATTTGCTTTGATTAAAGTCATGAGAGTTGTTATTAGTTATTAGGATATAACATTAAAATTTACTTAAGCCCTCTTCATGTCCTCAAGCTCAGGTTTTGAGCTTTATTGTCCCTTGTGGTACACTGATATCTGCCCATAAGCACCTTTGTAACAAGGCCTGGGTGTCTCCATTTTAGTTTTACATCCATACAATTTCTTGAGATATCCTTCATTGATGTAGTAAGATTGCCCATCTTCACTGCGGACCTACTAATGCGAGCATCATTTTATTTATATATATATATATATATTTTTTTTTATATATAAATATATTTGTAAATGTTTTTTCTGAAGGCTTTTTGCAATGACTAATTGTATGTTACTGTCTTGTCAGTTTACACAACCAATATGTAACAGATCAGACCCCTAACTGACATTTTTGACACTTTTGGGGGGGGGGGGGAACCAGTGACATTACTACAGTAATCAGTGCTAAAAATATGCCCTGTTACTGTACTAATGACACTGACAGGGAAGGGGTTAACCCAGGGGCGATCAAAGGATCAAGTGTGAGCCTAGGGGGTGTTTTCTAACTGAGAGGGAGATGAGCTTGTGGAATAAATACAGAGACCTGTGATCCTAAATCGGAGGATCACAGGCGCTCTGTGTTTATTCCAGAGAGAACAACGTCTCTCTGGAATACTGTCGTTTTCTCTCTCAATGGGGAGCAATCGCGGGCGCCCAGGAGCAATCGCGGCCGCCAGCTCCATGGATCGGCTTCCCCGATGCCCAATGGGGGCACCCGCGCGCCACCATGTCAGCCACTTTTTATATACTTTTTTTTTCTTTTTGTAGGCTTGTACATTTTACATGCAAAATTCTTAATAAAAAAATCTTACTGATAAAAATAAATAAATAAATTAAAATAAGCAATCAGTAGTCACAGCTGTGAATTCCAACATTTTTTTATTTTTTTTATTTTTTTTTTTTATTATCTTCATGTAAAAGTTAATGTTTAGATAACTCTTACAGCCGTTCAGTTATCTTTATTTTTCCACTTTATTTATTTATTTTCATACAAAGAGATGTAACCAATGATTATATCTGAGTGCAGAAACTCTTTTAAAGGTTATTGGCATTCAATTTAATGGGATAACATTTTTTTTTTTCTCTCTGTCTGCGGTTGGATCTAGAGGTCATCCCGACAGCAGCTCTGGATACCATAATGCACGCAGCCTTGTGCTCTCTTTATAGAAACATTTAGACTCTGCGTTCCCTTCGTACACCTATAATAAAATAGAGGAGGTAGAAAATACGGTAAGCTTGCTCTGAACTTATAAATTGTTCCAGCTACCTGTATTTTTTAAAATGATTAATGACAGATCAGAGAGCGTAGAAAGGGTCATTCATCAGTCGCAGCGCCTCTTTGTGGAACCAGGGATGCCTTTAATACACAGTTACAGTGATTACATAAGGGGCAGCGCTAAAGGAATACTCATAGGAAGCTGAACAAGTGCCGCCGTATTACCTTTAAACCTGAAAGACCGGCTCATCGTTCCAACAGATCATGGCTTTTTCCGGGCCATTTTTTTTTTTTTTTTTTTAGTTTTTTTTTTTTTTTTACGTTTTGAAATAAGTGGTTAAAAGGTTAAAAACTCTGCCTGATTTTTTTTTTTTTAGTTTTTTTTTTTTTTAAGTTTTGAAATAAGTGGTTAAAAGGTTAAAAGCTCTGCCTGATTTTTTTTTTTTTAGTTTTTTTTTTTTTTAAGTTTTGAAATAAGTGGTTAAAAGGTTAAAAACTCTGCCTGATTTTTTTTTTTTAGTTTTTTTTTTTTTTTTTTTTAAGTTTTGAAATAAGTGGTTAAAAGGTTAAAAACTCTGCCTGATTTTTTTTTTTTCTTAGTTTTTTTTTTTTTAAGTTTTGAAATAAGTGGTTAGAAGGTTAAAAACTCTGCCTGATTTTTTTTTTTTTTTTTTTTTTTAAGTTTTGAAATAAATGGTTAAAAGGTTAAAAACTCTGCCTGATTTTTTTTTTTTTTTTTAGTTTTTTTTTTTTTTAAGTTTTGAAATAAGTGGTTAAAAGGTTAAAAACTCTGCCTGATTTTTTTTTTTTTTTTTAGTTTTTTTTTTTTTAAGTTTTGAAATAAGTGGTTAAAAGGTTAAAAACTCTGCCTGATTTTTTTTTTTAGTTTTTTTTTTTTTAAGTTTTGAAATAAGTGGTTAAAAGGTTAAAAACTCTGCCTGATTTTTTTTTTTTTTTTTTTTTAGTTTTTTTTTTTTTTTAAGTTTTGAAATAAGTGGTTAAAAGGTTAAAAACTCTGCCTGATTTTTTTTTTTTTTTTTTAGTTTAGTTTTTTTTTTAAGTTTTGAAATAAGTGGTTAAAAGGTTAAAAACTCTGCCTGATTTTTTTTTTTTTTTTTTTTTTAAGTTTTGAAATAAGTGGTTAAAAGGTTAAAAACTCTGCCTGATTTTTTTTTTTTTTTAGTTTTTTTTTTTAAGTTTTGAAATAAGTGGTTAAAAGGTTAAAAACTCTGCCTGATTTTTTTTTTTTTTTTTAGTTTTTTTTTTTTAAGTTTTGAAATAAGTGGTTAAAAGGTTAAAAACTCTGCCTGATTTTTTTTTTTTTTTTAGTTTTTTTTTTTTTTTAAAGTTTTGAAATAAGTGGTTAAAAGGTTAAAAACTCTGCCTGATTTTTTTTTTTTTTTTAAGTTTTGAAATAAGTGGTTAAAAGGTTAAAAACTCTGCCTGATTTTTTTTTTTTTTTTTTAAGTTTTGAAATAAGTGGTTAAAAAGTTAAAAACTCTGCCTGATTTTATTGCTGTTTCTGCAGTCGCTGGGGAAATATCCCCCCACTTCCTGTGAGACCGTAAGCACGCCAAATTCCTCTGATGTCATAGACAATAGTAACCAGAAGGATTTGCCCCCTTAACCACTTTAGGACCGGAGGATTTTCCTGCTTTACGTCCAGGCCACTTTTTGCGATTCGGCACTGTGCAACTTTAACTGACAATTGCGCGGTCATGCAACGCCGTACCCAAACGAAATTTACGTCCTTTTTTTCCCACAAACAGAGTTTTCTTTTGGTGGTAATTGATCACCTGTGTGATTTTCATTTTTTTGTGATATTAATAAAAAAATGCGACAATTTTGAAAAAATAGAAAATAGAAAATAGAAAATATTTTTCTACTTTGACAGTTAAAAAATATCCAATATATTCAATTTTTGTCATATATTTCAGCCAAAATGTATTTAGCTCCATGTCTTTGGAAAACAAATTCTCAATGAGGGTATTTTTAACCGCTTTAAGACCAGAAGATTTTTTTTTTTTTTATAAACGTTTTATTGAGAAGAATAAAAATGTACATGTACAAGTGATGGCAATATAGTACAATCAGCAGACACAAGTACAAATAACAGTAAACATCCAAAATAACCATAGACTGTATCCAGGAGCAGGGAGATGCCATCTGCAGGAGATACTGAGGCATAATTAAGACCAGAAGATTTTACCCCATTCCTGACCAGGCTATATTTTGCGATTCGGCACTGCGTTATTTTAATGGACAATTGTGCAGTCGTGTGACGCTGTACGCAAATTAAATGTATGTCCTTTTTTCCCCACAAATAGAGCTTTCTTTTGGTGGTATTTGATCACCTGTGCGATTTTTATTTTTTGCGCTATAAACAAAACAACAGCGACAATTTTGAAAAAAAAAAATATATACATTTTTCACATTCTGCTATATAACATAAAAAAAATAAATAAATAAATAAAATTTTTTAGCATTTTAGGCCAATTTGTTTTCTGCTACATATTTTTGGTAAAAAAAAAAAAAAAAAAAATCGCAATAAGTGTATTTTGATTGGTTTGCGCAAAAGTTATCGTGTCTACTAACTATGGGAAAGATTTATGTCATATTTATTGTTTTTTTTTTTTTGAACTAGTAATGGCAGCAATCTGCGATTTTTTGCGGGTCTGCAACATTGCAGCACACAGATTGGACCCCTAACTGACATTTTTGACACTTTTTGGGGGACCAGCGACATTACTACAGTAATCAGTGCTAAAAATATGCACTATCACTGTACTAATGACACTGGCAGGGAAGGGGTTAACATTATGGGTGATCAAGGGGTTAAATGTGAGCCTAGGGGAGTGATTTTAACTGTGGGGGGCGTGGCTTCTGAGATGACCATAGAGACCTGTGATCCTATATAGAAGGATCACATGAGCTCTGTGATCATTCCAGGGAGATGAATGGTCAGCTGTGTTTACAACAGCCGACCGTTCTTCTCTCTCAGCGGGGAGCGATCGCGGGTGTAAGGCGGAAATCGGAGCCGCCTGCCTGCTGCATCGGCATCCCCGATGACGAGTGGGGGCGGGAGCGCGCCGCTGGCGGCCTGCGCTCGCCCGCTTGCCTCCTGCTCGTGACCGACATTTAGCTACGTCGGTTTGCCCAGGAGCGGCTGCCTGCTGCAGTATAACTGCGGCGGGCGGTAGTTAGGCGGTTACAAATCAGTCCCTTAGTGCGTGCAAATTTGGTTCCTCAGTGCGATTGGCAGAGGTTTACTGAAGAACAACAGAAAATCTAGATTTGGTGATACTTTCCACCCCCCTGGTATTCCTGTTCCACATAACAAATCTGTTAATGTCTGATGGACTTTGAGGATTTTTCGCTGTCAGATCTGTAAAATAGGCAGTCAGTCATCTTAGTGGATATAAATGAGTTCACTTCAGCAAGCATATATTATATGAAAGATTTACAGTCTTTACATCTTAAAGGTAGAGTCGTTTCATCGAGCATATCTTTTCAATTATTATATTTTGTGTCATTTTAGTATTTTAACTTCAGTATGTATCTTTATTCGAGGACAGTTCAACATGCACTGAAAAATAACATTGCAATAAACAATTCAATATATTACGGTCCTCTGCTAGATAAAGGTAATGTTTCACCACTTAAGCCCCGGAAGATTTCACCCCCTTCCTGACCAGGGCCTATTTTGCGATTCGGCACTGCGTGATTTTAATGGACAATTGCGCGGTGGTGCGACGCTGTACCCAAATGAAATTGACGTCCTTTTTTTCCCACAAACAGAGCTTTCTTTTGGTGGTATTTGATCACCTGTGCGATTTTTTGATCATGCGCTATAAACAAAAAAAGAGCGACAATTTTGCAAAAATAACAATATTTTTCACATTTTTTTATATGAAATTCCCCCCAAAAAAATTTAAAAATCAAAATTTTTCAACATTTTAGGCCAATTTGTTTTATACTACATATGTATGGTAAAAAAAAAATCGCAAAAAGCGTATTTTGATTGGTTTGCGCAAAAGTTATTGCGTTTACTAACTAAGGGAAAGATTTTTGTCATTTTTATTGTTTTTTTTTTTACGAGTAATGGCGGCGATCTGCGATTTTTTTTTGCGGGACTGCGACATTGCGGCGGACAGATCGAACCCTTGACTGACATTTTTGACACTTTTGGGGGTACCAGTGACATTACTACAGTAATCCGTGCTATATATATGCACTGTTACTGTAAAAATGACACTGGCAGGGAAGGGGTTAACTTTATTGGAGAAGGAGGGGTTAAGTGTGTCCCTAGGGGCGTGTTTCTAACTATGATTGGATGTGGCTTGTGATGTAACAGCAGAGATCAACGGTCCTACATAGCAGGATCGTATGATCTCCATTCTTACACAGGGGAGAATGACAGGCGGCTTTGTTTACATTAGCCGCCTGCCTTTCTCCCGGTGTAACCGACGATCGCGAGTGCAAAAGTTATCAAGTCTACAAACTAGGGGAAAGATTTATCTAATTTTTATTTTTTATTTTTTTTATTTATTTATTTATTTTTACTAGTAATGGCGGCGATCTGCAATTTTTTTCGGGACTGCGACATTGCGGCGGATAGATTGGCCCCTAACTGACATTTATGACACTTTTGGGGGGACCAGTGACATTACTACAGTAATCAGTGCTAAAAATATGCACTGTTACTGTAATAATGACACTGGCAGGGAAGGGGGTTAACACCAGGGGTGATCAAAGGGTTAAGTGTGAGCCTAGTGGAGTGTTTTCTAACTGTATGGGGGAGGGACTCGTGAAATGAACACAGAGACCTGTGATCCTATAGAGGAGGTTCACAGGTGCTCTGTGATCATTTCAGAGAAAACAACGGTCAGCTGTGGTTACAACAGCTGACCGTCGTTCTCTCTCAGCGGGGAGTGATTGCGGGTGCCCGGAGGCAATCTCGGCCACCGGCTCCACGGATCGGCATCACCGCTGCCTAGTGGGAGCAGGCATGCACTGCCAGCGGCAGGCGCTCGCCCCCAGGAGCACTTCTGCGACCTGCCGTACAGGTACGGCAGTTTGCGCAGCCGAGCCAGCCTGCCACAGTATCGGCAAGTGGTTAAAATAAATGGCTCCTGATGGTTACAGATGCTTTTTTATTTTTATCTATCCAGGATCAGTTCTTTTACCAAAAAATTAGCCATCATGATTTTTTTTTTTCTCAAAAACACAAAAATAGTAAAAAAAAAAGGAAAATAAAATACTTTAAGAGACAATGTCTTTAACTGTAGCTGCTTAACCGGTTGCCGACCGCCGCACGACTATTTACTGCGGCGGTCAGCCCCGGCCAGGCAAAGTGACGTATATATACGTCACTAGCCTGGGAGCCAATAGCGGGCGAGCGCGCGCCCCCGAAGGCGCGCTCCCCCCGGCTCGTTCACGAACGAGTCCGCGCATGTGACCAGTGGACCCGATGTCCGCCAGTCACTCGCGATCGTCCGCCGTGAAGGGAGAAAGGCAGGCGGCTAATGTAAACAAGCCGCCTGTCATTCTCCCCTGTGTATGAATAGTGATTATACGGTTCTACTATGTAGGACCGTTGATCACTGTTCCTACACCTCAAGCCACAGCCAATCACAGTTAGAATCACACCCCTAGGGACACACATAACCCCTCCCTCTCAAAAAAAAGTTAACCCCTTCACTGCCAGTGTCATTTTACAGTAACAGTGCATATGTATAGCACTGATTACTTTAGTAATTCCACTAGTACCCCCAAAAGTGTCAAAAATGTCAGTCAAGGGTCCGATCTGTCCACCACAATGTCGCAGTCCCGCAAAAAAAAAAAATTGCAGATCGCCGCCATTACGCGTTAAAAAAAAAACAACAAAAATGACAGAAATCTTTCCCTTAGTTAGTAAACGCAATAACTTTTGCGCAAACCAATCAAAATACGCTTTTTGCGTTTTTTTTACTAAACATATGGTAAAAAAAATAATTAGCCCAAAATGTTAAAAAAAATTAGATTTTTACTTTTTTTTTGGTGGGGAATTTAGGGACACACATAACCCCTTCCTCTCAAAAAAAGTTAACCCCTTCACTGCTAGTGTAATTTGACAGTAACAGTGCATATGTATAGCACTGATTACTGTAGTAATGTCACTGGTAACCCCAAAAGTGTCAAAAATGTCAGTCAAGGGTCCGATCTGTCTGCCGCAATGTCGCAGTCCCGCAAAAAAAAAAATCGCAGATCGCCGCCATTACGCGTTAAAAAAAAAACAACAAAAATGAGAAAAATCTTTCCCTCTGTTAGTAAACGCAATAACTTTTGCGCAAACCAATCAAAATACGCTTTTTGGTTTTTTTTTTTACCAAACATATGGTAAAAAAAAATTGGCCCAAAATGTTAAAAAATTTAGATTTTTACTTTTTTTTTGGGGGGGGGGATTTCATATAAAAAAATGTGAAAAATATTTTTGCAAAATTGACGCTCTTTTTTTGTTTATAGCGCAAAAAGTAAAAATCGCACAGGTGATCAAATACCACCAAAAAAAAGCTCTGTTGGTGTGGGAAAAAATGGACATCAAATTAGTTTAGGTACGGCCATGCACAGCTGCGCAATTGTCATTTAAAGTCGCACAGTGCCGAATCGCAAAAAGTGGCCTGGACGTAAGACAGCAAAATCCTCCGGTGGTAAAGTGGTTAAGAGACAATGTCTTTAGCTGTAGCTGCTTAAAAAATGTATTGGCAAAAGTTGCACTTTAGGTTGTTTGCATTTTTCTTCAAGTCCATTTAAAACTACCTGTCCATGGGTTAATGAAGGAAGTAAAAAAGAATATATATTTTTTTAATGGGATCATAGAACTACAGAAAGGAACGCCAGACCAAAAAATAGATAAAAGAGTCAGAGATAATTTTAATTGTTGATAAAAAAATGTCATAAAGAAACACACAATGGGGTTGATTTACTAAAGCTGGAGAGTGCAAAATCTGGTGCAGCTGCGGAATCAGCCTCCAGGTTTATTTGTCAAAGCTTAATTATACAAGATGAAATTCGAAGCTGATTGACTACCATGCACAGCTGCACCAGACTTTGCCTCCAGTTTTAGTAAATCAACCCCAATGTGTTTCTGGAGCAACACCACTCCCTCTTGTCTGGGCTCAACAGGTGGACTCAAAGAATCCAGTGATCTCATAGATCAAGGGTCTTCAAACTATGGTCGTCCTCCAGTTGTTCAATTCCCATCATGCCTTGTCATGTCAGATCAACCACAATGTGTTTCGGGAGCAACACCACTCCCTCTTATCAGGGCTCAACACAAGATAAAACTGGATGGACTCAAAGAATCCAGTGATCTCATAGATCAAGGGTCTTCAAACTATGGTCCTCCAGTTGTTCAATTCCCATCATGCCTTGTCATGTCAGATCAACCACAATGTGTTTCGGGAGCAACACCACTCCCTCTTATCAGGGCTCAACACAAGATAAAACTGGATGGACTCAAAGAATCCAGTGATCTCATAGATCAAGGGTCTTCAAACTATGGTCCTCCAGCATCTACAATTCCCATCATGCCTAGTCATGTCTGTGAATGTCGGAGTTTTACAATGTCTCATGGGATGTGTAGTTCTGCAAAAGCTGGAGGGCCGTAGTTTGAGGATCCCTGTCATAGATCTATATTAGAACCAGTAATGAACTCTCCTCTTGAAGGAACAACCTGGCAGCATGGTCGACATAGAATGAAACTAAACAAAATGCCCAAAAGATTTGAGGACACCTGATTATCACACCTACAAGTATATGGACATCTCTTTCCAAAACTACGTTATTAGTCATTAATGTGTATTTGTCCTACGGTTTGTGATCTCCACTTTTCTAGGGAGGCTTTCTACAATATTTTGGAGTGTGTCTTTGAGGATTTGTGGGCTAAGAGCATTTGTGAGGTCAGATACTAATGATGGATGAAGAGACCTGGCTTCCAATCAGAGTGCCAATTCACCCCATAGGTGTTTAATAGGGTTGAGATCCGGACTCTGAGCAGGCCACTTGAGTTCCTTCACACCAAACTCATCAAAGCACAAGAAACTAGTTTCTTAGAGGAAGAACTGTACAAATGTGAGCTAGTATTTCATATTTCTGGTACACTCAGGTTGTTTTAAAAATGGTTGGATGATGGGAGCTCTCTCTACAACTCACAGCCTCACAAACACAATGGTGCTCAGCCTGAGGGAATTTATGAGGTCAGGTGCCTATATTGGGTGAGAAGACCTGTCTCACAATCAACATTCTATTACATCTTAATTAGGGATGATCGAACGGTTCGGGTCGACCATCGGTTCGACCCGAACATTGACTGTTCGAGGTTCGGCCGAATTCCGAACTTTTTGCTGAAAAATTTTGGAATTCGGCAAAGAGAACCGACCAAAATGCAATGGGACAGGAACTGGGCTTTAAAAGCCCGTGATTGGACCAGAACCATCAGTAAAAGCCAATTGAGGGGGCAGGAGAATGCTAGGAATGTGATTGGAGTGACTAGGGGGTCCAGAGGCCAATCATTAGTGAATACGCCCCCCAGTATATAAGATAGCCCCGCCAAATTCCTAGCATTGTAATACAGGGACGTGGAAGAGAGTGGAAGCAGTTCTGTTACTTCTGCTCTCAAAGTGTCATTTAGCAATTAATAGTGTGAGGAAAGGGATATCTAGTGTAGTTAGGGTGCTATTTTCCACTATAGTTAGATTTAATAATCTAGTTTCTGTAGGGAAAGTGTTAAGTGTAAGGGGACCGTAGTGTATTGTAGGGTTAACTGACTCTGACTGCTATGGCAGGGTGACAAAACCCTTCCATTTCAGGGTGACCGCTATAGAGAAAAGATTGTTTCTCTTAGGTGACTTATAGAACAGGGATATGGCTTCTTGCCTGTCAGCCTGCTTTTTGCTGCAGGCGTTTAGAGGGCTTTTTTGAGGACATGTTTGGAGTCAGGCATGACATCTGAACTTCTGTATAGGGGTATATATACACACACATGTATGTATATATACACATACACATATATAGGTGTGAAAGTAGCAGAACACTGTGCTTGCGCTAATGAAATAATTAACAGGCGTATGGCCCCTCTCCTATCACACCTATAAATGTGTATGTGTATAAATACATATAAGTGTGTGTGTATATATACCCCTATACAGAAGTTCAGATGTTATGCCTGCCTCCAATAACCCCCAAAAAATGCCCAAAAAACCGCTTGCTACAAAACCGGCAAGGTGTGAAAATAGCGGATCCATATCCCTGTTCTATAAGTGACCTAAGAGAAACAATCTTTTTTTTTTTCTGGTTCTGGACATGCTAGAGAGCTGAAACATCACAGGTACGCTTTTTAGACCCCCCAGACACTAAATCCAAAGAAATCTCATTATTTTTTTCAATAATTGGCTCTCTATCAAAAATTACAATTTTTAAGAACTTTTTTTTGTGTGATTAATAGTCTCTGGGGCATGACCCAGAACCCTAGGCACTTTTTAGGGGCATTTATTTGGTTTTAGGGCTTCAAAATGGGTTTGTTTGATTACCGAAGTTCGGGTCCCATTGATTTCAATGGGGTTCTGAAATGAGGGCCGAACTTTCTGGAAGTTCTGGTCGAACCGAACTTTTGAAAAGTTCAATCATCCCTAATCTTAATGGTTCAGAATAGAAATCTGTGCAGGAGACAACAAGCCATGTCATCATGGAGCTGGCTGTGTACCCAGGGGCATAGTCACGCTGGAACAAATGGCATTCCCAAACTCTCTTTACAAGGTTGAGTGTACACAATTTTCTAAAATGTCTTTGAATATTGTGGCATTAAAGTGTTACTAAACCCACAGCAGTAAAATCAATCTGCATATGCAGTAAAGCATGCTTGTTATACTCACTGTGGAACCTAAGGGGTTAACCCTCTTCCTTGTGAAAAAAGGCTGTTTGATCCTGTCTTCTCTGATCCTCCCAAAACAGAGCCCTGGGGACAAGCTGCACATGCTCAGTTTGGTGTGTATTGCTAAAGAGTTTTTTTTTTTCTTGGAAGATTGCATGTGATCAGCACAGGGCCAATCAGCACTGACCAGACAGAGGGTCAGGCAGTGGCGTTGGGAGCGCATGGGCGCCGCCCCCCCCCTATCCATGTGTCCGGTCCCCTAATCTACATGCGGGGCGCCGGATGCATGGAGTTCAGTTGGGCTTTTTTTTTTTTTAATCATCTGATTAGAGCGAGAGGCTCTAATAGGCTTCAGCAAAGGGTGGACCCTGGGCGCAGAACAGTGCGCCCGAGCCCACCCATGGTGTGACAATAGCGAATTAAAATTCCCTATTGTCACACGGATCCTCCTCCTGGCCAATCAGGAAGCGGGTCCCACTTCCTGATTGGCCGAAAGGCAAATCCCATGCCATTGGCCGAGGAGGAGGCGGGAGGACTGAGGACTCGAAGAGACGCGGGGACTGAAGAGAAGCCGCCGCTACAGGTAAGTGCACTGGTCGGGGGGGGGGGCTTGGCACGCTGTTTACTCTGCATTGAATGTGGGGGCACGCTGGTCTCTGCATTGATAGGGAGCACGATGATCTCTGCATTGAAAGGGGCACGCTGGTCTCTGCATTGAAAGGGGCACGCTGGTCTCTGCATTGAAAGGGGGCACACTGGTCACTGTGCATTGAAAGGGGGCACGTTGGTCATTCTGCATTGAAAGGGGGCATGCTGGTCACTGTGCATTGAAAGGGGGCGCACTGTGGTCACTCTGCATTGAAGGGGGCACACTATACCTTGATTACTGAAGGCCCCTTTCACACTTTTGTGACCTTAAAGTCACGCAATTTTTTACAGAGTTTTTTGCCACAAAGCAATGCCTATTACATTTTTCTGTTTGCGCCCCCCCCCCCAAAAAAAAATTTTGAGCACCAGCCGCCACTGGGGTAAGGGGTCCTACATCCTGATAGGACAAAAAGAGGAGAATGAAAACTTCTTCTACAAGCTTTAACCCATGCTTTGCTAAACACTGATAGAAGATGCAAGACTGTTCTAACTGCTTGCTAATGAGAAAAGGTATTTAGCAGTTCATATTTACTAAAATAATTACATTTCCATGTTCTGTGTACTGTGGGAGACCAGATTTAGTGACTGAAGGCTCCTGGGTTTAGTAACATTGTAACAATACCCTACAGAACAAAAAAGAAATAAAATTGAAGGGCCTTACATACTATTGTACTTTAGGTAGATGAGATGATCAGGTATCCCACCAACATTTGGCCATATAAAATGTCCTTGAATCCTGTAGCATTAACAGTACCCGTCAATGGAAACCCCAGAAATAAAAAAAAATTGGAGGGCGTCACATACTATGGACCATTTAGATAGATGTGAAGGTCTGGTGTCCACCAACATGCTATGGGGAGGACTGTAATAATACTAGTGACAGACTGTCATATACACTCATCAGCCACTTTAATAAGTACACCTGTTCAATTGCTTGGTAACACAAATTGCTAATCAGCCAATCACATGGCAGCAACTCAATGCATTTAGGCATCTAGACCTGGTGAAGACCACTTGCTGAAGTTCAAGCCCAGCATCAGAATGGGGAAGAAAGGAGATTTAAGTGTCTTTGAACATGGCATGGTTGTTGCTGCCAGACGGGCTGGTCTGAGTATTTAAAAAACATAAATAGAAAAGACAGAGCGCACCGGCTCCTAGTGCAATACTGTTTATTGTTTCAGAATTAAAAGATAACAAAGTAACACTAAACACTCACACTGTGTTCAGAGAACAAGCAGGCTGGATCCAGGGTAAGCTGACAGCCAAAGTTCTTAGTGTAAGCCCCCCGCACACAACGAGGGTCCTCCAATCACCGGGGGACTCGATCCAGATACACATCCAAGTGATCCCAGAGCAGTACCAGCTCTGAGTATTTAAAAAACTGCTGATCTACTGGGATTTCAACACACAACCATCTCTCGGGTTTACAGAGAATGGTCCGAAAAAGAGAAAATATCCAGTGAGCGGCTGTTGTGTGGAGGAAAATGCCTTATGCCTTGTTGATGTCAAAGGCCAGACAAGAATGGACAGACTAGTTTGAGGTGATAGAAAGGTAACAGTAACTCAAATAACAACACGTTATAAACAAGGTTTCCATCTCGGAATGCATAACACATCAAACCTTTAAACCAGGGATCCTCAACGACAGCCCTCCAGCTGTTACGGAACTACACGTCCCATGAGGCATTGTAAAACTCTGACATTCACAGACGTGACTAGGCATTATGGGAATTGTAGTTCCTGAATAACTGGAGGGCCGTAGTTTGAAGACTCCTGCTTTAAGCAGATGGGTTACAGCAGCAGAAGACCACACCGGGTGCCACTCCTGTCAGCTAAGAACAGGAAACTGAGGCTACATATCGCACAGGATCACCAAAACTGGACAATAGAAGATTGGAAAAATGTTGCCTGGTCTCATGAGTCTCCATTTCATCTGCAACATTCACATGGTAGGATCAGAATTTGGGGTAAACAACATGAAAGCATGGATCCATCCTGCCTTGTGTCAATGGTTCAAGGTGGTAGTGGTGGTGTCATTGTTTGGGGGATATTTTCTTGGCACACTTAGGGCCCCTCAGTACCAATCGAGAAATGTTTAAATGTCACGGCCTACCGGAGTATTGTTGCTGACCATGTCCATCCCTTTATGACTACAGTGTCCCCATCTTCTGATGGCTCCTTCCAGCAGGATAATGCACCATGTCACAAAGCTCCAATCATCTCACCACTGGTTTCTTCAACATGACAATGAGGTCACTGTACTCCAATGGCCTCTACAGTCACCACATCTCATCCAATAGAGCACCTTTGGGTTGTGGTGGAACTGGAGATAGGTACCTAAAGATTGGAAAAATGTTGCCTGGTCTGATAAATCTCAATTTTATCTGCGACATTCAGATGGAAGGGTCAGAATTTGGCATAAACAACGTGAAAGCATGAATCCATCCTGCCTTGTATCAACGGTTCAGGCTGGTGGTGGTGTAATGGTGGGGGGGATATTTTCTTGGCACACTTAGAGCCCCTTAGTACCCATTGGGCAATGTTTAAACATCACAGCCTACCTGAGTATTGTTGCTGACCATCCCTTTATGACTACAGTGTCCCCTGATGGTTCCTTCCAGCAGGATAATGCACTATGTCACAAAGCTCCAATCATCTCACCACTGGTTTCTTCACCATGATAATGAGGTCACTGTACTCCAATGGACTCCACACTCACCAGATCAAGTCACTGTCCTCCAATGGCCTCCACACTCACCAGATCCGGTCACTTTACTCCAATGGACTCCACACTCACCAGATTAAGTCACTGTCCTCCAATGGCCTCCACACTCACCAGATCCGGTCACTGTCCTCCAATGGACTCCACACTCACCAGATCCGGTCACTGTCCTCCAATGGCCTCCACACTCACCAGATCCGGTCACTTTACTCCAATGGCCTCCACGCTCACCACATCTCAATACATTAGAGCACCTTTTGGCATGTGGTGGAACTGGAGATTGGCATCATGGATGTGCAACGGACAAATCTGCAGCAACTGTGTGATGCTATCATGTCACTATGGACCAAAATCTCTGAGGAATGTTTCCAACACCTTGTTGAATTTATGCCATGAAGAATGAAGGTAGTTCGGATGGCCTCCACACTCACCAGATCCGGTCACTTTACTCCAATGGACTCCACACTCACCAGATCCGGTCACTTTACTCCAATGGCCTCCACACTCACCAGATCAAGTCACTGTCCTCCAATGGCCTCCACACTCACCAGATCTGGTCACTTTACTCCAATGGACTCCACACTCACCAGATCCGGTCACTGTCCTCCAACGGACTCCACACTCACCAGATCAAGTCACTGTCCTCCAATGGCCTCCACACTCCCCAGATCCGGTCACTTTACTCCAATGGCCTCCACGCTCACCACATCTCAATACATTAGAGCACCTTTGGGATGTGGTAGAACTGAAGATTGGCATCATAGATGTGTAACGGACAAATCTACAGCAACTGTGTGATGCTATCATGTCACTATGGACCAAAATCTCTGAGGAATGTTTACAACACCTTGTTGAATTTATGCCATGAAGAATGAAGGTAGTTCGGATGGCCTCCACACTCACCAGATCCGGTCACTTTACTCCAATGGACTCCACACTCACCAGATCCGGTCACTTTACTCCAATGGACTCCACACTCACCAGATCCGGTAACTTTACTCCAATGGCCTCCACACTCACCAGATCCGGTCACTTTACTCCAATGGCCTCCACGCTCACCAGATCCGGTCACTTTACTCCAATGGCCTCCACACTCACCACATCTCAATCCAATAGAGGACCTTTGGGATGTGTTGGAACTGGAGATAGGCATTATGGATGTGCAACCGACAAATCTGCAGCAACTGCGTGACGCTATCATGTCAAATTGGACCAAAATCTCTGAGGAATGTTTCCAACACCTTGTTGAATTTATGCCACGAAGAATGAAGGCAGTTCGGATGGCAAAAGGGGGTCCAACCCGGTACTAGCACGGTGTACCCAATGGTGGCCTGTGACCGGTGAGTGCGCGTCCTTTTTGATTTTGCCCTTTACATCCACTATAAAGAATCCTGGAACTGAAAATATAAAGTTTGGCCCTCCAACTTTTTCTTCTTTCCCTTCTTGTCTCCCGTACTCTCCCTCAAGGATGTCTTCAGAAATCGAATTAGTCAGGAGACAAAGTGACAGTTGTCATAATGACTACTTTCTCAAAACAGATGATCCTTGTGATATTCCAACAATTCAGACATTCCAGGCAATTCTGACTACTTAGCACGGAGTATTTTAATGTCAAAAAAGAAATCCAGAGGGCATCGCGATTTCACAAAAACTGACTGGTATGCGTCACGGTAATAAAGAGATCCATCTCAAGTGGGAACATCTCTTCATTGTGTCATTTAATGTGATAATTCAAACTATTAGCACATCAGCAGAACAAAAGGGACTGCCTGAGACACAGAGTTGAGAACGAGGACAGAACTAATAGATGCAAACAGGAGTTGAGCTGAAAGAAGTTACTTTACTTTTATTTTCTACATATAGGAAGGACTTCGCCAAGGACGCAAATATAGTGTAAGTGTAAGCCTAACTTCATGGGGCCATTACACTGTAATGTGCATACCGTAAGCTTAGAACTTTTCCTATAAGAGCCGGTTCACACTGAGGCGACACAACTCCTTACTACTTCGGGGGCGACTTGTGCATTACCGTGCACCACGACTTCGGAGAGACTTGCAGGGACTTCACATAATGGAAGTCTATGCAAGTCGCTCCGAGGTCCAGTGCTGTATTTTGGCCTAGGCCAACAAGGCCCAGGCCTAGGGCAACACTTTGCAGGGGGGCAGCAAAAAAGCCATTCCCCCCTCCACCTGAGACTCTATTGGCCACTAGTTGCTAGAACCGCCTCTCTCATCCCCCTCTCTATCACCCCCTCTCTCTTTCTCTATCATCCCCCCTTTCTCGCTCTCCTCTCACTCTCTCTCTCATCCCCCCACTCTCTCCCTCCTCTCTTTCTCTCTCTCACCCCCCCCCCCCTCTCTCTCTCTCTCTCTCTCACCCCCCCCTCTCTCTCTCTCTCTCTCTCTCTCACCCCCATCTCTCTCTCTCACCCCCCTCTCTCTCTCTCTCACCCCCTCTCTCTCTCTCTCTCACCCCCCCCTCTCTCTCATCCCCCCTCTCTCTCTCTCTCTCTCTCTCATCCCCCCTCTCTCTCTCTAACCCCCCCCCTCGCTCTCTCACCCCCCTCTCCCTCTCCTCTCTCTCATCCCCCCTCTATCTCTCTCTCTTTGATTCTCCCCTCTCTTTCATCCCCCCTCACCCACCCTCTCTCCCTCCCTCTCTCTCTCTCTCACCCCCCTCTCTCTCATCCCCCCTCTCTCTCTCTCTCTCTCTCTCTCTCTCATCCCCCCTCTCTCTCTCTAACCCCCCCCCCTCGCTCTCTCACCCCCCTCTCCCTCTCCTCTCTCTCATCCCCCCTCTATCTCTCTCTCTTTGATTCTCCCCTCTCTTTCATCCCCCCTCACCCACCCTCTCTCCCTCCCTCTCTCTCTCTCTCACCCCCCTCTCTCTCATCCCCCCTCTCTCTCTCTCTCTCTCTCTCTCTCTCATCCCCCTCACTCTCTCTAATCCCCCCTCTCTCTCTCACCCCCCTCTCCCTCTCCTTCTCTCTCTCATCCCCCCTCTATCTCTCTCTCTTTGAATCTCCCCTCTCTTTCATCCCCCCTCACCCACCCTCTCTCTCTCTCTCTCTCTCTCATACCCCCTCTCTTTCCCTCCCTCACCCACCCACCCACCCCTCTCTCTCTCTCGCCCCCCCCCCCCCCGTGAGATCTCAGGGGTTCATGCTGGGACTTGTAGTCCTTCAGTTTGTGATGGAGTCACATCTGTTAAAAAAGGAGTGGGGAAAATTTACATGGGGGGGGGCCCAATTTTAGTCTTGCCTAGGGCAGCACAAAACCAAAATACACCACTGCCGAGGTCGCCCCGAAATAGTACAGGACCCTTTTTCTAAGTCGGAGCGACTTGTGTCTATTAGAACGGGTCCTGTAGCGGTCAATGGACCGCGAGGGAGCGCGACTTGTCAGGCTGACAAGTCACCTGACAAGTCGCGCTAGTGTGAACCGGCTCTAAATCTGGCCATGTTTTACAAACTCAGTTTGATTTACAATCTCTGCATAATCTTCTTACCAAAACAATATGATTTCTTGGTATGTGGTCAGGAGTGTCTAGTGCAAACTTTATTCTTTCCTGGTGTTGTGTTTCAAATGCAGTATGCAATATTTGCAGTCACATACCTCCTTAGCTTCA
Source organism: Pelophylax lessonae (assembly GCF_965119305.1). NCBI lineage: Eukaryota > Metazoa > Chordata > Amphibia > Anura > Ranidae > Pelophylax > Pelophylax lessonae. Next base: position 22,338,580 of record NC_138774.1, read on the forward strand.
GTCTTTATAGAAAGAATGAATACTTGCTGACTTGGCAGAATCCAGAAGCAGCATAACTCTTTATTAAGACATAAAAGTTGGATCTATGCAGTGTTACTTTTCAAAGTATTTTTAAGTGTAATGCCGCATCTAAATGAGTGTACTTAAAGCGGAGTTCCACCTAAAAGTGGAACTTCCGCTCATTTGCTTCCCTCCCCCCCCCTCCAGTGCCACATTTGGCACCTTTCAGGGGGGAGGGGATAACGGGTACCTGTTTTTAAAAGGTACCCTTCCCCACTTCTGGGATACGGCCCCACGGCGCTGTCCCTTGTAAGTTTGGCCCCCTCCTCCTTCCCCTGCCGCCGAGCCAATCCGAACGTGCAGCGCCCTTCGCGCATGTGCATTAGGAACCTGCCCGTGAAGCCGCAAGGCTTCACTGCTAGGTTCCCTCACCGGTAATTGCGGCGGCAGCAACCGACAGCCGATGGAAACATCGGCTGAAGTGCTGACATGTCATTTGTATCCCCCCCCCCCGGTGCCACATTTGGCACCTTTCAGGGGGAGGGGGGAACGGGTACCTGTTTTTGACAGGTACCTTTCCCCACTTCCGGGATATGGCGCCGCGGCGCTGTCCCTCAGATGTTTGGCCCCCTCCTCCTTCCCCCGCTGCTGAGCCAATTGAATGCGCAGCGCCCTTCGAGCATGCGCATTAGGAACCCGCCCATGAAGCCGCAAGGCTTCACTGCTAGGTTCCCTCACTGGCAATTGCAGCGGCAGCAACCGACAGCCGATGGAAACATCGGCTGCGGTGCCGACATCACTGGACTCCAGGACAGGTAAGTGTCCTAATATTAAAAGTCAGCAGCTACAGTATGTGTACCGTATGTGTAGCTGCTGACTTTTAATTTTTGGAGGGGGAGGGGGGAGGCTGGAACACCACTTTAAAGGAGTTGTAAAGGCAGAAGGTTTTTTATCCTAATGTATTCTATGCATTAAGATAAAAAGCCTTCTTAAAAAAAAAAAGCCTTCTGTGTACAGCAGCCTCCCCAGCAGTGATGGCAAACCTTGGCACCCCAGTTGTTTTGGGACTACATTTCCCATTATGTTCATGCACTCTGCGGGGTACTTGAGCATCATGGAAAATGTAATTCCAAAACATCTGGGGTGCCTTCACTCCTCCCCAGCAACCCCTAATACTTACCTGTGCCCCATCTCTGTCCAGCAAAGTCCACGAGTCCCTCAACCATCCGGGACTCTCCCTCCTGATTGGCTGAGACACAGCTTTTGCACCATTGGCTCCCGTCACTGTCAATCAAAGTCATTTAGCCAATCAGGAGAGAGAGGGGGTGGGGCCAAATGGCAGCTCTGTGTCTGAATAGACACACGGAGCTGCAGCTCATCTATGGTGCCCCCAAAGCAAGCTGCTTGCTGTGGGGGCACTCAATAGAAGGGAGGGGCCAGGAGTAGCAACGAGGGACCCAAGAAGAGGAGGATTGGGGCTTCTCTGTGCAAAACAAATTGTAGAGAGGAGGTAAATTGTGATCGACCGATATCGTTTTTTCATTGCCGATACCGATATTTTGGTCATTGCGTGTCGGTATTGGCCAATATGGGCCGATATTTTCGTACATTTAAAAAAAACAAAAAAAGACCCCAAACCCCTCCTCTACACTTAAAAGCATTCAAAACGACAAGTTTGGCTGTTTTGAATGCTGTAATTTTTTTTTAAATCTGGCGCCGAGTAACCGCAAGTGTTGTCATGACATCACTTCTGGGTTTTTGCATGGAGACCCGATTAGAGCCGAAAGTGCCTTTGATTGGGTCTTCGGCGGCCGTGCAGGCTGGTTGACTGTTTGCACTGAGCACACCCCTCTTCTCTGTTACTACAGTTAGGTTGCGCTAAACACGAAGCTCAACCAAGCATTTTTAATGCCCACCAACCAACTTAGCCGGTCTAAATGAGGCCTTAGTGGGGTGTCTTTGAAACCTGTTTAGGCTTTTTTTGTAATTATCATTTTCCACTGACGACTGTTTGTAGTAAAATAGAAAATCGAAGAAAATCGTTGTCGTCCACCCCCTTTCTTTAGAGCCCCACACAAGCCCCGTTTCGATCTAATCAGAATTTGGTTGCCTCTCTTGCCTAAATTTAGTACAAACCCCATTCCAAAAAAGTTGGGACACTGTACAAATTGTGAATAAAAACAGAATGCAATGATGTGGAAGTTTCAAATTTCAATATTTTATTCAGAATACAACATAGATGACATATCAAATGTTTAAACTGAGAAAATTTATCATTTTAACCACTTAAGCCCCGGAAGATTTTACCCCCATTCTGACCAGGGTTTTTTTTGCGATTCGGCACTGCGTGACTTTAACAGACAATTGCGTGGTCGTGCGACGCTGTACCTAAACGAATTTGACGTCCTTTTTTCCCACAAACAGGGCTTTCTTTTGGTGGTATTTGATCACCCGTGCAATTTTTACTTTTTGCGCTATAAACAAAAAATGAGCGTCAATTTTGCAAAAATAAACAATACTTTTCACATTTTTTTATATGAAATTCCCCAAAAAAATGTAAAAATCTAAATTTTTTAACATTTTAGGCCAATTTGTTTTATGCTACATTTGTTTGGTAAAAAAAATCGCAAAAAGCGTATTTTGATTGGTTTGCGCAAAAGTTATTGCGTTTACTAACTAAGGGAAAGATTTCTGTCATTTTTGGTGTTTTTTTTTTTTTTAACTCGTAATGGCGGCGATCTTCAATTTTTTTTTGCGGTACTGCGACATTGTGGCGGACAGATCGGACCCTTGACTGACATTTTTTACACTTTTGGGGTTACCAGTGACATTACTACAGTAATCAGTGCTATACATATGTACTGTTACTGCAAAATGACACTGGCAGGGAAGGGGTTAACTTTATTGGGGAAGGAGGGGTTAAGTGTGTCCCTAGGGGCGTGTTTCTAACTGTGATTGGACATGGCTACTGGTGTAGGAACAGTGATCAACGGTCCTACATAGTAGAACCGTATGATCAATATTCCTACACAGGGGAGAATGACAGGCGGCTTGTTTACATTTGCCGCCTGCCTTTCTCCCTTCACGGCGGATGATCGCGAACGAGCCGGGGCTGGCACGCGCCTTAGCGGGCGCGCGATTGCCTGCTATTGGCTCACATACAAGTGACAGGCAAGTGACGTACCCATACGTCACTTTGCCTGGCCGGGGCTGACCGCCGCAGTATATGTACTTGCGGCGGTCGGCAACCGGTTAAGGGAAAAATAAATTGATTTTAAATTTCTTGGCATCAACACATCTCAAAAAAGTTGGGACAAGGCCATGTTTACCACTGTGTGGCCTCCCCTCTTCTTTTTATAACAGTCTGCAAATATCTGGGGACTGAGGAGAGAAGTTGCCCATGTTTAGGAATAGGAATGTTGTCCCATTCTTGTCTAATACAGGCTTCTAGTTGCCCAACTATCTTAGGTCTTCTTTGTCTCATCTTCCTCTTTATGATGCGCCAAATGTTTTCTATGGGTGAAAGATCTGGACTGCAGGCTGGCCATTTCAGTACCCGGATCCTTCTTCTACGCAGCCATGATGTTGTAATTGATGCAGTATGTGGTCTGGCATTGTCATGTTGGAAAATGCAAGGTCTTCCCTGAAAGAGACGTCGTCTGGATGGGAGCATATGTTGTTCTAGAACTTGGATATACCTTTCAGCATTGATGGTGCCTTTCCAGATGTGTAAGCTGCCCATGCCACACGCACTCATGTAACCCCATACCATCAGAGATGCCGGCTTCTGAACTGAGCGCTGATAACAACTTGGGTTGTCCTTGTCCTCTTTAGTCCGGATGACATGGCGTCCCAGTTTTCCAAAAATAACTTCAAATTTTGATTCGTCTGACCACAGAACAGTTTTCCACTTTGCCACAGACCATTTTAAATGAGCCTTGGCCCAGAGAAAACGCCTGCGCTTCGGGATCATGTTTAGATATGGCTTCTTTTTTGGCCTATAGAGTTTTACCTGGCAACGGCGAATGGCACAGTGGATTGTGTTCACCGAAATGTTTTCTGGAAGTATTCCTGAGCCCATGTTGTGATTTCTATTACAGTAGCATTCCTGTATGTGATGCAGTGCCGTCTAAGGGCCCGAAGATCACCGCCATCCAATATGGTTTTCCGGCCTTGACCCTTACGCACAGAGATTGTTCCAGATTCTCTGAATCTTTGGATGATATGCACTGTAGATGATGATAACTTCAAACTCTTTGCAATTTTTCTCTGAGAAACTCCTTTCTGATATTGCTCCCCTATTTTTCGCCGCAGAATTGGGGGAATTGGTGATCCTCTGCCCATCTTGACTTCTGAGGGACACTGCCACTCTGAGAGGCTCTTTTTATAACCAATCATGTTGCCAATTGACCTAATAAGTTGCAAATTGGTCCTCCAGCTGTTCCTTACATGTACATTTAACTTTTCCAGCCTCTTAATTGCTACCTGTCCCAACTTTTTTTGGAATGTGTAGCTCTCATGAAATCCAAAATGTGCCAATATTTGGCATGGCATTTCAAAATGTCTCACTTTCAACATTTGATATGTTATCTATATTACATTGTGAATAAAATATACGTTTTTCTGAGATTTGTAAATTAGTCCATTCCTTTTTTACTCACAATTGGTTCAGTGTCCCACCCTTTTTGGAATTGGGTTTGTATAGCATTGTTGCCACTTCCCTACAAAAGGGAATACATGTTTCCCATGTACTTCTTTACAGTCCGGGAAGTAACCTTCGGTAACATGTACATTCTAACCTAGCAGCGGCATCCACTGTATGCTATATGCAAATCTATTTTAAAAAGGACATCAAATGAATGTATTATCTCCAGAAACTCATAATTTTTCAAGCAGTGTGACATGATGATTAATTATTTAGAGTGTTTATCACAAGGCAGAGATAAGATGGAAAACAGAGAACCTTTTGAAGAAACAAGTTGTTACTCTTTTGCATTAAAAACTAGGTTCTTCTTCCAGGATATAGCACATGTCTGAAAAGCAAGACTGAACTAAGGACAGGCATGGATCTTTGAAGCAAGAACTTTATAAAATAGTATTCTCCGAACTGTGGCCCGGGGGGCCAGATGTGGCCCTTTCTTTGCTTTTAAGTGGCCCCTTGAGCACGGTTTTATCTACTTATACCAACAATGGGCCATAAACCCCCCACCCCCACCACCACCACCACCGCCACACTGAGACCAGTGAAGGGGCACAACTCCTCCCCTATGATCCAATGATGTGGCACAGTTCCCCCCAATGAAACAACCAATGGTGCCCAATAGTATCGGAAGAGTAGAGGGTAGATTTGGGACTCCAAAAACACCTCTTCCTTACACTCAAATAAGGATATATTACAATTTAAAAGATATAGCACCAACATAGCTGCATACATTACAACAATAGGTGCACTAGTCCTTTGGAAGGGTCAACGTGTTTCACGGTTACACCACTTTGTCAGGACTGCTCAGGTATAGTGCAATAGAGGAGCCTAGCGATAATAGTAAAAACAAATCTACAAAACAAGGGGAGAGCACAGATCAATATGATCATTAGGTACAACCAGTGGCGTAACTACAGGGGTTGCAGGGGTCGCAATTGCAACCGGGCCCCATGCTCCAGGGGGCCTGTGCAGCTCTCCTGTACACCTGGATAGGAGGGGCGGCGGGGGCAGCATGTAGAGAAATCACTGTCCTCCTTCTTCCTCCTGTAGCTGCATATCAGCCGATAATGCCCTCACATAGTCAGATATAGAGTTGCTTTGATGCCCAGGATGCCGGACATGTTTTGCGGAAACTATATTTTAAAACAATTTGATATACGTAACAAATAAATTCAGATTTTTTAGTACATTGTTGTGTTCCTATACTATTGGTCTGAGACGGTACCCCTCAAAGTCCCTTCAGCCCCCCCTCTTTTTTTTTTTTTTCACAATTATCCATTTTTCTTGGGATTTAGGTACCTACATTAATTATTTTATCTTTTTCTGAGCTTATGTAATCAAAGTTTTTTCTAGCTTAGCCTACATATTTCTTTAAGTTCATTTCTCTTTTCTAACTTACCCCACATACAGTATTTCTTTCAGATCCTTTTTTAAAGTTTTTTTTTTTTTTTTTTTTTTAATTAATATTTAATTTTTTTCTAGCTTAGCCTAAATATTGATTTCAGTTCCTTTTTTTTCAATTGTATTTTATTTTATTTTATTTATTCAATTTTTTTTCTAGCTTAGTAGTCATAAACAATATTACCAAAGTATTGCCTTTACACCCACATAAACTTTAATGGTATCCCAGTCTTAGTCTGTAGGGTTCAATATTTAGGTTGGCCCACCCTTTGCAGCTATAACAGCTTCAACTCTTCTGGGAAGGCTGTCCACAAGGTTTAGGAGTGTGTCTATGGGAATGTTTGACCATTCTTCCAGAAGAGTATTTGTGAGGTCAGTTACTGATGTTAGAGAGAAGGCCTGGCTCGCAGTCTCTGCTCTAGTTTATCCCAAAGGTGTTTTCTATCGGGTTGAGGTCAGGACTCTGTGCAGGCCAGTCAAGTTCCTCCACCCCAAACTCACTCATCCATGTCTTTATAGACCTTGGTTTGTGCACTGGTCCAAATCATTTGTTGGAGGGGGGATTATGGTGTGGCATTGATTTCAGGGGTCGGGCTTGGCCCCTCAGTTCCAGTGAAGGAAACTCTTAAGGTGTCAGTAAAACAAGACATTTTGGACAATTTCATGCTACCAACTTTGTGGGAACAGTTTGGGGATGGCCCCTTCCTGTTCCAACATGACTGCGCACCAGTGCACAAAGCAAGGTCCATAAAGACATGGATGAGCGAGTTTGGGGTGGAGGAACTTGACTGTTCTGCACCTCAACCCAACAGAACACCTTTGGGATGAATTATACCAGAGACTGCGAGCCAAGCCTTCCCGTCCAACATCAGTGCCTGACCTTACAAATATGCTTCTGGAAGAATGGTCAAACATTCCCATAGATACACTCCTAAACCTTGTGTACAGTCTTCCTAGAAGATTTGAAGCTGTTCTAGCTGCAAAGGGTGAACCCTTTGGAACAAGAAGGGCCAATCCCAAACTGTTCCCACAAAGTTAAGAGCATGAGAAAACTGTCCAAAATGTCTTGGTATGCTGACGCCTTAAAAGTTCCCTTCACTAAAACTAAGGGGCCGAGCCCAACCCCTGAAAAACAATCCCACACCATAATCTCCCTTCCACCAAATGATTTGGCCAGTGCACAAAGGTCCATAAAGACATGGATGGATACAGCTATAAAAGCTTCACCTCTTCTGGGAAGGCTGTCCACAAGGTTTATTATTGTGTCTATGGGGATGTTTGACCATTCTTCCAGAAGCACATATGTAAGGTCAGGCACTGATGTGGATGAGAAGGCCTGGCTCACAGTCTGCACTCTAATTCATACCAAAGGCATTCTATCGTGTTGAGGTCAGGACTCTGTGCAGGCCAGTCAAGTTCCTCCACCCCAAACTGGTGCGCAGTCATGTTGGAACAGAAAGGGCCAATCCCAAACTGTTCCCACAGAGTTGAGAGCATAAAATTGTCCAAAATGTCTTGGTATGCTGATGCCTTAAGAGTTCCCTTCACTGGACCTGAGGGGCCAAGCCCAACCCCTGAAAAACAACCCCACGTCATAATCTCCCCTCCACCAAATGATTTGGATCAGTGTATAAAGCAAGGTCCATAAATACATGGATGAGAGAGTTTGGGGTGGAGGAACTTGACTGACCTGAGCCTCAACCTGATAGAACACCTTTGGTATGATTTAGAGTGGAGATTGTGAGCCAGGCCTTCGCTCCAACATCAGTGCCTGACCTCACAAATGCACTTCTGGAAGAATGGTCCAACATTCCCATAGACACACTCCTAAACCTTGTGGACAGCCTTCCCAGAAGAGCTGAAGCTGTTATAGCTGCAAAGGGTGGGCCAACTCAATATTGAACCCTACGGACTAAGACTGGGATGCCATTAACCACTTAACGACTGCCGTCAGTAGATTTACTGCGGCAGTCAGCCCCTCACAGGCAGAGCGACGTAGGTCTACGTCGCTAGCCTGTGAGGCTCTGGGGAGCGAGCGCGCGCCGCCGGAGGCACGCTCCCGCTCCCGCGCGGTCACGGACCCCCCCGCGCATGTGACCGGCGGACCCGATGTCCGCCGGTCACTCGGCGATCGTCGGTGGAGAGGGAGAAAGGCAGACGGCTGATGTAAACAAGCCGCCTGTCATTCTCCCCTGTGTAGAAACAATGATCATACGGTTCTACTATGTAGGACCGTTGATCATTTTTCCTACAGCTCAAGCCACAGCCAATCACAGTAAGAATCACGCCCCTAGGGACACACACAACCCCTCCCTCTCAAATAAAGTTAACCCCTTCACTGCCAGTGTAATTTTATAGTAACAGTGCATATGTATAGCACTGATTACTGTAGAAATGTCACTGGTAACCCCAAAAGTGTCAAAAATGTCAGTCAGGGGTCCGATCTGTCTGCCGCAATGTCGCAGTACCGCAAAAAAAAATTGCAGATCGCCGCCATTACGCGTTAAAAAAAAAAACAACAAAAATGACAAAAATCTTTCCCTTTGTTAGTAAACGCAATAACTTTTGCGCAAACCAATCAAAATACGCTTTTTGCGATTTTTTTTACCAAACATATGTAGCATAAAACAAATTGGCCGAAAATGTTAAAAAATTTTGATTTTTACATTTTTTTGGGGGGGGAATTTCATATAAAAAAATGTGAAAAATATTGTTATTTTTGCAAAATTTACGCTCTTTTTTTGTTTATAGCGCATGATCAAAAAAATCGCACAGGTGATCAAATACCGCCAAAAGAAATCTCTTTTTGTGGGAAAAAAAGGACGTCAAATTCGTTTAGGTACAGCGTCGCACGACCGCGCAATTGTCCGTTAAAGTCACACAGTGCCAAATCGCAAAATACCCCCTGGTCAGGAAGGGGGTAAAATCTTCCGGGGCTTAAGTGGTTAAAGTTCATGTGAATGTAAAGGCAGGCGTCCCAATACTTTTGACAATATAGTGCATTTCTTTTAGTTCTTTTTTTTCCATTTATTTTATTTTTATTATTACTTTTTTTTTTTTTTTAAGTTCCTTTTATTTCTGTTTTATCCCCCACTTCTCTTTTCTTTATATACTCGGAGTCACTGCTGTCGTGGAACATAAGAGACACCGTGTGAAGCGCCGAGCATTTCTCTTCCAGTAGCCAGAGGGTGCGGAGACCGGCACCCAATGACCCTCCAAGGACTGGTTAGGGCCGCCAAGATAAGAGCGGAATTCCAGCTTTCACGGGACGCCTGCTTTACAGCTTGATGTGAATTCTTTTTGAAGAAATTAGAATTTTCGGCGTGCTAAGGATGGCGCCCCTGGGCCCTCGCGCACAGCTGGAGCCGCGCTACATTTCTGCAATCCTGGAAAGACTCCACCAGGCGCTGTAAGCCTTTCAGGCACAGCAAACTTTATTAGGAGCTGACGGCGGGTGATGCGTTTAGTGACCGGCAGTGCAGGATCATTACAGCAAATAGAAAAAAAAAAGGAAGAGAACTTTGATTTTCCATTTATTTCATGCTCTAAAACTGTTGTCTGCTCTCTTTTCCTGCCTTTGCCATCTTCTACGGGGCTGGAGGGGCCAAAAAAGACATTCCATTGAGATGAAACCACGATTCTCTGACTTCTGGGTCCACTATCACCTGCCGACCTGTGGCTGCTGGCATGAGACTGCTGAGGTCCTTCCCTAGCTAGCTGGCACAGCAGACATGGTCAACTGCGTAAAGTTTTATCAAATTAGATTTAATCTCTCACTGAATGACATTTAATTTACCTAAAGCGATATTACACCTGAAAACAAAAACAGAATTTATTGCAGCTTACCAATCATTGGATGTGACGGCTGCACTAGTTCTCTTTTCAAGGCTTTTTTTTTCTTGTACTTGACCAGGTGAAAGACCCTCATAATGGAAAGAGTAGATGGGGAAAAAAAAGTAATGCAGAACGGGAATGATATGACTCCTTCATAATGGGCACAGCGGGTGTACAGACCCAGGAACTCAGTGCAGGGATGGTGGGAACTCCTTATAACCGGCACAGCAGCTGTGCAGACACGGGTACTCAGTGCAGGGATGGTGGGAACCCCTCATAATGGGCACAGCAGGTGTACAGACCCGAGAGCTAAGCACAGGGATGGTGGCAATACATCATAATGGGCACAGCAAGTGTACAGACCCAGGATCTCAGCACAGGGATCGTGGGAACCCCTCATGTTGGGCACAACAAGTGTACAGACCCGCAAACTCAGCACAGGGATGGTGGGAACCCCTCATAACAGGCACAGCAGGTGTACAGACCCGGGAGCTCAGCACAGGAATGGTGGGAACCCTTCACATTGGGCACAGCAGGTGTACAGACCAAGAGCTCAGCACAGGGATGGTGAGAACCCCTCATATTGGGCACAACAAGTGTACAGACCCGCAAACTCAGCACAGGGATGGTGGGAACCCCTCATAACAGGCACAGCAGGTGTACAGACCCGGGAGCTCAGCACAGGAATGGTGGGAACCCTTCACATTGGGCACAGCAGGTGTACAGACCAAGAGCTCAGCACAGGGATGGTGAGAACCCCTCATATTGGGCACAACAAGTGTACAGACCCATAAACTCGGCACAGGGATGGTGGGAACCCTCATAATGGGCACAGCAGGTGTAAAGACCCGCAAACTTAGTGCATGGATGGTGGGAACCCCTCATAATGGGCAACGCAGGTGTAAAGACCCAGGAACTCAGTGCAAGGATGTTGGGGACCCCTCATAATGGGACAGCAGGTGTACAGACGAGGGAAACTCAGTACATGGATGGTGGGAACTTCGCATAATGGGCACAGCAAGTGTGCAGATGTGGGAACTCAGCACAGGGATGGTGGAAACCCTTCATAATGGGCACCGCAGGTCTAAAAACTCGGGAACACAGCGCAGGGATGGTGGGGACCCCTCATAATGGACACAGCAGGTGTACAGACCCGAGAGCTAAGCACAGGGATGGTGGGAATACATCATAATGGGCACAGCAAGTGTGCAGACCTGGGAACTCAGCACAGGGATTGTGGGAACCCCTCATAATGAGCACAGCAGGTGTACAGACCCAGGAACTCAGCACAGGTATGGTAGGAACCCCTCATAATGGGCACAGCAGGTGTACAGACCCGGGAAACTCAGTACATGTATGGTGGGAACTTTGCATAATGGGCACAGCAAGTGTGCAGACCTGGGAACCCAGTACAGGGATGGTGGGAACCCTTCATAATGGACACAGCAGGTGTAAAGACCTAGGAAAACAGCACAGGGATGGTGGAAACCTCTCATAATGGGCACCGCAGGTGTACAGACCCACGATCTCAGCACAGGGATGGTGGGAAACTGCCATTCCACTCCCTGACAGCGAGGTGTGAGGTTGCTGATTCCTTAGCTCGTGTGCTTCCAGAAGCCAGGGGCTAGAGTTGCTTCTCTGCCCCAGGAAGGATGCTGGATCCTGGGGAGGACCCTGGCGGGGGCCCCCTGGATAGGCCTGAGACTATGGAAGACATGGAGCTCGGCCCAAGGAGGGGTGAATCCCTATCTACCTTTAGACGGAGGACTGTTGAAAAGCTGAGGCGGATTGAGAAAGAGGAGGAGAAATTGGCAACTTTGAAAGTAGAATTTAAAAAGAAAAAGTTGTATTGTGCCAAACTCTACAGTAAGAAGAGACCGGCTCTGAGGCCTGAATTAAAGGACTTGGAACAAGCTTTGAGGAAGCAGAAAGAGTTGGTGAGCTCTCTGAAGGAAAGCTGTGAAGCACTTCAGGAGAAATACAGGAATGAGGAGCGTTTCAGCCGTATGAGGAGAGGAGCCGTTTCCAGCATGGAGAGTGACCCAGTCAGTGAGGGGATTCAGGTACCGACAGAGTCAGCAGAGAGTGAGAAAGTGGGCCCGGAGGATGAGCCCAGCTCTTCGACACCTCAGACATCTGCTGAGCCCCCAATGGCGGAGGCCTCTGTCTCCCTCCCTCTGCAGCAGCAATGTGGAACATCTGAGCAGGAGGTTGAGGGGGGTACTGGCATGTTGGAGTTCGTCGCTGAGCTGGAATCCCCTCTGGATGGAAGAAAGTTCCATTTTTCTGCAGATTCCCCAGATGAGGAGATGGATACCGTTCCTCGCCCTATGAGAGAGAGACCTGTGGAGAGAGGAACATTCACCATTAAGCCTGCAACATCCAGGAGGGAGTTTGATCCCGCCATTAACCATGACACTGCAGAGGTAACACAGAAAGCAGGTACAGTGTGTGTGCAAGGTGGTGATGTGAACTTTAATGACAATGTGCTTGCTGAGGGTTGTAGTGCTATGGGCTGTCAGCCCACACCCATAGACAATGTGCAGCATGCAGTGCAACCTGATACACCTGCTGAAAAAATTCCACTTTTAAATGCAAGTGGTGAGAAAATTGGAAAAAACTGTGTGTTTCTGGTTGAAGAGTCTGCAGAGAGGAGCACCACGGACATTGCAGAGGCTTTGCCTGGACCAAATACAGTGGCTGTTCCTGAGCATGGTGGAGGAGATGCTGGGAGCAGTAGTACTATAACTTTTTTGGAGTCTGCAGTAGACAAGGCTGTGATTGAACCCAGGAAAGCAGCTGAGTGCTCAGAGAAGGGGGAGGGGGTGGGTCTTGTCTCTGCTGCTCCAAAGACTGCAAGGGTTGATTCAGGCTCCTTGTCATCAGGTGTGGTTGTGTCTAAAGACAATGCTGTAATTGCTGATGTTTCTGGGAGGAAAACCTATGCTGGTGCTGCTGAAGGGTTTGGGAGGGGGGTGCAAGCAGGGAAGGAGCATGGAAATGTTTCATCTTCCTCATTATTTAAAAGGAGGAATGTGGTACAGCTCAGATGGGAAGGCGAAGGTATTCCGCCATATAGGAGAGCTGTGGTTGATAAGATTCTGCAGATGGGCTTTAAACCTGCAGATATCTTTGCCCTGATCAGTCCGACCGGCTCCTATGAGTACGATTTGTCCTTTGTCCGTCCGGAGTCTTTGGACATATTTTGGGAGAAATATGAACATGTGTATAGGAGCCTGCCGGACTGGAAAGGGCTCATCCCCAAAGTTGTGTCACGTCAGCCACTTATTAAAATGGTGACGATTCTTGTGCGCAATGAATCCATACCGCAAGGGGATTTATCTGTATGGCTGAGGAGATATGGAGACATCCTGAGCCCCTTACACAAAATTATGGATGATCGAGGAATATGGACGGGGGGATGGTCTGTGCAGCTAAAACTGAGGGTTATTGATAATGTCATCCAGCATCTGCCATCCTCAGCTTTCCTAGGGAGGGACAGACTGACCATCTTCTATCCAGGCCAGCCAAAGCTGTGCAATAAGTGTGGGGATAAAGGGCACTTTGCATCCTCCTGTCCAGTAATGAAATGCTCTCTGTGTCAGGATTTAGGGCATTTGGCAAAGGATTGCAATATTATAAGGTGCAACTTGTGCAATGCAGTTGGGCATCCTTATAGCCAGTGTCCTGAGGCAGTACACAACCAGCCTGAGCTCATGAGAGAGTTTTTCCGTCTGGACATGGAGGATGCTCAGAGCTCAGCAGCTAGGGTGCCTGCGATTCCCTCCGAGACTGTACCAATACCCAGTGTGTCAGTGTCTTCCCAGTCTGTGGTGCCCCAGTCTGTGCCAATGCCCAGTGTGTCAGTGTCTTCCCAGTCTGTGGTGCCCCAGTCTGTGCCAATGCCCAGTGTGTCAGTGTCTTCCCAGTCTGTATGTAAGGTATCGGTTACTAAGAATGTGTCCAATCCTTCTGTGTCTATGTCTTCCAAAATTGCAGAGGCGGCAAGAGGTGCTGAGGCAGGGGCATCAAGTACAGTGCCAGTCCCCTCCCCTAGACATTGCAGGGCTTCCATTAGGGACCATGGGGTGCAGAGGAGTGGGGAGAATGGTGAAGAGGCTGGCCTGGTGGTAGATAAGGTAAGGGAGAGTGGGGGTGAAGGGGAGGGTAAGAGTGGGGAAACTGTTATTTCCAATTTGTCCAAGGATGATACGGAATGGTTGGAGGAGAAAAGAAAGAAGGGCAAAAGAAGGAAAAAAAAGTGTTCAGCTACCCACAGTCTTGAGGTTTTGCCTTTGACAAATAAGTTTGGGGTCCTGTCAGATGATGAATGGGACTTGTTGAGTACAGAATCTTCCATGGATGATGAGTCGCAGGGTGCAGTGAAGCGCACTGGTTCTCCAGGGGAAGAGAGTAGTCAGGCTAAGAAACGGCTGCCTCAATTATCTGTTAAAAGTGGCAACCAATAATGTTATCAGCTGAAAATCAGTCCTAAAATATAATTTTTCATTAAAGGCTCCATGCATGGTGAAGTTTCTTAGTCCGGCTCTCTCGTAGGGTTTATGCTGTGTGCAATTTGGTTTATTTATTATGTTCTTGTTTTGTATCGTTATATTCAATTATTTTGTAAATATGTTATTTATAATTTATTTATTATGGTTTTATTGTATATAAGTTGATTGATTGTAAGAATTTCCAATAAACAAAATTAACCCCTCATAACAGGCACAGCAGGTGTACAGACCCGGGAGCTCAGCACAGGAATGGTGGGAACCCTTCACATTGGGCACAGCAGGTGTACAGACCAAGAGCTCAGCACAGGGATGGTGAGAACCCCTCATATTGGGCACAACAAGTGTACAGACCCATAAACTCGGCACAGGGATGGTGGGAACCCTCATAATGGGCACAGCAGGTGTAAAGACCCGCAAACTTAGTGCATGGATGGTGGGAACCCCTCATAATGGGCAACGCAGGTGTAAAGACCCAGGAACTCAGTGCAAGGATGTTGGGGACCCCTCATAATGGGACAGCAGGTGTACAGACGAGGGAAACTCAGTACATGGATGGTGGGAACTTCGCATAATGGGCACAGCAAGTGTGCAGATGTGGGAACTCAGCACAGGGATGGTGGAAACCCTTCATAATGGGCACCGCAGGTCTAAAAACTCGGGAACACAGCGCAGGGATGGTGGGGACCCCTCATAATGGACACAGCAGGTGTACAGACCCGAGAGCTAAGCACAGGGATGGTGGGAATACATCATAATGGGCACAGCAAGTGTGCAGACCTGGGAACTCAGCACAGGGATTGTGGGAACCCCTCATAATGAGCACAGCAGGTGTACAGACCCAGGAACTCAGCACAGGTATGGTAGGAACCCCTCATAATGGGCACAGCAGGTGTACAGACCCGGGAAACTCAGTACATGTATGGTGGGAACTTTGCATAATGGGCACAGCAAGTGTGCAGACCTGGGAACCCAGTACAGGGATGGTGGGAACCCTTCATAATGGACACAGCAGGTGTAAAGACCTAGGAAAACAGCACAGGGATGGTGGAAACCTCTCATAATGGGCACCGCAGGTGTACAGACCCACGATCTCAGCACAGGGATGGTGGGAAACTGCCATTCCACTCCCTGACAGCGAGGTGTGAGGTTGCTGATTCCTTAGCTCGTGTGCTTCCAGAAGCCAGGGGCTAGAGTTGTTTCTCTGCCCCAGGAGGGATGCTGGATCCTGGGGAGGACCCCGGCGGGGGCCCCCTGGATAGGCCTGAGACTAGGCCTCAGCCTATGGAAGACATGGAGCTCGGCCCAAGGAGGGGTGAATCCCTATCTACCTTTAGACGGAGGATTGTGGACAAGCTGACAAGGATTGAGAAAGAGGAGGAGAAATTGGCAGCTTTAAAAACTGAATTTAAAAAGAAAAAGTTGTATTGTGCCAAACTGTACAGTAAGAAGAGACCGGCTCTGAGGCCTGAATTAAAGGACTTGGAGCAAGCTTTGAGGAAGCAGAAAGAGTTGGTGAGCTTTCTGAAGGAAAGTAGCGGAGCTTTTAAGGAAAAATACAGGAATGAGGAACGTTTCAGCCGTATGAGGAGAGGAACCGTTTCCAGCATGGAGAGTGACCCAGCCAGTGAGGAGATTCAGGTACCGACAGAGTCAGCAGAGAGTGAGAAAGTGGGCCCGGAGGATGAGCCCAGCTCTTCAACACCTCAGACATCTGCTGAGCCCCCAATGGCGGAGGCCTCTGTCTCCCTCCCTCTGCAGCAGCAATGTGGAACATCTGAGCAGGAGGTTGAGGGGGGTACTGGCATGTTGGAGTTCATCGCTGAGCTGGAAACCCCTCTGGATGGAAGAAAGTTACATTTTTCTGCGGATTCCTCAGATGAGGATATGGATACCGTTCCTCGCCCTATGAAAGAGAGACCCGTGGAGAGAGGAAGATTCACCATTAAGCCTGCAACAACCAGGAGGGAGTTTGATCCCACCATCAGCCATGACACTGCAGAGGTAACACAGCAAGCAGGTACAGTGTGTGTGCAAAGTGGTGATATGAACTTTATTAATGACAATGTGCTTGCTGAGGGTTGTAGTGCTATGGGCTGTCAGCCCACACCCATAGACAATGTGCAGCATGCAGTGCAACCTGATGCACCTGCTAAAAAAACTTTAAATGCGATTGGTGGGAAAACTGAAAATAACTTTGAGCTTTTGGTTGAAGTGTCTGCAGAGAGGAGCACCACGGACATTGCAAAGGCTTTTCCTGACCCAGATAAAGCTGTTGTTCCTGAAAATGGTGCAGGAGATGCTGGGAGCAGTAGTGCTACAACTGTTGGGGATTCTGCAGTAAAAAAAACTGTGATTGAACCCAGGAAAGCAGCTGAGTGCTTAGAGAAGGGGGAGGGGGTGGGTCTTGTCTCTGCTGCTCCAAAGACTGCAAGGGTTGATTCAGGCTCCTTGTCAGCAGGTGTGGTTGTGTCTAAGGACAATGCTGTAATTACTGGTATGTCTGGGAGGAAAACCTATGCTGGTGCTGCTACAGGATCTGGTAGGGGGGAGCATGGAAATGGTTTATCTTCCTCACTATTTAAAAGGAGGAATGTGGTTCAGCTCAGATGGGAAGGCGAAGGTATTCCCCCATATAGGAGAGCTGTGGTTGATAAGATTCTGCAGATGGGGTTTAGACCCGAAGATATCTTCGCCCTGATCAGTCCGACCGGCTCCTATGAGTATGATTTGTCCTTTATCCGTCCGGAGTCTTTGGACATATTTTGGGAGAAATATGAGCATGTGTGTAGGAGCCTGCCGGACTGGAGAGGGCTCATCCCCAAAGTTGTGTCACGTCAGCCACTTATTAAAATGGTGACGATTCTTGTGCGCAATGAGTCCATACCACAAGGGGATTTATCTGTATGGCTGAGGAGATATGGAGACATCCTGAGCCCCTTACACAAAATTATGGATGACCGAGGAATATGGACGGGGGGATGGTCTGTGCAGCTAAAACTGAGGGTTATTGATAATGTCATCCAGCATCTGCCATCCTCAGCTTTCCTGGGAAGGGACAGGCTGACCATCTTTTATCCAGGCCAGCCAAAACTGTGTAATAAATGTGGGGATAAAGGGCACTTTGCATCCTCCTGTCCAGTGATGAAATGCTCTCTGTGTCAGGATTTAGGGCATTTGGCAAAGGATTGCAACATTATAAGGTGCAACTTGTGCAATTCGGTTGGGCATCCTTATAGCCAGTGTCCCGAGGCAATGCATAACCAGCCTGAGCTCATGAGAGAGTTCTTCCGCCTGGACATGGAGGATGCTCAGAGCTCAGCAGCTAGGGTGCCTGCGATTCCCTCTGAGTCTGTGCCAATGCCCAGTGTGCCTGTGTCTTCCCAGTCTGTGCGTTTGCCTAGTGTGCCTGTGTCTTCCCAGTCTGTGCGTTTGCCTAGTGTGCCTGTGTCTTCCCAGTCTGTGATTTCCCAGTCTGTGCCAATTCCCAGTGTGTCAGTGTCTTCCAAATCTGTGGTGCCCCAGTCTGTGCGTTTGCATGTATCAGTTACCGAGAATGTGTCCAATCCTTCTGTGTCTATGTCCTCCAAAATTGCAGAGGCCGCAAGAGGTGCTGATGCAGGGGCATCAAGTGCAGTGCCAGTCCCACCCCCTCGACATTTCAGGGCTTCTATTGGGGACCAGGGGATGCAGAGGAGTGGGGAAAATGGTGAAGAGGCTGGCCTGGTGGCAGATAAGGTAAGGGAGAGTGGGGGTGAAGGGGAGGCTAAGAGTGGGGAGACTGTAATTTGCAGTTTGTCCAAGGATGATGTGGAATGGTTGGAGGAGAAAAGGAAGAAGGGCAAAAGAAAAAAAAAAAGGTGTTCAGTTGCCCAAAGTCCTAAGGTTTTGCCCTTGAAAAATAAGTTTGGGGTCCTGTCAGATGATGACGATGAATGGGACTCGTTGAGTACGGCGTCTTCTATGGATGATGAGTCCCAGGGTGCATTGAAGCGCACTGGTTCTCCAGGAAGAGAGAGTAGTCAGGCTAAGAAACGGCTGCCTCAATTATCCTAATGGCAGTTCCCACTCCGTTAAAAGTGGCAACCATTAATGTTGCCAGCTTAAAATCAGTGAGTGCTCGTCATATGGCCTTATTTTTGCTCAGCGAGTTTGATGCTGACATTTTGTTTTTGCAAGAGACCCATCTCAGTAATCTGGCTGATATACATCTGGCAAAGAAGGAGTGGAAGCGTGGTCCCTCCTTTTGGTCTCTTGCGGCCGAGCCTTACAGCGGGGTTGCGGTCCTTTTTTCTGGTATGGTAACATGCCGACGGGTAATTGAGGTAGAGATTGGGAGATGCATGATTTTGGATGTCTCTGTGAGGGGGCAGGACCTGCGCCTGATTAACATCTATGGTCCCCAGACAAAATGGGACAGGAAATGCCTCTTTACAAAGATTAAGCCTTTTCTTTTTACGGCTCAGCAGGTTATCTTTGGAGGTGACTTCAACACCATTACTAGGCCTAAAGACAGGAGAGGTTTCAGAGATAAGCTGGGCTATGACAGCCTTTTCCTGAATGCAATGGTTAGGGAAGCAGGTCTGGTAGATGTGCATATTAAGCGCTGCCCAGACAGCACGGGGTTCACTTTTCAGCGAGGTAATAGTCAGAGTAGGATAGATAGGTTTTTTTTAAAGGAGGACTCTGCTTTTTCGGCACCTGTTTGTCGGGCAGTGGAGTTTTCTGATCACTGTATTCTATATTTGACTCTGAATGCCTCAGGCGTGCCACCTAGGGGGAGGGGTATCTGGAGATTGAATTCGGCCCTCCTGGATGACGAGGAAGTAAGACAATCCTTTGAGGAATTTTTTCAGGCACAGGTAACTATCCTAGACTTTTGCAACAGTAAGTCAGAATGGTGGGAGCTTATAAAACAGCGGACTGTTAGGCTTTTCAAGGCCATAGGGAGAAAGAGACAGCAAGATAAGTATATCACCTACCAGCGTTTGCGGAGGAAACTTGACCGCCTTGTATCGAATGGAGGAGATTCTGGGGCGATCTCTGAGGTGAAGCTCCTCCTGAGGACCCATCAATATGACCGGCACGCCTCTTTGGTTCAGGAAAGGGACTATGGGAAATACCATTCGCCTGACCCTTACCAGAATTGTAAACAGAGCGTAGCAGTTAAGACGGTCAATGGCCTGAAGGACAGTACGGGCTCTCTGACGAAGTCTAGGTCAGGGATCCTGGAGGTCGTCAGGTCATACTATGCTGATCTCCTGGGAGGAAAGAACCTTGATCGGACAGGGATGTTGAGTTTTTTGGACTCTACGCCAGGTCTGGAAAATATTGTTCCTTTGATGAATTTGACAGATGAAATCACTGCAGATGAGGTGATCCAGGCTATTGATAAACTAGCCATCAGGAAAACGCCAGGGCCAGATGGTTTGACAGCCGAATTTTATAAATGTTTTAAGAAGATCCTGGCTTCACACCTTGCGGAGGTTTTTAATGGCTGTTTGCATGAGGGTTCTCTCCCTCCTTCCATGAGGCAATCTGCAGTGGTTCTTCTGTCAAAGGGCAAAGATCCTTCGATGATTGAGAATTGGCGCCCCATTAGCCTTCTTAATGTCGATAGAAAGATACTGGCAAAGATTTTTTTCTGGCGATTATCATCAGTGGCAGGCGATTTGTTATCCCATCACCAGCACTGCGCAATCCAGGGTAGAAGCACTTTCTCAGCTGTGTTAGCTGTCCGGGAGGCCTTGGAGCGTTGTAGGGCTGCTGGTTGGGGTAAATATCTGCTGACATTGGATCAGGCTAAGGCCTTTGATAGGGTTAATCATGAGTACCTATGGCTCCTTCTTGGCAAGTATGGCCTGGAGGGGGGTTTCATTGATTGGCTCAAGATTTTGTACAAAGGGGCTGAAAGCTTTCCTCTGGTTAATGGTTGGGTTGGGCAGCCCTTTGTGGTTGGCTCAGGTGTGCGTCAGGGGTGTCCTTTGAGTCCTCTGCTATATGCGTTTGCAATCGACCCCTTCATTAGAAGGCTAGAGAGTGGACCATTGTGTGGGGTACCTTTGGGCATCGCTGGTGAGCCTCCTTTGAAGGTTGTGGCTTATGCTGATGACGTTTCTGTTTTTGTCTCTGGGACTGGGGAAGCGCAGGAGGTGGTCTCAGTGACAAGGCAGTATGCGGAAGCATCAGGTTCAAAGGTCAACCAGGACAAGTGTGAAGCTTTCTGGATGGGCGTGGAAGGTGAGAGCTTTGTTCTCCCGGATGACTTCCCGGAGCCCCAACAAAAAATTAGAGTTCTAGGCATTGAATTTGGCCCAGGTGACTATGGTCATGCAAATTGGGTGAGCAGGCTGGAGAATGCCAATGCCAAGGTGGCGAGCTGGAAAAGTTGGCGGTTTTCCTTAAGGGAAAAGGTTGATCTGATCAAAGGTTACCTGATTCCAATTTTTCTGTATGTCAGTTTTGTCTGCATTTTGCCAGTGTCTCTCTATACCAGGATCTATAGTTGTTTCTTCCAGCTGTTATGGGGAAACAGAATAAACCTTGTCAAAAGGAGTGTGACTTATCTTCCTAGGCGGGAGGGTGGTCTAGGAATGATCAACCCTGTAGTCTTTTTCTCTCTGATGTTTGTAAAGTACAACCTTGGTAACATGTTGGCAGAGAGACCGCCTGGGTGGGTTGGTATTTTCCAGTCCTGGTTTAGGCCCTTTCTGCGAAACTGGGAAAATGGTGGGCCAGTGAAAAGCCTGAGGGTCAAGCATGATAAGCTCCCGACTTATGTTGCCCCGTGTTTGAAAATACTTCGGCAGTGGCAAGTAACGGCAGGGGAGATCAGATCTCTTCCAAGGAAACTTCTTGAGAAGCGGATCATGAGCTCTGTTTTTTGCGAACCACTGGCCTTAAGGGATTGCCCAAGCCTAGTTTTGGGGGAGGGTTTGCGTTTGATTAATTTGGAGAGAATCCCAATGAAGTTTAGGGATCAGGCTTGGCTCGCTTTCCATGGAAAACTATATGTGAAGGGCAACCTGAAGTTTCTCTCTGTGAGTGATCGTGGCTGCCCGAGAGTAGAGTGTGGAGGTGCGGTGGAGTCCATGGATCATTTTTTGCTTCAGTGCCCTTTTAATATAGAGGTGTACAAGAGGGTAGGGAGGGCTCTGAGTGTACCCTTCCTCCCCCATATGAGTTATGCAGAGTGGGTGTATGGGGCATTCCAGACTCGCCGGGATTATGATTTGGAAACACTTTTTTTAGTTAGTGTAGTAGTCCGTTATTTCACGTGGAGTGCACGGTGCCAGGTATCCTTACGGAGTAAAATCCTCCCTGTTGAGGTGGTGGTGCAGAACATTCTGGGTGAGGTTGGGAAGATTCGAGGTCTTGAGAAAGACAGGTGGCAGCAGGAGGCCTGGATAAAGGCGTGGAGGAATATCAGGACTCTGTAGCTGCTGCCTGTTGATCTCGGGGTGTGCGGCTTTTCTTTCTGTCCTTGCTTCACTCCCCTAGATTTTCAGATAAAATATATTTTTGATAAAAGGCTACATGCATGGTGACGGTGATGTTCCTTAGTCTGGCTCTCTCATAGGGTTTATGCTGTGCGCAATTTGGTTTATTTATTATGTTCTTGTTTGGTTTTTGGTTTTGTATAGTTATATTTAATTATTTTGTAAATATGTTATTTATTAATTTATTTATTATGGTTTTATTGTATATAAGTTGTTGTTTGTAAGATTTTTCAATAAACAAAATTAACCCTTCATAATGGACACAGCAGGTGTAAAGACCTAGGAAAACAGCACAGGGATGGTGGAAACCTCTCATAATGGGCACCGCAGGTGTACAGACCCACGATCTCAGCACAGGGATGGTGGGAAACTGCCATTCCACTCCCTGACAGCGAGGTGTGAGGTTGCTGATTCCTTAGCTCGTGTGCTTCCAGAAGCCAGGGGCTAGAGTTGTTTCTCTGCCCCAGGAGGGATGCTGGATCCTGGGGAGGACCCCGGCGGGGGCCCCCTGGATAGGCCTGAGACTAGGCCTCAGCCTATGGAAGACATGGAGCTCGGCCCAAGGAGGGGTGAATCCCTATCTACCTTTAGACGGAGGATTGTGGACAAGCTGACAAGGATTGAGAAAGAGGAGGAGAAATTGGCAGCTTTAAAAACTGAATTTAAAAAGAAAAAGTTGTATTGTGCCAAACTGTACAGTAAGAAGAGACCGGCTCTGAGGCCTGAATTAAAGGACTTGGAGCAAGCTTTGAGGAAGCAGAAAGAGTTGGTGAGCTTTCTGAAGGAAAGTAGCGGAGCTTTTAAGGAAAAATACAGGAATGAGGAACGTTTCAGCCGTATGAGGAGAGGAACCGTTTCCAGCATGGAGAGTGACCCAGCCAGTGAGGAGATTCAGGTACCGACAGAGTCAGCAGAGAGTGAGAAAGTGGGCCCGGAGGATGAGCCCAGCTCTTCAACACCTCAGACATCTGCTGAGCCCCCAATGGCGGAGGCCTCTGTCTCCCTCCCTCTGCAGCAGCAATGTGGAACATCTGAGCAGGAGGTTGAGGGGGGTACTGGCATGTTGGAGTTCATCGCTGAGCTGGAAACCCCTCTGGATGGAAGAAAGTTACATTTTTCTGCGGATTCCTCAGATGAGGATATGGATACCGTTCCTCGCCCTATGAAAGAGAGACCCGTGGAGAGAGGAAGATTCACCATTAAGCCTGCAACAACCAGGAGGGAGTTTGATCCCACCATCAGCCATGACACTGCAGAGGTAACACAGCAAGCAGGTACAGTGTGTGTGCAAAGTGGTGATATGAACTTTATTAATGACAATGTGCTTGCTGAGGGTTGTAGTGCTATGGGCTGTCAGCCCACACCCATAGACAATGTGCAGCATGCAGTGCAACCTGATGCACCTGCTAAAAAAACTTTAAATGCGATTGGTGGGAAAACTGAAAATAACTTTGAGCTTTTGGTTGAAGTGTCTGCAGAGAGGAGCACCACGGACATTGCAAAGGCTTTTCCTGACCCAGATAAAGCTGTTGTTCCTGAAAATGGTGCAGGAGATGCTGGGAGCAGTAGTGCTACAACTGTTGGGGATTCTGCAGTAAAAAAAACTGTGATTGAACCCAGGAAAGCAGCTGAGTGCTTAGAGAAGGGGGAGGGGGTGGGTCTTGTCTCTGCTGCTCCAAAGACTGCAAGGGTTGATTCAGGCTCCTTGTCAGCAGGTGTGGTTGTGTCTAAGGACAATGCTGTAATTACTGGTATGTCTGGGAGGAAAACCTATGCTGGTGCTGCTACAGGATCTGGTAGGGGGGAGCATGGAAATGGTTTATCTTCCTCACTATTTAAAAGGAGGAATGTGGTTCAGCTCAGATGGGAAGGCGAAGGTATTCCCCCATATAGGAGAGCTGTGGTTGATAAGATTCTGCAGATGGGGTTTAGACCCGAAGATATCTTCGCCCTGATCAGTCCGACCGGCTCCTATGAGTATGATTTGTCCTTTATCCGTCCGGAGTCTTTGGACATATTTTGGGAGAAATATGAGCATGTGTGTAGGAGCCTGCCGGACTGGAGAGGGCTCATCCCCAAAGTTGTGTCACGTCAGCCACTTATTAAAATGGTGACGATTCTTGTGCGCAATGAGTCCATACCACAAGGGGATTTATCTGTATGGCTGAGGAGATATGGAGACATCCTGAGCCCCTTACACAAAATTATGGATGACCGAGGAATATGGACGGGGGGATGGTCTGTGCAGCTAAAACTGAGGGTTATTGATAATGTCATCCAGCATCTGCCATCCTCAGCTTTCCTGGGAAGGGACAGGCTGACCATCTTTTATCCAGGCCAGCCAAAACTGTGTAATAAATGTGGGGATAAAGGGCACTTTGCATCCTCCTGTCCAGTGATGAAATGCTCTCTGTGTCAGGATTTAGGGCATTTGGCAAAGGATTGCAACATTATAAGGTGCAACTTGTGCAATTCGGTTGGGCATCCTTATAGCCAGTGTCCCGAGGCAATGCATAACCAGCCTGAGCTCATGAGAGAGTTCTTCCGCCTGGACATGGAGGATGCTCAGAGCTCAGCAGCTAGGGTGCCTGCGATTCCCTCTGAGTCTGTGCCAATGCCCAGTGTGCCTGTGTCTTCCCAGTCTGTGCGTTTGCCTAGTGTGCCTGTGTCTTCCCAGTCTGTGCGTTTGCCTAGTGTGCCTGTGTCTTCCCAGTCTGTGATTTCCCAGTCTGTGCCAATTCCCAGTGTGTCAGTGTCTTCCAAATCTGTGGTGCCCCAGTCTGTGCGTTTGCATGTATCAGTTACCGAGAATGTGTCCAATCCTTCTGTGTCTATGTCCTCCAAAATTGCAGAGGCCGCAAGAGGTGCTGATGCAGGGGCATCAAGTGCAGTGCCAGTCCCACCCCCTCGACATTTCAGGGCTTCTATTGGGGACCAGGGGATGCAGAGGAGTGGGGAAAATGGTGAAGAGGCTGGCCTGGTGGCAGATAAGGTAAGGGAGAGTGGGGGTGAAGGGGAGGCTAAGAGTGGGGAGACTGTAATTTGCAGTTTGTCCAAGGATGATGTGGAATGGTTGGAGGAGAAAAGGAAGAAGGGCAAAAGAAAAAAAAAAAGGTGTTCAGTTGCCCAAAGTCCTAAGGTTTTGCCCTTGAAAAATAAGTTTGGGGTCCTGTCAGATGATGACGATGAATGGGACTCGTTGAGTACGGCGTCTTCTATGGATGATGAGTCCCAGGGTGCATTGAAGCGCACTGGTTCTCCAGGAAGAGAGAGTAGTCAGGCTAAGAAACGGCTGCCTCAATTATCCTAATGGCAGTTCCCACTCCGTTAAAAGTGGCAACCATTAATGTTGCCAGCTTAAAATCAGTGAGTGCTCGTCATATGGCCTTATTTTTGCTCAGCGAGTTTGATGCTGACATTTTGTTTTTGCAAGAGACCCATCTCAGTAATCTGGCTGATATACATCTGGCAAAGAAGGAGTGGAAGCGTGGTCCCTCCTTTTGGTCTCTTGCGGCCGAGCCTTACAGCGGGGTTGCGGTCCTTTTTTCTGGTATGGTAACATGCCGACGGGTAATTGAGGTAGAGATTGGGAGATGCATGATTTTGGATGTCTCTGTGAGGGGGCAGGACCTGCGCCTGATTAACATCTATGGTCCCCAGACAAAATGGGACAGGAAATGCCTCTTTACAAAGATTAAGCCTTTTCTTTTTACGGCTCAGCAGGTTATCTTTGGAGGTGACTTCAACACCATTACTAGGCCTAAAGACAGGAGAGGTTTCAGAGATAAGCTGGGCTATGACAGCCTTTTCCTGAATGCAATGGTTAGGGAAGCAGGTCTGGTAGATGTGCATATTAAGCGCTGCCCAGACAGCACGGGGTTCACTTTTCAGCGAGGTAATAGTCAGAGTAGGATAGATAGGTTTTTTTTAAAGGAGGACTCTGCTTTTTCGGCACCTGTTTGTCGGGCAGTGGAGTTTTCTGATCACTGTATTCTATATTTGACTCTGAATGCCTCAGGCGTGCCACCTAGGGGGAGGGGTATCTGGAGATTGAATTCGGCCCTCCTGGATGACGAGGAAGTAAGACAATCCTTTGAGGAATTTTTTCAGGCACAGGTAACTATCCTAGACTTTTGCAACAGTAAGTCAGAATGGTGGGAGCTTATAAAACAGCGGACTGTTAGGCTTTTCAAGGCCATAGGGAGAAAGAGACAGCAAGATAAGTATATCACCTACCAGCGTTTGCGGAGGAAACTTGACCGCCTTGTATCGAATGGAGGAGATTCTGGGGCGATCTCTGAGGTGAAGCTCCTCCTGAGGACCCATCAATATGACCGGCACGCCTCTTTGGTTCAGGAAAGGGACTATGGGAAATACCATTCGCCTGACCCTTACCAGAATTGTAAACAGAGCGTAGCAGTTAAGACGGTCAATGGCCTGAAGGACAGTACGGGCTCTCTGACGAAGTCTAGGTCAGGGATCCTGGAGGTCGTCAGGTCATACTATGCTGATCTCCTGGGAGGAAAGAACCTTGATCGGACAGGGATGTTGAGTTTTTTGGACTCTACGCCAGGTCTGGAAAATATTGTTCCTTTGATGAATTTGACAGATGAAATCACTGCAGATGAGGTGATCCAGGCTATTGATAAACTAGCCATCAGGAAAACGCCAGGGCCAGATGGTTTGACAGCCGAATTTTATAAATGTTTTAAGAAGATCCTGGCTTCACACCTTGCGGAGGTTTTTAATGGCTGTTTGCATGAGGGTTCTCTCCCTCCTTCCATGAGGCAATCTGCAGTGGTTCTTCTGTCAAAGGGCAAAGATCCTTCGATGATTGAGAATTGGCGCCCCATTAGCCTTCTTAATGTCGATAGAAAGATACTGGCAAAGATTTTTTTCTGGCGATTATCATCAGTGGCAGGCGATTTGTTATCCCATCACCAGCACTGCGCAATCCAGGGTAGAAGCACTTTCTCAGCTGTGTTAGCTGTCCGGGAGGCCTTGGAGCGTTGTAGGGCTGCTGGTTGGGGTAAATATCTGCTGACATTGGATCAGGCTAAGGCCTTTGATAGGGTTAATCATGAGTACCTATGGCTCCTTCTTGGCAAGTATGGCCTGGAGGGGGGTTTCATTGATTGGCTCAAGATTTTGTACAAAGGGGCTGAAAGCTTTCCTCTGGTTAATGGTTGGGTTGGGCAGCCCTTTGTGGTTGGCTCAGGTGTGCGTCAGGGGTGTCCTTTGAGTCCTCTGCTATATGCGTTTGCAATCGACCCCTTCATTAGAAGGCTAGAGAGTGGACCATTGTGTGGGGTACCTTTGGGCATCGCTGGTGAGCCTCCTTTGAAGGTTGTGGCTTATGCTGATGACGTTTCTGTTTTTGTCTCTGGGACTGGGGAAGCGCAGGAGGTGGTCTCAGTGACAAGGCAGTATGCGGAAGCATCAGGTTCAAAGGTCAACCAGGACAAGTGTGAAGCTTTCTGGATGGGCGTGGAAGGTGAGAGCTTTGTTCTCCCGGATGACTTCCCGGAGCCCCAACAAAAAATTAGAGTTCTAGGCATTGAATTTGGCCCAGGTGACTATGGTCATGCAAATTGGGTGAGCAGGCTGGAGAATGCCAATGCCAAGGTGGCGAGCTGGAAAAGTTGGCGGTTTTCCTTAAGGGAAAAGGTTGATCTGATCAAAGGTTACCTGATTCCAATTTTTCTGTATGTCAGTTTTGTCTGCATTTTGCCAGTGTCTCTCTATACCAGGATCTATAGTTGTTTCTTCCAGCTGTTATGGGGAAACAGAATAAACCTTGTCAAAAGGAGTGTGACTTATCTTCCTAGGCGGGAGGGTGGTCTAGGAATGATCAACCCTGTAGTCTTTTTCTCTCTGATGTTTGTAAAGTACAACCTTGGTAACATGTTGGCAGAGAGACCGCCTGGGTGGGTTGGTATTTTCCAGTCCTGGTTTAGGCCCTTTCTGCGAAACTGGGAAAATGGTGGGCCAGTGAAAAGCCTGAGGGTCAAGCATGATAAGCTCCCGACTTATGTTGCCCCGTGTTTGAAAATACTTCGGCAGTGGCAAGTAACGGCAGGGGAGATCAGATCTCTTCCAAGGAAACTTCTTGAGAAGCGGATCATGAGCTCTGTTTTTTGCGAACCACTGGCCTTAAGGGATTGCCCAAGCCTAGTTTTGGGGGAGGGTTTGCGTTTGATTAATTTGGAGAGAATCCCAATGAAGTTTAGGGATCAGGCTTGGCTCGCTTTCCATGGAAAACTATATGTGAAGGGCAACCTGAAGTTTCTCTCTGTGAGTGATCGTGGCTGCCCGAGAGTAGAGTGTGGAGGTGCGGTGGAGTCCATGGATCATTTTTTGCTTCAGTGCCCTTTTAATATAGAGGTGTACAAGAGGGTAGGGAGGGCTCTGAGTGTACCCTTCCTCCCCCATATGAGTTATGCAGAGTGGGTGTATGGGGCATTCCAGACTCGCCGGGATTATGATTTGGAAACACTTTTTTTAGTTAGTGTAGTAGTCCGTTATTTCACGTGGAGTGCACGGTGCCAGGTATCCTTACGGAGTAAAATCCTCCCTGTTGAGGTGGTGGTGCAGAACATTCTGGGTGAGGTTGGGAAGATTCGAGGTCTTGAGAAAGACAGGTGGCAGCAGGAGGCCTGGATAAAGGCGTGGAGGAATATCAGGACTCTGTAGCTGCTGCCTGTTGATCTCGGGGTGTGCGGCTTTTCTTTCTGTCCTTGCTTCACTCCCCTAGATTTTCAGATAAAATATATTTTTGATAAAAGGCTACATGCATGGTGACGGTGATGTTCCTTAGTCTGGCTCTCTCATAGGGTTTATGCTGTGCGCAATTTGGTTTATTTATTATGTTCTTGTTTGGTTTTTGGTTTTGTATAGTTATATTTAATTATTTTGTAAATATGTTATTTATTAATTTATTTATTATGGTTTTATTGTATATAAGTTGTTGTTTGTAAGATTTTTCAATAAACAAAATTAACCCCTCATAATGGGCAACGCAGGTGTAAAGACCCAGGAACTCAGTGCAAGGATGTTGGGGACCCCTCATAATGGGACAGCAGGTGTACAGACGAGGGAAACTCAGTACATGGATGGTGGGAACTTCGCATAATGGGCACAGCAAGTGTGCAGATGTGGGAACTCAGCACAGGGATGGTGGAAACCCTTCATAATGGGCACCGCAGGTCTAAAAACTCGGGAACACAGCGCAGGGATGGTGGGGACCCCTCATAATGGACACAGCAGGTGTACAGACCCGAGAGCTAAGCACAGGGATGGTGGGAATACATCATAATGGGCACAGCAAGTGTGCAGACCTGGGAACTCAGCACAGGGATTGTGGGAACCCCTCATAATGAGCACAGCAGGTGTACAGACCCAGGAACTCAGCACAGGTATGGTAGGAACCCCTCATAATGGGCACAGCAGGTGTACAGACCCGGGAAACTCAGTACATGTATGGTGGGAACTTTGCATAATGGGCACAGCAAGTGTGCAGACCTGGGAACCCAGTACAGGGATGGTGGGAACCCTTCATAATGGACACAGCAGGTGTAAAGACCTAGGAAAACAGCACAGGGATGGTGGAAACCTCTCATAATGGGCACCGCAGGTGTACAGACCCACGATCTCAGCACAGGTATGGTGGGAGTCGCTCATAATGGGCACAGCAGGTGTACAGACCTATAAACGTAGCTCAGGATTGGTAGGAACCTCTCATAATGGACATAAGAGGCATGCAAAACTAGGAACTCAACGCAAAGATCTCAAAGGTCTTCAAAGGAGAAGGAGTTTAGCTCTCCACCATGTTCCAAACACTAAATTACCAGTTTTAGGTGGACAAACCCTTAAAGTGTATCCAAACGCACATACAAAAATGTAATTTATTACAGCTTACCAGCCTGTAGATGTGGTAGGCCATTCAATTTTATATTTTCAATGGTTGATCCTGCCAGTAACATGCTTCCTTTCCTAAGATGACAACACTCATTGCACTGTTCCAATGGAGGAGTAGCGTTGTCACCCCAGAACAAGACACATTTTTTTTGTTTTGTTGTTTGTTTGTTTGTTTGTTTTGACTTCTTGTATTTTTTAGGCTCCGTTCACATGTAGGCGTTTTGGGGCGTTTTTGGGGAGTTTTTCTGCTCTAGGATCAGCTCTCAAAACGCCCAACAAGACAAATCCTATTCATTTCAATGGCCCCTGTTCACATCTGGGCGTTTTGACGCTGTGAGCAAAATGCCCAACGCTCAAAAAAGTACTTGAGCTTCTTTTTGGGCAGATTACAGGCGTTTTCCATTGGTTTCTATTCAATCTAAAAAGGCCTGCACAAAAAACGCCTGTAAAAACGCCTGTAAATCGCGGTAAAAATCGCGGTAAAATCGCAGTAAAAATCGCGGTAAAATCGCGGTAAAAAAACGCCCGAAAACGCTACGCTCAGGTGTGAATGTAGCCTAAAAGGTGGCTGACAAGCCCCCTATTATTTTTTCTAAAATCCCCAAGATGAAAAACTAAAGCCGATTCCTCTCATTCATATTTCCTCCTCTCTGCACATATGTTGTTCTCAGTTGACTTTTCTTATAGAAAATAAGAAAGGGAGAAAAAAAAAAATCTTTCCAAAATCATTAATACATTTTCGCCGCGGCTTGTCTGTCTCTGACAATGTGACAAGATATATAAAGTAAAACATTTGTCCTCTCTCGAAAAAAAATAAAACATCAACAAGTCGTCTCTTCACGCAGGTGGCAGACGAGGGGGAACGGAGATGGAGCGCCCGGCCCGCCGATGTATTTTTTCACAGCCAATAAATTTAGGGGGGAATAGACTTGACACAACTCGGTGAGGCTCGTTCTCAGGAGGCTGAATGCGAATTTCAACAGCATGGAGACTGGAAATCTGCTGCGTGCTCCTTACGTAACGGGACCAGATGGAAGAAGTGTATTTTGCAGGAACCTGAAATAGACATTTGAGAGTTGGAAGTTTGTGTTCTTCCCTGGAAATATTTTCATTGCGAGCAAATGTTGGCGAACCCTAGGCGCCGATTGAAAACACACTCTTCTCTTCTACATAGAATCCGTAGGTAAACCTTCAAACTGTTAAGTAATGATGGGCCGAACGTCTCCCTGTTCCATTTGCACCAGAACATCTCGAACAGGGAAAAAGTTCTAGAGAACGTGTGAACTCTAATAACCACTTTAACCACTTAAGCCCCGGAAGATTTTACCCCCTTCCTGACCAGGGCCTATCTTAGCGATTCAGCACTGCGTTACTTTGACAGACAATTGCGCGGTCGTGCGACGCTGTACCTAAACGAATTTGACGTCCTTTTTTCCCCCACAAACAGAGCTTTCTTTTGGTGGTATTTGATCACCTGTGCGATTTTTTGATCATGCGCTATAAACAAAAAAAGAGCGACTATTTTGAAAAAAAAGCCAATATTTTTCACATTCTGCTATATGACATTCTCAAAAAAAAAAAAAAATCAAAATGTTATAACATTTTAGGCCAATTTGTTTTCTGCTACATATTTTTGGTAAAAGAAAAACGCAATAAGCGTATTTTGATTGGTTTTCGCAAAAGTTATCGCGTCTACGAACTACGGGAAAGATTTATGTAATTTTATTGTGTTTTTTTTTTTTTACTAGTAATGGCGGCAATCTGCGATTTTTGGCGGGACTGCGACATTTCGGCGGACAGATCGAACCCCTAACTGACATTTTTGACACTTTTGGGGGGACCAGTGACATTACTACAGTAATCAGTGCCAAAAATATGCACTGTTACTGTAATAATGACACTGGCAGGGAAGGGGTTAACCCAGCGGTGATCAAAGGGTTAAGTTTGAGCCTAGGGGGTGTTGTCTAGCTGTAGGCGAGGGGCTTGTGAAATGACCATAGAGACCTGTGATCCTATATATAAAAATACGCACTGTTACTGTAATAATGGCACTGGCAGGGAAGGGGTTAACATTATGGGGGATCACGGGGTTAAATGTGAGCCTAGGGGAGTGATTCTAACTGTGGGGGGGTGTGGCTTCTGAAATGACCATAGAGACCTGTAATCCTATATAGAAGGATCACAGGCGCTCTGTGATCATTCCAGAGAGAAGAACGGTCAGCTGTGTTTACAACAGCCGACCGTCCTTCTCTCTCAGCAGGGAACGATCACAGGTGTCAGGCGGCAATCGGAGCCACCTGCCCGCTGCATTGGCGTGCGCTCGTCTCCTAGCTGCAGGCGCACAACCGACGTAGCCCTATGTCGCTTCACGCAGGAGAGCCAGCCTGCCACAGTATATGTGTGGTGGGCGGTCCGGAACCAGTTAAAAAAAAAAAAATTGTAAATAAAGGAGAAAAGCACTGAAACGTGTGTGTATATGTGATACCTAAGGGCTCAGATGATTGATAACCAGTAGAGGATGCTATTAATTTAGCTGCAGGCGCGCGGCGGATGTAGGTCTATGTCAGTTTGCGCAGGAGGGCCGCACTGCCACAGTAAATAGGTGGCGGGCAGTTGGGAAGAGGCTAAGCTCCTGAGGGAGCGCAGTTGCGTAAAACATGTATTACATTGCGCGGTCGTGCGATGCTGTACCCAAATAAAATGATGTCCTTTTTTTCCCACAAATAGAGCTTTCTTTTGGTGGTATTTGATCACCTCTGCGATTTCTTTATTTTTTGCACTATAAACAAAAAATGAGCGGCAATTTTGAAAAAAAAAAAAAACAATAATTTTTACTTTCTGCTATATAACATTCCCAATAAAAAAAAAAAAAATTCTAAATCTAATTTTTCTCATCATTTTCGGCCAATTTGTATTCTGCTACATATGTTAAATGTGTCCCTAGGGGGTGCTTTCTAACTGTGTGGGGAATGGGCTTGCTGAATGAACGCAGAGACCTGTGTTCCTAAATAAGAGGAACACAGGATCCCTGTGTTCATTGCTCACAAACAGCGGTCTGCTGTGTTTACAATGGCAGAACACCATTCTGTCTCCATGGGGAGTGATCGTGGGTGCCCGGCAGCACTTGTGACCGATGGCCTAGCTGATTAGCTTCCCACTGCAGCAAATGGGCGCGCGCATACCGCTCGCTAGCGGTCCCGCGAAACGACATACAAGTACGTTATTTGGCGGGACAGAGCCGACCTGCCGCCGTAAAACTAAATGCTTGAAGTGAAACAATAAAAATGAAAAATTCCTTTAAATATCGTGTCTGGGGGGGTTCCCTTAATGTGCCTGTAAAGTGGCGCATCTGTATGATGTATGGAGCCTGCTGCAACAATACTGACATTTCTAAGAGAAAAAATGTAATTTAAACTTGTTCGCAGCACAATTTAAAACAAAAAAAATGGCGTAGGGTCCCCCCAAGATCCATACCAGACGCTTATCTGAGCATGCAGCCTGGCAGGTCAGAAAAAAGGGGTGGGGGGGACAAGCGAGCGCCCCCCCCCTCCTGAACCATACCAGGCCACATGCCCTCCACATGAGGAGGGGTGCTCTGGGGCAGGGGGGCTCTGCTTGGTGGGCAGGTTGAATTCCCATTGAATGTCAGCCAGCCGAGCAATGCCATTGTATGACCGTCGGAAATTACCACAGACTTTTCTGGCCTACCTCTGAAGATCTTGTAAACCTGGGTACCTGTTCAAGAAACGCTGCACCACCACATTCAGGACATGTACCAAGCATGGAACATGTGTCAAGTGTCCCTGTCGGAGGGCAGAGCACTGCTGCTTCAGAGGAAAATTCAGCAGAATAGGCCATAGAGAAAGAAGAAGTGGAGGGGGTGGAGCAGACCAATGTGGCAGAATCACCACCAGCTTTTTGGAGGTGTGGTGGCGGAACAAGCTCCAGCACTGAACCCTGTCCTGAATCCTTCCCAACTGCCAGCAGAGTTACCCGGTGCGCCGTGAAGGAAATGTAACATCCCTGACCATGGCTGCTGGACAAAGAGTCAGCAGTTATGTGAACCTTTCTGTTGACCTCTCTGTCCAACGAGGCCAAAACACTACCTTCCACATGATGGTACACAGCTGGAATGGCCTTACATGAAAAGAAATGTATTTTTGGAACCTGCCACTGTGGTACAGCACATTCCGCAAATTCCCAAAAGGGGCAGAGTCTACGAGATAAAAAGGCAGCAGTTGTAGTGCTAGCAATTTGGCCAAGTTAGCATTTAGACGCTGAGCATGGGGATGGCTGGGACAGTATTTTTTTTTATTGTTCAGCAACTGGGGTAGCAAACTTTTCCTGGTGGTGAAATCAACAGGTGGTGTGCTGCTAGCAGATTGGGGGCAAGTATCTGTGGCACCGATTGCTATACCATCATCCTTCTCAGTACAGGTTTTTGAGAAGACATGAGGTATAGTAGGGGTAGTGATCCCAGATGAGGGATCTTTGATGTAGGTCTTTCAGATGCTGTTACTAGCGGACTGCATGGCAGGTCATAATATGTCTTGTCAAGCATGTGGTGCCCAAGCGGCTGGTGTTCTGGCCAGGGCCATAGATACATTTTTGTTTGGGGGGGGGGGGGGGGTTCAGCAGTAGGAACCAAGTAAAAGTCTTTTTAAAAGAAAAACAAATTGCGCCAAATTAAAAAAGCTGGAAAAAGGAAAAAACGATGTGTTGATCATAGTAAGCAATCACATTCTTAATTCTATTTTCTCAGATCCTCTTGAAAATTGAGGCTGATTTCAGTTTTGCCTTCTTCCAGTTCTTATGAACATTGCCCAGTTTGATTGGCTATTGTCCAGCCTAAAGCTGGGTACTGGCTGAAGGAAAAAAACTGACAAATCACTGTGCTAAAGCTCGCTGTGTTATTACAGCGATCTCCCCAGCTATGCTATTGTGTCCCCCCCCCTCAGCCATTGGACTGCCCACAGGGTGGTGCACTGTAATAGCCAATCTTACTGGGCAGGTGCAAAGGGCACCATCTTGTGGAAGGAAGCACTCACTGATTTTTTTGTTAGCCTGGCATACCAGACAAGAGAAGCGGCACTGTGCATTGTTCATACATACAGAACATACCTCACAACTTCCGAGCTTCTGAGAATGAGGGACATGACAGGGAGGAAGTGATTTGTGGTGCACATAGCACGCCACAGCAAAAAAGTGGGTGTGGTAAAACATTAGAGCGGGAGGGTCTAAAAAACATGGTTAAACAAAACCTGGACTTCCTTGTATCTATAAAATATATTGAAGCCGGGGCCTCCATAATTGCTGTTGTGTTTGCCGTCCCTAACTTTTCACATGTAGCAATTTGGGATCTTTACTGGGCAGATGCAAAGGGCACCATCTTGTGGAAGGAAGCAGCAAAGCACACACTGATTTTTTGTTAAACAGGCATACAGGACAAGAGAAGTGGTAGTTTGCAGACGCCGCAGAGTCCATACATACAGAAAAAGAGAAGATACTTAGAATGCAGGGCACCCGGGAAACACAGCAGTATCACAACAGCAATGGAAGACTCAGCCCAGCCTTAGTCAATGTCATTAAGGCCCTGTTCACATGTAGTGATTTGGGATCACGGGCTGGCAGTATCCCCGTGATTCTGCCTGCAATTCCAAATCACACTGCAATGCTGGCAAAACCCAGCAGGTTTTGTGTTTGTGTTCCTTTAATTTTTAGTGGCACCAAAACATGGTGTGGTTTTGGATTCTTGTGTGATAAATCACTCAACAATCACAGCAAAACCACACCACATTTGGTGTCACTAAAAATGAATAGTACACAAACACACATGCTGCGTTTTGCCAGCATTGCCGTGCAATTTGGATCGGAATCTGGGTGTGGCAGGGGGCGGAATCACAGGGATATTCTGCCCACAATCTCAAATTGCTACATGTGAACAGTCAGGGCCTAACAGGCTAACACAACAGCAATTATAGAAGACTCAGCACCCAGCACCTCAGTCAACAAACTTTGCCAGCAGTTCCCAGAATCTGAGATACCTAGTTATAGTATGAATCAATGACAGGAAGAAATTCTGCACTGCAGTTTTAGCCTGAGGAGCACACAAGGGAAAGAGACACACACACACACATGTATAAAATCCAAAATTTGAAACTGCGCTTGGAAAACATCATTATTAAAACCAAAACAAATTGGTGATATAAGCAGAGATTCAGCTCTGCTGTGAGATAATTAAAACAGAATACATTCAAATATGTAACAAAATGCAAAAATAAAGTGATAATAAAAAAAAAAAATGTAATGATAATAATAATAATAATGTATGTAATGCATACTAGCACATTATGCCCTTAACTTTCAGGGAGAACATTTTTTGTGGTTTACTACCACTTTAAGCTAAGACCAGTAGGCCTAGCATCGCATGGGTGGGGTCAACAACTTCCTCAGCAGGACTACAATGTAGCAGGCTAGCAGCATACATTTAAATAGGGTTTTATAGCCTTCAGGGCAGCATTCAAATGTAGTAGCACAGCACTCCATACAGCTAAGGGTAAATCTCAGAATGTTCCCACTGTTATGTGAATGTGCAGATAGCACACACATGGGGAGAGAGAGCCTGTTGATTTGTAGGTCTCCTTTCTTTTTTTCAGAGCCAATCTTTGTCATAAAATAGATAACACAAGAGCAAAGAAAAAAAAATCCATCCTGCCCACTGTGCTTATATTCAGAATGGCAGGATTGGCTTTTGTAAGACCTTACATTAACCTTACGCCTATTTTACACTCTACTGTTGAGATTGAGGTATACATTGCAAGCATGAAATAAGGAAATAATGTTCTAGCAGCCCTGATCTAGAACACAGCACACAGAGAGAGACACACCTGGATGTTTTTGGTGACCTGTCCTCCTGGAGTTAAGGTTAAGGTCCAGACTCCAGCACAGCACAGTACAGCACAGCACAGCACAGCAGAACTTCAGAGAAAATTGAGATGATCCTTCCACGTGGTACTGGCAAGCAGGCAGGCAGTCTCAGCTTAGCTAACAGCACTCAGGCTCAGGCAGCTCCTTCCCCAAGCAACAGCCAAAGGCAGGAAATGGCAGCTCGTAGAGAAGAGGAGCCGATCATATGTGTCAGTGGGCGGGATAGGTGCTGCCCGCTCCCTCCCGATCTTCTCTCGGTGCTGCTGTCCTCCCAGAAGCTTCTGTAACTGGCTGGACAAGTCAAGACATGTCTCTGGAGTCTCAGTCTGGACTAGAGAGGAGGTGTGGAGGCGTAGCAGACAGACAAGAGCACTGTCAGCCAGAGCCTCCCTCATGCCCCAAGACAAGCCTACAGCCCGGACGGTGCTCCAGGTGGTCAGGTGGAGTAACAGCAGGCAGAAGCATTAAAATAACAATGCATTAGAGCCTAGTGCCATGCAAAAAAGAAAAAATATATATTGTACACTGATGCTCTGGGGGGGGGGTTCATCCCCCCTAGACCCCATTTATCTACATCCCTGGTTCTGGCCACGCTAGATCTGCTTCAGGCAGAGATTGCAAACAGCAACGCTGCGGTCTGCTCCATGTGTTGAAAAAAGCCCACACCGATGAACTTTTGGAAGTTAGCGGGGAGTTAGCAACACCCTGCCCCTGTGGAGCTCTGTGGTGTGATGCAATAGGGTGGCTCCCCTTAAGCTGGCTCCTGGAGGACATCCTGCCTCCTTGGAGTTGTGCCTTCTCCTCCTCCTCACTTTCCTCCTCTATTCTCTCAGGCACCCAAGTACAGTCAGTGACCTCATCATACCCTCCCTCCTCATCACTGGAGCAAACTTGGCAGTATCCTGCAGCTGGGGGAACATGACTGCTAGTTTTTTGTTCATCACTGTCACCCCCTCTCTCTAGGCTCCCTTCCTCAGCCTGAGAACCAAAATCAGAGCATTAAAATTGCTGTGCATCCTCCAGCATCATGTAACTGACACTATGATCAAATAATTTATGTGACTCCTCCGTTCATGATGGTGAGGCTACGGAATGAGTAGCTGTGGACAAGGAGCCTGTGGAATGGGCCGCTTTGGCAGCTGAGGTGGAAGGCAAACTAGTATGAGCCTGGGTGAAAGTGGATGAGGAGGATGAGGACGGCTTAGTTCTCCACTCCACCAACTCTTCTGCATGTTGTGGCTCAATAACACGGCCAGCACCGGAAAAAAAGGACAAGCGCCTGCAGAGGATGCACCATGCCCACGACCACCACTTTTCACTGTGGACACAGAGGCTGCTTGCCCTCTTTTAGTGGCCTGTGACCGTCTGCCTCTCCTTGTTGACCTTTCGGACATGATGGGGATTTTGTTTGGGGGGGGGGGGTTATAACATTTTATTGTAGAATGTGGGATGGAAATATGATTCTTGGGTGCAATACTTTTGTGCTTGGTGCACTAAAAACTGTTTTATTATTGTGTTTTATTTTTTTGGGTGGATTTTTATAACTTTTTATTATAGAGTGTGGGGAGGGAATATGGTTCTTGGGTGCAATACTTTTGTGCTTGGTGCACAAAACCGTTTTATTATAGTTTTTTTTTTTAATAATAAAGAAGAAAAACATAATAAAGCCAAAAAGAAGAAAACCCCTGCTGATGCAGAAGGGATGGCACCTGCGACGCAGATGGGGGACAGCAATTATGCTCTAAATATTCTTAGTGCCGCTGTGCCACGAAAAAAAAAAAAAAACACAAACACACACTACTTACGCAGAAGTAATAGCACCTGCAATGCAGAAGGGGGGACAGCTGTTATGCTCTAAATATTATTGGTGCTGCTGTGCCACAAAAAAACGAACACACTCACTGCTTACGCATAAGTAATAGCACCTGCGATGCAGAAGGGGGACAGCAATTATGCCTAAATAATATTA
Source organism: Pelophylax lessonae (assembly GCF_965119305.1). Classification (NCBI taxonomy): domain Eukaryota; kingdom Metazoa; phylum Chordata; class Amphibia; order Anura; family Ranidae; genus Pelophylax; species Pelophylax lessonae. Next base: position 22,377,340 of record NC_138774.1, read on the forward strand.
GTGCTGCTGTGCCACAAAAAAAAAAACCTACTGCTTACGCAGAAGGAATAGCACCTGTGACGCAGAAGGGGGACAGCAATTCTGCCCTAAATATTATTAGTGCTGCTGTGCCACGAAAAAAAACACACACTGCTTACACAGAAGGAATAGCACCTGCGACGCAGAAGGGGGACAGCAACTATGCCCTAAATAATATTAGTGCTGCTGTACCACGGAAAAAAAAAACTGCTTATGCAGAAGTAAAAGCACCTGCGACGCAGAAGAGGGGATAACAATTATGCCCTAAATAATATTAGTACTGCTGTGCCACTGAAAAAAGAAGAAGGAGCGCATGCTCCGCAACGCGTCGCCGTTCGAGTACACAGTGTCTCCAGGAAGTGACATCACGGCCCTCCTCCCTGCGGACCCACGCTGCCAAACCACCACCGAGCGATCAGCGCGTCCCACACCAGGAGATTGCAGCTCATCCTCCGCAGCACCAGCTCCGACAGGATCATGGAAGGACCCCCTGGACGACCTCTGCAAACCCCCCACTCTGTTGAGATGCCTGTTTTTATCTGACTCCTGTGAGTAGCACTCCTTTAATTGTTAATAAATGTTACATTGCTAGACTTAGATCGGCGCCCGGTCTTCTCTCTTCTTGTCTTGGATCCTACAGGGTTACTTCACCCTTCACTGGAGGCGGCCATCAAAGTGCATAGCAAGCCACACTGGACTCCGTTTACCGAAGCCAACCTTGCCATATTTGCTTTTTGCATAGATACTGCATGCAGTTCTGACTATCTGATTGCGCCAATCTCTCCCCTCCTCCTCACTGAAAAAAAAAAACCCACTGCTTATGCAGAAGTAAAAGCACCTGTGATGCAGAAGGGGGGGGGGGACACAATTATGCCCCAAATATTATTAGTGCTGCTGTGCCACCAAAAAAAAAACACACTGCTTACGCAGAAGTAATAGCACCTGCGACGCAGAAGGGTGGGGGAAGAAATTATGCCCTAAATAATATTACTGCTGCTGTGCCACAACAAAAAAAACACACTGCTTACGCAGAAGGAATAGCACCCACGACGCAGAAGGGCGGACAACAATTATGCCCTAAATATTATTAGTGCTGCTGTGCCACAAAAAAAAAAAACACACTGCTTACGCAGAAGGAATAGCACCTGTGATGCAGAAGGGGGGACAGCAATTATGCCCTAAATATTATTAGTGCTGCTGTGCCACAAAAAAAATAAATAAATAAAAAAAGCCCAATCCACTAACTACACTGTCTAATCTCCACTCCTAACACACTACACACAGCTGCCATGTAAGCTGCCTGATATAGTGTGGGGCGTGGACTTAGCCCCTGAGCCATGATTGGCTAAAGGCACCCTGCCTTTGGCCAATCATGGCTCTGACAGGACATTGTGCTGTGATTGGCCAAAGCATACAGGTCAGGTGCATGCTTTGGCCATTCACAAGCACTTAATGCACTGCAATCGTGCAGTGCATTATGGGGTGCTTGTCAACGGGCGAACTTGCCGCCAAGCGCCCTGGGTGTTCTTGTGTTTCAGGGAACACACCAACACCCAATGTTTGAGTCGAACATATGTTTGACTCAAACATAAAGCCCATCACTACTGATAAGTAAACTTAATTACACAAATTCAATTTTTAACTGCTTTCCTACCGGGTCACTTCAATTTTTTTTTTTTTTTCTAGAAAATTACTTAGAACCCCCAAACATTACGTATATATATATTTTTTAAGCAGAGGCACTAGAGAATAAAATGGCGGGTGCTATAATTTTTTATGGCACACGGTATTTGCGTAGTGGCTTTTCAAACGCACATTTTTTTGGATTTATTTAACCGGTTGCCGACCGACCGCAAGTACATATACTGCGGCGGTCAGCCCCGGCCAGGCAAAGTGACGTATCAGTACGTCACTAGCCTGTCACTAGCTTGTGAGCCAATAGCGGACGAGCGCGTGCCCGCGGAGGCGCGTGCCCGCGGAGGCGCGCGCCCGCCCCGGCTCGTTCCCTAACAAGTCAGTGCGTGTGACCGGCGGACCCGATGTTGATGTGCGATCGTGCGCCATGAAGGGAGAAAGGCAGGCGGCTAATGTAAACAAAGCCGCCTGTCATTCTCCCCTGTGTAAAAATGGAGATCACACAGTTCTACTATGTAGGACCGTTGATCTCTGTTCTTACACCGGTAGCCATGTCCAATCACAGTTAGAAACACGCCCCTAGGGACATACTTAACCCCTCCTTCCCCAATAAAGTTAACCCCTTCCCTGCCAGTGTCATTTTTACAGTAACAGTGCATATTTATAGCACTGATTAATGTAGTAATGTCACTGGTACCCCCAAAAGTGTCAAAAATGTTATTCAGGGGTCCAATCTGTCTGCTGCAATGTCACAGTCCCGCAAAAAAAATTAGCAGATCGCCGCCATTACTCGTTAAAAAAAAAAACAACAAAAATTACAAAAATCTTTCCCTTAGTTAGTAAATGCAATAACTTTTGCGCAAACCAATCAAAATACGCTTATTGTGATTTTTTTTTTACCAAGCATATGTAGCAGGAAACAAATTGGCCAAAAATTTTAAAAAATTTAGATTTTTACATTTTACATTTTACATTTTTTTGGGGAATTTCATATAAAAAAATGTGAAAAATTTTATTTTTGCAAAATTGACGCTCTTTTTTTGTTTATAGCGCATGATCAAAAAATTGCACAGGTGATCAAATACCACCAAAAGAAAGCTCTGTTTGTGGGAAAAAAAGGACATCAAATTCCTTTAGGTACAGCGTCGCACGACCGTGCAATTGTCCGTTAAAGTCACGCAGTGCCGAATCGCAAAATAGGGCCTGGTCAGGAAGGGGGTAAAATCTTCCGGGGCTTAAGTGGTTAATGAATTATAGTGAACAAAAACACAATACGATACCCAATTGTTGGGTAAAACATAAAAGATGATGTTACGCCGAGTATATAAGATATCAAATGTGTCAAGCTTTAAAATGATGTACTTCCATGGAATGGTGTCAAACTACGGTACATGAAATTATCCATAGTCGATGCTTTAAAAGCCTTTACAGGTTAACAGGTTAGATATTAAAAAGCTATATATATATATATATATATATATACACACACACACATATATATATACAGTGGGTACAAAAAGTATTCAGACCCCCTTAAATTTTTCACTCTTTGTTATATTGCAGCCATTTGCTAAAATCATTTAAGTTCATTCTTCTTCCTCATGAATGTACACATAGCACCCCATACTGACAGAAAAACACAGAATTGTTGACATTGTTGCAGATTTATTAAAAAAGAAAAACTGAAAAATCACATGGTCCTAAGTATTCAGACCCTTTGCTCAGTATTTAGTAGAAGCCCCCTTTTGATCTAATACAGCCAGGAGTCTTTTTGGGAAAGATGCAACAAGTCTTTCACACCTGGATTTGGGGATCCTCTGCCATTCCTTCTTGCAGATCCTCTCCAGTTCTGTCAGGTTGGATGGTAAACGTTGGTGGACAGCCATTTTTAGGTCTCACCAGAGATGCTCAATTGGGTTTAAGTCGGGGATCTGGCTGGGCCATTCAAGAACAGTCACGGAGTTGTTGTGAAGCCACTCCTTCGTCATTTTAGCTGTGTGCTTAGGGTCATTGTCTTGTTGGAAGGTAAACCTTCGGCCCAGTCTGAGGTCCAGAGCACTCTGGAGAAGGTTTTTGTCCAGGATATCCCTGTACTTGGCCGCATTCATCTTTCCCTCGATTGCAACCAGTCGTCCTGTCCCTGCAGCTGAAAAACACCCCCACAGCATGATGCTGCCACCACCATGCTTCACTGTTGGGACTGTATTGGACAGGTGATGAGCAGTGCCTGGTTTTCTCCACACATACCGCTTAGAATTAGGGCCAAAAAGTTCTATTTTGGTCTCATCAGACCAGAGAATCTTATTTCTCACCATCTTGGAGTCCTTCAGGTGTTTTTTAGCAAACTCCATGCGGGCTTTCATGTGTCTTACACTGAGGAGAGGCTTCCGTCGGGCCACTCTGCCATAAAGCCCCGACTGGTGGAGGGCTGCAGTGATGGTTGACTTTCTACAACTTTGTCCCATCTCCTGACTACATCTCTGGAGCTCAGCCACAGTGATCTTTGGGTTCTTCTTTACCTCTCTCACCAAGGCTCTTCTCCCCCGATAGCTCAGTTTGGCCGGACGGCCAGCTCTAGGAAGGGTTCTGGTCGTCCCAAACGTCTTCCATTTGAGGATTATGGAGGTCACTGTGCTCTTAGGAACCTTAAGTGCAGCAGAAATCTTTTTGTAACCTTGGCCAGATCTGTGCCTTGCCACAATTCTGTCTCTGAGCTCTTCAGGCAGTTCCTTTGACCTCATGATTCTCATTTGCTCTGACACGCATTGTGATCTGGAAGGTCTTATATAGACAGGTGTGTGGCTTTCCTAATCAAGTCCAATCAGTATAATCAAACACAGCTGGACTCAGATGAAGGTGTAGAACCATCTCAAGGATGATCAGAAGAAATGGAAAGCACCTGAGTTAAATATATGAGTGTCACAGCAAAGGGTCTGAATACTTAGGACCATGTGATATTTCAGTTTTTCTTTTTTAATAAATCTGCAACAATGTCAACAATTCTGTGTTTTTCTGTCAGTATGGGGTGCTATGTGTACATTCATGAGGAAGAAGAATGAACTTAAATGATTTTAGCAAATGGCTGCAATATAACAGAGTGAAAAATTTAAGGGGGTCTGAATACTTTTCGTACCCACTGTATACACACATATATATATATATATATATATATATATATATATATATATATATATACATATATATATATATATACATACACTTATGTATCTATTTTTTTTTTAAGTTTGTTTTAAGTGAATCCTCCTTTTCCCAATAATAAGAAAAGAATAAATAAATGCTCTGGGGTTAGAAAAAAAAAAAAAAATGGAGCTCTGCTTTAAGTGAATCCCCCCCCTTTCCCCCTATAATGACATGTAACATGTAAAATGTTTTAGCACGGCTTGCAGATGTGAGCTGAAGATGTATACAGCGCCTAAATTATAATAGGTTTGCCAGACATTGGGATTTGCATTAATGCATGCAATCTTGAGAGCATCCAGAAGATAAAGAAGCGGGAAAAGCAGCCATTTGGGCTGAATATTGCAGCATTTACCTAGACCACTAGACACGTCTCCCCATGGGGGCTTCTCCGAGCAGCTGACATGTTCAGCCCCCCTGGCTGCGTTCTCATCTCCGCCGCTTCTCTCCACAATTTAGAGATTTCACTTATTTGAGTGATAATTTTGTTTCCTGGTTTTACGAGGCAATAAACAAGTTCTGAGGCTCAGCATTTCGTACGACTTGTTTTATTGCCAAGTATGTTGGAAGACAAGCGAAATTAACACAATTATATAGAATTTTGCACATCGAGAAAAAAAAAATGTTCTGTTTAATCTTCCAGCTTCATTGCCGGCTCCATCTGTGGTCTCAGTAATGAACTTTATTTTTCAAGGAGGCTGTTTTTTTTTTTTTTATGTATTTTTTTTTTTTTTACAAAATGCACCGGCAAACGCCTCTTTCACAAGCGTGACAGATTTAGGGCCTATTTATTTCTGTGTGGTGCATTAATGCATGTTATGTCGCACCTTCCATTGTGCTGTTCAGTTGTCCTAGGTTCCCACCAGTGTACTGTGACCTAGCGCACGGCGTTCTGTGTGTTTTTCACGCAGTCCCACGTGTCACATGTAGGTCACCCAAATCATTTCAATGGGGCAAGAAATGCAGGGAAAGAAGTCCCTGACCCTTGTGGTTTGGCAAGCTCAAGACACAGGGCCGGGGGCAAATGGTGGGCTGCCCTGGGCACTGTGATATCATGTGAGGTGGGGGAGAGGAACCACACGGAGATTTGGGGGAGGTGATTTGTGTTGATAAGGGGCATTTGGGGGCCGAGGGTAAGAATTGTTCTAGGTGGGCAAATTTAGGGATGTGCGCTAGGAGTGGTGATTTGGGGGGAATTGTGTTGGGAGGGGGGATGGGTGAAGATGATTTGTGCTGGGGGAGGATTTGGGGGGTTGTGTGCTATAGAAGTAATATAGTAGAGTACAGCAAATATTTTTTTTTTTTGGGTGGGGGGTGGGGGGATATGTGCTAGGGATGATTGGAGGGTTATTTGTGCTAGGAAGGTGGCCTTTGTGTGTGTGTGTGTGCTGGGGGGGGGGGGGATATGTGCTATTAGGGATGATTGGAGGGTTATTTGTTGCTAGGAAGGGGTATATGTGGAGGGGGGGGGGTTGTGCTAGGATGGGGGATTAGGGGAGGGTAATTTTTGCTTGAAAATTGAGGGGTAGATGATTAGTGCTGGGGGGGGGGTTTGGGAAGAGGGAATGTGTGCTGGGGGCATTGGGGAAAGAGAGGATTTAAGCTGGGGAGGATTGGGGGGGGGGCAGATATTTGTGCTGGGTGGGGGGGGGGGATGTCAGCAGGGTGGCATATTCGTACTGGAAGGAGGGTGAAATTATGCTTTTTTTTTCATTGGGGGGGGGGATGGGGATTTTCGCTGACAAATAATGCTCATACATCTTGCAGGGGGTGGGGGGATTTGGCATGTTCACCCTTGGCTTCAGATGACCTTGCCTCGGCACCGGCAAGACACATGGGTCTGTCGATGCATGGGGGCGCCGTTAAGAATTCTGAGCATTTTGCGTGCATTGGTTTTAATGGGCTGCCTCATCCCTCTGCCCTATGAGAAACGCGGGGGAGGAAATCTCCGACCCTTTTGAAAAATTGCGCCCCGAATCGCATGTTGCACTTTGCAGATGCGTGGGGTGCCATTCATTCTTAATTAACTATTTTTAATTTAGTTCATTAATGATTAACAATTAATTCTTAACTAGAGTTTAGCGGACACCTGGATGTTCAGGTTCGACGGGTTCGGCCGAACTTCACAAAAAAGTTTGGCGGGGGGCACCCGAACTTGACCCCGAACCTGAACCCCATTGAAGTCAATGGGTCTCGAACTTTTGAGCACTAAAATGGCTCTAAAAAAGTAATGGAAAGGGCTAGAGGGCTGCAAATGGCAGCAACATACTGTATTGTTAAGAGCATGGTGAGTTTTCTGCAAACCAATGTGGATAGGGAAATAACTTAAAATAACATAAAATACATAAAAATAAAAAATAATAATCTTGATGTAGGAGGACGAGGTCCATATGGAGTAGGAGGTTGAGGTGGCGGTGGATGTGGCGGTGTAGGTTGAAGAGGCGGCAGTGGAGGAAGACGAGGTAGCCAACACTGGTTTTGGTTTTTAATTTAATTTCTTTTTAAATTAAGGTACACCCCAAAAGAGTGAGAAAGATCAAAAATACAACAATGGCTGGGTAAGGCCGGTATACATGTCTATTCTGCACAAGGTGCAGACAAGTCCTGCGGGATCCATGCCTGGTTCATTTTAATGAACGTGAGCTTGTCCACATTGGCTCTGGACAGGCGGCTGCGCTTGTCTGTGATAACGCCCCCAGCCGTGCTAAATACCCGTTCAGATAATACACTGGCTGCAGGGCACGCCAGCACCTCCAAGGCTTAAAGGGCAAGCTCAGGCCATGTGCCCAATTTGGAGAACCAGAAGTGGAAGGGGGCAGACCCGTCATTCAGTACGTCTAGGCGTGTGCACACATACTGCTCCACCATGTTAGTGACATGCTGCCTCCTGCTAAGACGTTCCATATCAGCTGGTGGTGCTGGTTGTTGCGGCGTGTTGACAAAGCTTTTCCACATTTTGGCCATGCTAACCCTGCCTTCTGAGGTGCTGGCGATGCCCTGGCTGCGTTGGCTACCTCTTCCTCCTCCTCTGCCTTCGCCTTGTGCTTCCAGCAAGGGCTATAAAATTGTGGATTTTAGCCCAAAAAGGGTGTTTTTAAAAACACAGAAAATTATAGCTATATATAGTTTTAAATGTGCACTGAATATGCTGGTGCAATGAGCTTGCATAAAATTCCCCTCCGCCACCCACCTAACTAACAGATGGATAAAAGTATTATTTTGTCACTGGGATCAGGGCAGGGTAAAAAGATTGTGCACTGCACCCACACAACAAAATCTATGTAGATGAGTTGAAGTTCTGATTAAAGAATAATATTGATGATTCTGTCCTCCTTCCATATACTCTCCCTCTCTCCCTCAAAGCAGCAGCGCCCTAGTACACAACATCTATGTAGATTAATTAGAATGATCAGAGATTCTGTCTTACTCCTATGCTTCCCCTCAAAGCAGCCTTTCCCTACACTAGATAGAGGAAAGTGACGCGCGGCGCTATGTGACTCCAGCTTATATAGAGGCTGGGTCACATGCTGCACTGGCCAATCACAGCCATGCCATTAGTAGGCATGGGTGTGATGGCTTCTAAGGGCACACCAGTTAAACCCTTGTGGATTGGCTGCCCTGAATCTTTTTTTACACGCCATTAAATTGCCGGACACCAAACTCGATAACGAATATACAGTACGATGTCCGGGTTCGGGTCCGGTACCCGAAAACCCTAAAGTCCCGTACGAACCCGAACTTTACAGTTCGGGTTCGCTCAACCCTATTCTTAACCAGTTCCCAAGCGGCTGGGCAGGGCATTCACCGTTCTGGGTGGATGTCATATGATGTCCACCTGGAACGCGCCTCGTGGTTAATGGCACCCTCACGTGTATGCTAAAGAGCAGCGCATTTCTGTGCATGTTGGTTTTCGTGCCTAGATGTGAACTAAGCCAATGACGTTATTGCCGGTTGGGAAAACATGCAAAATCACGGGCCTTCCTGGCCCACAGGCAAACGCGCTGCTCTTTAGCAGATGCGTGGGATGCCATTAATTCCTAATTAATTAATCACTTGCCGACCGCCAGCAGTACATACTGTATACTGTGGCGAGTTGACTCTGTGCCCTAACTGTACCTCGTTTTGAAGGACCTTTAATGGGGGTGGGCACGCGCCGATTGGATACAGGGGGAACCAATCAGTGAGTTCAACACCTGCGATTGCCACCGGGCACCCGCGATCGCTCCCCGTGGAGACAGAACGGCGGTCTGCCATTGTAAACACGGCAGACTGCTGTTCTGTCAGTGATGAACACAGGGATCCTGTGTTGTGTTCCTCTTATTTAGGAACACAGGTCTCTTAGAAAGCACCCCCTAGGGACATATTTAGCCCTTTGATTACCCCATGGTTTTAACCCCTTCCCTGCCAGTGTCATTAGTACAGTAACAGTGCATATTTTTAGCACTGATTACTGTATTAATGTCACTGGTCCCCCCAAAAGTGTCAAAAATGTCAGTTAGGTGTCTGATCTGTCCGCCGCAATGTCGCAGTTCTGCTAAAAAAAAATCGCTAATCGCTGCCATTACTAGTAAAAAAATAAAATAAGTAAAAATAACATAAATCTTTCCCCTAGTTTGTAGACGCGATAACTTTTGCGCAAGCCAATCAATATGCGCTTATTTACGCCTCTGATTGCCCCATAGTGTTAACCCCTTCCCTGCCAGTGTCATTATTACAGTAACAGTGCATATTTTTAGCACTGATTACTGTAATAATGTCACTGGTCCCCCTAAAAGTGTCAGGGGGCAGCAGATGGACCGCACCATACCCCCACCGTAACACACCAGGCCGCACACCCTCCCCCCCCAGAACCACAGCAGGACCCCCGGCCCTCTGGCTCACTCACCCTGCTTGGACATGCCTGGGTTTCTTCCCCCTCAGTCTTCTGCATCTCCTCCCTCCTCCTCCATGCCCAATGGCATGGCTTCTCCTTTCTGCCAATCAGAAAACTGGTCTCAGGACCCACTTTCTGATTGGCCAGGAGGAGGATCCGTGTGACAATAGCGAATATTCATTCGCTATTGTCACACAACTGGGTGGGCTCTGGAGTGCTTTGCCCCCCGAGCACACCTTTTTTTTTAGCCTATTAGAGCTTCTGGCTCTAATCACATGGTTAAAAAATAAAGAAAAAACCCATAGAACTCCATATTAGGGGGTCGGACGCATGGATAGGGGGGGCATCGCTCCTGCGCCCCCAATGCACCAGCTGTCACTGTTCTGTCTGATCACAACAGTCCAGATGGAACCTATTTCTCCACGGAATTGAAAACCGTGAGTGTGCCTGGTTGGGTAGCTGTCCCACTGGGTTGTTGTGAACTATGGTTGCCTTACTTCAATATAAGTTTTCTATTGCAACTGACTGCTTGAGTTATTGCCACTGCACCACGCTGCACCCCACCTAAAAGCTACACACAGTCATCTCTCTTCAGCATTGGGGAGTCATGTACTCACTTAGCCACAGGATTGGCGGTTGCCTTCTGCCAATATCCACTGGGCTCTTCCTAGTGAGGGAGATGTAGACTCACAAAACCGCAAAACGGTTGGACTATTTCCCATCAACTTTCTCCTGGCTCAATTCAGCGAGCTTCCTCCTGACCCAACTTGATCCCTGGACAATGGATCTGCAAATAGGCGCCCCCAGCTAAACCTAGGTGAGACCTTGGTCTCTTCCTCAAGACTTTCTTAGGGAGCTTACACCAGGGGACAAAGCCCCCTCACTGGGTTCTCCTCCAGCAGGACCACTGCATAAACTGCCCGATAATCAGACTATTTATGGGCTCTCGTCACTTTCTGGGCACACCTCCCCATTGACTGGAGTTTCATAATTATTCAGGCCTCCTGCTCTGCTCTTCCTCCCACTATACTTCTAGAATCCTCTAGAAAATAGGAAAAAGCAGCAGAGCAGCAGCCTGTAAAACACTGAGCAGCCCTAAATAATCATTCCTCCTCCAATGAATTCTAAATTTACCTAGCAGTCTGCTCTAAACTAGGAAGATGCTACACAACTTTTAAAAATCCACTCTTTAAACTTCCCTGCGCCTGGAATACTTTGGCCTCATTCTAGACATAGCCCAAGTCCTTCTTCTTAAAAAAAAAAACTGATCTCTCTAAGATCTCACGCTCAGGCCTTAAAGCGGAGTTCCGGCCACAGAATCGTTTTTTTTTTTTTTTTCTTTAATATTTCCCAAATAGTGATCCACCGCCCTTCATACATCCGCTAATCCGGTTTTACACAGTTTAATAAGTGATTTGCAATCATAAAATCTTACTCTAGAAATCGTTTGCTGAGAGCCGCCATGTTTGTTGTGGTCACCCGAAGCCGCAGTATGAAAATGTATGCCCTGCTTCCTGGTTCTTGCTGGATGGGGCAGATGAATGCAGCGCGAAATCTCGCGCATGCCCAGTACTATGCGATCGGCATAGTAAGGGTCTCCATAGAGACGCCTATCATCGCATCATTTCCTGTTTGCAAATAACGCGATGAGAGGAGCGGCCGGCCGCCTACGTCACTGCCCATTGCCTCCTGGGGGTGATGAGTAAGAGCTCCCAGGACGCATTGCAGGACAGGAAGTGACGGCGCGGGCCGCGGCCACAGAGGGAGGAAGTGGAAGGAAAGGTAAGTATATTTTCTTCTGAAACAAGGTAAGTAAAAAAATAAAATAAAATCGGGAATATCCAATTGTTTTTTCAGGTGACACTAAGGAAGCAGATGGCACAAAATCTATTGTGAAGATTTTGCGGCTGGAACTCCGCTTTAAGGTCCAAGAGACATTCCTCTGTTCGAATCCTGGGTCTAATGGTGGCCTCCTTCAAGGCAAAAATTATTGTGTCTGCATGGAACAAACACCCCTGTTCTCAATTTCTTGACCTCTTCTTTGCTTTCATTCAGCCAAGAATGGAATTTCCTAGCTTGGTGGATTTCAGTTACACATAGATCTCTTAAGTAGGGTGACCTCTAGATCTGGGGGATCCCACTTAGTGTTGGGGAGCTGCCAAGCCTGGCCATTTGGCTCAAACAAAGATCTTTTATCTGCTAATCAAGGACTCTTTTTCCGCGTCTCGCTCCTGCTTCTACTCAGTCACTGGTTGGGTTGGGTTCAGGGTGATCTAGGTTCAGAGAAAATGATGCTGCCCATCAGACTGAGAACATCTAGTTGCAAAAAAAACCAGAAGCACTGTGGGGTAATCTCTGGATTGAAGGTAAACACGGCAGCAAAAGCCAGCCTTTTTATTTTATTTTTCTTGGTTATGCATTTTTATCTTATTTTTGCTGGAGTACTTCTTTTAAGCAGCTACTACATGTAAGGACTGGTAAGCTGCATTATATGCTATTTGTGTTCTTGGGATTAGCCGCGCTTTATTTGGCTGGAGCTCAGCTTGTTAATAATGTTGGAAACTGAACGCTAGTGAGGAAATTTGCATCCCCGATAATATTTTGGACGCTCACAGCTGAAAATATTTGCAAAAACCAAATATCTGTCAGAAATTACCGCTTACACATCTCTTATTTAAAGAACATCTTGATGTCAGTGTGCACCACAGTTGGAGTGTGTTGGCAGTGGCGCAGGTGATTCTTGTCAGCAGTAGCGAGATTTCAGAACATAGACTCATGCATATATTCATGGCCCGTGTTCATATGTTACGTGTGTTCTGGAACGCTGTTTGCGGGGCGAGAGGCTGTTTTAGACAGAAGAGACGAGGGAAGAATATTTTCACTTTTTTTGAAAGTTCCGAAAATGCAAAAGAAAAAAACAAGCTATTTTATTAACTCTCCTGTGCAGAGCGCTGAGCCTACATGTGTGTGTGGGACCCGTCTGTCCGCGTAGGCACTCACGTGGGCTCCTCGGCATTTGCTGAAGATGCTCACATTGTCTCCCTGCAAACTTTATAATAAATGTCTAGGTTTTTTTGGGAGACATTTAACCACTTTACAATCGGACATAGCCCCTATTGTGGTGACAGCTGGTCATAAAGGGATGACTAAATTACCAGACATCACCCCTAGTTTGCCACGACCAATTGTAAAGTGATAACTGAATGACCAGACATCAACCCTACTATGGCAACGTCCAGTCGTAAAGTGATGACTGAATGACCATAAAACACCACTACTGTGTCAAGGCCAGTCGTAAAGTGATGACTAATGACCATATATCACCCCTACTGTGCCAAGGCCAGTCGTAAAGTGATGACTGAATACTTTAACCCTACTTTGACAACATCCAATTGTAAAGTAAGGACTGAATGACCATACATCGCCCCTATTGTGCCAGGCCAGTCGTAAAGTGATAACTGAATGACCAGACATCAACCCTACTATGGCAACGTCCAGTCGTAAAGTGATGACTGAATGACCATAAAACACCACTACTGTGCCAAGGCCAGTCGTAAAGTGATGACTGAATACTTTAACCCTACTTTGGCAACATCCAATTGTAAAGTAAGGACTGAATGACCATACATCACCCCTATTGTGCCAGACCAGTCGTAAAGTGATAACTGAATGACCAGACATCAACCCTACTATGGCAACGTCCAGTCGTAAAGTGATGACTGAATGACCATAAAACACCACTACTGTGCCAAGGCCAGTCGTAAAGTGTTGACTAATGACCATAAATCACCCCTACTGTGCCAAGGCCAGTCGTAAAGTGATGACTAATGACCATATATCACCCCTACTGTGCCAAGGCCAGTCGTAAAGTGATGACTGAATGACCATATATCACCCCTACTGTGCCAAGGCCAGTCGTAAAGTGATGACTAATGACCATATATCACCCCTACTGTGCCAAGGCCAGTCGTAAAGTGATGACTGAATGACCATATATCACCCCTACTGTGCCAAGGCCAGTCGTAAAGTGATGACTAATGACCATATATCACCCCTACTGTGCCAAGGCCAGTCGTAAAATGATGACTGAATGACCAAACTTTAAAAAACAGTATCTCTCCTGCGCTCGAGTGGTGTTCGGAAAGGTAAATGATCTAGGTGTTTTTTTTGGCACAAATGGAGGGGTCTTGCTGATCTCGTCAGGACCAAGGGTATCCAAAAAGCACTACAAGAAAACGACAAGAGAAGGGTGCACCGACTTTGTGCATTACCACTAAAAAGGTTTTTTAAAATCAAAGAAGGTAGCATACAATATACTCACAAACATAAGATATGAGCCATACAAGGTTGTGAGGACGCCATCACGCTATCCAGCAGTAGAGAAGTGTCCTGGAAGCGAGCAGTCCCTATTTCCTACATGCTTGTACATATCCTATGTTTGTGAGTATATTGTACACTACCTTCTTTGATTTTAATAAACTTTTTTAGTGGTAATGCACAAGGTCAGTGCGCCCTTTTCTTGCCGTTTTCTTGACCATACTTTAACCCTACTTTACATAGTTACATAGTAGTTGAGGTTGAATAAAGACAATAGTCCATCCAGTTCAACCTGTGTAGGTGTGTTTGGCCGTAATCATCTCTCATACCCCTGAATGTTCTGATCATTGAGATATACGTCCAGGAGTCTTTTGAAAGCAACCATACTTCCCGCAGAAACCACCTCTTGTGGTAGAGAATTCCACAATCTTGTAGCCCTAACAGTAAAGAACCCCCTGCGTTGCCTGAGGTTAAAACGCTTCTCCTCTAATCGCATTGAATGCCCTCGAGTCCTCATGCAATCCTTTCGACTGAATAGCTTTTTTTCTATGCTGAGATCACAATTGAGGTATTTATAAATTGCTATCATGTCCCCTCTCAGGCGTCTCTTCCCCAGGGAGAATAAATCAAGTGATTGCAGACGCTCTTCATAATTAGGTCCTCCAATCCCCTAATTAGTTTAGTTGCCCTTCTCTGGACTCTCTCCAGCTCTAACACATCCCTTCTGAGGACTGGCGACAAGAACTGGACAGAATACTCCAGATGTGGTCAGACCAGAGTTTTATAAAATGGTAGGATTGTATTTCTATCTCTGGAATACATCCCTTTCTTTATGCATGCTAATATTCTGCCGGCTTTGGCAGCTGCCGCTTGACATTGCATGCTATTGCTTAGTCTATCCTCTACCAAGACTCCCAGATCTTTCTCCATTTTTGATTCCCCCAAAGGTTCCCCCCTAAAGTGTATTGTGCTTTTATGTTTTTAGTCCCCAAGTGCAAAACCTTACACTTCTCCACATTAAACCTCATTTGCCAAGTCGTTGCCCACTCTTTTATTTTGTCCAGGTCATCCTGTAGGATATCTGCTTCATGCTGTGCAGTTATTGCCCTGCCCAATTTTGTGTCATCTGCAAAAACTGATAAAGAACTACTGACCCCGACCTCAATGCTGTTTATGAATAAATTGAACAAGGTTGGTCCCAGGACTGAGCCTTGGGGGACCCCACTTACCACCTCAGACCAGTCTGAGTATGCGCTGTTTATTACCACCCTATGGACACGCCCTTTTAGCCAGTTCCGTATCCAAGAGCAAACCTTGCGGTCGATGTCTGCAGACCTTATTTTATAAATTAAGCGCTTGTGGGGAACTGTATCAAACGCCTTAGCGAAATCCAAGTACACCACATCCGCTGGTCTGCCCCCATCTAGCTCACAGCTCACCTCCTCGTAGAATGTTAAGAGATTGGTTTGACAAGAACGCCCATTTGTAAACCCGTGCTGATTACTGCTGATGATGTTGTTGTCTTTAGCAAACTCTACGATATAGTCCCTTATCATCCTCTACAGAAGTTTACATACAAAGTGATAACTGAATGACCAGATATCAACCCTACTGTGGTGGGTGGGTGTACCCATGCATCCTTGCATATGTGCGCTCGTGCATGCGCCCGGCTTGTGCGAAGTCTGGTAATTTAGTGTGGTCAGAGACACATCAGATCACAGGCAAAAGGTGCAGAGCCAATGAGAGTACAATGCAATTGAGCAATAATTGTGAGACTTTTTTTGGAGTGGTTTAAAGTGTTTTGGGTTTATCCTTGGCATCTAGCCAGTGGATGCAAAACCACTGCAATTTCATACTCCAGGGAACTTCCGTCCACTAATAACAGCACTTGGCTTCAGTAGGTGACTTTTAAAGGCTTACACCTTAAAGAGTTAACTTGGTCAGCAGTAAATCGCTTTGTTTCTGATGCTAAAGAGGTAAAACCTCAGACAATTTCTTGAGAAAGAGATCTGCAATGAGCTCCAGTCTGCATACCTTCTCTGCTACCTGTGTGGGGCTCTCACCATCCCTGTCCTGAGTTTCTGGGTCTGCACACTTGCTGTGTCCAATATGAGTGGATCCCACCATCCCTGTACTTAGTGCCAAAGTCTGCACATCTGTTGTGCTCAATATAAGGGGTTCCCATCATCCCTGCCCTGAGTTCCCAAATCTGTACACCTGCTGTGCCCATTATAAAGGGTGCCCACCATTCCTGCACTTAGTTGCCAGGTCTTTTCACCTGTATTGCCCATTATGAAGAATTTCCACCATCCCGGTGCTGAGTTATTGGGTCTTCACACAGAATGGTTTCCAACATACCTGCATTGAGTTCCCATTCCCAGGTCTGCACACCTGTCGTGCCCATTATGAGGGGTTTCCCACCATGCCTATCCTGAGTTTGACAATCTTTACACCTGCTGTGCTCGTTATAAAGGGTTCCCACCATCCCTGTACTGAGTTTGCCGATCTGTACACCAGCTGTGCCCATTACAAGAGGTTCCCATCATCCCTGCCCTGAGTTCCCAGATCTGTACACCTGCTGTGCCCATTATGAGGGGCGCCCACCATTCCTGCGCTTAGATCCCAGGTCTTTTCACCTGTTATGCCTATTATGAAGAATTTCCACCATCCCTGTGCTGAGTTAATGGGTCTTCACACAGAGTGGTTTCCAACATACCTGCATTGAGTTCCCGTTCCCAGGTCTGTACACCTGTTGTGCCCATTATGAGGGGCTCCCACAATCCCTGCACTTAGTTCCCAGGTCTGCACACCTGTCGTGCCCATTATGAGGGGTTCCCACCATCCCTATCCTGAGTTTGGCAATCTTTACACCTGCTGTGCTCATTATGAAGGGTTACCACCATCCCTGTACTGAGTTTGACCATCTGTACACCAGCTGTGCCCATTATGAGGGGTTCCTGAGTTCCCAGGTCTATACACCTGCTGTGCCCATTATGGGGGGTTACCACCAGTGATTGACCGATATTGTTTTTTAATTGCCGATACCGATATTTTGGTCATCGCGTATAGGTATCGGCCGATATTTTCATACATTTAAAAAAAAATTGTATTTTTCGTTTTTTTTTTACTTGACAGGTACTCTTGTGGAGGGATCTGGGGATCTAAAAAAAACCCAAACCCCTCCTCTGCACTTAAAAGCATTCAAAACTCCAAGTTTGGCTGTTTTGAATGCTGTCATTTTTTTAAATCTGGCTCCAGGGTTTTTACATGAGACCCGATCAGAGCCAAATGCGGCTTTGATCGGGTCTTTGGCGGCCATGCAGGCTGGTTGCCCGGGTCTCCCGGTGGGATGGGAGACCCGGGCGAGCCGCAAAAGGTGGTGGGAGGGGGGGGGACGTCCCCTCCTGCTCCTTGTAATGACAGCCGAGCAGCTTCTCAGCCGAATTGGTTGTCATTACAAGACAGCCGACCGTCGGCTATGGACGCTGGTATCCGGGTGATGCCTCTAGCTGCAGGCATCACTCTGGTACAAGCACTTTCCGAAATATCGTTAATATCTGCCACCTTGGTGGCCGATTTTAATACATCGGGGAAAGTGCAGATCAGCCCTCGATATATCGGCTTTGCCAATAATCGATTGATCCCTAGTTACCACCATCCCTGTACTGAGTTCCCATACCTGCTGTGCCCATTATGAAAAGTTCCCACCATCCATGTATTGGATTTCTAGGTCTGTAACTCACTGTGCCCATTGTGAGGGGTTCCCATCATCCATGTACTGGATCCCTAGGTCTGTAACCCGCCGTGCCCATTGTGAGGGGTTCCCACCACCCCTCTACTGAGTTCCTGGGTCTACACGCCTGCTTTGATCAATATGAGGAGTTCCCACAATCCCTGCTGCATGTTTTAATAACTGTATATAATAGAGAATGTAACAGGATGAGCTGGAAAACCCAGGTGGACAGTAAAAGAATTAGCAAATATGGCAGAAAAATTTGGCCACTGGAGCATCTAAGATATCTAAGAAACCAGGGACTGACTAACACTGCCAGGTACCCCCTGTAACAAAAATATCACTTTTGGGTCAACAATAACAAATGCCTTGTTCATTAAGCCCCCATTATTTATGTTTAAGGGTTTTAGAGAGCTGCTTGGCCATTTTTGGTATAGTCATTTTATCACACAAAACTGCACTCTATTGGTCAGGTAATACGCACGGCACCCCTTGGACAAATGTGCTTTCTCTTCATCCTGCAGCCACAAACTAAGAGAACAAGACATTTAAAAAAATGCAATCCTCAGAGCTCCGAGCTTCAATTTCACAACTCGACGATTTATATTCATCTAGGAGAATATTAATGAAGGTCGTCAAGTCCTGTCCAAGCCCATTACAGTCTGCACTGGTCCCCGTCCTTTTCTTTGCTCAGCTAATTGTGTTAGTACGTGGGACGGACAGATGGGGTGGAAGTGGTGGCACCAGGGATTGTCTGAACATTAGCAGATTCTCATGCGGTGTGGGTGGACTTGAAAAGCTGCTCGAGGATTTTCCTCCAACTTTACTGGAGATGAAAGACGCTTAACCCATTCAGTGTAATTTGATTTACAAACATAACCTAGAAATCAATACCTAAATAGGGTTACCTTGTTTAGTATTGTGCTCATTTTGGAAGCAGTTTTTTATGTTTCTGATTTTATTAACATGATGTGAAATTCTGCTGGTTCAGGAGAACAGTGATTCATGAAAACTGAGGTTGGACTTGACTCCCTCAGGAACTGCAGGATTTTTCGGGCATTCTATACACTGTATTGGCGATTTGACCTATAACTAGACCCAGACACTTATAGACGCCATGTAGGCAGGTGCAATCTATTTTCTCAAATGCAGGTGGCGCTCAACCGCAGCAGCATGGCAGAGGGAAGAGGAAGTCAGGAGGATCTTAGTTCCTCTATGGTTTTCTGGGTCACAAGGGGGCAGCTACTTGATTACATGCTAGCACCCCATGTGACTTTAGCAGCCTTCTTGAGTCAGGCAGAGTCTATTTAAGACTTTGGCGCCAATTAAGCAAGTGGCTAGTGTAGGTGTAGGGGGTCAGCCCCTTGAATGACTAAACTCCATTACACTGTACTTCTATTGAGAAATTCCCACAGACTGTCATGCATCTTTCAGCCACAAGATGTCACTGTTGTTGTTTTTTAAGTGAAAGGATCTTTCTGGAAAGGAGGAGGGAGCAGGAAGTTCCTGGGACGGTGTGGTGTTCGTCTCTCTATGGCTGTGCTGAGCTGAGGAAAGGGACTGCATGCTGTGGCCTTGAGAGGGCATATAGACTGTAGAATCCAGGGACAGAGCAACAGGATCTTGCCAGAGGAGACAGAGCTGAACTGTGGTACTACGGACTGCAGCTGAGAACCAGAGAAAGAGAGGAGAGAACATCCCAGAGCACCTCAAGCAAGTTACAGAGCAAGGGGCCAGACTGCAGTGACCTCCAAGTGACAGAACAAGATAAACAACCTGCAAAGAAACCCAGACCAGTGCATAAGAGACTGCAGCTACAGACAGCAAGGGACAGATCCAGAGACCTGACTGCATCCACCATCACAGAGACTGAGATAAAGCAGCTGTACCTACAGAACTGTGAGTGTGCACCGGTGCTAACCTGTGGCAGGGCATAGAGCAGGTTTCTGTAGACAGAGCGTTGCAGCAACGTGTCCCGGTTAGCGGGAATCAGATAGGATCATATAGCAGAGTAGCCTGTATTTCTGTGTGTGCGTTGGCGGGAGCGTCATTTTAAGTATCACGTTGCAGTTAACTTTGCTATAAACCTATGTAATCTATTATTACTGTTAACATCATTCTCCGGCCATTATACTCAATACTTAATAAACTGGTATCTGCTTCAGCCTCTCTGTCTGCTGTACCGTACTTGAATTCTGCATTGCGGTCCCCTACTCCTCTGACCGCTACATAGGGACGGGATAGGGGTCAGGGACAGTGTTTAGCATCAGGAAAAGATTCAGGAGGAGTAGGGAAATTGCAGGGACACACCATCCTATCTGGAAGCCTCCCTATTTGGGTATGGGCCGACCAGACAGCATTCTGCCTCTTGAGCCAGACGCTGTCCGCACCCTTTATATTTCCAACCACAAACACATCGCAATAACATCCTGTGATTGTTCCCGGTCGGGTTGCCTCCCTGCTGGGTCTGTTGTATATTACTGGAGTTTAACGACCAGCGACATCCCTGGACTTTCAGTGGTTATATCGGGATGATGCCTGCAGCTGCCATTCCAGTACCATCTTTTAGAGCCGTGGTCGGGATTCTGGTAATAGCAATCAGAGCACCTAACTAGGTGCTTTATGGTTATTCCAAGCAGTGGGAGGGGATGACCCCCCCCCCCAACCCGCGCACCACCTTCCGCGGCTTTCTCAGGCTCTCTCATCCCACCGGTAGACCCAAGCGACCAGCCGCCCCATCCACTGGCTGGCCAGACAGCCAAGCAAACCACAATCGGCTTTGATTGGCTGTTCATGATAGCAACCAAGAAGCAATGACATTACATCACTTCTGGTTTACCCAAAAATATTCAAAAACACTGAACTTGGTGGTTAAAGGCAGAGGAGGGATTTGGGCTCTTGTTAACCCCAGATCCCTCCATACAGAGAACCTGTCACATGCTTATTGCTGTCTCAAGGGATGTTTACAAAAATGAAAGCAACAGTGTAAAAATAAAAAAGTAAATGAATAAATAAAAAAATAAATATTTTAAGTGCCCCCCCCCCATGCTAGCGCGCAAAGCCGAACGCGCACGTCGGTCCCACGTGCACGCAAACAGCAATCGTCCCACACATGTGAGGTATTGCCGTGAACCCCAGATCCTGAGTAGGGATGATCAAATGGTTCGGGTCGACCATTGGTTCGACCCGAACATTGGCTGTTCGAAATTCGTCCAAATTCCGAACTTTTTGCGGTAAAAGTTCGGAATTCGGCAACAAGAACCGCCCAAAATGCAATGGGACAGGAACTGGGCTTTAAAAGCCCGTGATTGGCCCAGAAACCTCAGTAAAATTTGAGGGGGCAGGAGTCTGCTAGGAATGTGATTGGAGTGACTACGGGGTCCAGAGGCCAATCAGTACTGAATGCGCCCCCCCAGTATATAACATAGCCCCGCCAAACCTCTAGCACTGTAATACAGGGGCTGTGGAAGAGAGTGGAAGCATTTGTGTTTCTCCTGCTGCTTGTAAAGCTCCAGTGTCATTTTGCAATTATCTTCTGCTGTATGGAGCTGTTCCTTTAGTGTGAGGAAAGGGATATGCAGTGTAGTTAGGGTACTATATACCACTATAGTTAGATTCAATAATCTAGTTTTTGTAGGGATACCTTTAAGTGTCAGGGTGACCGTAGTGTAGTTTAGGGTGAATTGATTCTGCCATGTCAGGGTGACCGAACTCTGCCATGTCAGGGTGACCGTAGTGTAGTTTAGGGTGAATTGATTCTGCCATGTCAGGGTGACCGAACTCTGCCATGTCAGGGTGACCGTAGTGTAGTTTAGCTGACTCTGCCTGCCATACCAGGGTGACCGAACTCTTCCATGTCAGGGTGACCGTAGTGTAGTTTAGCTGACTCTGCCATGTCAGGGTGACCCCACTATGCAGATTTTGGGTTAGGGGTATATATATATATATATATATATATATATATATATACACATATATATATATGTATATATATATATATATATATATATACACACGCACATATATATATATATATATACCCCTATACAGAAGTTCAGATGTCATGCCTGCCTCCAAACGCCTTAAAAAAAAAAAAAATGCCCAAAATACGCCTGAAAAATGCCTGAAACAAAAACGCCCAGGTGTGAAAGGAGGGTAACACCATCCCTGCGCTACTGAAATTCTAAGAAAATAATCATTATTTTTTCTAGTTCTGGACATGCTACAGAGCTGAAACTTCACAGGTACACTTTTTAGACCCCCCCAGACACTAAATCCAAAGACATCTCATTTTTTTTTTCAATAATTTTTTTAATAATTGGCTCTCTATCAAAAACGAACTTTTTTTTGCCTGATTCATAGTCCCTGGGGCATGACCCAGAACCCTAGGCATTTATTGGGTTTTAGGGCTTCAAAATGGTGTTTTTTGATTGCAGAAGTTCGGGTCCCATTGATTTCAACGGGGTTCTGGAATCCGAACCGAACTTTCGGGAAATTCGGGTGTTCTGGTCGAACCAAACTTTTTAAAAGTTCGATCATCCCTAATCCTGAGCAGTAACTCTAGCACTAGACCTCCTCTGCAAATCTAAAGTAATAACCTCTGAAGGCTTTGAAAGTGTTGCCTATGGATAGTAAAATTTACAACGTTTGTCGCCGTTGCATATGCATGCTCAGTTTTAAAGTGTGACATATTTGATATCCATTTACTCGGCGTAACATCATCTTTTATATTTTATAAAAATTTGGGTTATGTGGTTTTTTTTGCATTAAAAATTCTAAAAAAGTTTATTTTTTCCATAAAAATTGTGTTTTAAAAAATTGCCGCTCAAATACCATGTGACATAAAATTTTGCAAAATGCACCACTTTATTTTCTAGGGCCTCTGCTAAAAAAAAAAAAAAAAAAAAAATGTTTGGATGTTCTAAATAATTTTCCAGCAAAAAAAAGTTATTTGTACATGCAAAAGTATCAAAAAAGGCGTGGAGCTGAAATATGTATTCCTGTTTTTGCATTTGGACTCTGAGTGTTTTCTGCCCGCTGCTCCATGCTGCACCTACCCACAGTCACTCTAACAATCTGTTTTTTTTTTTCCAAAATATGTTGGCTCAGTTGTCCAGGGGGGGAGAGGGTTGGGGGTACAGAATACTCAAAAACAACAGCAAAAATGCCCCCAGCTCAGTAGCATCCCCGCCACAGGCTAATGCAGATTAGAGAAGTCAGATGACAGCTATCAATAAAGCTGAATTCTAGTTATGGATTGGTCCAGCTTGAACCAATGCAACTATGTATATACCATACCTTGCCGATGCCCCATGGAAGATGGAAACCACTGAATTAGACAAAGATCAGTTAATGCTAAAAAAAAAAACTACTAAGTAGCTCACTGGAGAATTAAAGTATAACGAAAGGCAAAACTTTTTTTTTTTAGTTTTGGATTAGAACCTCTGTCAGTTTTTATTGCTGTCTGTGCCCCCATTAACCGCTTGCCGACCGCCGCAAGTAGACTTACTGCGGCGGTCAGCCCCTGCCAGGCAGAGTGACGTTAATTAACGTCACTAGCCTGGGAGGGTCTGGGGAGCGAGCGCGCGCCCGCGGAGGCGCGCTCCCGCTCCCGCGCGGTCACGGACCCCCCCGCGCGTGTGACCACCGAACCCGATGTCCGCCGGCCACTCGGCGATCGTCGGGGGAGAGGGAGAATGTCAGGCAGCTTGTGTAAACAAGCCACCTGTCATTCTCCTCGGTGTAAAGACACTGATCACACGGATCTACTATGTAGATCCGTTGATCAGTGTCCTTACAGCTAGAGCCACAGCCAATCACAGTAAGAATCACGTCCCTAGGGACACACACAGCCCCTCCCTCCCAAATAAAGTTAACCCCTTCACTGCCAGTGTATTTTTACAGTAATAGTGCATATGTATAGCACTGATTACTGTAGAAATGTCACTGGTAACCCCAAAAGTGTCAAAAATGTCAGTCAAGGGTCCGATCTGTCCGCCGCAATGTCGCAGTACCGCAAAAAAATCGCAGATCGCCGCCATTACGCGTTAAAAAAAAAAACAACAAAAATGACAAAAATCTTTCCCTTTGTTAGTAAACGCGATAACTTTTGCGCAAACCAAAAATACGCTTTTTGCGATTTTTTTTACCAAACATAGGTAGGATAAAACAAATTGGCCAAAAATGTTAAAAAAATTGATTTTTACATTTTTTTGGGGGGAATTTCATATAAAAAAATGTGAAAAATATTGCTATTTTTGCAAAATTGTCGCTCTTTTTTTGTTTATAGCGCGTGATCAAAAAATCGTACAGGTGATCAAATACCACCAAAAGAAAGCTCTGTTTGTGGGAAAAAAAGGACGTCAAATTCGTTTAGGTACAGCGTCGCACGACCGCGCAATTGTCCGTTAAAGTCACGCAGTGCCGAATGGCAAAATACCCCCTGGTCTTTTAGCAGGAAAATCCTCCGGGGCTTAAGTGGTTAAGGGGATTCACCCTCTCTATTGGTCCTGTTTACCATTATCATTGAAAGTGAAAGTAAAAAAAAAATCCCAAATTTTGGGTTGCCCCCAGAGTCCGACTTAAGTCATCAGTTTGAGGACTTGAGACTTGCTTGACTAAAATTGATAAAAGACTCGACTTGACTTCGATTTGGTATTCATGATCTGAGACTTGACTTTGACCTGAGACATATGACTCGAAATGACTTTACTTTTTTAAGTTATTAAATATTTGCATTTTTTCAAGATGTGTTAAAGCAAAATTAATGTGCCTGTTATGTTTCTGACACCACAGTCACTTAAAACACCTCAGTGTGTTCTGATTTTTAGGACACTGGCTGTTTAACAATGGAAATACTTAACATGTTTTTAGTGACTGTGGTGTTGAAACATGACCGGACGAAGGATTTTGAGCTGTTTGGGCATTCAAAGTGTTTCTTTAATATGCCAAGAAAAAAGCACTAAGCAGTTTTGTTAATGTTGAAAATAAAACAAAACCTTTCCTTTTAACTGATTTAAAGGTGAAAATTGGGGTAGATCAGTATTTTGACTTGATTTGTGACTTAACCAAAATAAATGACTTGACTTGTTTGACTTCTAGCAGGGACTCGACTTGACTTGCTTGCTTTTCGCCACAGTAACTTGGGACTTGCTTGAGACTTGAAGGTTAAGACTTGAGACTTGCTTGTGACTTACACATGTGTGACTTACTCCCATGTCTGCTTCTATGCCAAGCTGCACCAGATTTTGCACTCTAGACTTTTTTAATATATCAACCCCCAAGGATGCGGTGTTATTCCCCCCCACTGACACCAATGGTGGGGTGCTATTTAGAGATCAACCGATTATTGGCAAAGCCGATATATCGAGGGCCGATATGCACTTTCCCCGTTTATTGGAATCGGCCCCGGAGGTTACTGATATTGCCGATATTTCGGAAAGTGCTTGTACCAGAGTGATACCTGCAGCTAGAGGCATCACCCCGGTACCAGCGTCCATAGCCGAGGGTCGGCTGTCTTGTAATGACAACTGATGCGGCTGAAAAGCTGCTCGGCTGTCATTACAAGGAGTGGGAGGGGATGTCCCCCCCCCCCTTCCCGCCGCCTTCCGCGGCTTGACCGGGTCTCCCGTCCCACCGGGAGACCCGGGCAACCAGCCTGCATGGCCATCAAAGACCCGATCAAAGCCGCATTCGGCTCTGATCGGGTCTCCATGCAAAAACCAGGAAGTGATGTCAAGTTCCGGGTACTCAGCACCAGATTAAAAAAAATTACAGCATTCAAAACAGCCAAACTTGGCGTTTTGAATTCTTTTTAAGTGTAGAGGAGGGTACCTGTAAAGTAAAAAAAAAATAAAAATATATATTTTTTTAAATGTACGAAAATATCGGCCGATACCGATATGCGATGACCAAAATATCTGTATCGGTATCGGCAACGAAAAAACGATATTGGTCGATCACTAGTGCTATTCCTCCCACTGACACCAATGGTGGGGTGCTGTTCCTCCCACTGACACCAATGGTGGGGTGCTGTTCCTCGCACTGACACCAATGGTGGGGTGCTGTTCCTCCCACTGACACCAATGGTGGGGTGCTGTTCCTCGCACTGACACCAATGGTGGGGTGCTGTTCCTCCCACTGACACCAATGGTGGGGTGCTGCTCCTCCCACTGACACCAATGGTGGGCTGCTGTTCCTCCCACTGACACCAATGGTGGGGTGCGGTTCCTCCCACTGACACCAATGGTGAGGTGCGATTCCTTCCGCTGACAACAATGGTGGGGCGCTATTCCTCCCACTGACACCAATGGTGGGGTGCTGTTCCTCGCACTGACACCAATGGTGGGGTGCTGTTCCTCCCACTGACACCAATGGTGGGGTGCTGCTCCTCCCACTGACACCAATGGTGGGCTGCTGTTCCTCCCACTGACACCAATGGTGGGGTGCGATTCCTCCCGCTGACACCAGTGGTGGGGCGCTATTCCTCCTACTGACAACAAGGGTGTGGCACTGGTATTCCCACTGACACCAATGATGGGAAATTGTTTACTCCCACTGATGTTGGGACATTCTCTACTCCCATTGGCCATGGTACAGCCCCCCTAAAGTCTGACGCACAGTAAACGTGCCCTTTGTTTAGAAAGTCTGGAGACCCCTACTCTGCCCTACGATTCTGGATGGCTGTCCAACTTGTTTCCTATAGATATCGAAGGATTGGCCCCAGTGATGGTTGGTAAATTCACAGAAAGTTGCCTGCTCATAATTGCAATATATAAATAACTTCCAGCCTTATTTAAAACATATTTCTGCAACTCTTCTTTATCCGCTGGGTAAATAACATTAGACAAATGAAAGTATGTTTAAAACAGCTCAGCTACTGTATTCCGCCTAAAGGCCTTCTGGATTTCAAGTGCGATAATTACTTTGAGAGGGAAATGCTAAACACATTTTTAATTAATTTGTGTGATTCTTTGCATTACCGCCTTTCAAATGATTGTGAGATCTTGAAAGTTATCATTTTCATGGATAATTTATTGCAGAACAATTTTTTGCATGGACAAGCAAACACATACCAGGCGCCCGAACGAGAGGATCTGGAAAGGTTAAGTGCTGAACTCGTTTCAGACAAGGATTTCCTGCTGGTAGCCCATGGCCAAGTTGTTGCCATTGAAGACTTTACTTTGGCCTCGACTTATCCGAGAACAAGTTCACACAGAGAGCAAAGCTTACCGAGTGTTTGATTCTACAGCAAATAAATTAGTTCCCAAATTACTAAACAGCAGCCTTGCTCCTTCAAGTTCAGAACGGAGGACACAAGCCAAGCTGGCTTTGCTCCAGAAGTTACCTTGCTGTAAAATTTTTCGTTATATTCCATTGGAAAATAGTTCTCGAAATGCTGGCAATCGGCGTTCCAGAACAATGACAATAGGGGGTCTCACAACAATGACACACAAACACGTTGGGTCCCAGAACAATGACACGGACATGTATGGCCCTAGAGCAACTAAAATTTGGCACATAGAATCTCAAAATGTTACATTGATACTAAAATGTAACCACTTGCCGACCAGTCACTGGGACTGTACTGCGGCAAAGTGGCTCGATTCCGTCCAGCCACGTAGACCTATGTCGCTGGACTCCTCCCCTTGTGGGCGGCGCCGGAGGCTCGCTCCCGCTGTTTTCAGTCACAGCGGGAGTCGGGCCAGGGGAGGAGCGGCAGCGATCATCGCTGCTCTTCCCCGATCGTCGGGGAATCGAGTGTGGAGATCCGACCGTTTGTGTAAACAGAGCGGGCGGATCTCCTAAGTGACAAACAGTGACAGATTGCAGGGTTCAGCATAGCTGAACATGCGATCTGTCCCTGTGTCACTCAGTCACCTCCCCCTACACACGTCAGTAAGCACCAGGCAAACATTAACCCCTCCCTCTCCAATAAAATTAACCCCTTCCCTGCCAGTGTCATTTTTACAGTAACAGTGCATATGTATAGCACTGATTACTGTAGTAATGTCACTGGTACCCCCAAAAGTGTCAAAAATGTCAGTCAAGGGTCCGATCTGTCCGCCGCAATGTCGTAGTCCCGCAAAAAAAAATCGCAGATCGCCGCCATTACTCGTTAAAAAAAAAAACACCAATAATGACAGAAATCTTTCCCTTAGATAGTAAACACAATAACTTTTGCGCAAACCAATCAAAATACGCTTATTGTGATTTTTTTTACCAAACATAGGTAGCAGAAAACAAATTGGCCAAAATTTAAAAAAAAAATTGATTTTTACATTTTTTGGGGGGAATTTCATATAAAAAAGTGTGAAAAATATTGTTATTTTTTCAAAATTGTCGCTCTTTTTTTGTTTATAGCGCAAAAAGTAAAAATCGCACAGGTGATCAAATACCACCAAAAGAAAGCTCTGTTTCTGGGAAAAAAAAGGACGTCAATTTCGTTTGGGTACGGCATCGGACGATCGCGCAATTGTCAGTTAAATTCTCACAGTGGCAAGTTGCAAAAAGTGACCTGGACGTAAAGCAGGAAAATCCTCCGGTCCTAAAACGGTTAAAATAGAATTTAAAGGCAAAACATTTGTGTATAGATATAAAAAAACATATTATAGATCCCCTTTACTGGAAAATTTTACGGCCACCATTTTTTTCTGCAGCCAGTAAACTCCTAAGCATGTTATCCTATGTGTCCATGCACACATAGGCTGTTATCAGCGTGTTTTTTATATACAGTGGGTACGGAAAGTATTCAGACCCCCTTAAATTTTTCACTCTTTGTTATATTGCAGCCATTTGCTAAAATCATTTAAGTTCATTCTTCTTCCTCATGAATGTACACATAGCACCGCATACTGACAGAAAAACACAGAATTGTTGACATTGTTGCAGATTTATTAAAAAAGAAAAACTGAAATATCACATGGTCCTAAGTATTCAGACCCTTTGCTGTGACACTCATATATTTAACTCAGGTGCTTTCCATTTCTTCTGATCATCCTTGAGATGGTTCTACACCTTCATTTGAGTCCAGCTGTGTTTGATTATACTGATTGGACTTGATTAGGAAAGCCACACACCTGTCTATATAAGACCTTCCAGATCACAATGCATGTCAGAGCAAATGAGAATCATGAGGTCAAAGGAACTGCCTGAAGAGCTCAGAGACAGAATTGTGACAAGGCACAGATCTGGCCAAGGTTACAAAAAGATTTCTGCTGCACTTAAGGTTCCTAAGAGCACAGTGGCCTCCATAATCCTCAAATGGAAGACGTTTGGGACGACCAGAACCCTTCCTAGAGCTGGCCGTCCGGCCAAACTGAGCTATCGGGGGAGAAGAGCCTTGGTGAGAGAGGTAAAGAAGAACAGAAAGATCACTGTGGCTGAGCTCCAGAGATGCAGTCAGGAGATGGGAGAAAGTTGTAGAAAGTCAACTATCACTGCAGCCCTCCACCAGTCGGGGCTTTATGGCAGAGTGGCCCGACGGAAGCCTCTCCTCAGTGTAAGACACATGAAAGCCCGCATGGAGTTTGCTAAAAAACACCTGAAGGATTCCAAGATGGTGAGAAATAAGATTCTCTGGTCTGATGAGACCAAAATAGAACTTTTTGGCCTTAATTCTAAGCGGTATGTGTGGAGAAAACCAGGCACTGCTCATCACCTGTCCAATACAGTCCCAACAGTGAAGCATGGTGGTGGCAGCATCATGCTGTGGGGGTGTTTTTCAGCTGCAGGGACAGGACGACTGGTTGCAATTGAGGGAAAGATGAATGCGGCCAAGTACAGGGATATCCTGGACAAAAACCTTCTCCAGAGTGCTCTGGACCTCAGACTGGGCCGAAGGTTTACCTTCCAACAAGACAATGACCCTAAGCACACAGCTAAAATAACGAAGGAGTGGCTTCACAACAACTCCGTGACTGTTCTTGAATGGCCCAGCCAGAGCCTTGACTTAAACCCAATTGAGCATCTCTGGAGAGACCTAAAAATGGCTGTCCACCAACGTTTACCATCCAACCTGACAGAACTGGAGAGGATCTGCAAGGAGGAATGGCAGAGGATCCCCAAATCCAGGTGTGAAAGACTTGTTGCATCTTTCCCCAAAAGACTCCTGGCTGTATTAGATCAAAAGGGGGCTTCTACTAAATACTGAGCAAAGGGTCTGAATATTTAGGACCATGTGATATTTCAGTTTTTCTTTTTTAATAAATCTGCAACAATGTCAACAATTCTGTGTTTTTCTGTCAGTATGGGGTGCTATGTGTACATTCATGAGGAAGAAGAATGAACTTAAATGATTTTAGCAAATGGCTGCAATATAACAAAGAGTGAAAATTTAAGGGGGTCTGAATACTTTCCATACCCACTGTATTTGTAGCAGAATGCAAATTGGCCTAAAAGGGTGAAAAAATGTAATTTTAAATTTTTTTTTTTAATTGGGAATGTTATATAGCAGAATGTGAAAAATATTATTATTTTTTTTTTTCAGAATTGTCGCTCTTTTTTTGTTTATAGCGCAAAAAATAAAAATCGCACAGGTGATCAAATACCACCAAAGAAAGCTCTGTTTGTGGGGTACAGCGTCACACGACCTTGCAATTATCTGTTAAAATAACACAGTGTTGAATCTCAAAAAATGTCCTGGTCATTAACCACTTGCCCTCCAGTGTACTTTCACCCCCTTCCTGCCCAGGCCAATTTTCAGCTTTCAGCACTGTCACATTTTGAACGACAATTGCGCGGTCACGCTGCACTGTACCCATATGAAATGTTTATCATTTTTTTACCACAAATAGAGCTTTCTTTTGGTGTTATTTAATCACTGCTGGGTTTTTTATTTCTTACACAAAAAAAAAAGAAAAAAGTCAGAAAATTTTGAAAAAAAAAAGATTTTCTTATTTTCTGTGAGTAAATTTTGAAAATAAATAATTTTTCTCCTTCACTGATGGGCACTGATGAGGTGGCACTGAGGAGGATGTACTAATATGCCGCACTGATAGGCAGAGATGTATAGTAACTAAGTAGAACTACTTCACTACTGTACTTAAGTACCGAAAGGCGGTATCTGTACTTTCCTGGAGTATAATTTTTTTCTCCTACTTCCACTTTTACTTCACTACATTTTTTCAATGATTTCAATACTTCTACTCCGATATATTTTTTTGTGCTGCATAGTTACTCGTTACTATTATAAAAATTACCACTGCCAGAACAGTAGATGGCAGGTTTCATGAAGCTCAAAACATGTGTATTAACAGCGCATACGAAAATAAATGCTACTGTATGTATAAATAAAAGCTGCATTTGAAATAATAAAAAACAATATGATGTTCAAACCTTTGACTTCTTTCTTTAATAACTACATAACACAGTACTTGTACTTTTACTTTCAGTACTTGAGTAGCAAAATTTAAAAAAAAACTACTTGCAATACTTAAGTACAAAAAATGTTGAATACTTTAGGACTTCTACTCAAGTCACTTTTTGATCGAGCACTTCTACTTCTACTCAAGTTACTTTTTGATTGAGCACTTGTACTTTTACTCAAGTATGGGTTTCAAATACTTTATACAACTCTGCTGATAGGTGGCACTGATAAACAGCACTGATGAGCACTGATAGGTGGCACTGATGGGCACTGAGAGGTGGCACTGATGGGCGGCACTGAGGGGCACTGATGGGTGGCACTGAGGGGCACTGACAGGTAGCACTGATGAGCACTGATGGACACTGATGTGCAGCACCATCAGTGCCCACAATCAGTGCCCATAGTGCTGCCAGTCAGTGCACATCAGTGCCTAGATGAGCAGGCACTGATGGGCACTGACTGGCAGCACTATGGGCACTGATTGTGGGCACTGATGGCGGGCACTGTGGGCACTGATGGTGGGCAGTAATTGGCAGTTTATTTACATTTTGTGTAATAAGGGCACTGATGATCAGTGCCCTGATTACTTGTACTTGTCGCCCCTATGAGCAGGAACCGCTGATCGGCTCTCCTCACCACACTCTGACAGTGTAAGGGGAGGAGAGCCGAATAACGGCACTTCCTCATTTACATGTGACCGGGTGTGATTGGACACAGCCGATCACATGGGTAAAGAGTCATGTCATTGACTCTTTATCGAGATCGGGGTCACGTCGTGTCCTAGCCCCAGGGGCGCGCAAGAGAGGCTGTTCATATGATGGCGTCCCAGAACAATAGCTGCACGGCTCCCTTGTCATTTGACGGCGGGCGGGTAGCAAGTGGTTATAGGGGGAAAATCTTTCGGTCCAGAAGTGTTTAACTCTTTGCATAAACTTCATGTAATTGTCAATAAAAGCCTCTGACTCTTATGAAATGCTTGCAGTTATACTTCAGTATCCCATAGTAACATCTGACAAAAAAATCTAAAAACACTGAAGCAGCAGACTTTGTGAAAATTATTATTTGTGTCATTCTCAAAACTTTTGGCCACGTCTGTACATGGTACAGCAGGAACAAATCCGGAATATGAAATGTTAGGGTAACAAACGCTTTAGCAGACCAAAAGACGCAAATCCGAGAAGCTAAGGTATAACTCATAGTTCTAAGAAAATATCAGGAAATTACTATGCATAAAACAAGTTGGAGAAATCACACCATGGCTCTATAATCTGAACCTTTTCCCCATGGTGAAAGCAATCTCTCAAAGATGCCCCTCAAAACCCACTTGATATTTATTTTAAATAATGTTCTAGATAATTAAGATAACTCCGCTCTTTGCATCCTATAAACTCCGCAGCAAAGAATCTTCCAGGCTTCCCGGTGTCTTGATCCTCCAAAGAAGGCTGATATTTATTTTAAATGTTGTGGCAGCGTGGCACAGCGTATTAAAAGGATTTCTGATTATAGGCAGATGCCAGAGGGAAGATTCTAGACAGTTCCATGACTCTTTATTTAAAGTAATCAGACTGAGCATTACTTTGCGTATGTGAGACAGATTTATGGCAAAACTAAAATAGTTATTAAAAATGGTAGAACTGTGACAACAACCAACGCAAGGTCAACTCTTAATCTAGTTGTTGTTAACCACTTGCCAACCGCCAGCTGCAGATTTACTGCGGCAAGCTGGCTCGTCTGCACGAAACGGCGTAGCCCTATGTCAGGCGTGCGTGTGGTGCTGGGGAGCGAGCACGCGCCGGCGCGCTCCCGCCCCCACTAGGCAGCAGGGATGCCGGTGTTCTGACAGAATACCCTACCCCATCAGAAATCCATACCCCCGTCATTTCAGGTGTGGATCAGCTGTGCATTCGTCATGCATCAGCTGTAGCCGCGTCGCAAGTCCTACTGCGCATGCGCGGAATAGGTAGGGAATAGGACACAGCCATAAACGGACTGTGGGAGTGCACGTGGGGGTAGGAAATGTATATATAAATACAACAGTGGGTGTGCACGTGGGGGAAGGGAATGTGTATAATATATATATATATATATATATATATATATATATATATATATATATATATATATATACACATACACATATATATATATATATATATATACATATATATACACATATATATATATATACATACACATATATATACACATATATATATATATACATACATATATATATATATATATATATATATATATATATATATATATATATATATATATATATATACATATACATATACATATATATATATATATATATATATATATATATATATATATATATATATATATATTTATGGCTGTGTCCCATTGTCGGGTCGGTGCAGTGTGGGGCATGGAGATCAGATGGCTGTTTGTTATACGAGATCTCCCTGCCCGCTGCCCGACCCGTTGCCGTGCATGCGCACTAGGACGTGTGCCCGACACCGTTGCGATGTTGTCAAAATTCCCTACCTATTCCGCGCATGCGCAGTAGGACTTGTGACGCGGCTACAGCTGATGCATGAAGAAGCCACAGCTGATCCGCAACCGGATATGACGGGGGTATGGATTTCTGATGGGGGTATGGAGATCTGATAGAACACCGGGCTCCCCGCTGGAAGAGAATGACGGTCTGCTGTTGTAAACACAGCTGACTTTTAACCACATGCGACCGCCCATCGCATATATATATACTGCGTCAGGCTGGCTCCGCTGTGTGAATGGCCGTACTTGTACAGTGGTTCTCGGGAGCGCTCCTGGGGGCCACTAGGCAGCAGGGATGCCAATCCACGGGACCGGGGGACGCAATTGCCACCGGGCACCCACAATCGCTCCCTGCTGAGTCATGGTCATTTCACAAGTCCCTCCCCGATACAGTTAGAAAACACCCTAGGCTCACATTTAACCCTTTGATCACCACTGTGTTAACCCCTTCCCTGCCAGTGTCATTAGTACAGTGACAGTGCATATTTTTAGCACTGATTACTGTAGTAATGTCACTGGTCCCCCCAAAAGTGTCAAAAATGTCAGTTAGGGGTCCGATCTGTCCGCCGCAATGTCGCAGTCCCGCTAAAAATCGCAGATCGCCGCCATTACTAGTAAAAAAAATAAAAATAAATAAAAATGACAGAAATCTTTCCCGTAATTTGTAGACGCGATAAATTTTGCGCAAACCAATCAAAATATGCTTATTGCGATTTTGTTAACAAAAAATATGTAGCAGAATACAAATTGGCCTAAAATTGCTGAAATCCCCCCTCCCAGCAGAAATCTTAAGCCCTATTCTCCCTCCCTCACTCACCTCCTCCTAGCTTAAAATCCTCCCTCCCAAATTTCCCCTCCTAGCACAAAAATCCCCCCCCCCCCCACCCTCAATCATCTCTACTTGCACAAATACCCCCCCTGCCAAACAAAAAAAAAAATGTCACTTCCCTGCACCCCCTCTTTACCATAAGACCTCTTCTAGCATAAACCCCCCAAATCCTCCTCTTGGCACGAATCCTCTTCCCCCATGCCCCCTCCCAAAACATATTCCCCCTAAATCACCTCCTCCTAGCAACCCCTCCAAAATTTCCCCTCCTTGAACAATTTCTACCGCCTGCCATCCCCCAAATTCTCCTACGCTACACAAATACCCTCCCCCAAATCTCCTTTCAGTGCCCCCCCCATTTCACAGTGCCCAGGGCAACCATCCCTCCTGCCCACCCCTTGTCCCAGCCCCGTTAGAAGCCAATTATGAAAGTGTATCTATAGCCATTTATTATCTCCCTCAATATAGTGTGGAGGAGTTGGAGGCTTAGTTAGGTTTTTTTTTTTTTTGCTGTCTAGGGAAGATTCAGTGCCCATTGTCACCTGGACAGACCGTGACGGGAAGTCCAAAAATCTACAGATGTCACTGGACCAGGAATAGGACATCTGTTCCGGCAACTTCCTGTTTGGCATTTTGTAAAGGAAGTGAAGAAAAATCTATCCAAGGGAGGGGGGAACACCAGCAAAACAAAAAATACTGACAAGGGCATGGGTTTAAACATTCCCTGCAATTTTTATTAGATCTAGACTTTAACCACTTCAGCTTCGGTAGGTTTTACCCCCTTAATGACCAGGCCATTTTTTGCGATTTGGCACTCTGTTGCTTTAACTGACAGTTGCGTGGTCGTGTGACGCCGTACCCAAATACAATTGATGTCCTTTTTTTCCCACAAATAGAGCTTTCTCTTGGTGGTATTTGATCACCTCCGCAGTTTTCAGGTTTTGCGCTATTAACAAAAAAAACAACAATTTTGAAAGAAAAAAACAATATTTTTTACTTTCTGCTATAGAACATTCCCAACAAAAAAATTAAAAAAATCTAATTTTTTATCAGTTTAGGCCAGTTTGTATTCTGCTAAATATTTTTGGCAAAAAAAAAAAATCCCAAATAGCGTATTTTAATTGGTTTGTGCAAAAGTTATAGCGTTTACAAACTACGGGATAGATTTTTGGACTTTTTGTTTTTTTTTTATTAGTAATGGCGGCGATCAGTGATTTTTAGCGGGAACTGTGACATTGCGGCGGACGGATCGGACCCCTAACTGACATTTTTGACACTTTTGGGGGGACCAGTGACATTACTGCTTTAACCACTTGCCGTCTGAGTACGGTAGTACTACTGCGGCAAAGTGGTTCGTTATCGTCTGACGACGTAGTATTAACGTCGTCAGACACTCCCCCTTCTGGGCGGCGCTTGCGCGCCGCCGGAGGCTCGCTCCCGCTGTTTTCATTCACAGCGGGAGTCGGGCCAGGGGAGGAGCAGCGGCGATCGCCGCTGCTCTTACCCGATCGTCGGGGATCGAGTCTGGAGATCCATAGTGACAGGGAGTGACAGATCGGACTGTTCAGCATAGCTGGACATCCGATCTGTCCATGACTCACTCAGTCACCTCCCCCCCCTACACGTCAGTAAGCACCAGGCATACATTAACCCCTCCCTCTCCAATAAAATTAACCCCTTCCCTGCCAGTGTCATTTTTACAGTAACAGTGCATATATATAGCACTGATTACTGCAGTAATGTCACTGGTACCCCCAAAAGTGTCAAAAATGTCAGTCAAGGGTCCGATCTGTCCGCCGCAATGTCGCAGTCCCACAAGAAAAATCGCAGATCGCCGCCATTACGCGTTAAAAAAAAAACACCAAAAATGACAGAAATCTTTCCCTTTGTTAGTAAACGCAATAACTTTTGCGCAAACCAATCAAAATATGCTTATTGTGATTTTTTTTACCAAACATAGGTAGCAGAAAACAAATTGGCCAAAATTTTTTTAAAAAATTGGTTTTTACATCTTTTTTGGGGGGAATTTCATATAAAAAAATGTTAAAAATATTGTTATTTTTTCAAAATAAACGCTGTTTTTTTGTTTATAGCGCAAAAAGTAAAAATCGCACAGGTGATCAAATACCACCAAAAGAAAGCTCTGTTTGTGGGAAAAAAAGGACGTAAATTTCGTTTGGGTACGGCGTCGCACGACCGCGCAATTGTCAGTTGAAGTCGCACAGCGCCGAATCGCAAAAAGTGGCCTGGACGGAAGACAGCAAAATCCTCCGGTGGTAAAGTGGTTAATCAGTGCTAAAAATATGCACTAATAGTGGAATAATGATACGGGCAGGGAAGGGGTTAACCCAGAGGTGATCAAAGGGTTAAATGTGAGCCCAGGGGGGGTTTTCTAACTGGGGGGGGGGGCTTGGGAAATCAATACAGAGACCTGTGTTCCTAATTTTTGGGGACCAGTGACATTAATACTGTAATCAGTGCTAAATAATGTGCACTGTTACTGTATAAATGACACTGGCAGGGAAGGGGTTAACATTGGGGGTGATCAAGGGGTTAAGTGTATGACTAATAGTGCTTACTGACTGTGTGGGGGGATAGGTTGGACAGAGGTAGAGAGAGATCAGTGATTCAGCTTAGCTGAATCACACAATCTTTCCCTGCCTCTCTGACAGAAGAGCCGCCTGCTTTGTTTACATACCAGCGGTTCTTCTGTCATTCTAGCCGAAGATTAGACACAGCTGGAGCCAGACCACGGGAGGAGTGGGCTCGATCGCCGCCGGCTTCCCGCGGTCTGGCTACCACTGTGTCTAGTCACAGCGGGAGCGCGGCTCCGGAGGCGCGCGCACCGCAGAATGCACGTGCACATAATCACGTAGATCTACGTGATTATGCGTAGCCGAGCCGCCCTGCCGCAGTAAGTCTGCGTGGGGCAGTCGGCAAGTGGTTAATTTGATGATTCTGATACAACAAATCTCCCGATGTTTGGGTAGCACTTTCCATTTAACCAGTTGGCAGTTCTAATTTCTTTACTCAAGCGTAAACTGATTTATTTGATTCATGTTATCAAACATAGGAGCGGGGGAAATAAGGAATATTCTGGTTTTAGTAAAAGATAAAAAAGTTTTTAAATTTCACGTTTTCTAAAATATGCTGATTGTTTTGACAAAACGTTCCATTTTAAGGGAAAACATTAAAAGGTAAGAGTGTGAGACACAAATTAGGCAGACATTAATACCTGGGAAGTGTTTGCAATATCGGCATTTTAGGAAAAGTACAATAAAAGCTATAACTCCTCATACACGCAACTTCCAAAGACGGGGAAACGTCAGCATTGGGGGAGATTTATCTTCTCGAGTTTAGCCCTGGCTATCTTTTTTTTTTTTTTTTCAAGTAAAATAAAAAAGACAGAAGAGCTTGTGGGTTTAATTAAATTTAATTAGTAGGATTGTAGAGGACCTCATTGAAGGCGGGTTTAAAGTGTATGCATGCTATGAGCCTATTTTAGGGTATCGGAGTTAGTACAATGCTAACTATTATCACATTTGTATAAAGTACTCGAAACCCATACTTGAGTAGAAGTGGAAGTGCTCGATCAAAAAGTGACTTGAGTAGAAGTACTAAAGTATTCAACATTTTTTGTACTTAAGTATTGCAAGTAGTTTTTTTTTTTTTTTTAATTTTGCTACTCAAGTGCTGAAAGTAAAAGTACAAGTACTGTGTTATGTAGTTATTAAAGAAAGAAGTCAAAAGTTTGAACATCATATTGCTTTTTATTATTTCAAATGATTAACCTAAAGGACAATCACAATTCCTTTGGCTGTAACTTTTTGTAAACAAAAACAGATAAAGTATGTCCCTCCCTTTCCCCTTTAAAGCATCCATCCTTCTCTTCCCTGCATGTTTTTTTTTCTCCACAGCTTATTGGTGCGCAAAATCATATATAAACCAATGTGATATACAACAATATATTCCAATAATGAAATAAAGGAAGAGTGTATGAAATCAAAGTCAATAAAAAGTCCATATACAGTGGGATACGGAAAGTATTCAGACCCCCTTAAATTTTTCACTCTTTGTTATATTGCAGCCATTTGCTAAAATCATTTAGGTTCATTCTTCTTCCTCATGAATGTACACATAGCACCCCATACTGACAGAAAAACACAGAATTGTTGACATTGTTGCAGATTTATTAAAAAAGAAAAACTGAAATATCACATGGTCCTAAGTATTCAGACCCTTTGCTGTGACACTCATATATTTAACTCAGGTGCTTTCCATTTCTTCTGATCATCCTTGAGATGGTTCTACACCTTCATTTGAGTCCAGCTGTGTTTGATTATACTGATTGGACTTGATTAGGAAAGCCACACACCTGTCTATATAAGACCTTCCAGATCACAATGCATGTCAGAGCAAATGAGAATCATGAGGTCAAAGGAACTGCCTGAAGAGCTCAGAGACAGAATTGTGGCAAGGCACAGATCTGGCCAAGGTTACAAAAAGATTTCTGCTGCACTTAAGGTTCCTAAGAGCACAGTGGCCTCCATAATCCTCAAATGGAAGATGTTTGGGACGACCAGAACCCTTCCTAGAGCTGGCCGTCCGGCCAAACTGAGCTATCGGGGGAGAAGAGCCTTGGCGAGAGAGGTAAAGAAGGACCCAAAGATCACTGTGGCTGAGCTCCAGAGATGCAGTCAGGAGATGGGAGAAAGTTGTAGAAAGTCAACCATCACTGCAGCCCTCCACCAGTCGGGGCTTTATGGCAAAGTGGTCCGACGGAAGCCTCTCCTCAGTGTAAGATACATGAAAGCCTGCATGGAGTTTGCTAAAAAACACCTGAAGGACTCCAAGATGGTGAGAAATAAGATTCTCTGGTCTGATGAGACCAAAATAGAACTTTTTGGCCTTAATTCTAAGCGGTATGTGTGGAGAAAACCAGGCACTGCTCATCACCTGTCCAATACAGTCCCAACAGTGAAGCATGGTGGTGGCAGCATCATGCTGTGGGGGTGTTTTTCAGCTGCAGGGACAGGACGACTGGTTGCAATCGAGGGAAAGATGAATGCGGCCAAGTACAGGGATATCCTGGACAAAAACCTTCTCCAGAGTGCTCTGGACCTCAGACTGGGCCGAAGGTTTACCTTCCAACAAGACAATGACCCTAAGCACACAGCTAAAATAACGAAGGAGTGGCTTCACAACAACTCCGTGACTGTTCTTGAATGGCCCAGCCAGAGCCCTGACTTAAACCCAATTGAGCATCTCTGGAGAGATCTAAAAATGGCTGTCCACCAACGTTTACCATCCAACCTGACAGAACTGGAGAGGATCTGCAAGGAGGAATGGCAGAGGATCCCCAAATCCAGGTGTGAAAGACTTGTTGCATCTTTACCAAAAAGACTCCTGGCTGTATTAGATCAAAAGGGGGCTTCTACTAAATACTGAGCAAAGGGTCTGAATACTTAGGACCATGTGATATTTCAGTTTTTCTTTTTTAATAAATCTGCAACAATGTCAACAATTCTGTGTTTTTCTGTCAGTATGGGGTGCTATGTGTACATTCATGAGGAAGAAGAATGAACTTAAAGCGGAGTTCCGGGCACAAAAACGATTTTTTTTTTTTGTGCCCCTCCGCTAGGTAGAGCTCACCTGAAAAGGAATTGGATAGTTATTTTTATTTTTTTTGTTTACTCACCTTTTTATTGAAGATCGTAAATACTCACCTATGACTGCTTCCTCCTCCAGCGCCGCGGCTCACCCCGTCACTTCCTGCCTCGCAATGATTCCTAGGAGCTAAACGTCATAGCTCCCAGGAATCAATGCGACGGCACCGGCCCCGCTCGTCATTTCCGGGCGACGCCGCATTCCCCTGCTAAACAGCTTCTGGGCATGCCCAGAAGCTGTTTAAGGAATGCGGCGCTGCACCGGAAGTGACGAGAGGGGCCGGTGCAGTGCATTCTGGGACACGAAGACGCGGAAGAAGACAGAGAAGAGGACCGCGCCGGCTTCAGCTGCCCACAACAGAGATGGAAACGCTGTGGAAGAAATTTTCAAAGTAAGTATTTCTTCTAAAAGGTAAGTGCGAACCGGGACAGATCAGAGGCTAGCCATTGTGGAATGTACTAGCCCTGACTGTCCCGGGGGTATGTTCAGCAAAAAATAATTTCTGTGCCCGGAACTCCGCTTTAAATGATTTTAGCAAATGGCTGCAATATAACAAAGAGTGAAAAATTTAAGGGGGTCTGAATACTTTCCGTACCCACTGTATATATATAATGCCATAATACCATATATATGTGACAAAACAAGATGAATATATTTTCAAAGGTGCAGGAATCAAACAGGTGCTATTCCAAATAATAGGTGCAGACTCCTCCCACCTTGTGGATTTCCCCCTTACCCAGCAGATGAAGGTAAGTGCAAAATAATAATAATAGACTCTTCCAGTGAAACAAAACTGCAAAACCTGTGCTCTCAACTTCCAGTGAAAAAAAGCAAAATCAGCCTCTTACCAGAAAAAAAGGTCTATGTACGCTTGTGACTCTCCTTGGTTGGGGGAGGTTCTCTTTCCCCTTAACAGCAGATATGAAGACCATTTTATTTATACATACAGTAGCATT
The DNA here is from genome assembly GCF_965119305.1 of Pelophylax lessonae. Lineage (NCBI taxonomy): Eukaryota > Metazoa > Chordata > Amphibia > Anura > Ranidae > Pelophylax > Pelophylax lessonae. The sequence goes on from NC_138774.1 coordinate 22,418,455, forward strand.
TATTTTCGTATGCGCTGATTTACACATGACATTATACACATTTTTTTGAACTTCATGAAACCTGCCATCTACTGTTCTGGCAGTGGTAATTTTTATAATAGTAACGAGTAACTATGCAGCACAAAAAAAAAATATTGGAGTAGAAGTATTGAAATCATTGAAAAAATGTAGTGAAGTAAAAGTGGAAGTAGGAGAAAAAATTATATTCCAGGAAAGTACAGATACCGCCTTTCCGTACTTAAGTACAGTAGTGAAGTAGTTCTACTTAGTTACTATACATCTTTGACTATTATGAATATATATGTTGTGTTGTTGTGTCAGTATGATGCACACTATTGAGCACATATGTTAAAGTTCTTGTTTATTAACCACTTTACCACCGGAGGATTTTCCTGCTTTACGTCCAGGCCACTTTTTGCAACTTGGCACTGCGCAAATTTAACCGACAATTACGCGGTCATGCAACGCTGTACCCAAACTTAAATGTATGTCCTTTTTTTTCCACAAACAGAGCTTTCTTTTGGTGGTATTTGATCACCTCTGTGCTTTTCGTTTTTTGCGATATTAATAAAAAAAGAGCGACAATTTTGAAAAAAATAACAATATTTTTCTACTTTGACAGTTAAAAAAATATCCAATATATTCAATTTTTTGTCATTTTTAGACAAAAAAATTCTCAATGAGCGTATTTTTAACCGCTTTAAGACCGGAAGATTTTACCCCATTCCTGACCAGGCCATATTTTGCGATTCGGCACTGCGTTACTTTAACGGACAATTGCGCGGTCGTGCGCCGCTGTACCCAAATTAAATTTATGTCATTTTTTCCCCACAAATAGAGCTTTCTTTTGGTGGTATTTGATCACCTGTGCAATTTTTACTTTTTGCACTATAAACAAAAAAAGAGCGACAATTTTAAAAAATAATATTTTTTACATTTTTTTATATGAAATTCCTCCCCCAAAAAATTTAAAAATCAAAATTTTTTTAACATTTTAGGCCAATTTCTTTTCTGCTAAATATTTTTGGTAAAAGAAAAAAAAAAAAAAATCACAATAAGCGTAATTTGATTGGTTCGCACAAAAGTTACTAACTATGGGAAAGATTTATGTCATTTTTATTGTTTTTGTATTTTTTACTTGTAATGGCAGCGATCTGCGATTTTTAGAGGGACTGCGACATTGCGGCGGACAGATCGGACCCCTAACTGAAATTTTTGACACTTTTGGGGGGACCAGTGACATTACTACAGTAATCAGTGCTAAAAATATGCACTGTTACTGTAAAAATGACACTGGCAGGGAAGGGGTTAACTTTATTGGTGATCAAGGGGTTAAGTGTGTCCCTAGGGGCGTGATTCTAACTGTCAGGGGGCATGGCTTCTTAGATCCTCACAGAGACATACGATCCTACATAGCAGGATCACATAGCCTCTGTGATGATCTAAGGGAGAATGACAGACGGCTGTGTTTACATCAGCCATCTGTCTTTCTCCCTCTCCTGAGGGAGATCGTGAGTGGCCGGCGGACATCGGAGCCGCCGGTCACACACGCGGGGAAGGCAGGGAACGAGCGGGGGCAGGAGCGTGCCGCCGGCGGCATGCGCTCTTCCCCTATAGGCTCGTAGGCGAGCGACGTACCCTTACGTCACTTTGCCTGTAGGGGGCTTACTGCCGTAGTACATAGTCGTGCGGCAGTTGGCAAGTGGTTAAGGCTTACCTATAGTTACTGTAAATATCCCCTAAATGTGCACCATTTAGGAGATATTTACTGTACATGCAACCGATTAAGTCACCGGCGCATGCTCTTTGAAGGAACGGCCATTCCTTCAGAGTCCTGTGAGGTCATCGCCCCTCTGGCCACTCACACAGCCGGAGTCCGCGAACCTGGAAGCATGAAGTCTAGGTGAAGATGGAAGCCTCTGCAGCAGTGACAGCTCGCTGCTGGAAAGCTTTGTTCTATGGTAGGTTTCACATAATGTGTAAGTATGCAATGCATACTAGCACATAATGCCTTTACCATTTGCAGGGTCCAAAAGAAAAAAAAAAACAATAAAAAAAAAAAAAAACACACACAGCAGTTTACTACCGCTTTAGCCACTTGCCGAGTACATATACTGCGGCGGTCAGCCCCTCACAGGCAAAGTGACGTATGGGTACGTCACTAGCCTGTGAGGCTCTGGGGAGCGAGCGCGCGCCTCCGGAGACGCGCTCCCGCGCGGTCACGGACTCCCCCGCACGTGTGACCGGCAGACCCGATGTCCGCCGATCACTCGCGATCGTCGCGTGGAGAGGGAGAAAGGCAGGCGGCTAATGTAAACAAGCCGCCTGTCATTCTCCCCTGTGTAGAAACAGTGATCATACGGTTCTACTATGTAGGACCATTGATCACTGTTCCTACAGCTCAAGCCACAGCCAATCACAGTTAGAATCACACCCCTAGGGACACACATAGCCCCTCCCTCTCAAAAAAGTTAACCCCTTCACTACCAGTGTCATTTTACAGTAACAGTGCATATGTATAGCACTGATTACTGTAGAAATGTCACTGATAACCCCAAAAGTGTCAAAAATGTCAGTCAAGGGTCCGATCTGTCCGCCGCAATGTCGCAGTCCCGCAAAAAAAAAATCGCAGATCGCAGCCATTACGCGTTAAAAAAAAAAAAACAACAAAAATGACAAAAATCTTTCCCTTTGTTAGTAAACGCGATAACTTTTGCGCAAACCAATCAAAATACGCTTTTTGCGATTTTTTTTTACCAAACATATGTAACATAAAACAAATTAGCCGAAAATGTTAAAAAATTTTGATTTTTACATTTTTTTTTGGGGGGGGGGGGGAATTTCATATAAAAAAATGTGAAAAATATTGTTATTTTTGCAAAATTATCGCTCTTTTTTTGTTTATAGCGCATGATCAAAAAATCGCACAGGTGATCAAATACCACCAAAAGAAAGCTCTGTTTGTGGGAAAAAAAAGGACGTCAAATTCATTTAGGTACAGCGTCGCACGGCCGCGCAATTGTCCGTTAAAGTCACGCAGTGCCGAATCGCAAAATACCCCCTGGTCAGGAAGGGGGTAAAATCTTCCGGGGCTTAAGTGGTTAAAGTCACGCAGTGCCGAATCGCAAAATACCCCCTGGTCAGGAAGGGGGTAAAATCTTCCGGGGCTTAAGTGGTTAAAGTCACGCAGTGCCGAATCGCGAAATACCCCCTGGTCAGGAAGGGGGTAAAATCTTCCGGGGCTTAAGTGGTTAAAGTCACGCAGTGCCGAATCGCGAAATACCCCCTGGTCAGGAAGGGGGTAAAATCTTCCGGGGCTTAAGTGGTTAAAGTCACGCAGTGCCGAATCGCAAAATACCCCCTGGTCAGGAAGGGGGTAAAATCTTCCGGGGCTTAAGTGGTTAAAGTCACGCAGTGCCGAATCGCAAAATACCCCCTGGTCAGGAAGGGGGTAAAATCTTCCGGGGCTTAAGTGGTTAAAGTCACGCAGTGCCGAATCGCGAAATACCCCCTGGTCAGGAAGGGGGTAAAATCTTCCGGGGCTTAAGTGGTTAATAAAAGAAAAACAAAAAAAAATTGATGTAGGATGGCGGGGATCTGTTGGAGATGAAGGTTTATGTCAAAGCCGGGAATGTGCTTTCAGAACGAACCTTCTAATATACAGACTGTGTTGGGACGATGGCGGTCGTCAATCCAATTTTCTCGCTCTCCTCTTTATCGCCGAGCCCGTCTATGACTTCAGTAACTCAGCAGTTTTGCACAGTTCTCCGGGCGCCTGTTTAGTTAACTCGCTTTTCTGTACATGACCGGCTCTGGGCTTTGCACAGAAAAAAAAAATGAATGTAGGGTGGCAGCCGAGGCTGACCTTTTTCAGAATTGCGCGGACAGCTTCTCGGGTAAACGGCGCCTGAGAATGTTACTGCTAAGATGTTCCATCAGCTGCTGAAATAGGAACACAACAGGAGACCATCAGGGCAGAATGAATGGCTCAGCTGCAAAACACCAATCATACAGAAGTACAAGACACAAAAAAGGAAACTTGGATTCAAGGTGACGAACGCGGTTAACCTGGAAAAAGTTGGCTACCTCAAAACGAGGGCAAAAAGTACGAGACAGAAAGAGAAGACTTTCTGAGAAACTTTCCCTGAACTGCTAAACTTTCTTACTATATGATTAGAGCAGTGCAGACAGGGCAGTCATCCAAGGACAGGGACTCTTTAACACCGAATAGAATTGTGTTGCTGATATTCAAAGCGTTTCCTGGCATTGGTTGCCTCATCTCAGACTTGTCAGACATACCTGGGGTGCGTTCAATATGTGCCGATCTCACTTTCTTTTCTTGGCCGTCATGCTAAGTTATTGGCTTCAGTACTTTCTGAGTCACTGATACAGGATGAAGTGCGGATCAGGAGTTTAGAGTTCACTTTGACTTTTACTGGCTGCATGCTTGATCTGGCCAACCAGGAAACGGGCGTTTCTTAACCACTTTACCACCGGAGGATTTTGCTGTCTTACGTCCAGGCCACTTTTTGCGATTCGGCACTGTGCGACTTTAACTGACAATTGCGCGGCCGTGCAACACCGTACCCAGACAAAATTTACGTCCTTTTTTTCCCACAAACAGAGCTTTCTTTTGGTGGTATTTGATCACCTCTGCGATTTTCATTTTTTGCGATATTAATAAAAAAATGCGACAATTTTGAAAAAATAACAATATTTTTCTACTTTGACAGTTAAAAAATATCCAATATATTCAGTTTTTGTCATATATTTAGGCCAAAATGTATTTAGCTACATGTCTTTGACAAAAAAATTCTCAATGAGCGTATTTTTAACCGCTTTAAGACCGGAAGATTTTACCCCATTCCTGACCAGGCCATATTCTGCGATTAGGCCCAGCGTGACTGTAATGGACAATTGCGCGGTCGTTCGACGCTGTACCCAAATTAAATTGACGTCCTTTTTTTCCCACAAATAGAGCTTTCTTTTGGTGGTATTTGATCACCTGTGAGATTTTTACTTTTTGCGCTATAAACAATAAAAGAGCGACAATTTTGAAAAAATAACAATATTTTTCACATTTTTTTATATGAAATTCTCAAAAAAAAGTAAAAATCTAAATTTTTTTAACATTTTAGGCCAATTTGTTTTCTGCTACATATGTTTGGTAAAAAAAATCACAATAGGTGTATTTTGATTGGTTTCCGCAAACATTATTGCGTTTACTAACTAAGGGAAAGATTTATGTCATATTTATTGTTTTTTCTTAACTAGTAATGGCGGCGATCTGCGATTTTTTTTTTTGCAGGACTGCAACATTGCGGCGGACAGATCGGACCCTTGACTGACATTTTTTACACTTTTGGGGGTACCAGTGACATTATTACAGTAATCAGTGCTATACATATGCACTGTTACTGTAATAATGACACTGGCAGGGAAGGGGTTAACTGTATTGGTGATCAAGGGGTTAAGTGTGTCCCCAGGGGTGTTATTCTAACTGTCAGGGGGCATGGCTTGTTAGATCATCACAGAGACATACGATCCTACATAGCAGGATCGCATAGCCTCAGTGATGATCTAAGGGAGAATGACAGACGGCTGTGTTTACATCAGCCGTCTGTCTTTCTCCCTCTCCTGAGGGACATTGCAAGTGGCCGGCGGACATTGGAGCCGCCGGTCACACGCACGGGGAAGTCAGGGAGCGAGTGGAGCTGGCGGCACGCGCTCGCCCCCTACAAGCTCGTGGGCGAGCGACGTAGGTCTACGTCGCTTTGCCCAGGAGCGGCTGACTGCCGCAGTAAATAGTCATGCAGCAGTTGGCAAGTGGTTAAGCACTTCTGGATCGGAAGGTTTTACCCCCTTAATGACCAGGCCATTTTTTGAAATTCGGCACTGCGTTACTTTAACGGACAATTGCGCGGTCGTGCGGCGCTGTACCCAAATACAATTGATGTCCCTTTGTTCCGACAAATAGAACTTTCTTTTTGGTGGTATTTGGTGATCACCTGTGCGATTTTAATTTTTTTTGCCCTATAAACAAAAAAAGAGCGACAATTTTGAAAAAAAAAAAAACAAACAATATTTTTTACTTTCTACTATAAAACACATCCAATAAAAAAAAATGTAAAAAATCGAATTTCTTCATAATTTTTTTGAGATACGGCACTGCATTACTTTAACTGATAATTGCGCGGTCGTGTGACTCTGTACCCTAATAAAACTGATGTCCTTTTTTTCCCCACAAATAGAGCTTTCTTATTTGTGGGAAGCGACAATTCTGAAAAAAAAAAAATATATATATATATATATATATTTATTTTTTTCCACTTTCTGCTATATAACATCCCCCCCCCCCCCAAAAAAAAAGAAAAAATTAAAAATCAATTTTTTCATCATTTTAGGCCAATTAGTATTCTGCTACATATTTTTGGTAAAAAAAAAAAATCCCAAAAAGCGTATTTTGATTGGTGGATGGTTTGCGCAAAAGATATCACATCCACAAACCAGGGAAAAGATATATGTCATTTTTATTTATTAGTAATGGCGGCGATCAGGGATTTTTGGGGGGACCAGTGACATTACTACAGTAATCAGTGCTAAAAATATGCATTGTTACTGTAATAATGACACTGGCAGGGAAGGGGTTAACCCAGAGGCAATCAAAGGGTTAAACATTAGCCTAGGGGGTGTTTTCCAACTGTGAGGGGGGTGGGCTTATTGGATCAACACAGGGACCTGTGTTCCTAAATAGGAGAAACACAGGAGCTCTGTGATGATAACTGACAGAATAACGATCTGTCGTGTTTAAAAAAGGCAGACCTCTGTTCTGTCTTCCTAGGGAGCGATCGCGGGTGCCCGGCGGCCACCGGCCCCACAGATCAGCTTCCCCTCTCGCGAAATTGCGCGCGCACCCCCCATGCTCGCTCCCGAGGAGCAACGTATGGGTACAGCGATTCGCGCAGCCGAGCCAGCCTGCCGCAGTATTTCTGCTGCGGGAAGCCGGAAAGTGGTTAAAGTGACACTAAACAATATCCTTATTCTCCAAAAAGAATCCATACACATCTACTACTTACCCACTTGCGGACCGCATAACATTCATGTACTGCGGCAGGTCGACTGTATTGCGCGAAATCACATACCTGTACGTCATTTCATGCAATAGCCTCTAGGGGGCTTACGCGCCACGCCAGAAACCCGATCACACGCAAATTGGACAGAGGGGGAGTCTATCAGCGGGTTCGGCGGAACCCGATGTCCGCTGGCAACCTGCAATCGTTCCTGAGAGCAGGGCAGCCATCAGAAATTTTGAGGCCCCTTACACAGTTTTAGGCCTGGGCCCCCCCTGGGCCTGACCACCAACACTCCCCAGGGCACGCCTACCATGTCGTCATCCTCCTCCAGTCCCATGTCCTCCTGCTCCAGTCCCATGTCCTCCTGCTCCAGTCCCATGTCCTCCTGCTCCAGTCCCATTGCCTCAATCTCAGGAACATAAAGGGGAACGGTTCTAGTAAATGCCGCTCCTCCTGTCCAGGAGTGAACAGCTGGAGAACGGGTGGGTGGGGCCTACAGCGGGGCAGGACCACCCACATAGTGCCAGTCTGCGGAGAATGGCAGAGCTTGCAATTGAATGGTATTGCAAGGACAGCTGGCAACCCTACCAAGTTTGGGGCCCCTCGGGATGCCTGGGCCCCCTACATGTGTATGGGCTGTACCCCCTTGATGGCAGCCCTGCTGAGAGAGGCAGAGACAAGGCAGATCGCCGTTCTGACAGGGGAGAAGATAGAGATCTTGTGTTTCTGCTAAGCAGGAACACCGATATCTGTCTTCCCCCAGTCAGAGCACCCCCCCCCCCACACACCCACAGTTAGAAAGCACTCCCTAGGGACACAGTAAACCCTTTGATTGCCCCTGACGTTAACTCTTTCACAGCCAGTGTTATTAGTACAGTGACAGTGCATATCTTTTAGCACTGTATTGGTTTCACTGGTGTCAAAAGTGTCAGTTAGTGTCCGATTTGACCGCCGCAATATCGCAGTCCCGCTATAAGTCGCTGATCGCCGCCATTGCTAGTAATTAAAATTAAAATAAAAAATCCCATCGTTTGTAGACGCTATAACTTTTGTGTAAACCAATCAATATACACTTATTGGAATTTTTTTTACCAAAAATATGTAGCAGAATACATATTGGTCTAAACTGATGAAGAAATTTGTTTTTTTACCTTTTTTTTTTATTGGATATGTTTTATAGCAGAAAGTAAAAAATATTGTTTTTGTTTTTCAAAATTGTTGCTCTTTTTTTGCTCATTGCGTAAACAATAAAAACTGCAGAGGTGGGGGCGTGGGTTGGACATGGCGTGGTGCGGTCGCTTTCTCTTGGTGCTCCCGCTCTCCAGCCTCCCTTTTCGGCCTTTAACTACCGACTATCGCTATTATGAGCGTCCACAAGAAGAGGAAAACCAAGCCTGCTTCCTCCGCATCCTCACGGACTATCGCAACTACCCCCATCCGTGCTTTCTTCCCGGAATCTGCCAGCCCTCCGCCGAGGGCCCTACAGCTAACGCCGCGTGGCGGCCTAGGAGCGCCGGCCGCTTCCTCCCCGGGACAAGGTGCCTCACCTCTGCCCCCACCCGGCACTATGGCAGCCTCTACCCCGCTGCCTGCTTCCCAGCCCCCGCCGCCGGTACAGATTGGGGACAACACGGAGCTATGGACTCTTCTCCGGGCCCTTCCCACCAGAGCGGACATGGAGTCCATTGTGGCCCAGGTGGCGGAGCAACACCGGCGGGATTTCCAGCAACTAGGCAGCGAGGTGGCCCTGTTGGATGGTCGCTTGGCGGCGGGTGAATCGGCGGTCAGCGATCTGCAGTCCAGGGTGGCGGCCCTAGAGCGGACCCAGACGTCCCACGGAGAGGCCCTTGCTGCTCACCAACTCCGCATGGAAGACCTGGAGAACCGGAGCCGCCGTAATAACTTGCGGCTCCGGGGTATCCCAGAAGCGACGGGTGCCGAAGACCTAGCAGAAACAGCAAGGGCTATACTTTCCCGCATCCTGCCACCTGAGCCGCCGGTGACCCTCGAATTTGACCGGATCCACCGTGCCCTGGGTGCCCGCTCGAATGATCCCGCCAGGCCTAGAGACGTGATATGCCGTCTCCATCGGTATACCACCAAGGATCTGATCCTACGAGAAGCCTGGTCTAAGGGCCCTGTGGACTTTGATGGTGCCACTGTGCACATTTTCCCTGATGTGGCCCGTGGAACTTTGCAGCGCAGGGCTATGCTAAAGCCCCTACTGGAGCGGCTCCGAGCCCCGGAGGTCACCTACCGATGGGGGTTTCCCCTACAGCTTACGGTGCGTAAGCACGGATCTTCCTTTACCTTGCGGAGACACTCCGACTTGCCGGCCGTGTTCGAGTTCCTGGACCTGACCCCGATTGCCCTCCCGGATTGGATGGCACTGCTCCCTGACCGTGATCCCCGTCAAGGACCCGGGAGCTCTGTCCGTGCTTTGCCCCGCAGGCAGCGCCAACGCCAAAGGAGCAGGAGGCCGCAGCGGGATTTTCGGGGTCCGGATGTAGCGGCTCCTGAGACCTGAGCCGGCGGCGGCTGTGGTCCGTGAGTATGGCCCCGTCCCTCCATCCTGCCCTTGTTCTCCCTCTCCCATATCCGCTGCTTCCCGCTGGCTGCTTTGACTGGGCTCTCTTATCCTGGATTTCGCTGCATGACCCCGCACCCCAATCCTGCTGCTTGCACTGCCCCCCCCCCCCGTGCTCTGTCCGCCCTCCTGGACGCTGGTGTGGCTCTGCAATTGAAGGTTAGTAGACTGCCCTGCTGGACTGCCCGCTTCTGCCTCCTGCTTACGGGTACCTCTGCCTGCTTATGTCTTGCTCCCTGCAGGTCGACCCCCCCTACATGCTTTGGCCCCCGACCCTGGAGATCTGTATCTCTGTTGCCCCTGCTGCTTGCTCGCCCAAGTGACTGTCGCTGCTTTCTCCAATGCATGGTGCTGTGGCTTGGACTTTTCGTTCGCTCTTCGAGGACTGTCCTGAGTGCTGCATGTGCGGACCGACCTCCTTACAGACTATCTACTTATGGGCAGCTCTAGGGAGCTAAGGGCAATGTGTATGAGGGTTGCGAGACACTGCTGTGTGGCCTGCCTTGTTCGTCTACCTGGCGGGGATCGGGGGGATGCTCCGCCATGGGTTCTGTGCCTCTGCCCTTTCATATTTATGTTTCCCATTGCCGGTTTCTGCCTCTCCCCTCCTCCTTCGCCTGGTGTGTGTCTTGGTTCCTGATGGATTATCTCATTAGTGGCGTTCGGAGGAGGGGACGGGTCGTTCCGCACCTGGCGGGGCTCCCCCTGCTTCTATGGCCGGTCCCGGGTGGGGGGTGGTGGGGGGGGGGGTGCTTTGATCTTACCTGGTAAATTAAGGGGCGCTCACCCCGAGGGATGCCTGTGGGTCCGTGGCTTCCGTTGGGGTGATTGGTCTTGCCTGCGATACATGGGAGAAGGGTTATTAACTGTTGAGATGCCTACTGCCTTTGTTGCTTATATTGCATTTTGCGGAGTCTCTGTTCCCCATACCCTTGTGCTCCTGCTCCTTCCCTCTCCCCCCCTCCCCCTCCCCCTCCCTGCTCCCCCCCTTCCTCCATCCCCCCCTTCCTCTTTCCCCCCCTCCCCCTTTCCCCCCCTCCCCCTTCCTCTTTCCCCCCTTCCTTTCCCCCCCCTTTTTCTCTTTCCCCCCTTCCTTTCCCCCCCTTTTTTTCTCTTCCCCCCCCTTCCTCCTCCCCCTTTTTCTTCCCCCCCTCCCCCCTCCTCTTCCCCCCTCCCTCTTCCGCCCTCACCCTTCCTCTTCCCCCCTCCCCCTCCCCCCTCCTTTCCTCTTCCTCTCTCCCTTCCCTCTTCCTCTCCCTCTTCCCCCTCTCCTCCCTCCTTCCTCTTCTTCCCTCCCCCTTTTCCCCTTCCCTCCCCCCCTTCCTTCCCCCCCTTTTTTCTCTTCTCTTTTCTCCTTCGCGGGCCGGGGCCTTCTTTGGACTGGGTTGACTTGGTCCCCCTGGGGGGGTCCTTCTGGGCTGGGTGCCTGGAGGCCGAGGGCCACATGGGACGCACGGCTCTGGGACCCTGTAGGGGTGGGGGTCCAGGACGCCTCTCCCGATAGGGGTGGGTGTCTTGGGTCTCTCCATACCATTTTCTAGCTTCTTCCCTTCCCCCTCTTTGGTATATGATGTTTGATTTTGGACGCTCATTATGTCACATGCTTTGATCTCTATGGGCCGTGTGGGGGTTGGCGGGGAGCGGTCACCCTCCTCTGCCTGTTGTGACCTTCCCCGTACCCCACATAGGGTTTGTTTTCCGCGGAGTTCCTTTCGCTCCACCCTGAGTTGGGGTGGTGGGTCTGGGACTCTGGGAGAACGGTGACTTGTTCTCCTGTGCGCCTCTCGCACAGTAGCTCCCCTCCCTCTCTTTCTGTTTGCACGGTCTACGTGCATTCTAGCTCTCTTCCCCTTTTTCTGATTTCTCTCTTCCTGTTCTTCCTTACGGACTTCGACCGGTCCACTTCCTTGCCTTTGCTTTTCCGCTCTACGTGGGCGGTTTTTCCCATCTTGCTGCCTTTACCTTCCTGATTTCGGACTCTTCTCTCTGTATCTCCCCGCCACTCTTCCCTCTCCCCCCCCCCTTCCCTTTTTTTTTTTTTTTTTTTTTTTTATTGTGTGGGGAGATGGCCATCCCCCGAGCTGACCCCATCCGCTTGGTCACGCTGAACGCCAAAGGGCTTAATACCCCCGAGAAACGCTCCATCGTGTTGACCGAGCTCTCCCGCCTTCGGGCCCACGTCGGCTTCCTTCAGGAAACCCATTTCAAATCTACCAATATTCCTAAACTGGGCAACAGACGATTCCCCACGGTCTACCATGGTTGCTTTTCTGAATCAAAGTCCAGAGGCGTTAGTATCCTGATTGCTAGCCGGACTCCGTGGTCTTTCTTGGATTCATGGAGCGATGACTCAGGTCGAGTTCTATTTGTCAAGGGTCGTCTTGGCTCTGTGCTCGTCACTTTGGCAAACTTATATTTGCCTAACTCTGACCAGGTGTCGTTCCTTGAACTGATGTCCTCCAAATTACATGACTTTATGGAGGGGCAGGTCCTGCTGGGTGGCGACTTCAATCTAGCCTTGGATCCGGAACTTGATGCCTCCCGGGGTTCCTCCCACATCTCCTATGCCGCATTGCGGCGCATTAAGAAGACCTTTCATGCTTTTCGGTTGGTAGATGTGTGGCGGGCTATGCACCCGACGGACAGGGATTACACTTTTTACTCTCCTCCACATGACTCCTACTCGTGCATTGACTATTTTATGGTACCCCAGGCCCTATTGAGCAGATCAGTGTCGGCTTCGATAGGAAACATCACGATCTCGGACCACGCCCCGGTGGTCCTTGAGCTGGATTTGAGGACCCCCGAGCAACGCCAATGGCAATGGCGGCTCAATGACAGTCTCTTGCAGGACCCTTCCATCCTATCTGAGCTACGCTTGGAACTGGGTAGGTTCTTTGTTTCTAACGCCCTCCCGGATAGTCCCCCCTTGATGGTATGGGAGGCCCACAAAAGCTACATGCGGGGAATTCTAATTAAAATCGGCTCGCGACGCAAAAAAGAAAGGATCCGCCAAATGCAGGATCTTATCTCGCGCATTGGTAAGCTGGAAGCTGCTCATAAAAGGTCTTTGGCACTAGCTGCCCTCCAGGAGCTGACGGTCCTCCGTGAGCAACTGCGATCTCTGACCCTCTTTAAAGCGAAGGCCTCCCTCTCCAAATGCAAACGTATCTTCTACGAGCACGGGGACAAATGTGGTAAGATCTTGGCTCATGCGCTTCGTCAGCAACGGGCGCAGACATTTATCCCTGCGGTGCTCTCTCCCTCCCAACAAAAGGTCCAGGCTACGGAGCATATAGCGGAGGTGTTTCGCCGCTATTATGCCTCTCTGTACAATCTATCCTCAGATTCCTCGGCCTCTGCTCAGGATGCTCTTCGGACGCGCATTCAGGAGTATATTCGCGCATCGGGCCTCCCGAGTCTCCCACAGGAAGCCTTGGAGCAGCTAGATGAACCGCTTCGGCCAACCGAACTTTCCTGCGCGTTGGCGGGGACTCAAAGGGGCAAGGCCCCGGGTCCTGATGGCTATTCGCTCTCATATTATAAGAGCTTTGAAGATGTCCTCTCCCCTCACTTCCTAGCTGCTTATAATGCAGCGGGTCTGGGTGCAGACTTTCCATTGGACTCTCTCCGAGCTCATATTGCGGTGATTGAAAAGGAGGGCAAGGACCCCCTCCTATGCCAGAATTATCGTCCTATATCGCTCCTCAATATCGATCTGAAGCTTTTTACGAAAATCTTAGCATCACGTCTAGCCCCCTTTCTCCCACAGTTGATACATGATGATCAGGTGGGCTTCATACCCTCGCGGGAGGCTCGCGATAACACCACGAAGGCAATTGATCTCCTTCACCTGGCCTGTTCCCGAGGGACTCCAATGCTGCTTCTCTCGACGGACGCCGAAAAGGCGTTCGACCGGGTGAACTGGCGCTTCCTCCTGGAAACCATGGAGCATATAGGCTTGGGACATCGTATGATGGCTTGGATCCGGGCGATTTACTCGCGACCGTCTGCTTGTGTTAAGGTTAATGGTTTCCTCTCTGATCCCTTGGAGATCAGGAACGGTACGAGACAGGGTTGCCCCCTCTCTCCCCTGATTTTTGTGTTGACTCTTGAGCCCTTCCTGCGCTCCATCAGAGCGAATCCCGATGTTGCGGGCCTACCGCTTTCAGCGTCGCTCACCCCTAAGGTGGCGGCCTATGCGGATGATCTTCTCTTCTTCCTTGCCAAGCCGCTGCTCTCCTTACCGAATCTTATGTGTGAATTTGAGGTGTTTGAAGCATTGTCCTCGTACAAAATTAACTTCCAAAAATCGGAGGCCCTCCCGGTTGCGATGCCACCCGCTATGTCGCAGCTTCTCAAAAGTGATTTTCCATTTAAATGGAGCTCCTCTCACATCACATACTTGGGCATATCCCTCCCCAACTGCCCCAAACGCATCTTCGAATACAATTTTCCTCCTCTTCTTGCCCGCATCCGGAAAGACCTGGACGGTTGGCAAAAAGGCATGTTTTCCTGGTTTGGGCGCTGTAACATTATTAAGATGACTGTCATGCCCCGTTTGCTTTATGTGCTTCAGGCCCTCCCGATAGATGTTCCTCTGCCCTTCCTCCGTAGGGTGAATGGGGCATTTCGCAAATTCCTATGGACTCGAGGCCCCCCCCGGTTGGCCTTGAAACTTCTTCGCTTGCCCAAACTCAGCGGCGGAATGGCTTTCCCGGATGCCACCATGTACTCTGCTGCATGCCATCTGGCCAGGATTCTGGACTGGCATCTGCATAGTTCACTGAAACAGTGGGTGCGGATCGAACAGCTTTGCGGGGGTTCTCCCCCGGAATCTCTGCTGTGGGGCTCATCCCCCCTGACGGAGGGGACCTTGGATCACCCAACTGTTGGAGCCACTTTGCAACTGGGCCGTAAGCTCTGTAAAGAAGGCCTCATCGCATCTTTGCCGTCCCCTTTGCTCTCGATCGTGGGAAACCCAGATTTTTCCCCGGGCCTCAATGACCCGGCCTTCCGTATGCTGCAGGCCAACGGGGTCTACCAGGCCAGACATTTTCTCAGCGGGGATGGTTGGATGTCTCGCCAGACGCTGCTGTCGAGTAACATGTTTGCCGCCCTGTCGTTTTGGCAGAGGGTACAACTCGCCCACTTTCTGCAATCGCTGGCACCGGCGACCTCTTTTGCCAGAAGCCTCACGCCGTTTGAAGAGTTGTGCACATCGGATGCTCCGGTGCGCCATGCTATTTCCCTGCTCTATCGTATCGTGACGTCATCCGGACAATCTTCCAGGCCCCCCTATATATCTCTATGGGAACGTGATTTGGGTATCTCCCTTTCGGACTATCAGGTGGAGCGTGTCTTTTTCTTCACCTACAAAACCTCTACGTGCTCTAAGTACCAGGAGATGGGTTATAAGCTCTTGACCAGGTGGTATTATACCCCGGTTAAACTTCATAGGATGTTCCCCTCCTGTTCGGATCTCTGCTGGCGATGTGGTGTGGAGGTGGGTTCCCTTCTCCACATCTTTTGGTCTTGCAGGGTATTACAGCCTTTTTGGTCGGAGGTCCTCCGTATTGTCCAAAAATTTACAGACCACACCCTTACCCTGCAACCGGCCCTGTTCCTTCTTCACCACCACAGCTTCCCAAGGGCGTCCTATCGGAAGTCGATCTTGCCGATACTGCTGACAGCGGCCAAGAGCTGTATCCCTCTCTTATGGAAGCAATCCCGCCCTCCTACTGTGGCGATGTGGTTGCGTAAAGTGGCGTTTATTAACGAGATGGAGGACTTGCTGGCGGCCGATCGGGGTACGAGGGAGGAGTTCCTCAAGCGTTGGTTTTACTGGCATGAGTTCAGCTCGACCACTGAATACCGGGACCTTGTAGCATAGCTGACTCGCTCACACTGGCTGGCCTTCTCCCCTGTTGGCCCCCTTTCCACCCCCCCCCCCCCCTTGTCCCCTCTTCCAGTGTTTGTCCTGTTTTCCCTTCCCTTCCCTCCTTCCCTCCCTCCCCCCTCTTTCGATGTGGCACTTCTCTTTCGTTTCTTTTTCTTCCCTTTCTTTTTTCTTTTCTCTTCTTTGAACTATTTCTCCCGTTTTTGTACGGCATACATGACATTAAGACCTCTTGTGGTTTCTTGGATTGGTGCCCCGTCAGATGCCCTCGGCACTCCGATATGCCGGCCATTTGATAGATGCCGGTTGGAGCGTTGGCCTATCTGGGGATCTGCCGTCCTGAGACATACTTTGATACACTGTGTATTCTCATTTCTCATATATGGCTATGTTTTTATGATTTACGCCTCATGTTACGCTGTTCTCTTGTTACTCGGCTGTATTTCAATTCACTGCCTTTGTTGACTTGTATGCCTTTATCTCCTCAATAAACGTTGAATTTAAAAAAAAAAAAAAACTGCAGAGGTGATCAAATACCACCAAAAGAAAGCTCTATTTGTGGGAAAATTGTATTTGGGTACAGCAACGCACGACCGCGCAATTGTCAGTTAAAGTAGCGCAGTGCCGTATCGCAAAAAATGGCCTGGTCATTAAGGGGCTGAAGTGGTTAATGGCCCTGTAGTCAGGGCCGGTGCTACCACTAGGCAAACTAGACAGCCACCTTGGGCACACTGCGGCTTAGGGCACAGTCATGGCCAGTTGGTACTGGGTCCAAACCCCCCCCCCCCCCAGAGTGTCTTTCCCAAACACCCAGTCAGCGTATCTGCTGCTATAGCCATGCCGCTCAGTAACAGCGCAGGTTGAACAGCAATCAGCGCTGTCCCTGAATGTACAGCGACTGACAGCAGCCACCACCTGCTGTTCTCAGTGCTAAGGTTTAGTTTCTAGGACCACCCATGCCCTAGCAAATGATTATAGTCCCAGTACCCAGCCTTCCAGCTTCCACCTATCCTGGAAGCTGGAAGGCTGGGTACTGGGACTACGATTACTGCTGTAATGAGAAGGAGTGAATCCTGGTGTAAGCTGGGGATCTTTACAATACTCCCTCCTCCCTTTCCATTACTCCAACTATTCTCTTAAACCTCTCCACTCTCCTTACCCTACTCTACTCTTCCCTTCTAACCCATTTACCCTGTATTTCTGAATTTATTCTGGAATTTCTGGATTTATTCTGGAATTTCTGGATTTCTTCTCCCTGGAGAGGAGATGCCTGAGAGGGGACATGATAGCGATTTACAAATACCTCAACGGTGATCTCAACATCAAAAAAAAAAAAAAAACGAGTCAGTTGCAATGAATGCATGAGGACACAAGGCCATATAATGTGATTAGAGGAGAAGAGATTTAACCTTAGTCTATGCAGGGTTTTTTTTTACAGTAAGGGCTACAAGATTGTGGAATTCTCTACCACAAATGGTAGTAACTGCGGGGAGTATGGCTACTTTGAAAAGACTCTTGGACGTACATCTCAAGGATGATCAAAATATTCAGGGGTATGAGAAATAATTACGTCCACACACACCTACACAGGTTGAACTGGATGGACTATCGTCTTTATTCAATCTCAACTACTATGTAACTATGTAACTGCATACATATGAACTTTCTTCACAGGTAAAGTATTTGAACTGTTCAGATAGTCTTAATTCACAAATCTCAGCTACATTGTACAGCCAAGCAGATGACATCCCCGGTTCCTGATTTAGCTTTACATACACTTTTGAAAAGTCCCAAAACTTCTCTATCATGTCATTGGCTCCCTATCTGTAACAGTATACGCAATTGTAGTGAAGGCCATTACTAATGCAGCTTTACAACCACCCATGATCTCATCTTGGTGATGCAATGTACTGGGCAGAGATGTATAGTAACTAAGTAGAACTACTCCACTACTGTACTTAAGTATGGAAAGGCGGTATCTGTACTTTCCTGGAGTAGAATTTTTTTCTCCTACTTCCACTTTTACTTCACTACATTTTTTCGATGATTTCAATACTTCTACTCCGATATTTTTTTTTTTTTTTTTTGTGCTGCATAGTTATTTGTTACAATTATAAAAATGACCACTGCCAGAACAGTAGATGGCAGGTTTCATGAAGCTCAAAACATGTGTATTATCAGCGCATACGAAAATAAATGCTACTGTATGCATAAATAAAATGGTCTACATATCTGCTGTTAAGGGGAAAGAGAACCTCCCCCAACCAAGGAGAGTCACAAGTGTACATAGACCTTTTTTCTGGTAAGAGGCTGATTTTGCTTTTTTTCACTGGAAGTTGAGAGCACAGGTTTTGCAGTTTTGTTTCACTGGAAGTCTATTTGGATATTATTTTGCACTTACCTTCATCCGCCGGGTAAGGGGGAAATCCACAAGGTGGTGGGAGGAGTCTGCACCTATTATTTGGAATACACACAGAGAATTGGCCCGCGGGACTTTATGTGAGGTGAGTGCTAGTGGCTGGAGAAAGATTATGCCACAATGGATATGTAAAACAATATAATTTATTACATTGTATAAACAGTGTTGAGAAATGATAATGACATGTAAAAATATCACATAGCATAGCTCAATGGCCATAATAGCATAGTGTATGCAACATGCACAACATTCAAACACATTATTATAGGTAGGTGTCCTGGTGTGGTCACTTGGTTTCACAAATGTCCTGAATAAGGTATAAAAGTTCCATGGTGGTGGATTGTAATACACAAGGATTGTAATACACAAGAACTGACGCGTTTCGGGAGCTACAACTCCCTTCTTCAGAGATCAATGTAATGAGTGTATCTACAAATGAACAATGCGTTTGAGTATATATTAAAACTTGTAGAACTTTGATAAAAAATCAAAAAGGTATTTAAGATTTCAAAAATTCAAAAAGAGTATGAGGTACTTACAGGTTAATGGAACTATATGGAGATTGGATTCCCGTGTGGGGGCAGCGGAACAGAGTCTGACCCGGGAGCTGAAGGGTCCCATGGAGAGCAGCCATTATTTGGAATAGCACCTGTTTGATTCCTGCACCTTTGAAAATATATTCATCTTGTTTTGTCACATATATATGGTATTATGGCATTATATATATGGTCTTTTTATTGACTTTGATTTCATAAACTCTTCCTTTATTTCATTATTGGAATATATTGTTGTATATCACATTGGTTTATATATGATTTTGCGCACCAATAAGCTGTGGAGAAAAAAAAAAAAAACAGGCAGGGAAGAGAAGGAGGGATGCTTTAAAAGGGGAAGGGAGGGACATACTTTATCTGTTTTTGTTTACAAAAAGTTACAGCCAAAGGAATTGTGATTGTCCTTTAGGTTAATCATTTGAAATAATAAAAAACAATATGATGTTCAAACTTTTGACTTCTTTCTTTAATAACTACATAACACAGTACTTGTACTTTTACTTTCAGTACTTGAGTAGCAAAACTTAAAAAAAAAACTACTTGCAATACTTAAGTACAAAAAATGTTGAATACTTTAGTACTTCTACTCAAGTCACTTTTTGATAGACTACTTGTACTTTTACTCAAGTATGGGTTTCGAGTACTTTATACAAGTGTGGTACTGGGACCATAACATAAGGGGTAACACCCCCTAAAAAAGCCATGCAGGGTGCCTGAACTTATTATTTTTTTAATCGCTGAGAGGAGAAACACAGAAGAGTCTTTGTAAATGTCATCCATCTGAATTCTTGCAGCGAATGTAGTAAAGTTTATTTCATTACAACAGAGGCTGCCACATCAAGCATCAATCATCTTCCATGCTATAACAACTTTTTGCAACTTCCATCCATTAGCAGAAGCACTTCTCAGGCTGCGAGTCCGCAGAGACGCGCTCAAATGTACCAAGACTCATATTCAGCAACCCAAGGGACGAGATTCTGACCAGCAGTCCCACTGCCACAGCGAATTAATCCAGATGGGTTTTTACGAGTAGAATTTGGGCCACGCGTCATGTCCCCGGCGCACCCCTGGGACCGTAAAGTGTCTTTTTTTTTTCACTTATTCGTGTGTCATTAAACAATGGGAAAAATATATATATATTTATTTGATGTCAGACGTAAAAACAACTTCTTCGGCCCTGTAATTTTTCATGCATGAGATATAATGGCAAAGTCTTCTCGAAACCGGAGAGAGGGACAGCTTTGTAATCTGGTGAATTATGCAAACAGCAAAATGTTAATATTGTAAGGATGCCGGGGATATTTAAAAAAAATAATACTAGTGTCGGCATTGATTTTGTATCCTCGAGAACGGGTGCTTAAATTTCTTGCATCCGCAGTCACCTTTTCTAATATATCTTGATTCTTAAGTGACTGGGGCCCAGTTTCACCCGGCATCCTAAAGGAAAATTTAGTTTTGTCTTATCAAATCCCTACATTTCACAGTCACAAGGAACAGATCTGATAAAGAACTGGCTGAAGATGTGTCTGTGGCTGATCACAGTACAGCTGACGTCTCTTTACTAAATATCGCGCTTTTGTATGGATCGTGTATCAATGTTTAAAGATATATTCCACCATGAAAGCATTTGATGCTATTGGTTATTTTGGTATGGCAGAGCCAAGAAACTTCCTATCAGAGATTTTAATGAAAAATAATAAAGAATGCTCATTGTAAGGAGCATTCTTCCCAATGATCATCAATGGAAGGAACATTCTTCCCACTGATCATCGATGTAAGGAACATTCTTCCCACTGACCACCAACGTAAGGAGCATTCTTCCCACTGACCACCAATGTAAGGAGCATTCTTCCCACTGATCACCAATGTAGGGAACATTTATCCCACTGATCACCAATGTAAGGAAGATTCTTCCCACTGATCATCGATGTAAGGGACATTCTTCCCACTGATCATCGATGTAAGGGACATTCTTCCCACTGACCACCAATGTAAGGAGCATTCTTCCCACTGACCCCCAATGTAAGGAACATTCTTCCCACTGACCACCAATGTAAGGAATATTCTTCCCACTGATCATCGATGTAAGGAACATTCTTCCCACTGACCACCAATGTAAGGGATATTCTTCCCACTGACCACCAATGTAAGGAAGATTCTTCCCACTGTTACATAGTTACATAGTTACATAGTAGGTGAGGTTGAATAAAGACAATAGTCCTTCTAGTTCAACCTGTGTAGGTGTGTGTGGCTGTAATCATCTCACATACCCCTGAATGTTCTGATCCTTGAGATGTAAGTCTAAGAGTCTTTTGAAAGCCACCATACTACCCGCAGAAACCACCTGATCATCGATGTAAGGGACATTCTTCCCACTGACCACCAATGTAAGGAACATTCTTCCCACTGACCATCGATGTAAGGGACATTCTTCCCACTGACCACCAATGTAAGGAAGATTCTTCCCACTGATCATCGATGTAAGGGACATTCTTCCCACTGATCATCGATGTAAGGAACATTCTTCCCACTGATCATCGATGTAAGGGACATTCTTCCCACTGACCACCAATGTAAGGAGCATTCTTCCCACTGACCCACAATGTAAGGAACATTCTTCCCACTGACCACCAATGTAAGGAGCATTCTTCCCACTGATCATCAATGTAAGGAACATTCTTCCCACTGATCACCAATGTAAGGGATATTCTTCCCAATGACCACCAATGTAAGAAAAATTCTTCCCACTGATCATCGATGTAAGGGACATTCTTCCCACTGATCATCGATGTAAGGAACATTCTTCCCACTGATCATCGATGTAAGGGACATTCTTCCCACTGATCACCAATGTAAGGGATATTCTTCCCACTGACCACCAATGTAAGGAAAATTCTTCCCACTGATCATCGATGTAAGGAACATTCTTCCCACTGATCATCGATGTAAGGAACATTCTTCCCACTGATCATCGATGTAAGGGACATTCTTCCCACTGATCACCAATGTAAGGGACATTCTTCCCACTGATCACCAATGTAAGGAACATTCTTCCCACTGACCACCAATGTAAGGAGCATTCTTCCCACTGATCATCAATGTAAGGAACATTCTTCCCACTGATCATCAATGTAAGGAACATTCTTTTCACTGATCACCAATGTAAGGAACATTCTTCCCACTAACCACCAATGTAAGGAAGATTCTTCCCACTGACCACCAATGTAAAGAACTTTCTTCCCATTGATCCCCAATGTAACGAGCATTCTTCTCACTGACCTCCAATGTAA
The DNA here is from genome assembly GCF_965119305.1 of Pelophylax lessonae. Lineage (NCBI taxonomy): Eukaryota > Metazoa > Chordata > Amphibia > Anura > Ranidae > Pelophylax > Pelophylax lessonae. Next base: position 22,440,277 of record NC_138774.1, read on the forward strand.
GGGGCATTCTTTCCACTGATCATCAATGTAAGGAAAATTCTTCCCACTGACCACCAATGTAAGGAGCGTTCTTCCCACTGATCACCAATGTAAGGAGCATTCTTTCCACTGATCATCAATGTAAGGAAAATTCTTCCCACTGACCACCAATGTAAGGAGCGTTCTTCCCACTGATCACCAATGTAAGGAGCATTCTTCCCACCAGACATGGGAGTAAGTCACAAGCAAGTCTCAAGTCTTAACCTTCAAGTCTCAAGCAAGTCCCAAGTTATTGTGGCGAAAAGCAAGGAAGTCAAGTCGAGTCCCTGCTAGAAGTCAAGCAAGTCAAGTCAAGTCATTTATTTTGGTCAAGTCACAAATCAAGTCAAAATACTGATCTACCCCAATGTTCATCTTTAAATCAGTTAAAAGTCAGTGTTCAGGAAAGGTTTTATTTTATTTTCAACATTAACAAAACTGCTTAGTGCTTTTTTCCTGGCATATTAAAGAAACACTTTGAATGCCCAAACAGCTCAAAATCCTTCGTCCGGTCATGTTTCAACACCACAGTCACTAAAAACACGTTAAAGCGGAGTTCCGGCCTCAAAAATGACTTTGGGCCATCCGCTTGCTAACATTCACCTGAAAAAGAAATGGATAATGCAGATTTTTCTTTTCCTTACTTACCTTGTTATTGAAGAAAATATACTCACCTTTCTTCCACTTCCACCCTCTGCGGCCGCGGCCCGCGCCGTCACTTCCTGCTTGCATTGATTCCTGGGAGCTGAACGTCATCACTCCCAGGAGTCAATGCGCCTGCACCGGCCCCGCTTGACAGTTCTGGGGCAGGCACGTCATTTCCTGCTAAACAGCCGTGCAGGGATGACGCGCCTGCCCCGGAAGTGACGAGCGGGGCCGATGCAGGGCATTGTGGGACCGAAGAGGACACTGAGGAGGACGCCGAAGAGGACGCACTGGCTTCAGCTGCCCACGCCAGAGATGGCAGCGCTGGACAAGACATTTTCAAAGTAAGTATTTCTTCTAAAAGGTAAGTGCAACCTGGGACAGTTCAGAGGCTATCCATTGTGGAATGTACTAGCCCTGACTGTCCTGGGGGTATTTTTATTGATAAATAGTTTCCAAGGCCGGAACTCCGCTTTAAGTATTTCCATTGTTAAACAGCCAAATCAGAACATGCTGAGGTGTTTTAAGTGACTGTGGTGTCAGAAACATAACAGGCACATTAATTTTGCTTTAACACATCTTGAGAAAATGCAAATATTTAATAACTTAAAAAAGTAAAGTCATTTCGAGTCATATGTCTCAAGTCAAAGTCAAGTCTCAAGTCATGAATACCAAGACAAAGTCAAGTCGAGTCTTTTATTAATTTTAGTCAAGCAAGTCTCAAGTCCTCAAACTGGTGACTTAAGTCTGACTCAAGTCAAGTCATGTGACTCAAGTCCCCCACCTCTGCTTCCCACTGACCACCAATGTAAGGGGCATCCTTCCACTGATCACCAATGTAAGGGACATTCTTCCCACTGATCACCAATGTAAGGGGCATCCTTCCCACTGATCACCAATGTAAGGGACATTCTTCCCACTGATCACCAATGTAAGGAGTATTCTTCCCACTGACCACCAATGTAAGAAGCATTCTTCCCACTGACCACCAATGTAGGGAGCATTCTTCCCACTGATCATCAATGTAAGGGGCATTCTTCCCACTGATCACCAATGTAAGGGGCACTCTTCCCACTGACCACCAATGTAAGGAGCATTCTTCTCACTGACCACCAATGTAAGGAGCATTCTTCCCACTGACCACCAATGTAAGGAGCATTCTTCCCACTGATCACCAATGTAGGGAACATTTATCCCACTGATCACCAATGTAAGGATAATTATTCACACTGATCAGCAATGTAAGAGGCATTCTGCCCACTGATCACCAATGATATTCCACCATGGACTTTATGCTAATGGTTATCCTGGTATGCCAGAGCCAAGAAGCTTCCTGCCAGGTTTTCCTAATGAAAAATATAGTTTAAACATAATGCCCCAGTTCTTGGCCCTCAGGCTTCGTTCATATCTTGGTGTTCTGGATTGCGGGCAGAAACACCAAATCATTTCCAAATCACGGTACATCGCAGGACTCTCATGGGATCCCTGTCACTTCCAATGGCATCCCAAACACGGTGCAATTTTGCCACAATTTTCGCCCGACGAATCGTGGTAAAATCATGCAAACAGAATTGCTGGACGCCTGTTGCCAAAAAAAAGTTCTTGTACTTCTTTTGGGCGACAGGCGTCCCGCGATTCTATTTGCCTGATCTTACCATGATTCGTCGGGCGACAATTGTGGAAAAATCGCGCCTCATTTGCGGTGCCATTAGAAGTGACGGGAATCGCACGGGCGCCAAGATGTGAACGGAGCCTTTGTTTTTTTTAAGACCAAGTGAAATCAAGGTGCTAAATAGTGTTGTTCTTGCATTTACAAATACCCCAGCACCAAACTTTTATTCCCACGGCATGCTAAAGAGCCAGACCTGCTCTGTGTGGTCCCGTGCACCCCTTGTACATTGCTCCCGCTCCTTTTTTTTTTGACTCTTTTAAACATTTGTTACATCTCAATAGTGCTGATCTCTTGCAAGTTCTTTGCAGCTGCTTCCCACCCACACGCACTCACCCAACGGCTGCATGGAATTTCTCAGGATAGGTTTCCTGATGGTGACAGCAGTGGGTCATACATGAGGAACGTGTATTGAAATGGCCACTTGTAATATCCATAGAAGCCATGGAACAGGGTTATATCACCGGAGCACCATTGGGAGGCAGGGACTGAGTGGCATAATAATACAGGAAGGGCCTGAACATGAACCCCCATGGCAGGATCACCAGACATTTAAATGAAGTTGCAGGATCGAGATGACTGAAAATTACTTTTGAAATGAAATTAACCGCTTGACCCCCAGTCCAATTCTGACACTTCTCACATACATATGTAGCGCTAAGGAGCTGCAAGTAGAAATGGGATTCCCCACCCTGCACAGCACACACTCACAGGCAGTGCTTTGGGTTTTTTTTGTTTTGTTTTATTGCAGGGGAATTCCTCTATACAGCTATATACAGTCTCTGTGTACACTCCTCTTCTTCCTCCAGCACTCACTTGCTTGCAAAAACAGACTCAGCTGGGACACTTTTAGTAAATCTGGCAAACCACTCAGCCAAATCAAAGCAAAAGCCCTTTACAGGACGGGACCAGGCCCAGACTGGCCATAGGGCACACCAGGCACTTGCCCGGGGGGCAGGGGGCAACGGGCTGCATGTGGGGTCCAAAGCAGCTGCGGCAGCTGGGCTTAGTGGGCTGTCCCTGGAGCCCGCGCCATTCTCCCAGCATCTTCCCTGTTGCCTACCTGGGCTGTCCCTGGAGCCTGCGGCCGCCCATATAGCCTCTTCATGGCCACCCAGCTAGGCTGTTCCTGGAGCCCGCGGCCACCCATTTAGTTCACGGCATGGCCGGGGGGGGGGGCGTAGACTTGTAGACTAGAGGTCAGCTGACCCATGATGACCGTGAAGTGGGAGGGGCTGCTGGAGACACTATCTTCGGATTTTAGCATAGGTGTCACTGCTGCCAGACAGCCGGAAACACAGTGAGTAACACTGACCCCCTCAGCACTGCCACTGACCCCCCCAACACTACCACTGACCCCCCAACGCTGTCACTGATCCCATCACCTCCCCAGCACTGTCACTGAGCCCCCCAGCACTGTCACTGATCCCATCTCTCCACCCAGCATGGCCACTGATCCCACCCCCCCAGCACTGCCACTGATGTCATCCCCCCACCAGAACTGCCACTCACTCCACCCTCCCCCATCACTGCCACTCATCCCATCCCCTCACACTGCCACTTATCCCATTCCCCAAGCCCTGCCACTCATCCCATCCAATCCCCCCCCAAGCATTGTCACTCATCCTGCCCCCCCCACACTTCCACTGATTCCATCTCCCTCATTCTGTCACTCATCCTATCCCCCCTGCACTGCTACTGATTCCACCCTCCCTCCACACTGCCACTGATCTCATCCAACCCCACCCTAGCACTGCCATTTATCCCCCCCCCCAGGCACTGCCACTTATTCTACCCCCTTAGTACTGCCACTGATCTCACCCCTCCTCAGCACTGCCACTCATCCCTACAAACCCATCAGCACTATCACTCATCCCACCCTCCTCTCGTACTGTCACTTATCCTATTGCCCCCGCACTGCCACTGATCCCACCCTCCCTCCACACTGCCACTGATCCCATCCAAAACCCCTGCTATTCATTCCACCCCCTCCCCAGCACTGCCACTCATTCCATCCCCCCCAGTACTGCCACTGATTTCATCCCCCCTAGCACTGCCCCTGATCCCACCCATCCCGCCAGCACTGCCACTTATCCCAACCCCCCACTAGCACTGCCAATCATCCCAAGTATTGGCTTGCATTGCCATTCACCTTATCCCCCTATCACTGCCACTCATCCCATCCCCACACTGCCACTGATCCCACCATCCCCCCACACTGACACTGATCCCATCAAAACCCCCCACCAGTACTGCTACTGATCCCATCCTCCCACCAACACTGCCACTTATCCCAACAACCCACCAGCAATGTCACTTCTCCCACCCCCTCACTGCCACTGATCCCACCCTCCTTCCACACTGCCACTCAATGCACCCCCCTCCAGCACGGCCACTCAATACATCCCCCCTCCTCCGGCACTGCCACCTAATTTCCCCCCCCCCTCCCCAGCACTGCCACTCAATTCACCCCCCCCCCCCAGCACTGCCACTCATTCCACCCCCCCCCCCACCACAGTACTGCCACTGATCACACCTCCCCAGCCACAAATGTGCAGTTACCTCTAGCAATCAGTGAGCAGTGACTGCAATCAATCAGCGATTGAAGCAGGCTACATAGAACTAAAAGACATTGAGAAACTGGTAGCTGTCATTAGTAGTAATTTGGTTTAAATAAAAAAAAAAACAAAAAGGCTGCTCAGTCTAAAATACCCGGGCCTATTTTTGTCCCAGTCCAGGCCTAGCAGGGACCCTGAGCCCCTTTTGTTGTGTAGCAAAGTCCAGTGTCCAGCTTTCATCCCTGTGGCTACTGATCCCAGCACTACCTCTCCAGGCATTGCCAGCCCCGCTTGGCTGCAGCTGCCCATTTCAATAGCCCTTCTGGCTACTTCTCCACAGTCCTCCTAGACTAACACCATAGTCCTCCCAGGCTGCTCACTCACCAGCCCACCTGGCTGACTCCTCTGGAGACTCCTGGATGTGCTGACTCTCTCCTGCTGTCCTCTCCTCTCTCCCTTGCCTCCAGAAAAGGATTTCGTCTGTTTGTTGTAGAGGGTCCCTCCAGCACCCAAGCCCCAGGCCCGAGGTCACCTCCCCCAAGACAAGGGGGCACTCTCAAGTGCCAGCGACAGCCCCCTCAGCACTTCTTCTCCATCTTCCACCCAACAGCCCCTGCTGGCATGACCCATGAGTAGGGGATTGTCTGGGGCCCTCATGCATACTTAAAAACATTACTTTTTTTTTTAATTGCTATTTTTATGTTAGCTGTATTTGACAGCTGCACTATTAAATATTTGGCACTGCAGATGAACAGTTATTATTATTTTTTTTTTTTATATCAATGGAGCCTTCAGTATGCATGTTATCGCTATGTCAGAGCTAATATAGTGGTGGGATGATGGGGAAGGGTTCTTCATCTCAGTAGGAATTTAGGGGATTGAGAGCCAGCCGCTGTGCAAAGTGTTGGCTCAAAAAGAGTAAAATGTATGTAGCACCCTCCTAGGTAGGTGCTAGGCAAAAGCATCTATTGCTCCTTCTGCTTATCAGGGGAGCCTGATCTTTTAGGCTGCCTGTCACATTTCCAGGTGTGATGTATTGGGTCTGGGGGAGTGTCCCCACTGTATCCATTGAGGGAGCTTGTTGGACAGTGGAGGAAACCCAGCCAGTGACACATTGGCTTTTGTGGGAATCCCAGTGGGAGGGCACTCCTGCAGTGCATCCTGGGATTGCTCATAAAAGCCGGGGGACATGAGACAGGGCATCTTTGGCGGGAAGCAGAGTCCCAGGTGTAGGCAGACGGCTGGTCTCTCCTCCTGCTGTGTATGAGGAAGGTGGTCTTGGGCAGGCAGCCTAGTGAACCAGGTGTGGAGCTGAGCTGCAGAGGATGCAGTGAAGCTGACGGTGGAGCTGCTGGCAGAGTTTCTCGGGAAAAACAGTGTCCGTGAGTACTCAGGGACTTGCCAAAGGGTCTGCCCAGGAAGGGAGGACATGTGACAGGGCATCTTTGGCGGGAAGCAGAGTCCCAGGAGTAGGCAGACGGCTGTCTCTCCTCCTGCAGTGTATGAGGAAGGTGGTCTTGGGCAGTCGGCCTAGTGAACCAGGTGTGGAGCTGAGCTGCAGAGGATGCAGTGAAGCTGACGGTGGAGCTGCTGGCAGAGTCTCTTGGGTAAAACAGTGTCCGTTAGTACTAAGGGACTTGCCAAAGGGTCTGCCCAGGAAGGGGGGACATGTGACAGGGCATCTTTGGCGGGAAGCAGAGTCCCAGGAGTAGGCAGACGGCTGGTCTCTCCTCCTGCTGTGTATGAGGAAGATGGTCTTGGGCAGGCAGCCTAATGAACCAGGTGTGGAGCTGAGCTGTAGAGGATGCAGTGAAGCTGACGGTGGAGCTGCTGGCTGAGTCTCTCGGGTAAAACAGTGTCCGTGAGTACTAAGGGATTTGCCAAAGGGTCTCCCCAGGAAGGGGGACCACTCCAACGAAATCAGGGGATCAAGGGGCCAGCTCACACAGAGAGTTACAGTAAAGCCGTGTAGAGAACCCTGAAAAATAGGGACAAAGGGGGTGCCAGGAAGGGCCCTGAAGAGTGTTCTACAGTACAGTACAGCTCATCGAAATACTTCTTCACTGCATAGTCAAGGTGAAGCAGCGGCCTTGCCGCATTCAGTCATTCAGCAGTCCCAGCAAATTGTGCATAGTTATTCAAGTTGCAGTATCCCACTTATCCCTTCTCCTATCCAAGTTCCTAATTAAACTACAGAAAAACCAAAACCCCTGGACTGTTTTCTGACTGAGCCAAGAACTTTGAAGATGCTTTATTGTCAAGTTGTTCCTATGAGTAACCAAGGGGAATCCATAACCAGCAGTTCTGCTACATGTATTTTTAGGGATCCTCAAGAACGGAGTATCCTACTGGATACTGTCGATTTACAGATTACAGAAGAAGTTAATAAAAAAAGATCAGAAATGCTTCAAATAAGGCCGATCACCTGCGATGCGATCACTTAAAACTAAAATGATAGCTGGAACCCATTAATTATAAATCCCTTTACCCATTAATTATTAATAATTTTGACAAGAAAAACGAATGCCGGTCTTTAAGATGATAATTTCGATCCATGCGTGGCCGCTCATCCATTTCCTTCCTTGCCGCGTTTTGCAGAACCCACCTGCAAAACTTTTACTTGAAAAGACCGAAAAGAGTATTTTTAATATTTTTTTGTGTCCCTTAGAGGGTTTAATAAATCAGGCCAGATGGGCTGCCAGAATCAGCGAGAAGACATTTCTCTGTAAATCAATCGAGATTCTTCTTTATTCAAAAGACAATATATCCATGCTTTAATTAAATGTGCTTGCCCTTAGCATAGCAATAAGCTGCACGCCCAGACGCGTCGGCAGTGATTGAAAAATGAAAGTCGATCGGAGCTTTCCAGGGAGAAGAGAAAGTAACCGGCTATTGGTTAAAAATGGATTTTTTTTTCCCAGAAAAAATATGTATTTGTTCCACAAAATAGATTTGTACTTAATTGAGAAATGTACTATTTTTTTTTATTTATTTTTTTTCTCTCTTCTTATCTGTTTTTTTTTTTTTTGCAACAACACATTTCAGCGATAATTACAGCGATCTGGCTAGTAATTTCATTACTATTGATCGCCTGTCATCGTTTCATTATTGCGCTTTAAAATATATCGACCGAAATTGTTATGAAAACAGGAATTTTACAATGCAGATAAACAAGTTGATGGCTGAGTCATTTCTATAGAAGTAAATAATTTTCTTTTTTTTTTTTTTTTTGTGGATCTGTACCTAATGTAACGTCTTTGTTTATTATTTATGATGCTTATTTGTATTGAATTACTGTGCTAAAGCATATCCTAAGGAACAGAAGAGGCTTGATTCAAGGTACGATAACTTGATTCACGAAGGAGAGAAATGTTAAGCCCTTAACCACTTTAGCCCCGGAGGATTTGGCTGCTGAAAGACCAGGGGGTATTTTGTGATTCGGCACTGCGTGACTTTAACGGACAATTGCCCGATTGTGCGACGCTGTACCCAAATGAAATTGACGTCCTTTTTTTCCCACAAACAGAGCTTTCTTTTGGTGGTATTTGGTCACCTGTGCGATTTTTATTTTTTGCGCTATAAACAAAAAGAGAGCGACAATTTTGAAAAAATAACAATTTTTCACATTTTTTTATATGAAATTCTCAAAAAAAAATGTAAAAATCAAAATTTTTTAACATTTTAGGCCAATTTGTTTTCTGCTACATATGTTTGGTAAAAAAAAAATCGCAATAAGCATATTTTTATTGATTTGCGCAAAAGTTATTGAGTTTAGTAGCTAAGGGAAACATTTCTGTCATTTTTGGTGATTTTTATTTTAACGAATAATGGCGGCGATCTGCGATTTTTTTTGCGGGACTGCGACATTGCAGCGGACAGATCAGACCCTTGACTGACATTTTTGACACTTTTGGGGGTACCAGTGACATTACTACAGTAATCAGTGCTATATATATGCACTGTTACTGTAAAAATGACACTGGCAGGGAAGGGGTTAACTTTATTGGTGATGCAGGGGTTAAGTGTGTCCCTAGGGGCGTGCTTCTTACTGTAAAGGGGTGTGGCTAGTGATGTAACCACAGAGGTATACGATCCTACATAGCAGGATTGTACAGTCTCTGCAGTTAGATCAGGGAGAATGACAGACAGCTTTGTTTACATCAGCCGTCTGCCTTTCTCCCTCTGCACCGGGAGATCGCGAGTGACCGGCGGACATCGGGTCCACCGGTCACACACACGGACTTGTTAGGTAACGAGCGGGGGCGGGAGCGAGCCTCCGGCGTGCGCGCTCGCCCCCTAGAGGCTCTAGTAGTACTACGTCACTTTGCCTGTACGGGGCTGACTGCCGCAGTAAATAGTCGTGTGGCGGTCGGCTAGTGGTTAAAAATTCACTTACAAAGTTAGAAAATGATTTACAGTTTTTTTTATTTTTCTTTCTTTTTTTTTCTGGATGAAAAGTTAATTTTTTTTGGGTATGAACAAAAATAAGGGGGGAAAGAATAGCCCCCGAAAATAGTAGGACTTTGTAGGCATCCACTGGTTAATCTCATAGAAAATGTACAATCATAAATGGTGTAAATACATACAACATGAATTCATAAATAAAATAATACATCACATAATCACAAAGATGAGTGTGCATAACAATGCAAACAGCATGCTCCTGAACCAGAAGAGCCCATAGGTGGTCCGACAAATGGCGGGGGTCTGTATCCAAATACCAAAAAAATTGGTCAACTTCCTAAGCCCAGATCAGAAGGGTTCTAATGTACAAATGTACACCCAAGGAATCTCTACGCGTTTCGCCACACAGCTTCTTCAGGTGATTCCATTGGAGTTCAATACAGTGTAGCACCCTCCTAGGAAAAATAATAGTTTGCTCTGCCTGCTTTACCGGGGAGCCTGATCTGTAGTTATGCATGTTGCACGTGCCCAGTGGGTGATTAATCTGGGCTGAGTGAGTGTCCCCACGGTATCCAATAGGGGAGCCTGTTGGACAGTGAAGAAAACCCAGCCAGTGATACACAGGCTTTTGTGGCTGTCCCAGTGGGTTGGCACAAGGGTGGTGCATCCTGGGATACGCCATAAAAGCCAGGGGCACATGTGACAGGGTGTCTTTGGGCAGGAAGCCAGGTCCCAGGAGGAAGGTGACGGCTGTCTCTCCTCCTGTCTGCATCGAAGGTGGTCACAGGCAGTCAGCCTAGTGAGGTGGAGTGTGGTGCTGAGCCAAGGGGTCCAGGAAGCTGACCGGGGGAGTTGGAAGCAGAGCGGCCTTGAGGAAAACAATGTCCTTGATTACCAGGGAGCCTGCCAGGGGTCAGCCCAGGAAGGGGACCACTCCAGTAGGGTGTCAGTGGACAGAAGGTCAGCACACAGTCAGTGAGAAAGGGGGTGCCAAGTAAGACCCTCAAGAGTAACCTAAATGAGAGCACATATTCTTTATCTTCACTACAGTGGTAAGGTGAAGCACCGGCCTTGCCGCATTCTACAGTCAGTTGTCCTTTAGGAATTGTGCACAGTTCAAGTTGGAGTATCCCACTGATCCCTTCTCCCATCCAAGTTCCAATAAAAACACAAAAAAAACAAATCCCCTGGACTGTTCATTGTCTGAGTCGAGTATTTAACCACTTGACCACTGGTCACTGTGCTGCTACTGCAGCAAAGTGGCTCGTTAACGTCTGGCGATGTAGACCTATGTCACCAGACTCTCCCCTCTCTCGGGGGTGTGTGCACCTGCCGGAGGCTCGCTCGCCCGCCGGAGACTCGCTCCCACTGTATTCAGACACAGCGGGAGTCAGGCCAGGGGAGGAGAGGTGGTGATCACCGCCGCTCTTCCCCGATCATCAGGGATCGTGTGAGGAAATCCGCCCGCTTGTGTAAACAAAGTGGGCGGATCTCATCTGTAACAGACAGGGACAGATCACAGGATTCAGCATAGCTGAACCTGCGATCTGTGTCTCTGTCACACAATCCCCTCCCCCCACACACGTCAATAAGCATGAGGCATACATTTAACCCCTTGATCACCAATAAAGTTAACCCCTTCCCTGTCAGTGTCATTGTTACAGTAACAGTGCATATTTATAGCACTGATTACTGTAGTAATGTCACTGGTACCCCCAAAAGTGTCAAAAATGTCAGTCAGGGGTCCGATCGATCCGCCACAATGTCGCAGTCCCGCAAAAACTAGTAAAAAAAAAATAAACAATAAAAATGACAAATCTTTCCCGTAGTTAGTAAACGCAATAACTTTAGCGCAAACCAATCAAAATACGCTTATTGTGATTTGTTTTACCAAAAATATGTAGCAGAAAACAAATTGGCCTAAAATGTTAAAACATTTTGATTTTTAAATTATTTTTGGTGAATGTTATATATCAGAATGTGAAAAATATTGTTTTGTTTTTTTCATAATTGTCGGTCTTTTTTTCAAAAAGTAAAAATCCCACGGGTGATCAAATACCACCAAAAGAAAGTTCTATTTGTGGGGGGAAAAAGTAACGCAGTGCCGAATCGCAAAATATGGCCTGGTCGGGAAGGGGGTAAAATCTTCCGGTCTTAAAGTGTATAAAAATACGCTCATTGAGAATTTTTTTGTCAAAGACATGTAGCTAAATACATTTTGGCCTAAATATATCACAAAAATTGAATATATTGGATATTTTTTAACTGTCAAAGTAGAGAATGACAATTTTTCGCAAAATTTTCACTTTTTTTTATTAATATCACAAAAAATAAAAAGTGCAGAGGTGATCAAATACCATCAAATGAAAGCTCTGTTTGTGGGGAAAAAAAAGTCGTACATTTTGTTTGGGTACGGCGTTGCATGACCGCGCAATTGTCAGTTAAAGTCACGCAGTGCCAAGTTGAAAAAAGTGGCCTGGTCATTGAGCAGCAAAATCCTCCGGTCTTAAAGTGGTTAAAGCAGTTATAAAACCCAAAGCAAAAATCTAATATTTAGAAGCTTGCCAATCATTAGATGTGGTGGCTGCATTCGTTTTCTTTTTGTAGGCTTTTTTCCCCTCTGTTTTCACCAGGGGGATCTGGCCAGTAACACACCTCCTGTATCAGAGCACCCTGGCATGCATGGCATACTAGCACATGGCTTTACCCCACAGGTTCCCACCCAACAAAAAAATCTCTATCGGTTTACAACCGCTTTAATTGAGCAAGCTGAAGTTAAAAGCCGATTGACTACCATGCACAGCTGCACCAGATTTTGCACATTCCAGTTAAACCCCGGAGGATTTGGCTGCTCAAAGACCAGGACCTTTTTTGCAATTCGGCACTGTAAATTTAACGGACAATTGCGCGGTCGTGCGACGCTGTACCCAAATGAAATTGTCATCCTTTTTTCCCCACAAACAGAGCTTTCTTTTGGTGGTATTTGATCACCTGTGCGATTTTTACTTTTTGCACTATAAAAAGAAAAAAGAGCGACAATTTTTAAAAAATAACAATATTTTTCAAACATTTTTATATGAAATCCCCCCCCCCCCCCAAAAAATGTAAAAATCAAAATTATTTAACATTTTAGGCCAATTTGTTTTCTGCTACATATTTTTGGGGAAAAAAATTGCAATAAGCGTATTTTGATTGGTTTACGCAAAGGTTATTGCATTTACTAACTACGGGAAAGATTTCTGTCATTTCTATTGTTTTTTTTTTTTTAACTAGTAATGGCGGCTTTCTGCGATTTTTTTTTTTGCGGGACTGCGATATTGCGGCGGACAGATCGGACCCCTAACTGACATTTTTGACACTATTGGGGTTACCAGTGACATTACTGCAGTAATCAGTGCTATACATATGCGCTGTTAAGGCCCGTACACACGTACCGATCGTCGGCATACAAACGTCGGTGGACGAAGGATCTGCCGATTGTACGCGTGTTAGTATGGTGCCTCCGACAGATGTCTGCGCACAATCCGCGGACAAAAGTCTTTCGTGCAAACATGAAAATATTTGTATGCCGACACCAGAACGGACGATTGTTCGCCTGTCAGTACACAATTCGGCCGACACACAGCTACAAATCCCAACACGCATGATCAAACCAAATGAGTTCCCGGAAGAATTTTCTCTAGTAAACTCAACATTTTATTCAGAAAGAACTTTCGGCTCGCGGAAGTCCAAGAAATAGGTGAAATGCGGAGCACATGCTCATCTTGATAAATGTGAGAAGAAGGAAGATGCTGCTCATAATGCCATACTTTTCTAATAAAAAGGCATGTGTTCTGTTATGATGAAGATAATGTTTGTCTATTCTATCTGTTCTATCAAATTTTATAATTAAATAATTTGAACTCTTCACCATTATTTTTGTATTTTCACACCAAAGATCTAACTATTGATATGACCCTTTATTCTTGTATGAATTAATGTCTAAAACATATTTTTCAGGTTATGCACAATATTAAACATGTTAACAAATTCAGATAGGCCATTTTTTATTTTCAATTTTCTTTATTTTTTGGATCTCAGCAAAAAAAAAACAAAGCAAACATCAATACTTTCCGTATAACTAAACATAAAAAAGTTCCATTTGGACAAAATTAAACTAGAAACTGGCAAACAGGGGTAAAATAAATAATAGGGGGTTACACAAATTAAAGTTGCTGGTAACTGTAATCAGGTTGCCATGAGGGCAGGTTTGGATCCTGCTGGCCATATTGCCACTGGCCATGTGGCATTTGGCGAGGTGGTGGGTGTTGTGGAGGTGGAGGTGGTGGTGGAGGTGGAGGGCACGGGTGCTCCTGGCATGCGTGGCTGTGCTCATTAAGTATGCCGTTTTCTGCGTTTTGCAGCACATCCAGAATAATTTTTCTGGCATACTGACACTGCCTGAGGTCCACCTTATCCAGGATTTTGGCAGTCATATTCCCGAAGGACTCATTGGCCTCCGGTTTCCTACGGAGGGCTATGGTGGCCTCCTGGATAAATTCATCTGTGATGTCATCCACGTGCTTCCTCTTTTGCCTCCGTTTGGCAGGAGGAGGTGGTGGTGGAAATAGTTCCGCAGGCTCCTCAGGCTCCACAGGCTCCCCAGGCTCCTGGCTGCAACCTGGCTCCTCCTCAGTGACACTTCCCTGTTGATGAAATGAACAATTGATTAGAATGTTATAGTGTATATAAAAAGTCATGTTTGTTATATTATTGTGAACAAATAGCAGACTTTACATACAGTGGCGTATCTAGGGTCTCCAGTGCCCTTGTTGAGGAGCTGTATTTGGCAACAACCCCCCCCCCCCCCCAAGATCAATGTAAAACTGTAACCCACCCCCCCAAAAAAAAATTAAAGGGCATTAAAAGTTTCTAATTTGCCCCTTGTTTGCCCAGTGTAGAGCTCTCTAGTGGGCAATCATTGTCTCAGGTGTGAAAAAGAAAGAGAGGGTTGAGAGATAGAGAGAGGGAGAGAAAGAGGGGGTGTGAGAGAGAGAGGAGGGGGTTGCAGAGAGAGAGGGGCCTGAACTTGCAGAGGACTTGATGTAGGGCATTGAGGGTGAAGCAGTGCAGGGAAACATGAATAAGGAAGCCACCTGCCTTGCTGACCCAGAGTGAGAGACCAGAGACATGGAAGCAAGGATGGATGGATCATTTGCAGGAGCTGTTAGTTTTGTATTAAAAAAGGTTGAGCCAGAGGAATGCTGAGGCTACAGCAGTGTTTCTTAGGACCAGAGGTGTGCTGGGGATGCAGCAGTGTTTGTAAGACCAGAGGTGTGCTGGGGATGCAGTGAGAGGCAGTCTCAGTCTCCTGGTCTTTTGGCTCAGCTGCTCTCAATGTTTTACACCTGCATGAAGCAGCTCTCAATGTTTTACACCTGCATGAAGCAGCTCTCAATGTTTTACACCTGCATGAAGCAGCTCTCAATGTTTTACACCTGCATGAAGCTGCTCTCAATGTTTTACACCTGCATGAATCCGCCTGCAAACTGGGGGTTCTGGGGTGTGCAGGCTGAGTGGATTGTTAAAATAAACAATAAAACAATGCCAATGTTTTTGTGACCCACCCCCCTTGGCCTGCGCCCCTGGCGGTTGCCTGTCATGCCAACCCCTTGCTCTGCCCGTTTACCTAAAGGGTCAATTATGGTTTAGCTTATAATTTTGTTACATGATTACATTTTAGCAGACAATATATTGTAAAATGCCCTACCTGAGTAAAAGTCTCCTCCAGGAAATCCTCATCCTGGCTTGGATCTACCGACACTGAGCCCTCTGCCGAAGTAGAAGGCAGTGTAGAAATTGACGGCCTGGATTCCATGGTGTCTGCCAGGAACCGCATGTTATCAAAGTACCACAGCCGTGGTACATATACATTCCGTGCCCCTGCTCCAGACTGGGTGGACTCCTCTATTTTTTTTAACTCCCGCCTGTAGGCAGTACGAATACTGTTTATTTTTTTGCGGATATAATTAAAATTTGCCCCAGGACAGACGGGCTTGTAGAAGGCCACCAAATGTTCCATGGCCTGTTTTCGGAGTTTTCGATTTTTATAATCCGCGGACTTCACTTGCCACAAACACGGCAGTTGCCTGAACTCATCAATAAAACTTATTAAAAAGTTGTGGGTGGTGAAATTGTCCACCATATTGCAGGACAGTATATGCCTGCAAGACACAAAACAACACAAAACATATTAAAATAGCATGTATTTTGGCACATAATAAAGATATTCCTAATAAAAGCTGTATAGGGCCCAAAACACACACTTTCTATTAAAAGAGTCGTACCTTTGTTTGTGGGGAAAAGTCGTGATTCGCCGCTCGATCGTGCTCCAACTCTCGATATGTCCGCTAGCGAATCGTCGGCCGAACGATCTGGCGTCCTTTAAATACAGCGCAGGCGTCAACTCCTCCTCCAGTGGCGGGCTTGTGCAGGGGTGTGTACGTGCCGAAGATCAGGCCTACATGCGACACTCACACCTGAGGCAGTGGAATAATAATTGTTTAATTAGGAACCATGTCTCAACAATCTGGGAGCTCAATTAGTGGGGGCCGAAGTGATTGGGCCACCCGAAAATCAAGGGCTACACCCATGTCAAAGCCAGAAATGGTGGAGATGGTCTCCATTTTAGAAAAAATGGATTACGATGGAAAGTTGGCAAATTACGATCGGCCCAATGCCAGGAAAGATGGCATCATGGACAAGGTGGTGGCCTGTTTGGTCAAAAAATTCGGTGTCGAGCGATCGAAAGATCAGATTCGGAAACGGTGGTCTGACCTCAAACACCGTGAGCAGGATCAGCTTTCCCAAATCCATCGGATTTTGAAAAAAAGTAAGTTTTATTTTTTCTTTATTTTTTTAATCATGCAATATGTTTTTTATAATTTTGTGTATGTTGTATTAACATGTCTAGATTATAATGTCTATGTAAAAAGTTAGATTACTCATTTTAGTTGTCATGTCGTGATTTGATCGATCTATTGTTGATGTTTTAGTATATGACATTAAAAGTCAGGAAGCCATAGTGAAAAATATATGTATTGTGTTGCAACGAACGTTCTTTCCTGCACGAATCTTCTCAGCAAACATTCCTATTAATCACAGATTATTATTCAAACCTTTAAATAGGAGAAAAACGTAAACTCCGTGCCAAACAATGGGAAAGGAGGAGGAGAGGTTTGGCAGCTCCATTGGCAGTTGTGGAACAAGATGAGGACATGGGCACAGAAGGTGGCACAGATTCCACTAAAGGTAATTGGTTCCTATGCACTGTCAAACATTAATGTACCATATTTTTCGTAGATAACCATGTACATGTCTTCATATTTGTTACTAAAAGAGCTATCAAGCAGGGCACCATGTCCTAACAAATGTACCTCTTGTGACTTTTATGATATGGCCAATGTTTTGTATTATGTAGATGAAGACATTATGCCGGAAATAATCCTGGTGGAGCCTACAAGTGACCAGACACCAGAGCAACAAGAAGGTTGGTAGTCACAGATTTTTGTGTAGTGGTATCATAGAAATATGTGTATTTGCAATGATTGTTTAACCTTATATTCTTGTATTCCCTTACAAATTTACATTGCAGATGTTGCATCATGCCAGGATGTGGCATCCCCAGCCATGTCAGAACCCCGATCTCCTGGCAACTTGCCAAGCAGCATGGAAGCCACTTCCGAAACTGTGGAGGAACCAGGACCAAGTGTCCAAGAGCCAATTGTGTGCCCACGTAGGTTTTTTCAGAATGATTTTTATCAGTGTTATTTTTAGCCTCCAATTTACAACACTAGTTCCCTATGGGAGCCTCTTTATTTGAATGGAAGTCGCACCGTAAGTCGGATCAGGATGCTCTGACTTGCGGGGCCACTTGCGTTGTGAAGATTTTTGAGGGGGAACTACACCAAAAAATTGAACAACCCACCGTGGGTGTCCCCCCAAGTTCACAACCAGGCCTTTTGTGTGTGGTATTGAGTTTGAGGGTATGCCCACAACAAAAAGACAGCGTGGGTTACCCCCAAAACCCCTACCAGACCCTTATACAAGCATGCAGCTTGTCAGGCCAGGAAAGAGAACGAGCAAGCGGACCAAACACCCCCTGGACCACAGCAGGACACATGCCCTCAACATGGGGGGGTTTTGTTGCTTTGGGCCAGGGGGCCTCTGCACCGCACACCCAAAAGCACCTTACTCCCATGTAGAGGAGGACAAGAGCCTCATCCCCACAACCCTGTCTGGTGGTTTTGGGGGGTCATGCGGCCAGGGGGTTCCTAGGACTTTGGAAGCAACCTTTAACAAAGGGTGGCCCCCAGATCCCAGACCCCAATCACTATGTGAATGGGTATGGGGTACATAGTACCCCTACACATTAACCACATAAATGGAAGTGTATGTGAATAACGACAGGAGACGTTTATGAAATGTTCTTAAAGATCTTCATCCGGTCTTCTCCACTCTGCTCTTTGGATCTTCTCCTCTCCAGTCTTCTGCTGTCCAATCTTCTGCTCTTATGTTGTCTGCTCTTTTGCCCTAGGCTCTTCTTCTTCCTCCTGTCCTCCTCCAATGCTGTTGCCGTGCATTCTGCCCGTCTCTGGTCTCTGCATCTTAATATATATACATTACAACCATGCCCTCACAATGACGTCATCATGCGTTCACACCCCTAATGAATATATAGTAAGCTCAGGAGACCGGCAGAATCATCAGCAACAGCATTGGAGGAGGTCAGGAGGAAGATGAAGAGCCTAGGGCAAAAGAGCATAAGAACAGGGTAGGTATTAACTCGAGAGGAATTTAAAGATTACCTGCACACCAAATGTTTCTATATTATGACCTCATGTAGGTGATTCACATTGACTCCGTTGTATTTTATTTTCCAGATCATGTATTACACACTTGCACATTGGCCAAATTGACCCGTGAGGCTCTTCAATGCTGCTCAGACCTCGAGCAAATAAAAGAGACTGCAACGGCATTGCAAGGAA
Organism: Pelophylax lessonae; assembly: GCF_965119305.1. Taxonomy (NCBI): domain Eukaryota; kingdom Metazoa; phylum Chordata; class Amphibia; order Anura; family Ranidae; genus Pelophylax; species Pelophylax lessonae. The sequence goes on from NC_138774.1 coordinate 22,458,597, forward strand.
AGATGCGTGATTTTGTGGACATGCTTGCCAAATTTTAAAAATAATTATTTTAAAATTTTTTACTGTTTGTATTGGGATGTTCCCATTTTTATATAATATTTTAGGCCAGTTTTATGACACTCAGATGTTAAAGAGTGTACCCAAGTTTGGGAAAAGCACTTTCCAACACCCTAACCCTAACCCTAACCCTAACCCTAACCCTAACCCTAACCCTAACCCTGTGAATGTTTGATACTAAAACATTTTTACATTCAACAATGTGTGTTCAATTCTTTATTAGACTTTCGTTGGGGGGTCGAGGTCTAAAGCTGTGTAAAGAAGCACTAAATGTATGATGGCTGTCCTATTCACATATTTACATGTTAATGAAAGCATTTTGGACACTGCCATATGCAAGTTGCTGGAGGTGTCAATGAAATGTTAAAGATACCCCCAGTTTTAACGCATATCACAGTGCGATCTGACATTTCACACAGGATCGGAGCACACAAGTTTGAACGACTGTGCGATCCTATCCTGATGCGGCTGAATAAATGCATCATGTGCGACTTTTATGCGAGTGCAGTGCAAATTGAGCCATACAAACTGTATAGCTGATTTTCGCATGAACATCTGATCGCATGTAATAAAGGAGCAGTGCGCTACGATATTACATGCCATCAGATGTGCAGTGTGAATTGAGACATACACTTTGTATGGCTACATTCGCACTGAACACGCATACAAGTCGCACATGACCCTTTATTTCTGATGTATCTGGATTGGATCGCACAGTGCTTAACACTTGTGGAATACAATCCTGTGGAAAAAGTAAGTGGCGGGTCACCCTTATGCAATGCTGGAAGGCTGCAAAGTCGCAGACTTCCCGCATCGCATAAGTGTGACTCAACACTCAAGGTACTAGCAGTCCTAGGATTCAATATGGCATTGATATTGCCAGTAGCAATCAGTGTAGGGAGATCAGTGTAATCTATAGTGTATTGCTTGTTCGTTGCTCTAGTTCACTTTCCATTACCTATATATATAACACTTTGAGATGAACAATGATCAAGTTTCACATAACACTGACATATCCTAACATTGGTGGGCAGTGAGAAGGATGTCATAAATGAACACAACATAACAGGTGTAGGTACTTTGTTAATACCCTAATGTATTATCTGAAATATATAGTATGGGCAACTTCTGGACAATGAACACCAATATAAGGTGACATTAGATGAACCTTGGGTGTGACCTAGTTCTCAATGTGACAGGGTTTGTGTACATTTTGTGGGGTGCAGAAGGCCCTTGTATTTACACCACTGGCTAAAAAATAACACATGGCCATCATCACTTTGGATCAGCTGGTGAGAGACTACAGTCAAGAAACACACTGATGAATGTATTAACCCTTCCAAAGTCACACATATATAACACATGATTAACCCAAATAATTGTGTTTGGCATATGTGCCCAAATGATTATAATCCACAATACAGAATCATTGCAATTTTTGTTTAATGTGTTGAAAAATAATATATCTCTGACATTTATCTTGTGTGTCCAATCTTTAACAAGATTAATGTGTTTGTGACAGTGATTGCTGCCAGGACACAGCTCCTCTCCCCACGAAATAGTCCAGATATTCCTGGCGGATCTGACGGGCCCTGTGTGATGCCAATGCTGACCGTCCAACTTCCATTGACGGCATGGACTCCACTTGGTTAGAAGGTTGGGCCTCTCCACTTGTACCTGGCATAGCAGGGTCAGTATCCAGTTGCTGCAAGACATAATTTTGTGCATTCCTGCGTAGGAAGTTGTGCAAAATGCAGCAACACAAGACCACATTATCCACTTTGTACAGTGCCAGGTTTATGGACGTCAGGAATATCCGGAACCGGTTGGCCATTATCCCGAAGGCATTCTCCACAACTCTGCGAGCTCTGGACAACCGGTAGTTGTAAATCCTTTGGTCTGGGGTGAGGTTCCTCTGAGGGTAGGGCTTCATGAGATGCTCCCCAAGCGCAAAAGCCTCATCTGCGATAAACACAAAGCTCATACCCTCAACAGTTTGCTCCCTGGATGGCAGGTTCAGAGTGCCGTTCTTTAGACGACGAGCGAACTCCGTCTGATCAATAACTCCCCCATCCGAATTGCGGCCATTTTTGCCAATATCCAAAAAAATAAACTCATAGTTTGCATTAACTATGGCTAGCATGACTATACTAAAAAAACCTTTATAATTCTAATAAAATGTGCCGGAATTCGGAGGGGGGACAATGCGGACGTGCTTCCCATCAATAGCACCCCCACAATTGGGAAAATTCCACTTCTCCAGAAATTGATCAGAAATCTCCAGCCATTGCTCTGCGTTTGAAGGAAACTGTGGGGAAAAAATAAAAAAAAAAAAATTAGTGCTTGAGCACATCACATTATTAATTACACACACAGTTGTCTGTTAAATGCTTATGCAACTTGCTAAAAAAATATACAACAGGAAGGCAAAGGTTTGGATATGGGGATGTAACATCTACATACATTTATTTTCAACCTCCTATTGTTCTTATATTGTAAAGGGCCATACACACTAGAAGATTCTCTGAAGACTTTTTCGTGCAGATTTACCTTTTCTATGTAGTGCAAGGGCCTACCAGATTGCATAGGATTTGAAAGTGTTTGTTGGACCTCATATTATTTGGTTTTGGTAAATCGGAAGGATAAATTGTTCTGACAATCTTCTAGTGTGTATGGCCCATTATACTCACCAGCTAGAGCTGAGATTTACAAACTACGGCCATCCAGCTGTTGCAGAACTACACATCCCATGAGGCCTTGTAATTCTCTGACATTCACAGACATGACTAGGCATGATGGAAATTGAAGTTCGTGAACAACTGGTGGCCCATAGTTTGAAGACCTCTGAACTTGAGCTTTGGTATATGCTGACTTTGAGATTTAGCATGTGGGTGGGGGGATGGGTAAGTAAAACTGGGCATTTATACATCAATTAGGGCTTGTGGTCAGTGAAGGTTTTAACATCATTACATAAACATACAGAATCATAGGTGGGAATGGATGGACTGATGTATTTTAGATAAATCATTAACTAGGTACTAAAACATTGGCCAAGGAATAATTGTTTGAGGGAAAGCAATAAAATGACCCAAATTCAAAATACTGTTAACAGGCAATGCGTTTAGGGACACATAGGAGAGAATGGTGGGGTGGTTAGTGGGTAATTTTACAAATGGTTAAAGATAATCTACATCTTTACTACTATGTGCATGCGGACAGAGGGTAGTTTACAAATAATGGCCTGTGTCAATTGCTGTACATCCAAAAACATCATAATTCAGGTGAAACTAGTAATACATGTAATGTAATGTAAAAAATCAAACATACCTTGATATAGTCCTTCTGCAAGACCTTGATGATGGCAGAGCAGGTCTCAGGGATGATGACTCCAAGAGCTTGGGGGGAGATGCCTGTGGTGAACTTCAGATCCTGCAGGCTTCTCCCTGTTGCAAGATACCTCAACGTCGCAATTAACCTTTGCTCAGGAGTAATTGCAAGCCGCATACAAGTATCCTGCTTCAGAATATAGGGGGACACCAGGGCAAGAAGACGGTAAAAGATGGGATCCGTCATCCTCAAATAATTCCTGAAGTCATCAGGATTATTTTCCTGGAGCTCCCTCAGCAAGGACATATGAGAAAATTGATCACGGTTAAGCAACCAATTTTTCGTCCAGGAGGTCCGCTTCTTCTTCCTATTGCTCGTACGTCGTCTCAGAGCCAAAACTCCAACACTAACGACAGCAACGGACGAATTCACGGTCGCCATAATAAATTCTCGAACGATGTCTCGGAAAATAGCGAAATGTCGTCAACCAAACAAATGCTACCGAAATCAGCGCGAGATGCCCAGAAGGGTCACGGCCAAACACTCACTTCCTCTTTTGTAGCGGCGAACGTGCGTGGAACGTAGTGACGTCATTTTCTGTCGGAAGACAAATGTCCTGGGCAAGTTTTAAGCACTTTTCAACAGACAAACAACAAACACACCAGCCGCGAACATTTGTAGGACGTTCCGTCGGCCGACGATCGGTACGTGTGTACGGGGCTTTACTGTAAAAATGACACTGGCAGGGAAGGGGTCAACTTTATTAGAGATCCAGGGGTTAAGTGTGTCCCTAGGGGCGTGATTCTAACTGTCAAGGGGTGTGGCTTGTGATGAAACCACAGAGACATACGATCCTACATAGCAGGATCGTATGATCTCTGCAGTTACACCAGGGAGAATGACAGGCGGCTTTGTATACATCAGCCGCCTGCCTTTCTCCCTCTCCAGCGTGAGATCGCGAGTGACCGGCGGACATCGGAGACGCCGGTCACTCGCGCGGGGATGGCAGTGAACGAGCTGGGGTGGAAGCGCGCCTCCGGCGGCACGCGCTCGCCCCCTATTGGCTCGCGGGTGAGTGACGTAACGATACGTCACTTTGCCCAGGGGGGGCTGACCACCGTAGTATATGTACTTGCGGCGGTCGGCAAGTATTTAAAAGTGGAAGTAAACCCCCCTATCATTTTCAGTCATAGAAGTCACCATCTTGGCTTCTGTTTAATCTTCAGCTGCCATGAAGCTGCACATGTGATCAGTTATGACACCAGCCATTGGATGGTTTGACAGTTTGGTTGAGAGCATACTGGCACATGCCGGGAATGTAACTGTTTTTTTTTTAAAATGTTAAATTGATGGGTTTACTTTCACTTTAACCACTTGCCGACCGCCACACGACTATTTGCTGCGGCAGTCAGCCCCTCACAGGCAGAGCGACGTAGTACTACGTCGCTAGGCTGTGAGGGTCTAGGGAGCGAGCGCGCGCCCCCGGAGGTTTGCTCCCGCTCCCGAGTGGTCACGGACCCCCCCGCGCGTGTGACCGGTGGACCCGATGTCCGCCGGTCACTCGGCGATCGTCAGTGCAGAGGGAGAAAGGCAGGCGGCTGATGTAAACAAAGCCGCCTGTCATTCTCCCTTGTGTATGAATAGTGATTATACGGTTCTACTATGTAGGACCGTTGATCACTGTTCCTACACCTCAAGCCACAGCCAATCACAGTTGGAATCACGCCCCTAGATACACACATAGCCCCTCCCTCTCAAAAAAGTTAACCCCTTCACTGCCAGTGTAATTTTGCAGTAACAGTGCATATGTATAGCACTGATTACTGTAGAAATGTCACTGGTAACCCCAAAAGTGTCAAAAATGTCAGTCAAGGGTCCGATCTGTCCGCCGCAATGTCGCAGTCCCGCAAAAAAAATCGCAGATTGCCGCCATTACGCGTTAAAAAAAAAAAAAACAACAAAAATGACAAAAATCTTTCCCTTTGTTAGTAAACGTGATAACTTTAGCGCAAACCAATCAAAATACGCTTTTTGCAATTTTTTTTACCAAACATATGTAGCATAAAACAAATTGGCCGAAAATGTTAAAAAATTGTGATTTTTACATTTTTTGGGGGGGAATTTCATATAAAAAAAATGTGAAAATATTGTTATTTTTGCAAAATTGCCGCTCTTTTTTTGTTTATAGCGCATGATCAAAAAATCGCACAGGTAATCAAATACCACCAAAAGAAAGCTCTGTTTGTGGGGAAAAAAAGGACGTCAAATTTGTTTGGGTACAGCGTCACACGACCGCGCAATTGTCCCTTAAATCATGCAGTGCAGAATCGCAAAATAGGCCCTGGTCAGGAAGGGGGTAAAATCTTCCGGGGCTTAAGTGGTTAAGAAAATCAAACACCACCGTGGCCAATTAGTAGACAAGTTCTGGCTGTCAAAATGACAGCTGGGATTTAATGGTAAATGCAGCAATAGGAGGAGGAGAAGGAGAAGGATGTACCACACACGCCCAAAGTATTTTGCTAACATTTTTTTGGAGGGTGCGATAGGCGCGCTCTAAGTATAAAACTGGTAAAAGAGGAGTAGTTACGCATGGCTTCCAGCTTGTTAGAGAAAAGGGGACCCATAATCACCGAGGAATCTACCTATAAAAAGTGGCGTATGGAAATAAAGTATGTATGACATTTTTCAGAAACAATTTCACCATCCATTTTCTAAATTAAGAAAAGAGCGAACTGAATTTTGGCATACCGTGAAAACCGGTTCTTGAGAGTGTTGTGCCTGTCTGAAAAATGACTTGCAGAAGATGATGCGTTTTTATAAAGTGGCAGATAAGAGAGAGAAAACTCCGGGAGAAGTGCTTTCATTTCCAGTAAACAGTTATATTAAACTTTGGAAGTTACACTTGAAAAAAAATGTCTGCTCTGTGCTCACTTTGGCTGCATTAGGCCCCATTCACATCTGAGCATAATGGAAAAGCGCGCTCCCACTCATTTCTTTTGTGCGTTTTTCACGGGGTAACGCAAGCCATGCATAGGGGAAGCCTGTTCACTTGGAATGGATGCCCTATGCATGATAAATGCTCCAAAGTGGCACCAGAATCTTTTCCGTTATGGAGCGTTGTGTGCTTTTGCAGTGCGCATTGTGGCACGTTTTGTAGCGTGTTTTGTTGCACTATAATTTAATGACAATGGCAATCAATTAGGCTACGTTCACATGTTAGCGTAGCGGACCGCGGCAGAATCACTGCGACTCTGAGCGCGATCTGGAAATCAATGCAAATCGCGGGACGCCTGTGCGTTGTCGTTGATTTGCAATGGCACCCCAAACGCTGTGCGATGTTGCCGCGATTTCCGCCTGCCGAATCGCGGTAACATCGCGCAAACAAAATTGCGCAATGACAATGGCAATCAATTAGGCTACATTCACATGTTAGCGTAGCGGACCGCGGCAGAATCACTGCGATTCTGCCCGCGATCCGGAAATCATTGCAAATCGCGGGACGCCTGTGCGTTGCCGTTGATTTGCAATGGCACCCCAAACGCTGTGCGATGTTGCCGCGATTTCCGCCTGCCGAATCGCGGTAACATCGCGCAAACAAAATCGTGGGTGGCATGATGCCCCAAAGAAGCTCTTGTACCTTTTTTTGGCGTCATACGACGCGCGATTTTGTTTGCGCGATGTTACCGCGATTCGGCAGGCGGAAATCGCGGCAACATCGCACAGAGTTTGGGGTGCCATTGCAAATCAACGGCAACGCACAGGCGTCCCGCGATTTGCAATGATTTCCGGATCGCGGGCAGAATCGCGGTGATTCTGCCGCAGTCCGCTACGCTAACATGTGAATGTAGCCTAATTGATTGCCATTGTCATTGCGCGATTTTGTTTGCGCGATGTTACCGCGATTCGGCAGGCGGAAATCGCGGGAACATCGCACAGCGTTTGGGGTGCCATTGCAAATCAACGGCAACGCACAGGCGTCCCGCGATTTGCAATGATTTCCGGATCGCGGGCAGAATCGCGGTGATTCTGCCGCGGTCCGCTACGCTAACATGTGAATGTAGCCTAATTGATTGCCATTGTCATTGCGCGATTTTGTTTGCGCGATGTTACCGCGATTCGGCAGGCGGAAATCGTGGCAACATCGCACAGCGTTTGGGGTGCCATTGCAAATCAACGGCAACGCACAGGTGTCCCAAGATTTGCATTGATTTCCGGATCCCGGGCAGAATCGCAGTGATTCTGACGCGGTCCGCTACGCTAACATGTGAACGTAGCCTTAATGGCAATGTAAGCACAGCCTGCATGGGCAGCGTGTTTCTGAAAAAGTACATTTTTGTGTGTTTTGTTGTGCGTTTAGGAAACAGGTATAAATGCAGCCTTAGGCTCCATTCACACTACCGCGACTTGTCAGGCGACTTGTCAGCCTGACAAGTCGCGGTCCTTGCGGTCCATTGACTGCTACAGGACCCGTTCTAATAGGAGCGACACAAGTCGCTCCGACTTAGAAAAAGGGTCCTGTACTACTTCGGGGCGACCTCGGAGCGACTTGCATAGACATTCATTATATGAAGTCCGTGCAAGTCGCGCCAAAGTCGCGGTGCACGGGGCTTCACAGGTCGCCCCCAAAGTAGTGCACAAGTCGTGCCACTTCAGTGTGAATGCGGTCTTATATAGCTACAAGTAATTAAATAAATACATCAGAAAAAAAAAATAAAAAAATACACCAGCACAGATGTGGATGGTGAATGATTCTCAGGACAGCAGATAAAGTCTAATGTATAACAGACATTATTTACGTTCCCTGCCTGGGCCAAATCCACCACTTTATCACCGGAGGATTTTGCTGTCTTACGTCTGGGCCACTTTTTGCGATTCGGCGCTGTGCGACTTTAACTGAGAATTGCGCGGTCGTGCGACACCATACCCAAACGAAATTTACGTCCTTTTTTCCCGACAAACAGAGCTTTCATTTGGTGGTATTTGATCACCTGTGCGATTTTTACTTTTTGCGCTATAAACAAAAAAATAGCGTACATTTTGAAAAAACAACAATATTTTTCACATTTTTTTATATGAAATTCCCCCCCAAAAAATGTAAAAATCTAATTTTTTTTAAATTTTTGGCCAATTTGTTTTCTGCTACATATGTTTGGTAAAAAAATTCACAATAAGCGTATTTTGATTGGTTTGCGCAAAAGTTATTGCGTTTACTAACAAAGGGAAAGATTTCTGTCATTTTTGGTGGGTTTTTTTTAACGCGTAATGGCGGCGATCTGCGATTTTTTTTGCGGGACTGCGACATTGCGGCGGACAGATCGGACCCTTGACTGACATTTATGACACTTTTGGGGTTACCAGTGACATTACTGCAGTAATCAGTGCTATACATATGCACTGTTACTGTAAAAATGACACTGGCATGGAAGGGGTTAATTTTATTGGAGAGGGAGGGGTTAATGTATGCCTGGTGCTTACTGACGTGTGTGGGGGGAGGTGACTGAGTGACACAGGGACAGATCGGATGTTCAGCTATGCTGAACCCTGCAATCTGACCCTGCCTGTCACTTGGGAGATCTCCACACTAGATCCCCGACGATCGGGGAAGAGCGGTGGCGATCGCCGCTGCTCCTCCCCTGGCCCGACTCCCGCTGTGACTGAATACATCGGGAGCGAACCTCCGGCGGCGCGCGCGCGCCGCCGAGAAAGGGGAGTGTCTGACGACGTAGGTCTACGTCGTCAGACGATAACGAGCCACTTTGCCGCAGTAGTACTACGGTACTCAGTGGTAAAGTGGTTAAAGTGGAGTTCCACCCATTTTAATACGTTTAGATGTACGTAATCCCCTTTAAAACCACTTGCCGACTGCCTCCTGTATATTTACTGTGGCACGCAGCCGCTTACAAGCAAAGTGACATAGTACTACGTCGCTTGCCAAAGAGTCTGTAGGGGCGAGAGCACGCCGTCGCACGCCGTCGCCGCGCCCCCTGCGCTCCCGCCCCCGCTCATTCCCTGCCTAGCCAGTGCGTGTGACCGGCGGCTCCGATGTCCGCCGGCCACTCACGATCTCCCGCAGGAGAGGGAGAAAGACAGACGGCTGATGTAAACACAGCCGTCTGTCATTCTCCCTGAAGTAGGCAGAGGCTATGCGATCCTGCTATATAGGATCGCATGTCTCTGTGGTCACTTCACTAGCCACGCCCCCTAACAGTTAGAATCATGCCCCTAGGGACACACTTAACCTCTTGATCACCAAAAAAGTTAAGCCCTTCCTTGCCAGTGTCATTATTACAGTAACAGTGCATATTTATAGCACTGTCTGATTACTGTAGTAATGTCACTGGTCCCCCAAAAAGTGTCAAAAATGTCAGTCAGGGGTCCGATCTGTCCGCCGCATTGTCGCAGTCCCGCAAAAAAAAAAAAAAAATCGCAGATCGCCGCCATTACTAGTTAAAAAAAAATAAATAAAAATGACATAAACCTTTCCCGTAGTTAGTAAACGCAATAACTTGTGTGCAAACCAATCAAAATACGCTTATTGCGATTTTTTTTTTTACCAAAAACATGTAGCAGAAAACAAATTGGCCTACAATATTAAAACATTTTGATTTTTACATTTTTTTGAGAATTTTATATAAAAAATGTGAAAAATATTGTTATTTTTTCAAAATTGACGCTCTTTTTTTGTTTATAATGCAAAAAATAAAAATTGCACAGGTGATCAAATACCACCAAAAGAAAGCTCTGTTTGTGGGGAAAAAAAGGACATCAATTTCATTTAGGTACAGCGTCGCACGACCGCGCAATTGTCAGTTAAATTCACGCAGTGCTGAATCGCAAAATAGGGCCTGGTCTTTGAGCAGCCAAATCTTCCAGGGCTGAAGTCGTTAAAAATGCTTTTACCAATGTAAACTATTTTTTTTTTTTGCAAGGAAATACCTTTTTTTCTTCTTTATTCATCTGCACTTCCGGGTCCGGAGGAGGGATGGAGGAGAAGGGGAGAGGGACAAGAGATTGGGATGGAGGAGAAGGGGAGAGAGGCAGAAGATTGGGAAGAAGGAGAAGGAAAGAGGGACAGGAAATTGGGGAGGAGGAGAATGGGAGAGGCACAGGAGGTTGGGAAGGAGGAGAAAGGGAGAGGGACTGGGAAGGGGTAGAAGAGGAGAGGAACAGGAGATTGGGAAGGGGGAAAGGGAGAGATGGACAGGAGATTGGGAAGGAAGAGAAGGGGAGAGGAACAGGGGAACAGGGGATTGGGAAGGGGGAGAAAGGGTTGATATGGACAGGAGATTGGGAAGGAGGAGAAGGGAAGAGGGACAAGAGATTGAGATGGAGGGGAAGGGGAGAGAAGCAGAAGATTGGGAAAGAGAAGTAGGGGAGAGGGACAGCAGATTTGGAAGAAGGAGAAGGGCAGAGGGACAGAAGACTGGGAAGGAGGATAAGGAAAGAGGGACAGGAGATTGGGAAGGAGGAGAAGGGGAGAGGGACAATGATTAGGATGGAGGAGAAGGGGAGAGGGACGGGAGATTTGGAAGGATGAGAAGGGGAGAGGCACAGGAGGTTGGGAAGGGGGAGAAGAGGAGAGGGACAGGACATTGGGATGGAGGGGAAGGGGAGAGAAACAGAAGATTGGGAAAGAGAAGTAGGGGAGAGGGACAGGAGATTGGGAAGGAGGAGAAGGGGAGAGGAACAGGAGATTCGGAAGGGGGAGAGGGAGAGAGAGACAGGAGATTGGGAAGGAGAGGAAGGGGAGAGGGACAGGAGTTTGGGAAGGAGGAGAAGGGGAGAGGGACAGGGGATTGGGAAGGAGGAGAAGGGGAGAGGGACAGGGGATTGGGAAGGAGGAGAATGGGAGAGGGACAACAGATTGGGATGGAGGGGAAGGGGAGAGAAGCAGAAGACTGGGAAGGAGGAGTAGGGGAGAGGGACAGGAGATTGGGCTGGAGGAGAAGGGGAGAGGGACAGAAGAATGGGAAGGGGAGAGGGGCAGGAGGTTGGGAAGGAGGAGAAGGAGAGGAGAGAGACGGGAGATTGGGAAGGAGGTGAAGGGGTGAGGGCAGGGCATTGGGAAGGAGGAGAAGGGGGAGAGAGAAAGAAAATTGGGGAGAAAGAGAAGGGGAGAGGGACAGGAGATTGGGAAGAAGGAGAAGGGGAGAGGGACAGGAGAATGAGGAGAAGGGGGGAGGGGCAGGAGGTTGGGAAGGAGGAGAAGGAGAGAGAGAGACGGGAGATTGGGAAGGAGGAGAAGGGGGAGATGGACAGGCAATTGGGATGGAGGAGAAGGCGAGAGGGACAAGAGATTAGGAAGGAGAAGGGGAGAGGAACAGGGGATTGGGAAGGGGGGAGAGGGGCAGGAGATTGGGAGGAGGGGTTAGGGGAGGGAGGGCAAAAGTTGAAAAAGGGAAAGTGATGAGGAAAAGGGAGGATGAGAGTGGCGGGAAGAAAGGAGGAGGGTGCTCCCACTTTTTTAGTGGTTTGTGTAAATCTGAGCTTGAGCTATTTGGCTCTGTAAGCATGTTTTTCTTTTCAGCAAAGCAGTTAAGATTAGTCTGGTATTGATGTTAAAAGGAGCTTAAAGTTTCACCTGAATATAAAGGGGTTGATTTACTGAAGGCAAAATGTCTGTGCACTTTGCAAAGTGCAGTTGCTCCAGAGTTTAGTAAATGAGCAGAAGCTCTGCTAACTTCCATCATCCAATCATGTAAGCAAAATAGACGTTTTTTTTCTTTTTTTTTTAGAACTTTCCTTGCACGTGATTGGTTATTATTCTTTGCAAAGTGACGCTCTTTTACTAAAGCCCTGTACACACGCGTCGAAAATTGGCAGGGAATTTTCGGCCAACGTCCGATCTGCCGATTTTCGGCTTGTTAGTATGATGCTTCCGACAACCAACTCCGACTTTTCGGCTGAAAAAAATCTGGTGTGCAGAGTATAACATTTTTGTTGGCCGTCAACACAACGGCCGATTTTTGTGCAGTCAGTACAGATTTCGACAGGTAAAAATCTACCGAGCAAGTCTGGGCATGCTCAGTGAAGAAAGAACACAAAGAAAGCAATCCAACACATGACATCACTTCTGAAGTAGAATTTTGTTGGACGAGAAAATTTGTGTGCAGTCTAGAGCACATTCCAAGCAACAAAACACAACTCTGGACAAAAGACGGACGATCGGTCGGCCGATAATCGTTAAGTGTGTACGGGGCTTAAGCCATTGAGCAACTGCACTTGTGAAGTGCAATTGTATTTTGCAAAGTGCACAGTTTATTTGCCTTTTAGTAAATCAATCCAAAAATGTTTATAAATTATATTTTATATTTGCCTGAAAAAGAGAAAAAAAAAAGTCTTTGGCACAGACCAAAATAAATAAAGAAAACAAATCTATATTAGTACAATAAGCAACTCGTACAAGAAAAGCTTGTATTTAGCCCGTTTAGATGCAAACCGCGCTTAGCGGAGTCCTTCTTTAATTGCAGCACTCAGTTAAATGACAAAACCTAGAACAGCATGAAATGAAAATTGTCAGGATGGGGTTGATAAATATTAGGGAGAGAAATTAACATGTTTTCAGAAGGAACAGTCAGTCTATTACTAGAGAACGGGAAAAAAACTCTGTTTCCAGGTAACACAATGCATTGCTACCTCCGGCTACAATTTACTATTATGCCGTGCCAAACATTAGCGACGGTATAGATTCCTGCACACCGGGACGTGGGTTTGTTTGCTGCTAATCTTCCGCTGCGCCTGCACGGAGCCTTAAATTGTTTGCTCACCACACAATTAACTCTATGGGTGAGGAGTTCCATGGGAATGGGGGACCCCTGGGTCACGTGATTGGCACAAGCTATGCTCTGTACCTTTCTAGAAAGTTAAAATGGGGGTCATTCTTATAAAATGATGTTCAATTAAAAATGCCACAGGGGAATTTTTAAAGCCCCTTTCACACTTGTGTAACTTGTCATGCAACTTTGGACATCAGAGTTGGACGACGTGTCATTGCCATGATATCCATTCATATATGTGCCACTTAACCTGTTCGGGACTGCCCGCCGCAGATACACTGCGGCAGGCTGGCCCTCCTGCACGAACCAATGTAGCCCTACGTCGGTCGCGCGCCTGCAGCTAGGGGGCGATCGTGTGCTGCCGCCGGCGTGCTCCCACCCCCACTTGGCAGCAGGGACTCCGATGCACGGGGCCGGCGGCTCCGATTGCTGCCTGACACCCGTGATCGCTCCCTGCTAAGCAGGGGCAGACTGGCAAATTTCAGCCCAGGGGGCAAGTGCAAACCAGAGGCCCATGGTGCAGTGACTTGGCCCCCTATCCCACTTCTCCCTCTTCCCGTCCTCCTCCTGACCCCCATTCCAGGCTGAAGCAGTGGTCCAGGTACTCACTACTCACCCCCAAGCTGAATCCGGGTTCCCAACTTGGCCAGCAGGGGGCGGTTGGGGGGGAGCTGGGAAAGCACGTTCGGGGTTGGCCAGGAGAGGAGAGTCTCCAGTGGGGCATGGAACCGCCCTCTGCTACACCATCAATGCTGGGCGGGGCTGGGGAAGCATGGTCGGTGTTGGCCAGGAGAGGAGAGTCTCCAGTGGGGCATGGAACCGGCCTCTGCTACACCATCCATGCTGGGGAGGGAGGCCTGTGCTCTGTCCTGGTCAGCAGTGGGGACTTTCGGTTGTGATTCGGCACTGCGGTACTTTAATGGACCATTGAGCGGTCGTGTGACGCTGTACCCAAATAAAATTGATGTCCTTTTTTCCCCACAAACAGAGCTTTCTCTTGGTGGTATTTGATCACCTGTGCGATTTCTATTTTTTGCGTTATAAACAAAAAAATAGCGACAATTCTGAAAAAAAAAACAATATTTTTAACTTTCTGCTATATAACATTCTCAAAAAAAAATTAAAAAAATCAAAATGTTCAACATTTTAGGCCAATTTGTTTTCTGTTACATATTTTTGGTAAAAAAAAAAAAATTGCAATAAGGGTATTTTGATTGGTTTGCGCAAAAGTTATTGCGTCTACTAACTATGGGAAAGATTTATGTAATTTTTATCGTTTTTTTTTTTACTAGTAATGGCGGCGATCTGCGATTTTTTGCAGGACTGCGACATTGCGGCGGACAGATCGGACCCCTAACTGACAATTTTGACACTAAAGGGGACCAGTGACAGTACTATAGTAATCAGTGCTAAAACTATGCAATGTTACTGTAATAATGCCATTGGCAGGGAAGGGGTTAACCCTGTGGGTGATCGATTGGTTAAATGTGAGCCTAGGGAGTGATTCTAACTGTGGGGGGGCGTGGCTTCTGAAAATGACCATAGAGACATGTGATCCTAGGAGGATCACAGGCGCTCTATGATCATTCCAGGGAGAAGAACGGTCAGCTGTGTTTACAACAGCTGACCATTCTTCTCTCTCAGCGGGGAGCAATCGCGGGTGTCAGGTGGCAATCGGAGCCGCCTGACACACGCATCGGCTTCCCCACCCCCCTAGCTTCCCACACGCGACCGACGTAGGTCTATGTCGGTTTGCGCAGGAGAGCCACCCTGCCGCAGTAAAAAGGCGGCGGGTGGTCGGGAAGCAGTAAAAAATAATCTCCATATATCCTAACCTACTCTATAGATATAAAACCTGACCTTTAAAAATACACTTCTGGAAGAATGGTCAAACATTCCCATAGACACACTCCTAAACCTTGTGGGCAGCCTTCCCAGAAGAGTTGAAGCTGTTATAGCTGCAAAGGGTGGGCCAACTCAATATTGACACACATCAGATCTCAATGGGGAAAAATATCATGCTGATATGGCTGAATTCAAAGACACCCCAAAAATCAAAGTGAAAAAAAAAAAAAAACCAATGCAGCAGGCTAGTCCATTTTGCTGAAATTTCATTGCAGCAACTCAAAATGGTACTTTGGTATTTTGTATGGCCCCCACATGCTTGTATGCATGCCTGACAACTTTGGGGCATGCTCCTAATAAGACAATGGATGGTGTCCTCAGGTATTTCCTCCCAGATCTGAACCAGGGCATCACTGAGCTCCTGAACAGACTGAGGTGTAACCTGGCGGCGTCGGATGGACCGAAACATAATGTCCCATCGGTGTTCTATTGGATTTAGGTCAGGCGAACGTGGGGGCCAGTCAATGGTATCAATTCCTTCATCCTCCAGGAACTGGCCGCATACTCTCGCCACATGAGACCAGGCAATGTCGTGCACCAGGAGGAACCCAGGACCCACTGCGCCCACGTAGGGTCTGAAATTGGGTCCAAGGAGTTCATCCCGATACCTAATGGCAGTCAGGGTGCTATTTTCTAGCCTGTAGAGGTCTGTGCATCCCTCTATGGATATGCTTCTCCAGACCATCACTGACCCACCACCAAACCGGTAATGCTGAACGATACTACAGGCAGCATAACGTTCTCCACGGCTTCTCCAGACCCTTTCATGTCTGTCACATGTTCTCAGGGTGAACCTGCTCTCACCTGTGAAAAGCACAGGGCGCCAGTGGCGGACCTGTCAATTCTGGTGTTCAATGGCAAATGGCAGTCAAGCTCCATGGTGCCCATCAGTGAGCACAGGGCCCCCTAGAGAATGTTGTACCCTCAGGCCACCCTCATGAAGTCTGTTTCTAATTGTTTGGTCAGAGACATTCACACCAGTGGCCTGTTGGAGGTACTTTTGTAGGGCTCTGGCAGTGCTCATCCTGTTCCTCCTTGCACAAAGGAGCAAATACCGGTCCTCCTGATGAGTTAAGGACCTTCAACGGCCCTGTCCAGACTAACTGTCTGTCTCCTGGAATCTCCTCCATGCCCTTGAGACAGTGCTGGGAGACACAGTGAACCTTCTGGCAATGGCACTTATTGATGTGCCATCCTGGAGGAGTTGGACTGCCTGTGCAACCTGTATAGGGTCCAGGTATCGCCCTCTCATGATGTCTTAATGACGGAACGCATTGGGAGGAGCTAGCCTTACGCCACGTCATCATCATCATCACGCCCGGAAGTTGGCCATTACATTGGTTGGAAACAAGAGCTCTATTAGTGTGACACGTGCTTTGTTTTATTGCTGTTGGTTTTGAATAAACTTTTGAAACATATCACACTATGAGATTCTCTTCTTGACCCTTTCCCATGCTTGAAGTGCCTTCTGGTCCTGGAAGGAATCCCATTACTTGATTGGTCCAGATGTCCAAGGCTGAGTGATCCTTTGAATCACCCACTGCGCTGTCTGACCATTGTGGAAACATGGTCCATACATTGTGGTAAGAGTCAGTGTATGGTGGAGGGGGAGGATCGGACTCACCACTGCATGCTTCTAGCACCTGGGTGGAGAATCCCTTTTATTTCATTACTGGACCTTGTTTATCCATGCTGGACGGGGACTATTCTTTGTTTCACATACATCTTTTAACAGCGCTGCTTGCATCTTTTTATATTGTTTTATAGGGTCCAGGTATCGCCTCATGCAACCAGTAGTAAAACCGACCCTAGACAAATGCAAAACTAGTAAAAAACAGTCAGAAAAGATGAGTAGGGAAAAAAAATGTCAGTGGCCTCCACCTGTAACACCTTTCCTGTTTTGGAGGTTGTCTCAATGTTGCCCATCTAGTGCACCTATAAAAAGAAAAATGCAGCGCTATGATAAATAAACAAAAAGAAACCATTTTCAAAATAAACAAATTGAAGAAATGCCTTATGAAGTTCATAAATTAATATGACGGCATTCAATAAGTGTGATCCACTGAAAGTTTTGATGGCACGATGAAAAGGATAATAGTCTTTCCACCACCGTAAATAAGTGAAATGCAAACTCACCAGAGCCAAATGCTGTCTAGATTATAGGACAGCAAGCGAGTGTTATACGACCAGTCTTCAGATCTTTTGGGACATCACTGTAGTCAGCAACTTCCAGCCTCATAGAAAACCTCTAATGTGTAGAATGACTCAGCACATCATGGAAGGGTTAAATTATATAAAACAATGGGAGAGGCTCATGGTGCAGTATGAAGTAAAAATCAATTTAATAAAAATATACAATAAAATATTCAGTAACACTGATATAAAAACAGTGTATATAGAATATAAAACCAAAAACAATGGTAAAAAAGAACTCACATATAAAGCCACCACTAAAATGAAAAGTGATGCCTGGGGGCCTTAGGAGTTTGAGATAATAAGCTCTACGGCCGATTTGCTGAGGAGCTGAGGACGCGTTGGAGGCGAAACGGCCGTAGAGCTTGTTATGTCACCGGAAGTGACGAAACGCGCCAGCTTGGACCGCATAGCGTCATTACATCAGGCAGGTGGAACGCAAGCCGGAAGCTAGCTCACCATTCCGCGAGGAGGACGTGTAGCCCGCACCGCTGACCACCAGTGACATTGTACTGCTGTTTTACATTATTTTGAACCCGAATATGGGTAATAAACTCTTTGAACTCTAATATTACTACACTATTTGGAGCATTCTTTTTCCTTCCTTATCATACCTGGTTTTTATCCCGGAGCCTAAAGGAGCCGTTACCAGCCTATAGGACCACTAAAAAAAGGGGAACCCACCTAGCCCAGGGGGCTATTAAGCTCGAATGGTTCTAGTGCCATAAGGCATATAGGACCCACTAGATCCGGTAAGTGATCCAATGTATTCATTCACTCAGGACAAGAAATCGCCGACATGGCCAATCAAGCCTTAGCATGTGCACCTTTGAATTTTGAAGATCACTTTCACTAAGGATTATTATTTATTATTTTTTGAGCACAAAGTAACCGTTTACTCCGGACTGTTCAAAAATTCATTTTAATACTGTTGACTGTATTTTATCTATAATTTTATGTCATACACCAAGTCACTTATGCACTTTATAGCACCTATTTAACTATTTATTGGGAATTTTCTGATGTTTTATATGTATATTTATTTATTGATTTCTTTTTTTTGACATATTTGATTAACACTGAGTTTGGCATGGATATTGCTATCCATTAGTTATTTAGTAGCAAGCGCTGTAATTGGTCTTTCCCCAAGACCATTCACCTTTCAGTATACCTTTTAGCCTCGGTTCACACTAGGGCGACCTGTGAGGCGACCTGGTCGCCTCACAGGTCGCCGCAGGTCGCCTCCCATAGGGAAGCTGCGGACCCGTTCTAATAGGAGTGACACAAGTCGCTCCGACCTAGAAAAAGGGTCCGGAGCTTCTTTGGGGGCGACCAGGAGGCGACCGCCATAGACTTCAATGTTATGAAGTCCGTGGCGGCCGCTCCGAGGTCGCGGCACGCTGCTCGCACCGCGATCTCGGAGGTCGCCCCGGGAAGTAGCGTCGCGGTAGTGTGAACCGGCGCTTATTCTACAGCAGCTGCTTCTTCACCTATTTATTTTCTTATTTATTAACAGTATATTTGTACACAATTACACACCCTTTCCCATTGGCGCGTGGAATATACTCTGTATATATTTTTCACCCTTTATATCTTTATGTTTGAAGCCTGAAATGTGGCAAAAGGTCGCAAAGTTCAAGGGGCCGAATACTTTCGCAAGGCACTAAATATAGTATATATAAGTATATATTATTATTATTTTTTTTTTTTTGTTATTTATGTGATGTTTAGATACAACTGTGACCCTGGTGACTCCAATGACTAATCTAAGTTCCTTTTTTGTGGATTAATTCAGTTTAAATTTAAAATTTGAACAATGAAAAGGGTTGTTTGGGGTCATTTCCAAATATTTATCAAATCTATGTGTACAATGTATGCAGCTATGAGCTCTTTGAGACAGATGGTTACATTGTCTATTTCTCAAACACAATATTTGAAATTATTCTTAGCAGTGCTGTTTTTGTTTCCTTTCGAAGGTAATTTTGGTAGTGTGCTCTTGGATTATAGAATAGTTAGAGTTCAACATGCGTGATCACCTTTTAGATGGTCCGAAATCCCCCCTTCAGGACCTTCAGCAGATTGAGTTGTCCTGCAGATGCGCCCATAGCTTATGATGTCCATAATGAAGTGAGGGAAGACGGTGAGCTACCCGTATGATTGAAATCAGTGAATTCAGACAAACCAGACACAGCATTACAATGAAATATTAAAGTAAAAGCTATCTCTTCTTTTCAGCAACATGGCTTGTTACCATTGAAACAGAGGGCATTGTGACTAGCGAAGGAGGGTAGGAACCAAAACAAATTATTCATATATGTGAAAGGTACATGAGGATCTCTAGCAAGAAAATAAAGCAATTCAATTGTCACCTTGGAAACAACTTCAAAAATCTAATGTAGATCAAGACAATCTTTGTCCTATGATAAAAACTCAGCCTTGCCATGCCCTGGCTGGTTATTACAGCTGATGCTCCGGAACAGATGGCAGCGCAGAATTATAGATATGTATACAGCCTAATAGAATCTTCATTGGCTATTATACAAAACGAACAGAGCACGCTATTTCATGCAAGCTATTGATCAATGCTTCTTATTATGTTAATATGTTCTCTTATATTTATATTGTAATATGTTCTTGTATTTACAATGCAGTATATTTCTGAATGCGGCTCTATGGTCTGCGGTTTTGCATTTGATCGCTTTTCCTATTGAAAGAACGTTTGCAAAGCAACAAATAAAGTCAAGCACTGAAGTGTTGATGCTGAAATGCAGCAACTGTATTCAAATCATACGTCCTCTCCAATTTTATTTGAATGTGAATAACATAGAACTCCAATGTAAATCTTTATATCTTTTTATATACTGAGGGACCTGCAGAATGCCGAGGCTCCAGTTAGCTATAAAACACTTGCCCCCCCCCCCCCCCCCTTCTAAAATGACCAGATGACACATTTTTTATTTGGAGTCGAATGGCCATGGCAGCCTTTTTATTACAAACCATTAAATACAACATTCACAAGAAAACAAGTTTAATGCATATAATACAGTCAATGCATACCAAATAAACCAACCTCAGCTAATGCTCGGTCTAAGTCCTTTGAAGGCCTATATACTCATCATTAACCGGTTGTATCTGCCACCCAATCAATGGCCCCCAGCTGCAACTACACCAGCTCAGAAACAATTAACTACTTAAGTAGGAAGGGTCACCTATACCTCAGATGGGCCCAACCCACAATTTTCCACAATTATTTAACCAGCACTGCCTTCAAAGACCCAATAGACCCCCTTTCTGCTGCTACAATAAGAAAATTAACCACTTTACCACCGGAGGATTTTGCTGTCTTACGTCCAGGCCACTTTTTGCGATTCGGCACTGTGCGAATTTAACTGACAATTGCGCGGTCATGCAACGCCGTACCCAAACAAAATTTACGTCCTTTTTTTCCCACAAACAGAGCTTTCTTTTGGTGGTATTTGATCACCTGTGCGATTTTCATTTTTTGCGATATTAATTAAAAAACACGACAATTTAGAAAAAATAAAAATATTTTTCTACTTTGACAGTTAAAAGATATCCAATATATTCAATTGTTGTCATATATTTAGGCCAAAATGTATTT
Organism: Pelophylax lessonae; assembly: GCF_965119305.1. Taxonomy (NCBI): domain Eukaryota; kingdom Metazoa; phylum Chordata; class Amphibia; order Anura; family Ranidae; genus Pelophylax; species Pelophylax lessonae. Next base: position 22,479,477 of record NC_138774.1, read on the forward strand.
AGCTACATGTCTTTGACAAAAAAATTCTCAATGAGCGTATTTTTAACCGCTTTATGACCGGAAGGTTTTACCCCATTCCTGACCAGGCCATATTTTGCGATTCGGCACTGCGTTACTTTAACAGACAATTGCGCGGTTTTGCAACGCTGTACCCAAATTAAATTTATGTCCTTTTTTTTCCCTTTCCCCACAAATAGCGCTTTCTTTTGGTGGTATTTGATCACCTGTGCGATTTTCACTTTTTGCGCTATAAACAAAAAAAGAGCGACAATTTTGAAAAAATAACAATATTTTTCACATTTTTTCATATGAAATTCCCCCCCAAAAAAATGTAAAAATCAAAATTTTTTTATAATTTTTGGCCAATGTGTTTTCTGCTACATATTTTTGGTAAAAAAAAAATCGCAATAAGCGTATTTTGATTGGTTTGCGCACAAGTTATTGCGTTTACTAACTAAGGGAAAGATTTCTGTCATTTTTGGTGTTTTTTTTTTTTTTTAACGAGTAATGGCGGCGATCTGCGATTTTTTTTGCGGGACTGCGACATTGCGGCGGACAGATCGGACCCTTGACTGACATTTTTGACACTTTTGGGGGTACCAGTAACATTACTACAGTAATCAGTGCTATAAATATTCACTGTTACTGTAAAAATGACACTGGCAGGGAAGGGGTTAATTTTTATTGGAGAGGGAGGGCTTAATGTATGCCTGGTGCTTACTGACGTGTGTGGGGGGAGGTGACTGAGTGACACAGGGACAGATCGCAGGTTCAGCTATGCTGAATCCTGCAATCTGAACCTGCCTGCCACTTAGGAGATCAGCCCGCTTTGTTTACAGAAGCGGGCGGATTTCCACACTAGATCCCCGACGATTGGGGAAGAGCAGCGGTGATCACCGCTGCTCCTCCCCTGGCCCGACTCCCGCTGTGACTGAATACAGCGGGAGCGAGCCTCCGGCGGCGCGTGCGTGCCGCCGAGAGAGGGGAATGTCTGGTGACGTAGGTCTACGTCGCCAGACGATAACGAGCCACTGTGCCGCAGTACAGTCAACGTGACTGGTCGGCAAGTGGTTAAAGGACCAAGAAATTCATAGGTAAGCTAACAACATAAGAACCTAAAACCCTGCAACAAATATCCCGTTCCGTGAGACAGTAGGAGGCTCCCCCAAACCAAAACAAACAAGCGAGGGAGGGTGGGTGCTGTGATGAGCTCCGACTGAGCTCTGAAACGATCCTCCCCTCTTCTCTACCCACTACAGGACACATCTATCTGCCTTGAACTCTTCAATCTAGTAAACAGAATGCATCATTCTAAATCACCCCACTAATACTCCGTCTCTTCTGTAGGCCCCAGTCATGCTGGCCCTCCTCCTAGTTTCACTCAGCCTCAGGCCATACTTGACTGAGGGACCTGCAGAAACATTAAACACTTGACCCATCCCTCCCTTCTAAAATGACCAGACGACACATTTTATTTGGATTCGAATGGCCATAGCAGCCTTTTTATTACAAACCATGAAATGCAACATTTACAAGGAAATAAGTTTAATGCATATAATACAGTCAATGCATACCAAATAAACCAACCTCAGCTTATGCCCGGTCTAAGGTCTTTGAAGGCCTATATACTCACCATTAACTGGTTGTATCTCCCACCCAATCAAAGGCCCCCAGCTGCAACTACGCCAGCTCAAAGACAATTAACTACTTATGTACTACCAGATACAACCTAATTAATACCCTGATGTTACCCCGTATTGTTAAGAAGGGACACCCATACCTCAGATGGGCCCAAACCCGCAATTTTCCACAAATATTTAACCAGCACTGCCTTGAAAGACCCAATAGACCCTCTGCCATAGCACAGGAGCGTGGCACCTTACGCACGTGTTGCCCCCAAACCCAGAAGGTCCGCTGAATACCCTCCTGCAATCCCAGATGCCACAAATCAATACCGATGGAATTCAGATGCACACCATCTCTTCTCAGATATTGCCAGTACTCATCCTCCAGCTTTCAATGACATATTGCTAGGTCCTTATTTCATAAAAAACTTGCTACCTCTTTGTTCACCTTTATCCTGGCTTTGTTGATCTTTTCAACAGAGTGAGTCATGTGCCCCTCAAACCTGGCACTTATATTGGACCACACAAATATGGTATGCGAGAAAAAATGACGTCGTAAAACAAATCTAACTTAATATCCCATATTAGCTCGTGCATGGAGTAAAAGCCAAGGTCATTGCCCCACGACATGCAAGAGGACCACATCAGGGGGCCTGTCCAATCTAGAATAAAGATGCATGTCAACAGGATTCCTGGAACGCCTATTCAGAAAAATCTGACCTCACGCCTGGACAAGCCTGAATGCCTACCCTCTGTCCTAACCTCCTTGCACCCCAAAAAACATACGAGTGACCCAGGAGCCACACCAAGCATGCCTTGGAATCAGCAAGAGAAAAAAACGGGGAGGGGGAAATAAAACATCCCCAAGAATCTTAATCATATCAACAAACACCAAGAGGATAGGAAAAACATTAAATAATAAAGACAGTTGTACCCTATAAGATGGCAAAACTTAACCTGACCCAACAAATAACCAACCTTAGAAGTTACAATAAATGAGGCGCATGATTCCCTCCACCCAATGCGCTGAACGACCTGGTCAATAAGTCACCATTGGACCACTTCCATGCTGCCCCAATCCGAAAGTAATGGGAAGAACTGCTGTCTGCACTCAAACCAGCAGACGACAGGCATTACCGCCCTAAACTGGAATCAAGACATTGCTGTCCCATCCGCATGCATAAGGAAAAATCCCCACAGCCCGGACAGGGCAAACTGGAGAAGAGGGAACCACACACAGCTCAATCCAAGAACCCCTCCTCCTGATCTGTGTTAGATTTTCTTAACAGAATACCCAATAACATGTCCTGTAACCATACATCCTGTACGCTTAAACCACCCTCACCACGTTTGTTCTGGCTCACCAATTCCCCCACCCAAAAAGCCCCAAAAAAGGCCAGCACAAAGACGGCTTGGAACAAAGCAACTTCATAGGTGGAAGAACAAACCCTATCCACGTGACCCACTACAGCACCAAGAACCTCAAATGACACCAGGCACCGAGCGTCTGCCACAGAGCGACCCTTCCCATAATCCCGCATAGCCTGCCTTGCCAGAAAAAACCTTAGTAACATCTCTGTGACCCGACAACTTAAACATGAAAACCAGACCAGGCAACTTCTGAGACATGGCAGAGACAGGCACACCTCGTTCAAAATTCCTGCCAATAAAATAAAGCAACATGTGTACATCATCGTCCTCAGCGCAGTCCGCCTGCTTTGTGTGCCCTCAGCTCCTGGGGAGGACATTTGGGGCCATATCCATTTCCCATACCACATACTATCTGGGCTGATATGTACGTTTGGGTATGTAGGGCCTTTTTCTCCCCTTCCCTCCCCCTTTTTCATTTCTTATTTATCATCATTGTGCCATTTTGTCTTATATGTTTTTTAGAGTTTTTCATACATCTACTCCTGATGATATGGCAATGGGCCACGAAACACGTTGAAGTTACGATGTTTTGAATACTCCACTACTACTTGAAATTGAATATGTGTTACTGTGAATAAATTTTATGACTCTACTACTATTTGGAATTTAGCCTTGCTGATTTTTATGTATTTGGACTTGGGGACTATTTATTAGCTCTCTCAATATCTTGACTATTGAATAATTTTATAAGTCATGTTCTGATTGAGTGCACCAATAAATGGTAAACTGTTCCATGCCAGCTTCGTCATGTCTCTCACGCAAAGTCCCAACCTTTCTCTTTTTTATCATCGTCCTCATGAGAACACCCCCCAACTTTATTCACCAGATCACTCCATTCCTGCCACACTCTGTAGTATGAGGACCAAAACCAACGCACATACCGAATGACGAATTGAGAACCTGGAAGCAGCAATGCAAAGCTCCACAGCAATATTTCCCACAGACGCCAATGTTAAAGACAAGGAGCAGTGCCATTGCAAGCTGATCAGGATTTTCCATAGATGCCAATGTTAAAGACAGGGAGCAGTGCCATGTCAAGCTGACCAATATTTCCCTAGATGCCAATGAGCCCTGAAAGCTGAAAATTGATCTGGGCAGAAAAGGGGTGAAAGCTCCCTGTATTTAAGTGGTTAAGGGGAACCCTTTGACAGAATTTAAATAAAAACGGCATGGGGTCCCCCCCAAAATCCCTACCAGACCCTTATCTGAGCATGCAGCCTGGCAGGCCAGGAAAGGGGAGGGGGGGTAAGTAAGCAGCCCCCCCCTCCTGAACCATGCCAGGCTGCTTGCCCTCAACATGGGTAGGATGCTTTGAGGTTTATCTGTCCTTAGGGTGCTACAGTTAGGTCCATATGTATTTGGACAGAGCCACAATTTTTGATTTGTTCCGGTATTTACCAAAACATATTCAAGCTATAGTTATATAATGGATATGGGCTGCAAATGCACACTCTCAGGTACAATTTGAGGGTATGTACATCCAAATTGAAAGAAGGTTTAGGAAATACAGTTCTTAAGAATAGCCACCCCCCTTTTTCAAGGGACCAAAAGTAATTGGACAATTGAATCAAAAGCTGTTTTATGGCCAGGTGTGGGCTACTTCATTATTTCTTCATCAATTAACCACTTCTGGACCGGAAAGTTTCCCCCTTAATGACCAAGCCATTTATTGCGATACGGCACTGCATTACATTAAGTGACAATTGCGCGGTCGTGCGATGCTATACCCAATTAATATTGATGTCCTTTTTTCCCATAAATAGAGCTTTCGTTTGGTATTATTCGATCACCTGTGCGATTTTTATTTTTTGCGCTTTTCTAGTTCTGAAAAAAATATTTTTTTTTACTTTCTGCTATACAACATTCCCAATAAAAAAAATGTAAAAATCTATTTTTTTAATCATTTTAGACCAATTTGTATTCTGATACATATTTTTAGTATAAAAAAAAATCCCAATAAGTGTATATTTATTGGTTTGCGCAAAAGTTTCTGCGTCTGCAAACTAGGGGAAAGATTTGTGTAATTTTTATTTTTATTTTTTTTACTAGTAATGGCAGCAATCTGCAATTTTTAGCGGGACTGCGACATTGCAGCCAACAGATCTGACACCTAACTGACATTTTTGACACTTTTGGGGGTACCAGTGACATTACTACAGTAATCAGTGCTAAAAATATTCACTGTTACTGTAATATTGACACTGGCAGGGAAGGGAGTTATTACCAGGGGCAATCAAAGGGTTAAATGTGTGCCGGGGGGGGGGGTGCTTTCTAACTGTGGGGGGGATGGGCTTGCTGCATGATCACAGAGACCTGTGATCCTAAATAAGAGGATCACTACTGACAGAACAGCGGTCTGCCGTGTTTACAATGAAAATTGTTTGGGATGCAAAGAAAAACCCACAAATAACTTCAGGTGAAATCCAGAACTCTCTGAAAACATGTGGTGTGGCTGTTTCTAGATGCACAATAAGGAGGCACTTGAAGAAAGATGGACTGCATGGTCGAGTCGCCAGAAGGAAGCCATTACTACGCAAATGCCACAAAGTATCCCGCTTACAATACGCCAAACAGCACAGAGACAAGCCTCAAACCTTCTGCCACAAAGTCATTTGGAGTGATGAGACCAAAATTGAGCTTTTTGGCCACAACCATAAAAGCTACATTTGGAGAGGAGTCAACAAGGCCTATGATGAAAGGTCCACCATTCCTACTGTGAAACACGGAGGTGGATCACTGATGTTTTGGGGACGTGTTAGCTAAAAAGGCACAGGAAATTTGGTCAGAATTGATGGAAAGATGAATGTAGTATGTTATCAAAAAATACTGGAGGAAAATTTGCATTCATCAGCTAGGAAGCTGCGCATGGGACGTACTTGGACATTCCAACATGACAATGATCCTAAACACAAGGCCAAGTTGACCTGTCATTGGCTACAGCAGAATAAAGTGAAGGTTCTGGAGTGGCCATCTCAGTCTCCTGACCTCAATATCCTTGAGCCACTCTGGGGAGATCTCAAACATGCAGTTCATGCAGGACAGCCCAAGAATTTACAGGAACTGGACTTGCCAGGAAGAATGGGCAGCTTTACCATCTGAGAAGATAGAGCCTCATCCACAAATACCGCAAAAGACTTCAAGTTGTCATGGATGTTAACCACTTGCCGACCGCCGCCGGACTATATATGGCGGCGGTCAGCCCCTCCCAGGCAAAGTGACGTACCGGTACGTCACTAGTCTGTGAGCCAATAGGGGGCGAGCGCGCGCCGCCGGAGGCGCGCTCCCGCCCCCGCTCGTTCACTAGGAAGCCCGCGCATGTGATCGTCGGAAGGAGAGGGAGAAAGGCAGGCGGCTAATGTAAACAAAGCCGCCTGTCATTCTCCCCTGTGTAAAAGCACAGATCATACGGTCCTGCTATGTAGGACCGTTGATCTGTGCTGTTACACACACAGCCACATCCAATCACAGTTAGAAACACGCCCCTAGGGACACACTTAACCCCTCCCTCTCCAATAAAGTTAACCCCTTCCCTCCCAGTGTCATTTTTACAGTAACAGTGCATATGTATAGCACTGATTACTGTAGTAATGTCACTGGTACCCCCAAAAGTGTCAAAAATGTCAGTCAAGGGTCCGATCTGTCCGCCGCAATGTCGCAGTCCCGCAAAAAAAATTGCAGATCGTCGCCATTACTCGTTAAAAAAAAAAACAACAAAAATGACAAAAATCTTTCCCTTAGTAAACGCAATAACTTTTGCGCAAACCAATCAAAATACACTTATTGTGATTTTTTTTACCAAACATATGTAGCAGAAAACAAATTGGCCAAAAATGTAAAAACAATTTGATTTTTACATTTTTTTTGGGGAATTTCATATAAAAAAATGTGAAAAATATTGTTATTTTTGCAAAATGTATGCTCTTTTTTTGATTATAGCGCATGATCAAAAAATCGCACCGGTGATCAAATACCACCAAAAGAAAGCTCTGTTTGTGGGGGAAAAAAGGACGTCAAATTCGTTTAGGTATAGCGTCGCACGACCGCGCAATTGTCCGTTAAAGTCACGCAGTGCCGAATCGCAAAATACCCCCTGGTCCGGAAGGGGGTAAAATCTTCCAGGGCTTAAGTGGTTAAAGGGGGCAATACACGGTATTAGGAACTGGGGTATGTAAACTTTTGATCAGGGTTATTTGGGTAGTTTCTGTTGTCATTATGTTTTAAAAAGAGTAAACACAGCTGATTGATAATAAATGGCTTCAGCCAAACAGTAACCATGAGTAAAAGAAAAGTTTTTGTGTTATCATTCATATTCTCTGAAATAAGGCAAAGAAATCATAAATTCTTCCAGGGTGTGTAAACTTACGAGCACAACTGTATTTGTCAAAAGTCTGTTAATCTGCCATTATGTACTTACCTCAGAGGAGGCAACCATAATTCCTGCAGAGAACCCAACAAACAGAGGGTGAACCAGATTGATTCATTGCCCCCAGGTGGGGGTGAACCCATGACTACAAGGAAACAATGTTAACCGTATTGTACAGCTGCCTGTATAGGCGACATACTTTAATACATATAATACGCACATTAAAGACACGGGTGAAATACATCTTGCTATCTTCTGGCCCAGCTTAAGCTTAATGAAGATATTATTAGCCAAATGGAAACAATTAGTTTGATTTTCTCAGCTAATCCAATTTGAATTAAATTAGACTTTATTATAACAAGTAGCAAATCAATTAAGCATGCAATATTTTTAAACAAGTTGAAAAAGGAACCTCCTGAATTATGCATTTTAAATTAAGAAGACAAATCTAAATTGCTACGGGGTATTCCACTGGATACTAACAAATTACCCTCGATCTTTCAACGTTACCAATGACGTCCATTGGAGGTAATCATCGAACGATGTATTCATAGTTACATAGTTACATAGTAGTTGAGGTTGAATAAAGACAATGGTCCGTCCAGTTCAACCTGTGTAGGTGTGTGTGCCCGTAATCATCTCTCATACCCCTGAATGTTCTGATCCTTGAGATGTACGTCTAAGAGTCTTTTGAAAGCCACCATACTTCCTGCAGAAACCACCTCTTGTGGTAGAGAATTCCACAATCTTGTAGCCCTAACAGTAAAGAACCCCCCACGTTGCCTGAGGTTAAAACGCTTCTCCTCTATTCACATTGTATGCACTCGAGTCCTCATGCAATCCTTTCAACTGAATAGCTTTTTTATTATGCTGAGATCACCAATGAGGTATTTATAAATTGCTATCATGTCCCCTCTCAGGCGTCTCTTCTCCAGGGAGAATAAATCAAGCGATTGCAGACGCTCTCTTAAGGTCCTCCAATCCCCTAATTAGTTTAGTTGCCCTTCTCTGCCCTTCGGGTCTGTGTTCCCTGTGTAGGAGGGAACAGGAAAACAGACATGGGTTGTAAGTGGCCAACTGGTTGAGTGTGTGCGAAGGGCCACAAAAAAAGTTAACGTAGCATTTTCCTAGAGTAGTGTAGGCTGTTAGGTAAAATTAGTTTAGCTCATCTGTGTCTCACATGCTGCTGCTCTGATTACTTGTATTCTAGAGCATTCTATAAGTATGGCGGGGGGAGAACAGAGCAAGGAGCCTGAATATTTATGGGACTCCAGACAATTTCTGGGGAAGGGGGGGGTGCCCAGAAGGTGGTGGAAGAGCCCATAAATAGTCTGGATCCTGAGGCAGGAGTGCAGTGGTCCTGGGTTCAGTCCTGCTGGAGGAGACACCTCTACCTCTGGGGCAGGATTTCTGAGGATGACATCTAGAAGACATCAAGGCTTCAGCTGGGGGGGGGGGGGGGGAAGCTATTCACAAAAGTTTAGTCCTGGAGATATTTGGGTCTAGAGAAGCTCACTGGAGAGTGCCAGGAGGAAGTTGGGGGAAAGGTGTCAGGCTGTCCTTTAGTGGTGTGAATTTGTGTCTCCCTCACTGGAGAGTGCCCCGTGGATATCAGAAGAAGGCAACTGATGAGTCTATGTCTGTGTGAGTAGATGACACCAGTGCTGGAAGTTAGTGACTGTGTGCAGTTTCTGGTCCTTTGGGAAAAGTCCTAGTCTCCTGCCAGCAGATTCTGTGGGACATTTTTCTGTGGCGCAGCAAGGGAGAGAAGAGTCCTCAAAGTGTTCAGTTTGTCAGTTCTGGGGTATCCAATGCTCCCTCACCCCATCCACGTTCTATGTCCCTAAAAATACACTTCTAGTCTGTTCCTTGGAGCCAATGAAAGATGGGGAAAATGCTCTGTACCTGGCTGTGTGTCCTAACTGGGGGCATAAGGTAAATTCCAGGCGTGTGCTACATTACATTGTGGGTGTGGTTGCATTTCCTTTTGTAGCCAAGCTGGCTAGTACAGATGACTTGCAGTACAGGTGCTCTGAATTCAAATCCCAACATAAATGATCTGCCCCTCCCCCCATGCAAGTAACATTTGGCTAGAATGTGTGAGGAGGATGCAGCACAAGTAGCCAGTTATGTGTTTATCTGTTTTTTTAGAGCTGGCGGTCAGCTTTCTAGTAATAACAATCAATGTGGCTAAGCAGCCGCTCAGCTGTTATTACAAGCAGCGGGAGGGAACGTTCCCCCCGCCTCCTTCCACCGCTCCACCCGAGTTTTCCATCCAACCGGGAGACGGGTATTGTCACATCCAGCTCATTTGATTGGGTCACCAATGTAGTAACCTGGAAGCTACGTGACAAGGTCACTTCTGGTTTACTCAGCAGCCAATGACACCGATTGTAAAAAAAAAATTACAGCATTCAAAAATGCTGATCTTGGCGTTTTGAATACTTTTAAGTGCAAAGGTGGGGTTTGGGGTCTTTTAGACCCCAGATACTTCTATAAAAAGTACCTGTCACTGCCTATTACTGTCACAAGGGATGTTTACAGCAAAAAAAGTGATTAGAATTTTTTTTTTTTTTAAAGGGACAGTGTCTATGCTAAATTAAAATAAATAAATAAATCAATAAATTATATATATATGTAGCACTGCCCCCTAGGGGGAGCTGCTGAAAATTACACCTTGTGGGTCCGATGGGTTACCATTAGCAGCTGATAGCAGACAAATAGCATTTTAAGTCCTTGGCTAAGTCAATAAACAGTGCAGGGGATGTTGGTTTTTGTGTTTTGTTTTAGAACTGGGATGGGAGAATGGATGAGTGGGATACTCCAATTATAACCTATGCACAAAGCTTAAGGACAACTGATTGTAGTGTGTGCGGCAAGGCCGCTGCTTCACCTTGCCACAGAAGTGAAGTAGAAGATATGTTCCTGAATTGATTCCTCTTCAGGGTCCTAACTTGGCACCCCCTTTCTTACTTACGTGTGTGCTAGGCCCTGTCCACTGACTCTCCACTGGAGTGGTCCCCTTCCTGGTCAGACCCCTGCCAAGCTTCCCGGTACTCACGGAAACTGTTTTTCCCTGGGTTGCTCTGCCTTCAGCTCCACTTGTCAGTATCCTGGACCTCCTGGCTCAGCACCACACACTTGGCTCACTAGGCTGACCGCCTGTGACCACCTTCCTCATCAGACAGGAGGAGAGAAAGCCGTCACCCTCCTCCTGGGACCTGTCTTCCTGCCCAAAAACGCCCTGTCACATGTGCCAGTGGCTTTTATGACCTATCCCAAGATGCACCACTCTTGTGCCAACCCTCTGGGACAGCCACAAAAGCCTGTGTGTCACTGGCTGGGTTTCCTCCACTGCCCAACAGGCTCCCCTATTAGATACAGTGGGGACACTCCCTCAGACCAGATAAATCACACATGGACACATGCAACAGGCCTAACAATCAGGCTCCCCTGATAAGCAATTGAAGCAAACCTATAATTTACCTAGCACCTATATAGGAGGGTGCTACATATACGTGTGTGTTTATATATATATATATATATATATATATATATACACAGTATATATATATATATATATATATATATATATATATATATATATATATATATATATATATACACATACATACATACATACACATACACACATACATACATACATACATACACATATAATGTTTGGGGGTTCTAGGTAATTTTCTAGCAAAAAATACTGATTTTAACTTGTAAACAACAAATGTAACAATTTGCCTGGTCTTGAAGTGGTGAATAAGATGTTCACAGAGAAAAAAGGAAGGGAGAAAAAAGAAAAAAAAAACCTAGTGGTGATCAAATACCACCAAAAGAAAGCTCTATTTGTGTGAAAAATATGATATAATTTTAATTTGGCTACAGCATTTCATAACCGTGCAATTACCAGTTAAAGTAGCGCAGTGCTAAATAGTAAAAAAAATGGCCTGGTCTTGAAGGCGGTAAAACCTTCTGAGCTGAAGTGGTTAATGTAGAAGTAAAATGTTGCCACAGTTGACCTTTAGTAAATAAAAAATATATAGCAAAAAAAAAAAAAAAATAGTTGACGCACAGGTTTGCAACCATTTAATAAATATTTGTTTGATTTAAACTGATGTCCATACATTGTCCTGAAAATCTTCTGTAATTGGCGTTCAAGCTACTGCTGTTTGAAAGACCGCTGTGCATAAACAATTGCAGCTGCCACCATTTCATTCTCTAGGGTCTCTGCTAAATAAAAAAATAAAATAATAAATAAAAAATTGATATATATGTATATATATATATATATATATATATATATATATATATATATAATGTTTGTGGGTTCTAGGTAATTTTCTAGCAAAAAAATACTGATTTTAACTTGTAAACAATAAATGTAACAATTAGCCTGGTCTTGAAGTGCTTAATAAATAAGATCTTCACAGAGAGAAAAGGAAGGGAGAAAAAAGAAAAAACAAACCCAGTTGTGATCAAATACCACCAAAAGATATATGTATATATATAATGTTTTGGTGGTTCTAAGTAATTTTCTAGCAAAAAATACTCATTTTAACTTGTAAACAACAAATGTAGCAATTAGCCTGGTCTTGAAGTGGTGAATAAGATCTTCACAGCGAGAAAAGGAAGGGAGAAAAAAGAAAAAAAAAAAAAAACACAGTGGTGATCAAATACCACCAAAAGAAAGCTCTATTTGTGTGGAAAAAAATATAATTTTCATTTGGCTACAGTGTTTCATAACCGTGCAATTACCAGTTAAAGTAGCGCAGTGCTAAATAGCAAAAAAAAAATGGCCTGGTCATGAAGGCGGTAAAACCTTCTGAGCTGAAGTGGTTAATGTAGAAGTAAAAAGTTACCACAGTTGACCTTTAGTAAATAAAAAATGAAAAATGTATAGCAAAAAAAAAAAAAAAGTTGATGCGCAAGTTTGGCAATCATTTAATAAATATTTGTTTGATTTAAACCGGTGTCCATACATTGTCCTGGATATCTTCTGTAATTGGCGTTCAAGCTACTGCCGCCGTCTCCTATCGCCATTATCCCGGACTTCTAATACTCCTCATTAGACGGATTTCCTCATGTACGATATTGATTTGGCTCGCAGTTCTCCTTACAGCCTTGTCACCGTCTCTGACTCTCACAGTGGTTTGGTAGTTACAACATTCAGGCTAGTAATTTCTTTTCATTAGTCAGAGAGTCATGTAGGTCCATGCTGCAACTTTTTTTCTTTTTTTCCCACTGCCGCAACATTATTCGGCATCGATTTCTCAGGCAGTGCTTGGCAATTAATTTTTAAAATTGGCTCCTGCACGGGGCCTTGCATGGTGTTTACCTCTCCTTAGCTTATGCTGTTTGGTCTATCTATTTTGCTTGCTGCTCGTTCTCAATAAATATGTAACCATCTGAAGCCGGATCCACGGCAAGGGGGGGTAAGGAACTGTCCGGTCGTCACCAACACAAAGGGGACTATTAACCGCTCCACGCAGATTTACTGCGGCAAGGCAGCCCATCTGCGCATAATTACTGATTACTGGTTATGTGCACACGGCTACGGTGGGACGCGTGAGCGCTGCCGGAGCCGCGCGCCCACTGTGAATAAACACAGCGGGAGGCAGACCGCGGGAGGAGCAGGCGCAATCGCCGCCGGTCTCCCGCGATCTTCGGCTAGAATGACAGAAGACCTACCTGCCTACGTAAACAAAGCAGGCGGCTCTTCTGTCAGAGAGGCAGGGAAAGATTGTGTGATTCAGCTAAGCTGAATCACCAATCTCTCTCTGCCTCTGTTCAATCCATCCCCCACACAGTTAGTAAGTAGGGATGGCCATGCGGTTCGCCCGGCGGTTGGTTCACGGCAAACTTTGCTCATTCGCAGTCCACCGATTTTGCAAATGTATGGCGTTGTTCGCGGCGGCCATATTAGTTTACATTGGGGAGAACTTTGACCCATGACACAGCCTTAAGGTGGAACAGGACAGCCAATTGAAACATCAGCACATGGACATACCCCCGTACCTTATAAATAGACCAGAGCTGGCGGCCATTTCACATTCGGCTTTTTGTCAGTGTAGGGAGAGGTTTGCTGTGTGCACCGGGGACAGATTGTCAGTGACACAGAACGCTCTGTTAAATTCCATAAAAGTCCTTTTAAGGACTTGTATTTGGTATAGGTGTACTATTCTTTGGTGTGCAGTGCACTAAGTAGGGGTGTAATACACTTATAATATACTTTCTAATATAGAAAGCATATTATAGTGAATTTGTATTGTGCACTGTGCAGCACTGTGACTCTTGTGGTGAGCGTTTCTGCAGCAATACTACAAGCAGTGACAAAAGCACTTTTAAAAAGTATTATAACTGGTGTGATAGACCAGTGGCCCCCCTAAACGATAGATTGAAGTGGGGTGTTATCCGAGTATACTTTTATAAGTGTATTTGTGTCCTGCAAAAATATTGCCTCTTTTGCTGCGTTAACTCTGCTACACACAGTGCCAAACTTACTGGCCAATTTTTTTGTACAACTGGTGTGATAGACCAGTGGCCCTCCAATATCACATATTGAAGTGCGGTGTTCTATACCTTGCTCCACATATACTGCACTTCTCTAGAGACTTTTGTCACAGGGTAATTTAAAAAATGACAGGCAGAGAAAGAGGCAGGCCCTTACGCAGGGGTGGTAGGGGTAGGGCAGGAGCAGTAGGCCGGAGCCAAAGTGTGAAGTTTCAGAAGGTGCGTTCGATTACGTCAAAGAACGCACCAGACTTGGTTGAGTAGCTCACTCAGCCTTCCTCTACTGCACCCTCCTTATCTGCAACCTCTTCACTCTCTGCTGTGTGCACCCCCAAAGACACCAACACCACCACTATATACCCCCCGCTTGAGTCACTGGAATTATTTTGCGATCCATCACAAGACATTTGTGATCCGCAGCCATTCTTGGCATCAGATCAGGAAGAGGAGGTAGCAACAGCCGCCACTCAGCAGTCTGACGACAGTACCCAGAACAGCCCAAGGAGGTTGGTCCCCGCTGTTGCTGCCTACTCTGAGATCTCTAATGTTAGTGGTGGGGAAGGTGACGTCGATGATGACGTGTCTATGGACGTCACGTGGGTGCCCACAAAAGAGGAAGAGGAGGGGAGTTCAGAGGGAGAGATGGACCAGCAGATAGGGAGGAGAAGCAGGCGGAAATTACATTGCACAGGAGGGACAAAGCAGACTGCTAATGTATTAGGAGCAAGCTATCAGCCATGTACGGTCACATCTGGCGCTCCCAGGATGCCGGCACATGGCTCCGCAGTGTGGGCTTTTTTAATGTGTCCGCTGCTGACAATAGTGTTGACATCTGCAGCCTTTGCAGTCAACGCATAAGTCGCGGTAAGCCCAACACTCACCTAGGGACACCTGCCTTAAGAAGGCACCTGGACTCCCATCACCAAGCCCAGTGGGAGCAACGCCGTCAGAACCCACAAAGCCACACTCCCGGCTCTCACCGTTGACACAACAGTTGACTGCTGGCTTGTCAGAACTGATAGTCCGCCAACTACTGACATATAAACTGGTGGACTCGGAGGCCTTTCGTAAATTTGTGGCCATTGGAACACCACAAAGGAAGGTCCCAGGTAGGAAATGGCACACAGTGTCTGTGCCAAGATACATCTGACCACAGACACATGGTCTAGCAAAGACGGGCAGGGAAGTTATATCACTTTTACTGCCCACTGGGTGAATCTTCTGACGGCCTTCAAGCATGTAACCCGTGGCACCCGTGTAGATTTGGTTTTACCACCATGGATTGCATGCAGGCCTGCCTCTTCTCCTCCTCCTAGTCCATACTCCCTCTCCTCCTTGACTGACTCCTCGTTTTCCGCTGCTACCCTCTCTTCCGCTGCACCGCCCACGATCCCCAGAACCTATTCCACATGCCAGATGAGACGTTGCCATGCTGTGCTGCATCTGTTGTGCCTGGAAGCCAAGAGCCACACTGGTCCTGCACTCCTTTCAGCTTTGCGTTCACAGGCAGATCAGTGGCTGACACCACTCAATTTGACAGTTGGTAAAGTGGTGTGCGACAACGGTGCCAATCTGCTGAGCGCGCTGAAACAGGGTATAATTACACACATGCCATGCATGGCACACGTCCTGAACTTGGTCTTGCAGCGATTCACTGCCAAATACCCTGGGGTCCAGGACATCTTGCGGCAGGCCAGGAAAATCTCGGGCCATTTCAGAAGATCTTACACAGCCATGGCTCGCCTTGCTGACATTCAGTGGTGACACAACCTGCCCATCAGGCATCTTATTTGTGACTGCCCGACGCAATGGAACTCAACCTGGTATATGCTTGATAGGCTGCTTTAGCAGAAATGTGCAGTTACCGACTACCTGTACGAACTCTGCGGCAGGACAGGTTCTGGGGAGCTTGGGTTTTTTTCACCTCGCCAGTGGCTGCTCATGCGGGACGCATGCAGACTTCTGCGGCCATTTGATGATATTATCAAACTGGTCAGTCGCGGCCAGGGCACCATCAGTGACATTGTACCTTACGCCTTCTTTCTGGAGCGTGCAGCAGGAAGATGAGGAAGTCGCAATGTTGGATGAATTCCAAGGGGGTGCTACTCCATCTGAGACAAGTCAACAGGAGTCTGAAGAGGAGTCAGAGGAGGATGGTGCTGGGGCGGATGAGGAGGAGCAAGAAGAGAATGCTTTAAACCTTTCTGTTTGCCCATGGATGGGGGAGGAGAACGAGGACAAAATTATCCTGGATGATGAGCTGGAGCCAGGCCACTACACCGCTTCCAGTTTAGTGCGAATGGGGGCCTACATGCTCCAGTGTTTTAAGGGGGACCCCTGTATAGAAAGCATAAAGGGCAAGGACCAGTACTGGGTGGCAATGTACTTAGACCCCCGGTACAAACAAAAAAATGGCGGAAATGTTACCACCATCACAGAGGGCGGTCAGAATGCAGCACTTCCAGGCCTTGCTTCAAGAAATGCTTAGAGGAATTTCCACTCACAGAGAAACAGTTGCGGGTAGCAATCCAACAGCGCCTGCAAGAAGAGGGTGGTGTGAAGATGTGTTGGTCACTTCAGATATGAAATCTGTGGACGCTCTGAGGAGCGATGAAGGAGTGATGAACCCCTGGACTACTGGGTGGGCAGGCTTGACCTCTGGCCAGAGCTTGCACAATTTGCAATGGAACTGTTGGCTTGCTCCCCGTCCAGTGTCCTGTCCGAACGGACGTTCAGCGCAGCAGGGGGGATTGTGACCGATAAGCGCACTTGCCTAGCTCATGACAGTGTTGACTACCTCACATTTATAAAAATGAATGTGGCATGGATCTCTGAGGAATTCAACACATGTGACCAGTAGACCATGTTTGATTACAATTCCTCATGACAGGCCAAAAACATCCGCCAGACCGCCATCCACCCACAACAATTCCTGGTCCTTGTCTTCGGTAAATACAGCGGCATAAAAGGCATTTCATGTCCATTGAATGCCTAATTTTTGGAGACCTTCATAGCCGACAATAATTTTTTCTGTCAATGCGTAATGTACCTCCAGCCACAAATACAACGTTCTTAGCTGTCAGGTAAACGCATGTGGGCTAATTTTTGGGCCTTTTATGGCCGACACTTACTTCTGTATCCTGTGAATGCCTAATGTACCTTCAGCCACAGAATACTACATTCTTAGCTGTCAGGTAAAACCATGTGGGCTAATTTTTGGGGCCTGTACTGGCCGACACTTACTTCTGTATCCTGTGAATGCCTAATTTTTCAGACTGGTCACACATGTATGTGATCTAGCACGGCAGGGTGTAACAGCACAGTTGGGGCAGTGGGTGCGCGCGAGCGCGCCCTTACCCAGAAATTCCAAATTGTATTCATGTATGTGATCTAGCACAGTTGGGCCGCCCTGCCTCAGTATAAGTGAGGTGGGCGGTCCTGAAGCTGTTTAACCACCTTCCGGCTGGTGTATAGACAAATGACGGCGGCGGGTGGCTTTCTCATTCTGGGACGCCACCATATGATGTTGCCCCACTCTCGCCACGCTTGCACACCCAGGGGGGCATGCAGTGTGAAGATTGGCGGTGCACTGTGTCCCTGGGACATTTCGTTTGGGTACAGCGCTGCAGGATTGCACAATTGTCATTCAAACAGTGTGTCGGGATTCAAACCCATGACCAGCCACATGCCAGGCGGTAGCCCTGCTTACTAGGCTACCGTCTAGTTCAACCTTAGTCTTGCCAAGCCTTGCTCATCACCCTTGATTCCCCACACCTGGTACTTCCCTATATAAGATATAAGTCCAGCCCCTTGCACTCAAGCTTGCTGATTATTGAGCTCCTGAGCCTTGATCAAGCTTCTCCTCACCTGCTGCTCTTGTCTACTACCACAACTCCACTGCTGACCAGGAATTGACTACCGACTACTCTTCTGCTTTGTCCCTACCTAATGAACTGCTACCTCCGTTGCCGATCCGGATTGTCTGACCACACTTACTGCTGCCCGCCCCGACCTTTGGCTCGTCTGACTTCTCTCTGGTTGTCCCTTGTCTGCGTCTCCACCTCCGGACCGAACCTGCACTCTGCCTGGCTGGGTGATCCTGAGGACCGCGACCTGGTGTTAGCTTGCAGCACAGTCTATCCCCACCATCAGGGGCTCTAGTGAAAACCAGCTAGCACTTAGTTTCCACACCTCAGGCCAACCCGTGTCCTCATCAGAGTACTACCTGGTGTCCATCCGGTATCCAGCACTGCTACCACCGTAGCCAACCCGGATTGTCTGACCACGCCTCTACCAGACTTCCTGCACCTACTACCGGCCTGCGGTCCTTGCCACTGGGCTCCACTCCTACCTCCGGCCAGCAGTCCTCTGGCTCAGGTGAGTCTGTAGGATTGTTACACTATGACAGTGCTGATAGCTGAAAATTGGCCTGGGCAGGAAGGGGGTGAAAGTGCCCAGTATTGAAGTTGTTAAATTCATGCCAGACACAAAGGAAACTATTTGAGGTTATAGTTTATGTATAAGGTTTTCAGGTGTAGGTGAGTATATGTATATATTGGAGTAGAGTCGGGTCGGGTAGGGTTGGGTGGGGTAGGGTGGGGTAGGGTTGGGTAGGATGGGGTAGGGTTACGTGAGGTAGGGTGGGGTGGGATATGGGTGGGGTAGGGTTGGGTGGGGAAGGGTAGGGTGGGGTGGGGTAGGGTAGGGTGGGGTAGGGTAGAGGAGGGGATGGGGTAGTTGGTGATGACAAAAAGAGAAAAGCCTTGCTTTTGTTCTTGTGGCACACAGCCTATTTTTAATTATTATTTTTTCCTATGTACAGCCAGTAAGACTCCACATAGCAGCTTTGGTCTAAATCTGGCTACAGTTTGCTTTTTTTGCCTATTTGGTGTCAGGTACAATAAAAGCCGCTTGCCCACAGCAAGGAAACTTAAAGCCTAAAAATGAAATCTAGCCTACCCAGCACTAAGTGCACAAAATCTGTTCCTAGCTGGGAAAAAGAACTTGTGCCAGATCTACAATAAAACAGTCATTCTTACTTGTTAAAGCTGCCACCACACAGTGTCTCTCTGTAGAGTATCATGCTCTGGCCCAAGAATCTGAGATGTAATTTTCAAGAACAGTCACCATATTTGCATTATTGCTTGTCTACTCCCATTTCGTAGATGTGCTCCCTTTCCTATCCAAACTGGCTTTAAGAGTACTCTTAAGATACACCTTGCTAGGGTTGGGTTGGACCCCCTTTTGCCTTCAGAACTGCCTTAATTCTTGATGGCATAAATTGAAAAGGTGTTGGAAACGTTCCTCAGAGATTTTGCTCCATAGTGCCATGATAGCATCACGCAGCTGCTGCAGATTTGTCAGCTGCACATTCATGATGGGAATTTCCCGTTCCACCACATCCCAAAGGTGCTCTATTGGATGAGATGTGGTGATCGTGGAGACCATTGGAGGACAGTGACCTCATTGTCATGGTGAAGAAACCAGTGGTGAGATGATTTGAGCTTTGTGACATGGTGCATTATCCTGCTGGAAGGAGCCATCAGAAGATGGGCACACTGTAGTCATAAAGGGATGGACATGGTCAGCAACAATACTCAGGGAGGTCGTGGTGTTTATACGATGCTCAATTGGTACTAAGGGGCCCAAAGTGTGCCAAGAAAATATCCCCCACCCCATTACACCACCATCAGCTTGAACCAGTGATACAAGGCAGGATGGATCCATGCTTTCATGTTGTTTACCCCAAATTCTGACCCTACCATCTGAATGTCGTAGCTGAAAATCCAGACTCATCAGACCAGGCAACATTTTTCCAATCTTCTATTGTCCAATTTTGGTGATCCTGTGCGAATTGTAGCCTCAGTTTCCTGTTCTTAGCTGACAGGAGTGGCACCAGGTGTGGTCTTCTGCTGCTGTAGCCCATTTGCTTCAAAGCTGGATGTGTTGTGTGTTCAGAGATGGTATTCTGCGTACCTTGGATGTAACAAGTGGCTATTTGAGTTAGCCTGGGTTCACACTGGGATGGCTTCAAAGTCTGAAAATACAAAGCAAAAAAAAAAAAAAAAAGGGCACACCAGCCTAGCGCATTATCCTCAGCGAGTTTATTAAATAAAAATTTAAATTTAAATAAAAATTAAAATCAGCTACTCACAAACAATCGTGAAATTCAGGCACATCAATTCCATAAATCTGCCTCATGCCAGAGGATCAACGTCTTTACTGGAAGCAGAGGGTTGACGCGTTTCGAGGCCGTGCCTCTTCCTCAGAATTGATGTGCCTGAATTTCACGATTGTTTGTGAGTAGCTGATTTTAATTTTTATTTAATAAACTCACTGAGGATAATGCGCTAGGCTGGTGCGCCCTTTTTTTTTTTTTTTTGCTTTGTATTTTCAGTGTTTGGTCGACCGCCCTGGTCGTAAGGGGCAGCAAAGCCTAGCCATCATGGATGCCTATTATCAGCATGAGTTCCGGGATTGAGGCAGCCTGAGGACCAGGTTCCGAGCGCAGGAAAGGGGGTGCTGTATAGCACTTATCTTTTATGGCTTCAAAGTCGCCTGACTCCCCATGCAGCGCAACTTATAATATATAGAAGTCAATGCAAGTCACACCCAAAGTAGTGCGGGAACCTTTTTCTAAGTCGGAGCGACTTGAGTTGCTCCAATTAGAACAGTTCCATTGCAATGAATGGAGCGTGACTTGTCAGGCGGCTGACAAGTTGCCCCAGTGTGAATCGAGACTTACTGTTACCTTTCTATCATCTGGAACCAGTCTGCCCATTCTCCTCTGACATCAACAAGGCATTTTCCTCCACACAATTGCCGCTCACTGGATATTTTCCACATTCAAAGTCACTTAAATTTCCTTTCTTCCCCATTCTGATGCTCGGTTTGAACTTCAGCAAGCCGCCTTCACCACATCTAGATGCCTAAATGCATTGAGTTGCTGCCGTGTGATTGGCTGATTGGCAATTTGTGTTACCAAGCAATTGAACAGGTGTACCTAATAAAGTGTCAGGTGAATAAAATTACAGCTACATATACAGTACAAATATATCATTTTGACTGGAAATAAAATGTCTCCAGGGAGTTTGCAACACTTTAAAAAAAAAAGCAAAAAAAAAAATATATATCATGTATATAGATATGCATGTAAGAACACGCCAAACTATTTTGGTACACACCAGGTGATATGGTCATGAATATTTATTGCAAACTCAGATTTTTCTTTTTGAGCAAAACTCCTTTATATAAAATTCAATGATAATAATTCTATTTTGCATCCCCTGAATCCTTATTTGTGTCAGAGATGTCAAAAGGAAACAAAGGGTTAATTTTGGGATGAAAAGCAGCGAAGGATTTTTAGCACAGGCTGTAATGGCGGCAAGAAACTGCCAGGAAAAGCAGAGCCCTTGCCGAACGTTGGCAGAAACATGGCTTTGTGACTTTTATTTTTTTTATTTTTTATTTTTTTTTTTTTTAGAAAATGCAATTATTTCACAAGGTGGCAGTTTTGCACACTGGCAAATTTTTGCAAACCTTAAACAAGCTTGCACACGCTGCTCGTTCCATCTCATAACCGGAGTCTTAATTTGCAGAGTTCACACATCTGTTTAAAATAAAAATAAAAAATCCCTTTTTTTTTTTTTTCTTCAGCATAAATTATGAATGACGAAAAGCAATTTATACTTTGGCAGACCCTGGGACACAATTAAATTATAAAATCAGATTTTTTTTTTTAGGGAGTATATGTGCTGCTCCCATAGCATGCCCTTAGGAGATGCTGAATAGGGCCAAACAACAACCTGGAATATTTTAATAGTTTCTATGGAATGTCTTCTTTGCTTCTTATATTTTTTGAGTACTCCGAGAACCATTAGGCCTCCTGCACACTGGACAATATAAAAATGGCAGTACCTTTGTAGTGAGTTTTTCAGGGTTTTTTTTTAGCTTTTTTGCATAGACATTTTTCAGCGTTTATCAGTTAGCGGCCTTTTTTGGTGTTTATCGACGTTAGAGTGTTTTTACAGCTGAAAAAAAGCCACTAGGTTTTTTTTTTTTTTTTTACTGCCAGAAAACGCCCCTGCCAAAAACTGCTGATAACAGCCTGTGTGTGCATGGAGACATAGGAGAACATGCCGGGGAGACATAGGAGAACATGCTGGGGAGACATAGGAGAACATGCCGGGGAGACATAGGAGAACATGCTGGGGAGACATAGGAGAACATGCCGGGGAGACATAGGAGAACATGCCGGGGAGACATAGGAGAACATGCCGGGGAGACATAGGAGAACATGCTGGGGAGACATAGGAGAACATGCTGGGGAGACATAGGAGAACATGCTGGGGAGACATAGGAGAACATGCCGGGGAGACATAGGAGAACATGCCGGGGAGACATAGGAGAACATGCTGGGGAGACATAGGAGAACATGCTGGGGAGACATAGGAGAACATGCTGGGGAGACATAGGAGATCATGCTGGGGAGACATAGGAGAACATGCTGGGGAGACATAGGAGGACATGCCGAGGAGACATAGGAGAACATGCCGGGAAGACATAGGAGGCAAAAACAAGGAAGAAAGCCGCTCAGGTGCAAGTTCAGCACTCGGTGCAGGTCAGATCCGCCATCCAAGCATGTAGACATCCAAAAGAGAGAGACCGCACTCAAAGATGTTGAATGAAAATCCTTAGGACTCCTTTATTCTCCATAAATCCAACAGACAGCAGACAGACAGTGCAATACACGAACAGACGTGTCGGGTTGACGCGTTTCACGATAAAAATCGCTTATTCATAACCACACACGGAAGACATAGGAGAACATGCCGGGGAGACATAGGAGAACATGCTGGGGAGACATAGGAGAACATGCTGGGGAGACATAGGAGAACATGCTGGGGAGACATAGGAGAACATGCTGGGAAGACATAGGAGAACATGCTGGGGAGACATAGGAGAACATGCTGGGAAGACATAGGAGAACATGCTGGGGAGACATAGGAGAACATGCTGGGGGAGACATAGGAGAAAATGCCGGGAAGACATAGGAGAACATGCCGGGGAGATATAGGAGAACATGCTGGGGAGACATAGGAGAAAATTCTGGGGGAGACATAGGAGAACATGCTGGGAAGACATAGGAGAACATGCCGGGGAGACATAGGAGAACATGCCGGGGAGACATAGGAGAACATGCCGGGGAGACATAGGAGAACATGCTGGGGAGACATAGGAGAACATGCCGGGGAGACATAGGAGGACATGCCGGGGAGACATAGGAGAACATGCCGGGGAGACATAGGAGAACATGCTGGGGAGACATAGGAGGACATGCTGGGGAGACATAGGAGAATATGCTGGGGAGACATAGGAGAACATGCCGGGGAGACATAGGAGAACATGCCGGGGAGACATAGGAGAACATGCCGGGGAGACATAGGAGAACATGCTGGGGAGACATAGGAGAACATGCTGGGGAGACATAGGAGAACATGCCGGGGAGACATAGGAGAACATTCTGGGGGGACATAGGAGAACATGCTGGGGAGACATAGGAGAACATGCTGGGGGAGACATAGGAGAACATGCTGGGGGGACATAGGAGAACATGCTGGGGAGACATAGGAGAACATTCTGGGGGGACATAGGAGAACATGCTGGGGAGACATAGGAGGACATGCCGGGGAGACATAGGAGAACATGCCGGGGAGACATAGGAGAACATGCTGGGGAGACATAGGAGGACATGCTGGGGAGACATAGGAGAATATGCTGGGGAGACATAGGAGAACATGCTGGGGAGACATAGGAGAACATGCCGGGGAGACATAGGAGAACATGCCGGGGAGACATAGGAGAACATGCTGGGGAGACATAGGAGAACATGCTGGGGAGACATAGGAGAACATGCCGGGGAGACATAGGAGAACATGCCGGGGAGACATAGGAGAACATGCCGGGGAGACATAGGAGAACATGCTGGGGAGACATAGGAGAACATGCTGGGGAGACATAGGAGAACATGCCGGGGAGACATAGGAGAACATTCTGGGGGGACATAGGAGAACATGCTGGGGAGACATAGGAGAACATGCTGGGGGAGACATAGGAGAACATGCTGGGGGGACATAGGAGAACATGCTGGGGAGACATAGGAGAACATTCTGGGGGGACATAGGAGAACATGCTGGGGAGACATAGGAGAACATGCTGGGGAGACATAGGAGAACATGCTGGGGAGACATAGGAGAACATGCTGGGGGAGACATAGGAGAACATGCCGGGGAGACATAGGAGAACATGCTGGGGAGACATAGGAGGACATGCTGGGGAGACATAGGAGAATATGCTGGGGAGACATAGGAGAACATGCTGGGGAGACATAGGAGAACATGCCGGGGAGACATAGGAGAACATGCCGGGGAGACATAGGAGAACATGCCGGGGAGACATAGGAGAATATGCTGGGGAGACATAGGAGAACATGCTGGGGGAGACATAGGAGAACATGCCGGGGAGACATAGGAGAACATGCTGGGGAGACATAGGAGGACATGCTGGGGAGACATAGGAGAATATGCTGGGGAGACATAGGAGAACATGCCGGGGAGACATAGGAGAACATGCTGGGGAGACATAGGAGGACATGCTGGGGAGACATAGGAGAATATGCTGGGGAGACATAGGAGAACATGCTGGGGAGACATAGGAGAACATGCCGGGGAGACATAGGAGAACATGCCGGGGAGACATAGGAGAACATGCTGGGGAGACATAGGAGAACATGCTGGGGAGACATAGGAGAACATGCTGGGGGAGACATAGGAGAACATGCCGGGGAGACATAGGAGAACATGCTGGGGAGACATAGGAGGACATGCTGGGGAGACATAGGAGAATATGCTGGGGAGACATAGGAGAACATGCTGGGGAGACATAGGAGAACATGCCGGGGAGACATAGGAGAACATGCCGGGGAGACATAGGAGAACATGCTGGGGAGACATAGGAGAATATGCTGGGGAGACATAGGAGAACATGCTGGGGAGACATAGGAGAACATGCCGGGGAGACATAGGAGAACATGCCGGGTAGACATAGGAGAACATGCTGGGGAGACATAGGAGAACATGCTGGGGAGACATAGGAGAACATGCCGGGGAGACATAGGAGAACATTCTGGGGGGACATAGGAGAACATGCTGGGGAGACATAGGAGAACATGCTGGGGGAGACATAGGAGAACATGCTGGGGGGACATAGGAGAACATGCTGGGGAGACATAGGAGAACATTCTGGGGGGACATAGGAGAACATGCTGGGGAGACATAGGAGAACATGCTGGGGAGACATAGGAGAACATGCTGGGGGAGACATAGGAGAACATGCTGGGGAGACATAGGAGAACATGCTGGGGAGACATAGGAGAACATGCTGGGGAGACATAAGACATGCTGGGGAGACATAAGAGAACATGCTGGGGAGACATAGGAGAACATGCTGGGGGGACATAGGAGAACATGCTGGGGAGACATAGGAGTACATGCCGGGGAGACATAGGAGAACATGCTGGGGAGACATAGGAGAACATGCTGGGGAGACATAGGAGAACATGCCGGGGAGACATAGGAGAACATTCTGGGGGGACATAGGAGAACATTCTGGGGGGACATAGGAGAACGTGCTGGGGAGACATAGGAGAACATGCTGGGGAGACATAGGAGAACATGCTGGGGAGACATAGGAGAACATGCCGGGGAGACATAGGAGAACATGCCGGGGAGACATAGGAGAACATGCCGGGGAGACATAGGAGAACATGCTGGGGAGACATAGGAGGACATGCTGGGGAGACATAGGAGAATATGCTGGGGAGACATAGGAGAACATGCCGGGGAGACATAGGAGAACATGCCGGGGAGACATAGGAGAACATGCCGGGGAGACATAGGAGAACATTCTGGGGGGACATAGGAGAACATGCTGGGGAGACATAGGAGAACATGCCGGGGAGACATAGGAGAACATGCCGGGGAGACATAGGAGAACATGCCGGGGAGACCTAGGAGAACATGCTGGGGAGACATAGGAGAACATGCTGGGGAGACATAGGAGAACATGCCGGGGAGACATAGGAGAACATTCTGGGGGGATATAGGAGAACATTCTGGGGGGACATAGGAGAACATGCCGGTAAGACATAGGAGAACATGCTGGGGAGACATAGGAGAACATGCTGGGGAGACATAGGAGAACATGCTGGGGAGACATAGGAGAACATGCCAGGGAGAACTTGGGGGAACATGCTGGGAAGACATAGGAGAACATGCTGGGGAGACATAGGAGAACATGCTGGGGAGACATAGGAGAACATGCCGGGGAGACATAGGAGAACATGCTGGGGAGACATAGGAGAACATGCTGGGGGAGACATAGGAGAACATGCTGGGGAGACATAGGAGAACATGCTGGGGAGACATAGGAGAACATGCTGGGGATACATAAGACATGCTGGGGAGACATAAGAGAACATGCTGGGGAGACATAGGAGAACATGCTGGGGGGACATAGGAGAACATGCTGGGGAGACATAGGAGAACATGCCGGGGAGACATAGGAGAACATGCCGGGGAGACATAGGAGAACATGCTGGGGAGACATAGGAGAACATGCTGGGGAGACATAGGAGAACATGCCGGGGAGACATAGGAGAACATTCTGGGGGAACATAGGAGAACATGCTGGGGAGACATAGGAGAACATTCTGGGGCGACATAGGAGAACATGCTGGGGAGACATAGGAGAACATGCTGGGGGGACATAGGAGAACATGCTGGGGGGACATAGGAGAACACGCTGGGGAGACATAGGAGAACATGCTGGGGGGACATAGGAGAACATGCTGGGGAGACATAGGAGAACATGCTGGGGAGACATAGGAGAACATTCTGGGGGGACATAGGAGAACGTGCTGGGGAGACATAGGAGAACATGCTGGGGAGACATAGGAGAACATGCTGGGGAGACATAGGAGAACATGCTGGGGAGACATAGGAGAAAATGCCGGGAAGACATAGGAGAACATGCCGGGGAGATATAGGAGAACATGCTGGGGAGACATAGGAGAAAATTCTGGGGGAGACATAGGAGAACATGCTGGGAAGACATAGGAGAACATGCCGGGGAGACATAGGAGAACATGCTGGGGAGACATAGGAGAACATGCTGGGGAGACATAGGAGAACATGCTGGGGAGACATAGGAGAACATTCTGGGGCATTTATTGGCTGCATAAAAAAACATTGGATGCCAAAATCAGCCGCTGTAAAAAGGTCCCGTGTGCATGAGGCCTAAATCTCAGTTCTTCTCTCCTATTTTCTGTAAAAATATAATAGACAAATTGTAACAGATAATAAATATTACATTCAAAAGAGAGAGTGACGCCCGATTGTGACACGTGGATGGGCCTTTGAACGTGGTGGAGTGGCTTTTCCACCTGTGTGCCCCTGGAGTTGAGGTTAATCTGTGCTCATTAGGAATAAGTGAAAGTGAGAGATTTAAGTTTTCTGAAATTTTTGTGAAAATTAGAATTTTTTTTTTTCTTTTGAGCTTTCACAATTTCAGGTAATTGTGTACTCAGGTGCAGTTTACTTTCTCCACTGCAGATGGCAATCTTCTGCTCTTCAAATTTTTTACTACCACTTCATGTGACTCTAGCAGCCATCTTGGGTCAGGCAGAGCCTACTTAGCCAGGGCCTGGCTTATCGGTTTGGCGTGTTTTGGGAGTTGGTAGACCGATACCCCCCCTCCTGATTGGGACAGAACTAGAAGCAGGGAAAGGTTTCTGACGAGGAGGGAAAGCTTTGTGCTCGCAACTTTTCTGGACACCTGCCTGTTTGGACACCAGTCTGCATTCTTCCCCTCTCTATAGACGCTGTCAGCTCGTGTGCACTCTGCTCTCTACATGTTGTTGGACTGGTCTACACTGGTCTTCCTGTATCAGGCTTAGCGGTTGGCTGCAGACTCTCCTGCTGATTTCTCCTGACTCTTATGGACCCAACCTTGGATGTGGATGAGCGTCTTTGGCTGTTAGGATTCATCTGGATCAGAGGCTGTGTGATCCTCTTTTAATCACTCAATGTGCATTAGACCATTGTGGAAATAATGGTCCACAGAATGCAGTAAGAGTCAATGTGTTTATCGATGATGGTGGAGGATTGTCTTTACACATTTATATAAACACAGGGCTTTTTTTCAGCGGGAACGCAGTTCCGGCACCTCCACTGGTCTACTGATGCTTGTTGCTAGGGGATCTATTGTTGCTGGGGGGATCTATTGTTGCTGGTGGAGGATCTTTTGTAACTGGGGGTTAATTGTGACTGGAAGGGAGCTACTGTTTAGGGATGGATCTACTGTTGCTGGCTGCTGGAGAGTCCATTGTTGCTAGCTTTGAGATCTGTTGTTGCTGATGGGGGGTCTGTTGTTGCTCGAGGGGGGGTCTATTGCTGCTGGCTGTGGGGGATCTATTTTATTGCTTTTCTTGTTATCATTACCAAATTCCATACTACAAAATGATACTTGGCCCTATATTCTCCAAAAGGGTCTGTACTGGGAGCTGGGTAGGGGGTGAAACCAAGGGTCAATGCTCGAAACTGGGTAGGGGGGGGGCGAAACCAAGGGTCAATGCTCGAAACTGGGTAGGGGGGGTGAAACCAAGGGTCAGTGCTCGGAGGTGGGGGGGTGAAACCAAGGGTCAGTGCTCGGAGCTGGGTAAGGGGGTGAAACCAAGGGTCAGTGCTCGGAGGTGGGTAGGGGGGGTAAAACCAAGGGTCAGTGCTCGGAGCTGGGTAGGGGGGTGAAACCAAGGGTCAATGCTCGAAACTGGGTAGGGGGGGGTGAAACCAAGGGTCAGTGCTCGGAGGTGGGGGGGTGAAACCAAGGGTCAGTGCTCGGAGCTGGGTAGGGGGGTGAAACCAAGGGTCAGTGCTCAGAGGTGGGTAGGGGGGATGAAACCAAGGGTCAGTGCTCGGAGGTGGGTAGGGGGGGTGAAACCAAGGGTCAGTGCTCGGAGGTGGGGGGTGAAACCAAGGGTCAGTGCTCTGAGCTGGGTAGGGGGTCGAAACCAAGGGTCAGTGCTCAGAGGTGGGTAGGGGGGATGAAACCAAGGGTCAGTGCTCGGAGGTGGGTAGGGGGGGGGGAAACCAAGGGCCAGTGCTCGGAGCTGGGTAGGGGGGATGAAACCAAGGGTCAGTGCTCGGAGCTGGGTAGGGGGGATGAAACCAAGGGTCAGTGCTCGGAGCTGGGTAGGGGGCGAAGTGACTAAGAACAGGGGAGTTCCTGCACATATTCTCTGAGAAAAAAAACCCTGTATAAACTATACACCGTGGTGGAAGTTTCTGGCATGGATTACTACTTTGGGACTTTTTCTACACCTGATGTTTCATTTCATCTAGTTTGAAGCGCTGCATTTTGATTTTATATTGTTTTTTTTTTTACTATTACCAGTGTTTAGTGCTAGTTGCTGCTCTTATCTACTCATAGAAGCACGGGTTAAGTGTGTTTTATATATGTTGTTGGAACTGTTATTGTTCCTGGTTGGGCTGCCTTCCCACCGGGTTATTGGTGAAAGTTCTCTGCATTATTTCAACACAAGTTCTTTTGTTGCATTATAACTGATTGTGTTATTACCACCGCACTGTGCTGCACCCCACCTACACTTGGCAGGATATGTCCCTTTTAGCAGGTGCAGAAGGAGGATCCGTCACATGGTGTTGGCTCCACCAGAACAAGAGTGAGCTACCTTTAGAGCTGCACGATTCTGGCCAAAATGAGAATCACGATTTTTTAGCTTGGAATAAAGATCACGATTCTCTGTGTAACAAAAAAAAATTAGGACAACTTTACTGTTAAGTTTTTTTTTTTTTATTCATTATAGTCTATTAATTGCGTTTGAAAGACTGCTGCGCAAATACAGTGTGACATAAAATATTACAACAATCGCCATTTTATTCTGTAGGGTCTCTGCTAAAAAAATATATAAAATGTTTGGGGGTTCTAAGTACTTTTCTAGCAAAAAAAAAAAATGATTTTAACTTCCAAGCAACAAGTGTCAGAAAAAGGTCCAGTCTTTAAGAGGTTAAACTTCCTTTCTCCCTGGCAGAGGGAAGGAAAAGATACAATGTAATCATTTTGTTTATAGTTACTGGGAGACTTAATGCTGATAGGCTTTGTTTGCGGGAGGCTTTTTTTTTTTTTTTTTTCCACAGCTGTTCTCTCTGCTTCCTTAGCTATGCAGCTATGCAAAGAATCGAGCATATGTCAGGTTTAGATTGTCAGGGGGGGTGAATCATACGATTAATCGTGCAGCTCTAGCTACCTTGGAACAGATGGTATCACACATGGAGGGCCTGTTTGGGGAGAAGATTACTCTTCCGGAGCTGAAGCGATGGTTCGTCCAAAGGAAACAGCAGAAGGATGAGAATATCACCAATTATGCGGTAGCCATGCAGAATCAGTGGAGTTGCATTGTGAGCTGCTGTCCAGAAATCACTGACGCAGACCACATATTAAGGGATCAGTTCATAGTGGGCCTGAAGGCTGGTCCAAGTCCAGGGGCTTGCAAAAGAAAGTTAAGGCGCAAACCTGCCATCTCCCTCCATAATGTTGTGGTGGACACGGCTGCATGGGAACGGGAAGAAACTGATGTGACGATAGCAGTAACCAAGAAATTGAACCTGCAAGAGGAGGCCCTAGCGCCTTCACCTCTGTCAGCCATGCAAACCACATTGACAAAACTAGCTCAGGACGTGGCCACCTTGACACAGGAGGTAGCCTCCTCTAAGAAGGACTCAACCCTAACCCAATTGGGGTGAGAACCCCAGAGAGAACCCTCCCCCCAAAGAAGACTGAAAATGCTGATGGTGTGGCCGGTCTGGACACATATCAAAGAACTGTGGGCAGTCGGGGTTTCAGAAACCTCTCCAGGTCATCTTTAAACTACTGACTCCTTGGGCAGAAGGATGACCCCTGGGGTCAACACCCAAAATTTACAGCTTGCATGAACTTTAAGAAACCACCAAGTAAATTCTTTAACCAGGGCCACTATTTGAAAACATGGGGTCCCATACAGCCAACTAACAGGACCCTACTGACTCCAGTATAGGAGTACTTTCTTTACCCCCTGATTGGCAGCCTTGGCAGCACCATTGCTTAGTTGATGTCGTTCTTGGTGAGGCAGAGGTGGTCAACTTTTAGAAGCCCAATCACAGCAGGGTGGTTATGTCCTGCTATTCCCCACTTTTTATTCTGTGGATCCGTCAGTTCACACCACCCCCTCACCTGAGACGCTTAGCACACTACCATCTCTCCTACCAGCCTGCACCAGCGACCCACCTTTGCTCCTGTCAGCCAGGTTGCACTTGGGAGACAGCTACCAGCAAAGAATTGGTTGGGGGGTTTTGGCAGCCTGATTCGCTGCCAGCTCCCGCCAAGCTGGCCAAGGGCTAGGTTACACACACACCTGTAAAGTGAGAAAATACACCATCTTCCCACTCACATTTTCCTGCCCCGGGGGCCTGCCACCCAGAATAAAGGAATGTCCACATGAGCAGCCTTTGAACACTTTTACAGTAACAGTAACTTCTCTCAAAACTTTACATCAGATTCTTCCACTCCATAACTCCATATGCAGAACACAGTTTAACAGAAAATGTAAGTACTTGAACACAGAATGCTGGCCAACTCTCCCACGCTCCTAATAACAGGTCCTCCAATAGTAAGCCCATCCTCAGAGTCTCTACAGCCTACCCTGAAAGGGTACTCTCCTTCCAAGTCTACAGACCTACATAGCATATACTGTATCAGGGTAGCTTTTTCCCGTTACTCCTCTGCCTAATACTCCTCCCCCATCAGACTATAGGGATCCCATACCCCTCCCACTAGCTCCATCCATGCTTACAAGAAGGAGTGACAAATGGAAGCCTCCCCCCTGAAGAGATGAGGCAAGCAGTGATGTATTTTGGCCTAGGCCAACAAGGCCCATGCCTAGGGCAGCACTTTGCAGGGGGGCAGCAAAAAAGCCACCCCCACCACCTGAGACTCTATTGGCCACTGGTTGCTAGAACCACCTCTCTCACCCCCCTCTCTCTCTCACTCACCCCCTTTCTCACTCTCTAACCCCTCCTCTCTCTCACCCCTCCTCTCTCTTTCTCACCTCCCTCTCTCTTTTTCACCCCCTCTCTCATCCCCCTCTCTCACCCCTCCTCTCACTCTCTCTCTCTCACCCCCACTCTCTCTCGCTCTCTCTCTCTCATTCTCCCTCTCTCGCTCTCTCTCTCTCATTCTCCCTCTCTCTCGCTCACCGCCCTCTCTCACACATCCCCCCTTTCTCTCTCTCATCCCCCCACTCTCTCATCCCTACACTCTCTCATCCCCCCTCTCTCTCTCTCATCCCCCACTCTCTCTCTCATCCCCCCTCTCTCACCCCAGCTCTCTCTCTCCCTCCCTCACCCAACCCCTCGCTCTCTCTTTCATCCCTCTCTCTCTCCCTCCCTCACCCACCCCCCTCTCTCTCTCCCTCACCCATCCTCTCTCTCCCACCCCCTCTCACCCCCCCTCTCAGGGGTTCATGCTGGGACTTGTAGTCCTTCAAGTTTTGGAGGAAGACACATCCGTAGGGAAAATTTACATAGGTAGGGCACCTAATTTTAGTCTTGCCTAGGGCAGCACAAAACCAAAATACACCACTGGAGGCAAGGCCTGGTGCAGGAGCACTGCTTATACCCCTGGTGCCCAACCTGCAGCCAGGGGGCCACATACAGCCCTTTTGGCACTTTTCATGCAGCTCTTAGGGCCCCTGTGTTTCCTTATTGCCCTGTTATAGCAATGTTTTATTTCTTGCTCATGTAAAGCCTCCTGCAGCATGTTCAAAGTCTCTGACCATCTCTGGTATCATCTCTACAGTCTCTAACCATCTCAAATATTAGGTCCATAGTCTTTGACCAGCTCTTGAATAATGTCTGCAGTCCCATCTTCTGTATTATGTCCATAGTCTCTGATCATCTCTTGTAGCATGTTTTCAGTCTCTGACCATCACTTGCACTTGTATTAGGTCCACAGTCTTTGATCATCTCTTGTATAATGTCTGCAGTCTCTAACCGTCTCCTGCATTAGGTCTGCAGTCTCTGGCCATCTTCTGCATTAGGTCCACAGTCTCTGACCATCTCCTGTAGTATGTCTGCAGTTTCTGACCATCTCTTGTATCAGGTCTGCAGACTCTGACCATCTACTGTATTAGATCGTCAGTCTTTGACCATCTCCTGTATTAGGTGCAAAGTCTTTGACAATCTCTTGTATCATGTCTGCAGTCCCTGACCATCGCTTGTATCATGCCTGCAGTCTTTGACCATCTCCTGTATTAGATTTGCAGTCTTTGACCATCTCTTGTATCATGCCTGCAGTCTTTGACCATCTCCTGTATTAGATTTGCAGTCTTTGACCATCTATTTTATCAAATCTGCAGTCTCTGACCATCTCTTGTATTATATCCACAGTCTCTGACCATCTCTTGTATTATTTCCACAGTCTCTGATCGTCTCTTGTATTAGGTCCATAATCTTTGACAGTCTCTTGTATAATGTCCACAGTCTCTGAATATTTCTTGTATCATTCCCATAGTCTTAATCAGGGCTTTTTTTCTCACAAAATAGGTGCAGGAACCCCTTTCCAAGTCACCCGTTTTCTTGGACCCTACCCACCTCCAAGCACCATTCCATGGTTCTACCCCCTACCTACCTCCCAGTACTGCCCTTTTAGAGAATACAGAACCAAGTATCATTTAGTGGTGTTAAGTAATTTTTTCGGAATATGGTAATGATAACAAGAAAAGCAGTAAAATAGATTCCCTGTAGGCAAAAACAATATAGCCCCTCGCCAGCAACAATAGATCCCTCTAACAACAATGGACCACCCACAACAAACTTTCCCCCCCCCAGCAACAATAGACTCCCAGCAGCGACAACAGATCTCCCCGCAGCCAGCAACAATAGATCCCTCCCTTAACAGTAGATCTCTCCCAGCAAGAACTGACTTCCCCAGAAATATAAGACCCACCCCCAGCAACAGTAGGGGCCCCACCAGCAACCATAGACCTCCTCAGCAACAACATAACCCCCTGCAAAAATACACCGCCTCCTGCTGGAATAAATCCCCCAGCAGCCAGCATTAATAGACCCTGCACCACACTCCAGCACCCCTTGCCATTACATTCAGTCAGTGCTGGAGGTGCCAGAACTGCGTTCCCCCGCGTTCCCGCTGGAAAAAAAAAAAGCACTGGTCTTAATATATCTTGTATTGTATCTGCTGTCTTTGAATATTCACAGAATTTTATGTGCGGCCTTTTTGGTGTTGTCGTTGGCCACACTTGAAGCCCCCATATTAGGAAAGTTGACCACTGTTGGCCTATGTCCCCTATCGCTGTTCCTACCTAAAAGAAATGACTTTTGGGAAGACTGACTCTTTAATATGCAGCTGGGACTCTACTTATTTTTGATTTCTTTTTATTTTGGAGCTGGCTGTTCCATCTACGATGAATGTTTCATACGAGGACATTAGAGGGATGAAGTCATTGTGTGTGCACCAGCAGATACATCAAGAAGGTTTTTTTTTGCTTTTCTTCCCATTGCCTCAGTAATTAAGCGCCCCCCGCTGTATAGGAGCTCTGTTATTAGAGTCATGGCCATGACACCCGGCCGAACGCCGCTTCATCCGCGTCTCATGTACTTCAGATATAAATAGCTGGTCAGACAATTAGGGGTCGTTTTGCACCTCGTTAAAAATCAGTCACTAATCAGAGCCGTGATTTGTCAGGCTCGCCGGATTATCCGCGCTTTTTATTTATTTATTTCTCCTCTTTCCTCTTGGTGTATCTGAACTCCACATCTCTCCATCACCATGTCAGACGGCGCTGGAATGAGGCAATGCTCAACTATTTATAAAAGTTTAATGATCCAGGAAGAATAGGCTAATTAAAAGTTGTTCAAATCCATTTGCGCGGAGGGTTAAAAATGGAACGGAGTTTGGAGGGGCACCTGATGGATCAGGACAACAAAAGTTTACAGCGCAAAACGCTTCTCCCGGAAATGGAGGTGAAGATTACTTTTCATCTGAATGGTGCCAGGTCAGCAGTTTGGTGGCGGCACAAAAAGTATATGAGAAGAACTGTATAGATAATGCCCAGACAAAATTGGGATCCAAATGAGTGGATGGATGGATGGATCGATGGGTAGATGGATTTGTGGATGGGCGGATGGATGGATGAGAAAGAATAATAAATGCAGACACAGGGATTCAAAATTCCAGAAACAGAGAAGAGAGAGAATTTACAGATTCAAGGCAAAATTGGATGGGTGGATATTTGGATGGATGGATATGCCAATGGATGAGCAAATGGGTGGATGGATAGAAAAGAAAAAAAAAAAAAAAATACAGACAGAGGGATTAAAAATTCCAGAATTGGGGGTGAAATGTACTTTTCATCAGAATGGTGCAGTGTCAGTAGTTTATTAGTGACACAAAATATGTAAGAGAAAGAGTTTATAGATTAAAAACACAACTGGGATCCTGTTAAGTGGATGGATGGATGAATGATTGGATGATGAATATGTGGACATATGGATGGATGGATGAATGATTGGATGATGAATATGTGGACATATGGATGGATGGATGAATGAATGGACAAACAGACAGGCAGATGGGTGGTTGGGTGGATGGACGGATGGATGGATAGATAGAAGGGCGGATGGATGGATGGATGGATGGATGGATGGACAGACAGATAGCCATGCAGATAGTGAGCAATTGGATGGATGCATAGGCTGAATGGGTGGGAGGAGCAGTGTGCAGATGGATAGATTGATAGATACTGTAGATGGATGGATGAACAGACAGATGGCTATACAGATAGTAAATAATTGAATGGATGCATAGATGGATGGGTGGATAGATTGGGTAGGGAGGAGGGGTGCAAGGATGTATGGGAGGCGGGGTGCACAGATGGATGGGTGGACGAATGAACAGATGAATGGATGGGTAGATGGATGGATATGTGAATGGATGGATGCACAGATCGATGGGCAGATGGACGGATGAGTAGATGGATGGATACATGGATGAGTAAGATGAATAGATGGATATATGGATGGATGGATATGCAGATGTGTAACTAGATGGATGGATGGGCAGACAGATAAATATTGAGCAATTGGATGGATGGATGGATGGATGGATGGATGAATGGATGGACGGATGGATAGATAAGTAAATTTGTGGGAGGAGGGATGGGTAGATGGATGGATGGATGGATATGCAGATGGGTGAAAAGATGGAAGGATGGATGGGTGCACAGGTAGGAGGAGGAATGGGCTGATAGACAGATGGGTGGATAGGTAGCCAAATGGTCAGATAGGTAGATATGCAATTGACTGAATAGACAATAGATCGATCAATCGATCAATCGATAGATAGATAGATAGATAGATAGATAGATAGATAGATAGATAGATAGATAGATAGATAGATAGATAGATAGATAGATAGATAGATAGATAGATAGATAAGATAGATTGGATAAACTATTGTCCATAAAGACACGGATAAGCAATTTTGGGGTTGAGCGATTTGACTGGCCTGCACAGAGTCCTGACCTCAACCCCATAGGACACCTTTGAGATGAATTAGAGCGCAGACTGCAAGACAGGCCTTCTCGTCCAACATCAGTGCCTGACCTCACAAATGTGCTTCTGGAAGAATGGTCAAACATTCCCATAGACACACTCCTAAACCTTGTGGACAGCCTTCCCAGAAGAGTTGAAGCTGTTACAGCTGCAAAGGGTGGGCCAACTCAATATTGAACCCTACGGACTAAGACTGGGATGCCATTAAAGTTCATGTGCGTGTAAAGGCAGGCGTCCTTTTGGCAATATATTGTTTAAGGAGAGAACTGTTGACATCAGTGTCACATTGGACCCTTTCCCTTAATCTCCATTCTTGATCCCGCGCCCGACCCAGGACCCCGGCCGTATCTTCCAGCCCTATCGCCTGTCTTTCCAGATTAATCCCGGCCTCCCTCTGCAGGGCGCGGAGATAGAAGACTCGGCAGACAGTGAGAAACTCTGGGCGTCCTCTCCTGACAGTTCCTCCGCTGTGATGGCTGAAGGCTACGTGAAGGATTGCCGCAGTCGTCTCATTAGGATCCCGCGCAGGTAGAACGCTGTGTACCTTTTTTTTTTTTTCCCTTCCTCCGCTCGCCCGCTGGAAGTGTGATTAACAGGATTGTTGCAAGGTTTGCTCTTTATGAAACAAGGGCGACTCTTCTAAGTTATGGAGAGAAAATGTTATCAGATTCTGTGACAGAAATGGCCGCCGGCTCGGTTTTCAGCGCAGGTGGTGAGACGTACGAGTTTGGCTCTCGGATTCAGAAGACGCGCTCTTCATCTGTGCCGCCACTTCTCTGAGAAATTCATTTTTTATTTTTCTTCTGGTTGCTCCGGCTGCCAGGGACCTGACATGGGAATGTGAGCGCACTTTTCTCTCTCTTTTTTTTAGACTCCATTCATATTTTGCGTAGCAGCAACGCGCGTTCCCAATTTTTTTCGGTGATTTTAGTGCATTTCCATGTGTCACGCATAGGACAGCCCATTCCGTTCAAAGAAAGCCCCTTTACCTTCTCAGTCGGGGAGCGTCACACGTTATTCCAGCACGTGTTTTGCTGCATTTGTTGTGCAACAAAACGCGTAGCAAAACAAGTGTCTGCTTGCCTCGTTCGGGGTGCTATTCTGCCACGATTTTAGCGCAACTCAAAATCACAGTTTAAAAATTCTGCCCATGTTCCGCTGTGGTAAGGTGTGAACTTAACCACTTCTGGACCGGAAGATTTTCCCCCTTAACCACTTAAGCCCCGGAGGATTTGGCTGCTAAAAGACCAGGGGGTATTTTGCGATTCGGCACTGCGTGACTTTAACGGACAATTGCGTGGTCGTGCGACGCTGTACCTAAACGAATCTGACGTCCTTTTTTTCCCACAAACAGAGCTTTCTTTTGGTGGTATTTGATCACCTGTGCGATTTTTTGATCATGCGCTATAAACAAAAAAAAGAGCGTCAATTTTGCAAAAATAACAATATTTTTCACATTTTTTTATATGAAATTCCCCAAAAAAAATGTAAAAATCAAAATTTTTTAACATTTTCAGCCAATTTGTTTTATGCTACATATGTTTGGTAAAAAAAATCGCAAAAAGCATATTTTGATTGGTTTGCGCAAAAGTTATCGCGTTTACTAACTAAGGGAAAGATTTTTGTCATTTTTGTTGTTTTTTTATTTAACGCGTAATGGCGGCGATCTGAGATTTTTTTTGCGGTACTGCGACATTGCGGCGGACAGATCGGACCCTTGACTGACATTTTTGACACTTTTGGGGTTACCAGTGACATTTCTACAGTAATCAGTGCTATACATATGCACTGTTACTGTAAAAATACCCTGGCAGTGAAGGGGTTAACTTTATTTGAGAGGGAGGGGCTGTGTGTGTCCCTAGGAGCCTGATTCTAACTGTGATTGGCTGTGGCTTGAGCTGTAGAAACAGTGATCAACGGTCCTACATAGTAGAACCGTATGATCACCATTCCTACACCGGGGAGAATGACAGGCGGCTTGTTTACATTAGCTGCCTGACTTTCTCCCTCTCCCCCGACGATCGCCGAGTGACCGGCGGACATCGGGTTCACCGGTCACACGCGGTGACCACACGGGAGTGGGAGCCCGCCGGCGGCGGCGCGCGCTCGCTCCCCAGAGCCTCACAGGCTGGTGACGTACCCCTACGTCACTCTGCCTGTGAGGGGCTGACCGCCGCAGTATATCTACTTGCGGCGGTCGGCAAGTGGTTAATGACCAGGCCATATTTTGCGATTCGGCACTGCGTTACTTTAATGGACAATTGCGCAGTCGTGCGATGCTGTAAACACTACATAAAATTTATGTCTTTTTTTTCCCACAAATAGAGCTTTCTTTTGGTGGTATTTGATCACCTCTGCGATTGTTTTTTATTGCGCTATAAACAAAAAAAGAGCTACAATTCTGAAAAAAAAAAAAAAATATATATATATATATATTTCAATTTCTGCTATATAACATTCCCCAAAATAAATTGAAAAATCAAAATTTTTTAACATTTTAAGCCAATTTGTTTTCTGCTACATATTTTTGGTTGAAAAAATCACAATAAGTGTATTTTGATTGGATTTGCGCACAAGTTATTGCATCTACTAACTACAGGAAAGATTTATGTCATTTTTATTGTTTTTTTCCTTTTTACTAGTAATGGCGGCGATCTGCGATTTTTAGCGGGACTGCGACATTGCGGCGGAAAGATCGGACCCCTAACTGACATTTTTGACACTTTTTGGGGGTCCAGTGACATTACTACAGTAATCAGTGCTAAGAATATGCACTGTTACTGTAAAAATGACACTGGCAGGGAAGGGGTTAACATTGTGGGTGATCAAGGGGTTAAATGTGTACCTAGGGGAGTGATTCTAACTGTGGGGGGCGTAACTTGTGGAATGACCATTGAGACCTGTGATCCTATATAGAAGGATCACAGGCACTCTGTGATCATTCCAGAGAGAAGAACGGTCAGCTGTGTTTACAACAGCTGACCGTCCTTCTCTCTCAGCGGGGAGAAGCCTGACCCATGCATCGGCTTCCCCGCTGATGAGCGGGGGTGGGAGTGCACCGCCAGTGGCGCACGCTCACCCCCTAGCTGCAGGCACACAACCGACGTAGCCCTACGTCAGTTTGCCTGGGAGAGCCACACTGCCGCAGTAAATAGGCGGCGTGTGGTCGGCAAGTGGTTAAAGTGGTTGTAAACCTCAGACATGGAATACGAACAAAGCATATCCCTCTATAGTGTGTACTTGTATAGATCCAGGGCACGAAGTGTCATTTCTGTTTGCTGCCTCGTTCCTCTCCTATCAGCGTGAAACACTTCTGATAAATTTTCCTGACACCAAGAGAAAAATGGTGCCAGGGGAGGGAGTTCCAGCTCACAGCCTCAGCTTTGTTACTGTTTGCTGTGTAAAAAGGGGTGTGTCCCTTCACTCCAATCAGCTCTCAGACCTCTCCTCACTGAGCTCTGCCTAGTGTCAATTCTGCTCTCTGTCTTTTTTTTTTTTTTTTCTGATAGCTCAGACAAGCTTTATAACTTCTGCTCTTTGAATTGATGTAGAGAAGAGAATACTGCAGATAAACAGGTACAACTTATGTAGGAGTAATTGTTTCATCTCTGCTGATTTTTGCTTCATGGCTGCAGCAAGAATTAAGCCCCAGTGAGATGTACTAGGTCAAGTTAATGGGACCACTCTGCAACCTCCCTGCAAAAATTAAACCCACTGTCATGTTTAGTGGGCAGTACCTAGGGTTTTTTTTTCTCAGAGAATAGGTGCAGGAACTCCCCCCTTCTGAGTCACCCCTTGTCTCTGCCCTCTACCCACCTCCCAGTATTGCCCCTTTTAGAGAATTTAGAACCAAGTATCATCCTGTGGCGCTAAGTCATTTCTATGGAATATGTTAATGATAACAAGAGAAGCAGCAAAATAGATCCCATGCAGCAACAATTGCCCCCCCCCCTCCACCAACAGATTCTCCTCACAAAAATAGACCCCCCCTATCAACAATTGACTCCCTGCAACAAAATACCAACCAAGCAAAAAAAGACCCCCAGCAGCAACAGACCCCTTCCAGCAGCAATAGATCCTTCTTAGCAACAATAGACCTTCCCAGAAAAAAAAGACACCCCCCCAACAACAATAGCCCCCCCTTTCACCAACATATCCTCCTCACAAAAATGGACCCCCCTGCCCTATCAACAATTGCCTCCCTGCAACAAAATACCAACCAAGCAAAAATAGACCAGCCCGAATAAATAGACCCCACAGCAGCCAGCATCAATAGACCCTCCATCAGCCAGCATCAACAGACCCTCCAGCAGCCAGCATCAATAGACCATCCATCAGCCAGCATCAACAGACCATCCATCAGCCAGCATCAATAGACCCTCCAGCAGCCAGCATCAATAGACACTC
The DNA here is from genome assembly GCF_965119305.1 of Pelophylax lessonae. Classification (NCBI taxonomy): domain Eukaryota; kingdom Metazoa; phylum Chordata; class Amphibia; order Anura; family Ranidae; genus Pelophylax; species Pelophylax lessonae. The sequence goes on from NC_138774.1 coordinate 22,520,567, forward strand.
CAGCAGCCAGCATCAATAGACCCTCCAGCAGCCAGCATCAACAGACCCTCCATCAGCCAGCATCAATAGGCCCAACAGCAGCCAGCATCAATAGACCCTCCAACAGCCAGCATAAATAGACCCCACAGCAGCCAGCAGCCAGCATCAACAGACCCTCCATCAGCCAGCATCAATAGAGCCTCCAACAGCCAGCGTCAATAGGCCCCACAGAAGCCAGCATCAATAGACCCTCCAGCAGCCAGCATCCAATAGACCCCACAGCAGCCAGCATCAATAGACCATCCATCAGCCAGCATCAACAGAACCTCCAGCAGCCAGCATCAATAGACCATCCATCAGCCAGCATCAACAGACCATCCATCAGCCAGCATCAATAGACCCTTCAGCAGCCAGCATCAATAGACCCTCCAGCAGCCAGCATCAACAGACCCTCCGGCAGCCAGCATCAATAGAGCCTCCATCAGCCAGCATCAATAGAGCCTCCAGCAGCCAGCATCAATAGACCCTCCAGCAGCCAGCATCAATAGACCATCCATCAGCCAGCATCAACAGACCATCCATCAGCCAGCATCAATAGACCCTCCAGCAGCCAGCATCAATAGACCCTCCAGCAGCCAGCATCAATAGACCCTCCAGCAGCCAGCATCAACAGACCCTCCGGCAGCCAGCATCAACAGACCCTCCATCAGCCAGCATCAATAGAGCCTCCAGCAGCCAGCATCAATAGACCCTCCATCAGCCAGCATCAACAGGCCCTCCATCAGCCAGCATCAATAGACCCTCCATCAGCCAGCATCAATAGAGTATCCAGCAGCCAGCATCTACAGACCCTCCATCAGCCAGCATCAATAGACCCTCCATCAGCCAGCATCAATAGAGCCTCCAGCAGCCAGCATCAACAGACCCTCCATCAGCCAGCATCAATAGACCCTCCAGCAGCCAGCATCAATAGACCCTCCAGCAGCCAGCATCAACAGAGCCTCCAGCAGCCAGCATCAACAGACCCTCCAGCAGCCAGCATCAACAGACCCTCCAGCAGCCAGCATCAACAGACCCTCCATCAGCCAGTATCAACAGACCCTCCATCAGCCAGCATCAATAGACCCTCCAGCAGCCAGCATCAATAGACCCTCCAGCAGCCAGCATAAATAGACCCCAAAGCAGCCAGCATCAATAGACCCTCCAGCAGCCAGCATCAACAGACCCTCCATCAGCCAGCATCAATAGACCCTCCAGCAGTCAGCATCAACAGACCCTCCATCAGCCAGCATCAACAGACCCTCCATCAGCCAGCATCAACAGACCCTCCATCAGCCAGCATCAATAGACCCTCCATCAGCCAGCATCAATAGAGCCTCCAGCAGCCAGCATCAACAGATCCTCCATCAGCCAGCATCAATAGGCCCAACAGTAGACAGCATCAATAGACCCTCCAGCAGCCAGCATCAATAGACCCTCCAGCAGCCAACATCAATAGACCCCACAGCAGCCAGCATCAATAGACCCTCCAGCAGCCAGCATCAATAGACCCTCCAGCAGTCAGCATCAGTAGACATCTCCCTCAACAGTAGATTCCTCCCAGCAACATAGGACACCCCCCCCTTTAGCAGGAATAGATCCCCACACAAAAATAGATCCCTTCAGTGACAATAGATCCCCCAGAAGAAAGCATCACTAGACTATTCAGCACCCCTTGCCATTACATGCATTCAGTGCTGGAGGTGCCGGAACTGTGTTTCCCCGCGTTCCCGCTGAAAAAAAGCCCTGGCATTACCACCTGCTTAACGCCACGCACCCAAGTGAAAAGGGCCATGCCCCACAATCGCATGCATGAATTAAACCATCTGTTCTCTAGGGTGGGTAGTACGACCAGCCAAATGTGATCCATTCAAGCAAACGGGGAAGCACCTCAACCGCTTCCCTGGCCATGTAAGAAAATAAGCAGGGATAGGGATAATCCATATTTGGGTAATTATAGTACCACTAGCCCCGCCCTTTCCTTTACATAGCTGATGGCTGATCAGGGAGATTTAGCGCCACTATCAGGGATCAATGGTGTGCAGCAGGTCCTCGGGTTTCTTTTTTCACAAATCAGCAAAAGAAGGAATCGTGATTGACGGTGGGTTTACAGTGAGGGACATTTTTTGGGATTGTTATTATTTTAATAAAGGATTTATCAAATGCTTGGGTGTTTTAGTTGTAGGCTACAACAACTTTTTTGTATGTACCCCATACTCATATCAAAGAAGCAAAGGGATTTCCAATCACTACTTACCAACCAGCCAGCAACCAGCCAAATTAACCTGTCTAACAGTATGCGTTAAAAACAGGACATTTGCAAATACATGCGTAAGCTGCAGGCCGCGACAAGGCACCCTGATATCTGCAGTCCTTAACTCTACCTTTAAAGAGTCTCCACACTGTGAGCACATGCATTCTGATGAGATAGATGGAGGACAGGTGACTGGAGGGAGCCCACCCCTCCTTAAAGGCACAGGGTCACACTGAACACCGAGCACATAGCACAATGGCAGCAAAGGTGCCAGTGCGTTGCCTGACCCCATACTCATATACCTGTAGGGGGGGAGGGTGTATCTGGTGGCCCCATATCATTTTAAAGGGCTTCCAAACTTCAGTAAGTCCCACACCTGAAGACACTCCCAACCACCTGGCATGTGGGGGAAGAGGCTGTGGGGAAGAAGCTCTTCCCATCAGCATTGGAACAAGGTGCTCTGTCACGAGGGGGGAACCCAATGCAAGGAATCCCCCATACTGAGGGCATGTAGCCAGTGCTGTATTTTGGCCTAGGCAAACAAGGCCCAGGCCTAGGGCAGCACTTTGCAGGGGGGCAGCAAAAAAGCCACCCCCCCTCCACCTGAGACTCTATTGGCCACTGCTTGCTAGAACCGCCTCTCTCACTCCCCTCTCTCACTCCCCTCTCTCACTCCCCTCTCCCTCACCCCATTTCTCTCTCTCTCTCTCTCTCTCTCTCTCCCTCTCTCTTTCTCTATCCTCCTCCTCTCTCTCTCTCATCCCCCTCTCACACTCTCACCCCCTCTCTCTCATCCCCCCTCTCTCTCTCACTCACCCCCCCTCTCTCTCCCTCTCTTTCTCATCCCCCCTCTCTCTTTCTCATCCCCCCTCTCTCTCTCTTAGATTCCCCCCTCTCTCTTTCACCCCCCCCTCTCTCTTTAATCCCCCCTCTCTTTCATCCCCCCTCTGATTCATCCCCCTCTCTCTCTCTCCCTCCCTCCCTCACCCACCCCCTCTCTCTCTCCCTCCCTCACCCCGCCCCTCTCTCTCTCCTTCCCTCACCCACCCCCTCTCTCTCTCCCTCCCTCACCCAGCCCCTCTCTCTCTCCCTCCCTCACCCACCCCCTCTCTCTCTCTCTCTCATCCCCCCTCTCTCTCTCTCCCTCACCCACCCTCTCTCTTGCCCCCTCTAACCCCCCCCCCATGAGATCTCAGGGGTTCATGCTGGGACTTGTAGTCCCTCAGTTTTGGATGGAGTCACGTCCGTTAAAAAAAGGAGCTGGGAAAATTTACATGGGGGGGCGCCCAATTTTGGTCTTGCCTAAGGCAGCACAAAACCAAAATACACCACTGCATGTAGCCATGGATGGTTCATGAGAAGTGGGGTGCACAATTTCCCTCCCTTCCTTTCCTAACCTAGTTCAGATTAAGGGTTTGGTATGGATTTTTTAGGGGGACCTCACACATTTTTTTTTTTTTCCAAACGCATCATTGGTAGTGGCCTTTGCCTTTGAGACTCACAAGCTGAAGCCATATTGATGTCTACACCACAGTGACTGATTGAGAGAGAGGAGCTTTTTTTGTTTTCAAGTCTGATTTCAAGCTTCAGATGTTGTGCGCTACCCCAGCAATAACAATTTTGGTTAGTTACTCTGAACCGAACACTGATTGAATGGCTTCCGAATGATTACATAGAAAAAAAAAAGAGGTGACTTTCTATAATTTTCTGAATTGGCTTTTTAATACATTTTATGACATTACATTTAGAAGAGGAGAAAATTCATTTTCCAGCTGACTTTTTTTATCAGATGAGATGATAATGATGATGACGCCAAGAAATTGGGTTTACCTACAAAGTCTAACATTTTCTTTAGAGCAGATGGCATCCAGAACAGAGGTAATTTGAGTGAAAATAACTATTAAATTTTATAATTTTCTTTGCTCATAAAGCCGGCATAATCATGGAGAAGCAGCTACTGTGGCCCATTAAAACGAATGGGCATTCTGTCTAGTCAATCTTTTTCGCGGGGCCTCCGCTAGGCTCCAATTATTCACCATTGTCTTTAGGATATTATAATCGGCTATGTGATCCAGGAAAAAAAGGACTCGCTTTACTAACTCCACGCACTAGGGAAGCGGTTTATATTTCATCGGTAACAAAATCGCACAGATGTGGGTCGTTCTGGTGATGCCCAACGGTTCTTGAGTGCCTCCTAAAGATGAACTTCGAGATAAGCCAAGACTGTCTAAATGCAAGAGGTGTCGGTATTCCTACTTGATTCTTAGAGGTCTATGCCTTAGACGTTTGCACACATTTCAGGAAGGATTTTGGTCCACTCTTCTTTACAGATCTTCGCTAAATCCTTAAGCTTTCTTGGCTGTCGCTTGGCAACTCGAAGTTTTAGCTCCCTCCATACATTTTCTATAGGATTAAAGACCTTAATGTGTTCTTTTTGAGCCACTCCTTTGTTGCCTTGACGATATGTTTTGAGACATTGTCATGCTGGAAGACCCATCCACAACCCATCTTCAGTTTTCTGGTCGAGGGAAGAAAGTTCTCATCCAAGATTTTACAATACATGTCCCCGTCCATTGACCCTCAATGTGGAAAAGTCATTCTTTTCCTTTAGCAGAGAAACAGTTCCAAAGCATCATGTTTCCACCTCCATGCTTGACTGTAAGGATGGTGTCCTTTGGGTCATAGTCAGCATTTGTCTTCTCCAAACACGGCGGGTCGAATTAATGCCAAATAGCTTAATTTTGGTCTCATCTGACCACAGCACTTTCTCCCAATCCTTCTTTGAATCATTTAGATGCTCATTGGCAAACTTCAGATGGGCCTTTACATATACCTTCTTGAGAAGGTGGACCTTGCGGGCGCTGCTGGATTTCAGTCCATGGTGGCGTATTGTGTTACCAATAGTTTGTTTGGTGACTGTGGTCCCAACTGACTTGAGATCATTCACAAGCTCCACCCGTGTAGTTCTGGGCTGATCCCTCACTTTTCGCATGATCATCCTTACCCCCATGAGGTGAAATCCTGCATTGAGCTCCAGACCGAGGGTGATTGATGGTTATTTTGTTTTTCTTCCATTTGAGCCCGTTCATTTTGTGTGGGCTCAATTTGCACCGTAAAGGTATCGGTACTCTGTATCGGTGAGTACTTGACCAGATTATCGGTACTTATACTCGCCGGTAAAAAAAACTGTATCAGTGCAACCCTATTGAAAAGTAACATTTGCACACTGGCTTGCTGGCCTGGTGTCAGAAGTGTACCTGTTCTTTAAGTCTCTTTTGGCACTTTTGCACTGCAAGTACCGGCTCGGCTCTACTCGGCCCTGCTTGGCCCGGTTTGCTTTTCCACTGCTGGTACCGCATGGTACTGTGTTGGAACGGTTCGGTACGGTATGGTTTGCTTTTCCACTAAAGTAGTACTAAAGTTAAGTGGGTGGGATAACAACGGGGTGGGTGGGATTCTCTGACCAATCAGTGGCTAGTAGTGACTGCATGCAAAGGATTGTGGGATATGGTACCGGGTATGGTACCTGTTGGAACCACAATCGAGGTGGTACTGTTTTTGAGAACCGTACCATTCGGTTCCATGCAGTGGAAAAGCGCCGCCGTACCGTACCGTACCGAACCGTTCCTACACTATACCATGCGGTACCAGCAGTGGAAAAGCACAAAAGCGAGCCAAACCGTTCGGTTCCATGCAGTGGAAAAGCGCCATAGATTGTAGTCTTGGGCGAATGGTTCAGCCCGAGCATGAGTTCGGGCGGAACATTTGCTGTTTGCCCATCGGCCGAACGTCCAAATTGTAGGGGCGTTTAACCATTTGTTAAGCCCACCAAACGCCCAACAATGCACTGCACCCCCACACAGTGCATTCGAAGCCAAAATTGGCTGAAGCAAAGAAAGCTTGCCCAATCCAGGCACATAGCACTGTCAGAGCCATGATAGGACACTGTCATGATGACTTTCTCCAATTATGGCTTATTGCTCTTGGTCCCACCCCACACTATTCCATTTTCAGTGTGAAAATGGTGCGGAGAGAGATAGAACAGGGCTCTGTTCAGTCTCACTATCGAGTTAGTGTTTTATAGTGGGCTATTGTGAGTATAAAGTATCAGTTTAGTGTGAAAATAGTGATAGTGCAGCGTGAGTGTAGTGCAACCAATAATTTTTACTTTACTTTACTAGTGTCAGTTTAGTGTGTATATAGTGATTTTGAGATCCAGGGCAGTGATACTGCATTATATTGTAGTGCGTCAGGGTTCTTTTACTGCAGTAAATTGCAGTATGTTAGTGCACAATTACTGCGGTATATTGCAGTGCGTTAGTGCGTGTTTACTGCAGTAAATTGCGGAGCATTGGTACACAGTTACTACAGTATAGTGAAGTGCATGTTTACTGTGGTACATTGCAGTGCGTTAGTGCACGTTTACTGCAGTAAATTGCAGTGTGTTAGTGCAAGGTTACTTCACTATAGTGTATTGTGTTAGTGCATGTTTATTGCGATATAGTGCAGTGCATTAGTGCACGTTTACTGCAGTATAGCTGAGTGTGTTAGAGCACGTTTACATCAGTGCATTAGTGCACATTTAGTGTAGTATAGTTATGTGCATTAGTGCACGCTTTACCACAGTAAATTGCAGTGTGTTAGTGCACATTTACTGCAGTATATTGCAGTGCATTAGTGTACATTTACAGCAGTATATTGCAGTGTGTTAGTGCACATTTACAGCAGTATATTGCAGTGTGTTAGTGAACATTTACTGCAGTATATTGCAGTGTGTTAGTGCACGTTTACAGCAGTATATTGCAGTGTGTTAGTGCACATTTATAGCAGTATATTGCAGTGTGTTAGTGCACATTTATTGCAGTATATTGCAGTGTGCTAGTGCACAGTTACCGCAGTATAGTGCAGTGCGTTAGTGCACGATTACCACAGTATATTGCAGTGCATTAGTGCACATTTACAGCAGTACATTGCAGTACATTAGTGCACGTTTACTGCAGTATAGTGAAGTGCGTTAGTGCACGTTTACCATAGAATTTTGCAGTTAGTGCGTTAGTGCACATTTAGTGCAGTATAGTTATGTACATTAGTGCATGTTTCTCACAGTAAATGGCTGTGCGTTAGTGAACGTTTACTGCAGTATAGTGTAGTGAGTTTTATTTAAAGGAATTTTTCATTTTTATTGTTTCACTTTAGGCATCAGTAAATTACTGCTCATTTAAAAATGTATTTTACAAACTTTCTTTTCATTGATACATGTCCCCCAGGGCTGTACCTGGACCTCTATAACCATTGTATGTCCAATTACTTGCATAAAAGTCTTCAAAATGGGCACTTTTGATTTTTACAGTTTGGGTCCCATAGACTTCAATGGGGTTCGGTGTTCGGTTCCTGAACGTTCGCGATTTTCGAAAGTTCTGGCGCAAACTGACCCAGGGGTTGTTCGGCCCATCTCTAGTAGATTGCTACAATAACTACCAGGCATGTGCATGCTCGGTGACAATGATCAAACATTTGAATCCAGAAGTAACCAGAGGGAATCACTCAACTGTAGCTTTGGGTTTTGGAAAGTTCAGCTTTAAAGTCCTTTTTTTTTTTTTTTTTTGCTGTGCTTGCTTTTTAGTTTAACTGCTAAGGATTTTACCCGGAGGTATTTCACAAGGATAAGCGGAATGTCCACCTACAGAATTGTTCTAAATGAGCTGTAATGATCCTTCTAACAGCATGCCAAAATCTGAGCTTACAGCGATCCCTAGACAATACATCTGTTCCTCATAGATCACTCTCTTTTTGATATACATACTGTATATTTTCCCTTTACATTTTTATTCATCAAGCAAACTATAAATAACCGTGTTTTCACAAGGGAAAGACACCATTTCTCAGAGCATTTCTGATCGAAGAATCTTAATGTGCACTTTTTTTTTTTTGTCTTTGATGCAGGAACTTTAACTTGCAGATTACAATTCTTCCTAGAATGTATTGCTGTGCTAGAGATAAAGATGATAACGGAGGACCACAAAAGAGGCCTCAATTGAGGACACTGGGAGAGATTTACTAAAACTGGAGAGGGAAAAATATTGTGCCGCTCTGCATAGAAACCAATCAGCTTTCAGGTTTTATTGTCAAAAGTTAAAGCGGAGTTCCACCCTGGATTTTTTTTTTTAAAATACCCCCGGGACAGTCAGGGCTAGTACATTCCACAATGGCTAGCCTCTGATCTGTCCCGGGTTGCACTTACCTGTTAGGACAAATACTTACCTTGAAAACATCTTGTCCAGCGCTGCCATCTCAGATGTGGGCAGCTTGAAGCCAGCGAGATCCCCTTCGGCGTCTTCTTCCGCCTTCTTCGGTCCCACGATGCCCTGCGCCGGCCCCGCCGTCACTTCCGGTGCGCGCGCGCGTCATCCCTCCACAGATTCTGGGCATGCCCAGAAGCTGTTTAGAAGGGGATGACGCGCGCGACCCGGAACTGACGTCGGGGCCGGTGCAGGCGCAATGATTCCTGGGAGCGATGACGTTCAGCTCCCAGGAATCATTGCAAGTGACATTGCAAGGAAGTGACGACAGGCCGCGGCCGAGGAAGGAGGAAGAAGGAAGGTAAGTATATTTTCTTTGCTACGAGGTAAGTAAAAAAAAAAAAAATATGTGATTATCCATTTCTTTTTCAGGTGACCCGGAGCGAGAAGATGGAGGTAAGTATTAAATTAGGGTGGAACTCCACTTTAATTGAACAGTCTGAAGTTAGAAGCTGATTGGCTACCATGCACAGCTGCACCAGATTCTGAGTGATCCACTTTTGGTAAATCTTCCTACTGTGCTTATTGGCTCTGGTCGGTCTGAGGGCAAAGTTTCCAGCACTGAAATGTAGCCTAAAATAAAATGCTTGCCTACATGTACCTGACTTATGAGCTCAATTTAACCATTAACCTTAACCTTACCCTTAGGCCTACCCCACAACAAACCAGATCCTACCCCACAAAAAAAACCTTGATCTATAGCCTACAATTTATATCTGACACTTGGAGTTGATTTACTAAAACTGGAGAGTGTAGATCTATGTAGCATTCCATTGTGAAGGAAATTAGTTGAAAGATGCTTTTGACTTTAGATATATGTTAAATATAAGAGTAGCATGTGGGGTTGATTTACTAAAACTGAAGAGTGCAAAATCTGTTGTAGCTCTGTATAGAAACCAATCACATTCTATGTTTTTTTTTTTTTAAAGCTTAATTGAACAAGCTGAAGATCGAAGCTGATTGGCTACAATGCAGAGCTGCACCATATCTTAACCACTTTACCACCGGAGGATTTTGCTGTCTTACGTCTGGGCCACTTTTTGCGATTCGGCGCTGTGCGTATTTAACTGACAATTGCGCGGTCGTGCGACACTGTACCCAAACGAAATTTACGTCCTTTTTTTCCCACAAACAGAGCTTTCTTTTGGTGGTATTTGATCACCTGTGTGATTTTTACTTTTTGCGCTATAAACAAAAAAAGAGCGTAAATTTTGAAAAAATAACAATATTTTTCAAATTTTTTTATATGAAATTCCCCCCAAAAAAATTTAAAAATCAAATTTTTTTTACATTTTTGGCCAATTTGTTTTCTGCTACCTATGTTTGGTAAAAAAAATTCACAATAAGCGTATTTTGATTGGTTTGCGCAAAAGTTATTGCGTTTACTAACAAAGGGAAAGATTTCTGTCATTTTTGGTGGGTTTTTTTTAACGCGTAATGGCGGCGATCTGCGATTTTTTTTGCGGGATTGCGGCGGACAGATCGGACCCTTGACTGACATTTTTGACACTTTTGGGGGTACCAGTGACATTACTGCAGTAATCAGTGCTATATATATGCACTGTTACTGTAAAAATGACACTGGCAGGGAAGGGGTTAATTTTATTGGAGAGGGAGGGGTTAATGTATGCCTGGTGCTTACTGACGTGTGTGGGGGGAGGTGACTATGTGACACAAGGACAGATCCAGGGTTCAGCTATGCTGAACCCTGCAATCTGACCCTGCCTGTCACTTAGGAGATCCGCCCGCTTGTGTTTACACAAGCAGGCGGATCTCCACACTAGATCCCCGACGATCGGGGAAGAGCAGTGGCGATCGCCACTGCTCCTCCCCTGGCCCGACTCCCGCTGTGACTGAATACAGCGGGAGCGAGCCCGGAAAGGGGAGTGTCTGACGACGTAGTACTACGTCGTCAGACGATAGCGAGCCACTCTGCCGCAGTAATATTACTGCAGGCAGACGTAAAGTGGTTAAATCAACCCCACATGCTACTCTTCATTTAACACAGGGCTTTTTTTTCAGCAAGAACGTGGGGGGAACTCAGTTTCGGCACCTCCAGGGGGTGCTGGAAGGTCTATTGATGCTGGCTGCTGGGGGATCTATTGTTGCTGGATGGGGATCTATTTTTGGTTGATGGTGGAGGATCTTTTGATACTGAGGGTTAATTGTTGCTGGAAGGGATCTACTGTTTAGGGAGGGGTCTACTGTTTAGCTGGCTGCTAAAGAGTCTATTGATGCTGGCTGTTGGTAGATATTTTTCTGCTGCTGGGGGGTGGGGGGGGGGTCTATTGCTGCTGGCTGTGGGGGATCTATTTTATTGCTTTCCTTGGTATCATAACCAAATTCCATACATTCCAATACAAAATTATACGACTCTATATTCTCTAAAAGGGGCTGTACTGGAAGCTGGGTAGGGGGTGGAACCAAGGGTTAGTGCTCGGAGGTGGTTAGGGGTGGAACCAAGGGTTAGTGCTCGGAGGTGGGTAGGGGGCGGAGACACAAAGTAACTTAGAAGGAGTAGTTCCTGCACCTATTCTCTGAGAAAGAAAGCCCTAATTTAACATATATCTAAAGTCAAAAGCATCCTTCAACCCATTTCCTGAGAGCCCAGGTTGTGGTGGACACACCCCATTGGGTATATCATTATGGAGCTTGGGTTCACAAAGAAGTGCTACATAGACCTGCACTCACATGTCAAAATGTGAGCACTGGTCAATGAAGAAGGGATGACTGCCAATGCTGGAGGAGATGGGGAAGCACCACACTCATTCGGAGGGGCAACTAAGTAGAGTGGGGTTTTAATATTTAATATATGTCTTTTGTAAATCATCTTAGTGGTAGTATACTCCGCTTTTTAACTTTTACCTACAGGTAAGCCTATACTAAGACTTACCTATAGGTAAAATTATATCTCCTAAACCTGCACGGTTTAGGAGATATTCACCCAGCATGCAGCCGCTGACACCAGCGGCTCATGCGCTCTGAAGGTACGGTGTATCTTTTCGGAACCTCACAGCTCCTTGCCGGAAAGTGAACCCCCGCACGCAAGAGTGGGAGTGACGTCATCGTGGCTTTGGCCGCTCACAGCGACGAAGCCGCCGAACCCAAAAGAGATGCCGATGGAACATGTCTGCTCTCTCCGGGCAACCGTGTCTGGGCTTCGTTCTAAGGTAAGTATTTCACAATGTGCTAGTATGCGATGCATACTAGCACATTATTCCATTATCCTGCAGGGTTTGTTTGTTTTTTTGGGGGGGTATACTACCGCTTTAAACAGTGTTTCTCCTGGAGCAGCATTTACCAAGAAACTGTACAACAATTTTGATTATTTTACCCATTTCACAAGTTCTATAGTAATATCATAGGAAAACTAAACCTGGAGGAAAACAAATCAGACAAAGTGACTACATGATTGGGGAAGGAATAGGCCCAGAAAGGACTAATGTGAATTGCGCTATAAGATTGTAGATTACCTGTGAAGTGGTAAGGAGGAAGTCACGGTCCGGGGTCAGGCTCAGAGACCAGTAGCTATAGTAGTGGAGAGGCTCCCACCAACCAGTATGATAAGTGCACAAGCAGGTCACCCTGGCGGATGATGTGGGCTCACCCAAGACCCAGGGTCTAAGCATTAATTGGTATTCACCAGAGCTTCTGATAGTGGAGATGAGTTTTGCTGCGTTAGTGCCATTTTGCGGTCCTCTGGATCACCCCATTAGGAGATGAGCAAGCCGGGGTCAGGCAGCAGATATAGCAGGCAGGGATCATGCAGAAGCATAGTCAATAAACAAGCCAAAGGTCGATAATGAATAGTTGCAGGTAGGGATCAAGCGGAAGCGTAGTCGAGGAAGAAGCCGAAGGTACGTAGCACATAGTAGTAAAGATAAGGACAGCTAATGGTATGTTATTATATATTGGCTGGAGAGAGCACAATAATATGGCAAACAGGAAATGCAAAGGCATGGCTTAAATAGGAAATTCATGGGAGGAGCAAGGAGTTCAAGGTTCACCAGAAACAAGGCACAAGCCAGAAATGTCCAAAGGAGCAGGCAAGGAGCTGTCCAGCATCTCAGGTGGCTCAGCAAGAAGAGCTACTGCAGGACACAGAAGAGGTTGTAGTTTCAGATCCCGGTAATGACAGAGGAGCTGCTTGGTCAGGAGCTGTCAAACAGGCAGTGGAAAGGTCCTTGCACACAGGCTTTCCAATCAGGTTTGCCTGCCATTTTTTCAAGCAGACGTGATTGGAAGCTCCAAATAAGTCTATCATCTGAAGAATGTAAACAGATGTGCATCCATTCACATCCACTTACCTCCAAGTCCATACAGCACACCAAGGATCTTCAAGATAAAGTCTAAATGTTTATTATTACAGTGGCAAGGGTGCAACATTTTGGGGTCACACAAGACAACCTTTGTCAGACATCTGATGCCTCACATGCCTGACAAAGGAGTTCTGCGTGTCCCCAAAACATTGCACCTTTAATGCTGTGATGTAATGACTTTGGGTGATCTTGAATCCATGGTGTGCTGGCAATATATGCTCTGCTATTGGTCTCCAGCTGGTAATTGCCACTGCACCTGAAAATACTTTCCAGGAACATGCATTGGGAATATAAATAATTCATGGTTCAAATTCATCCAGGTCTTAACAAAAAGGAAAAGGATTGCATCCCTTTCCATTTTCCTGGACCTAAATGTGACAAATCAAAGGTGCAATGTTTCGGGGCTACACAGGACTCCTTTGTCAGGTATGTGAGGCATCAGGCATCTGATGAAGGTTGTCCTGCATAGCCCAAATTTTGCACCCCTACCACTGTAATAACAAACATTTAGACTGTATCATGAAGATCCATGGTGTGCTAGATGGGTAGCCTCCAGCCCATAGACTTACAGTATATGGAGTTTCCAATAATTTCCACTTGAAAAAAACCTGCAGGACACAAGTCCATTTTCATCAGACCATCCATAGATCCAACCCGGTTCTGCAAAGGCCCAGTTGCAAAATACAGAAGAAACTGAGAAGGCATGGATTACACAAAACCGAAATCCATCCAGTTCTGCTCCAAATCAGCAGGAGATCTGTGCATGGATTCCCTGCTGAACAGACCAGAGGAGGACCTTGTGAAAGGACTGTATGGATGGTTGATGGAGAAAGAAGACTGAATTTGTGCAAAAAATGCCTGGAGACTAAATTTTTTTCAATTAATGGCTACAGTCATAAATAAAATTGTTTAAAGACACTGATTGGCACTCCGAAACGCATTATCTAGGCAACGAAACATCGGCCGGCTTGACGTCACTTGTCACTTGGTTCTGCGTTCCACGGGGGTTTCCAAAAACGTCCTACATAGTGTTGAGCGAACATGGACTGTATTATTCGTGTTCGTACCGAATAATTGGATTTTTTGTACCCGAACACGGACACGGACACTTTACTGTATGTTCGGGTAAAAATCCGTGTTCGGTCGTTTTATTTCCGGGTTTTGCATGCTTTGGCGCTCTTTTCATGGCGGGCTTTCAACAGCCAATCAACAATCGTTTAACTGGTGTGCCTTAAGCCATCCCAGCCATGCCTGCAAATGTCTCAGTAGCTGTGATTGGCCGTCTGAAGCATGTGACCAAGTCTTTATAAGTTCGAGGCAGCCGCAGCGGCGTCATTATGCTGCTTATATCAGGGACAGAGCACACATCAACGTGCTGGCTGCTGATTAGGGAAAGATAGGCAGGAAAAAACCATTTGTGTCCGGATAGAATTGAGGGACAGGTCGGAGTGTTTAGGCAGGGCGAGTTGTAGGCATTTTAGGGATAGAGTCTGCTGAATTATAGGGTCAGTGTCTTCTACAAACTACAATCGATATTGCTGTGTGGGGGGTGGGGTGAATCTGCACTCAATCCTGATCTACGATCTCTTCTCAATCCTGTTAGGGACAGAGTCTGCTGAATTTTAGGGAAACTGTGTTCTACAAACTACAATCGATATTGCTGTGTGGTGTGGGATTGGAGATAGGCAGGTGTCAGTGATCCACATCCATTTTTCTGTGTGTGAGCTGCAGTGAACACAATCTTTTTGGGCTGCAGTGAACACAATCTTTTTGGGCTGCAGTGAACACAATCTTTTTGGGCTGCAGTGAACACAATCTTTTTGGGCTGCAGTGAACACAATCTTTTTGGGCTGCAGTGAACACAATCTTTTTTGGGGTGCAGTGAACAAAATCTTTTTGGGGTGCAGTGAACACAATCCTTTTTGGTGTGCAGTGAACACAATCTTTGTGGGGTGCAGTGAACAAAATCCTTTGTGGGGTGCAGTGAACACAATCTTTTTGGGGTGCAGTGAACAAAATCCTTTTTGGGGTGCAGTGAACAACATCCTTTTTGGGGTGCAGTGAACACAATCTTTTTGGGGTGCAGTGAACAAAATCCTTTGTGGGGTGCAGTGAACACAATCTTTTTGGGGTGGAGTGAACAACATCCTTTTTGGGGTGCAGTGAACAAAATCCTTTTTGGGGTGCAGTGAACAAAATCATTTTTGGGGTGCAGTGAACACAATCTTTTTGGGGTGCAGTGAACACAATCTTTGTGGGGTGCAGTGAACACAATCTTTTTGGGGTGGAGTGAACAACATCCTTTTTGGGGTGCAGTGAACAACATCCTTTTTGGGGTGCAGTGAACACAATCTTTTTGGGGTGCAGTGAACACAATCTTTGTGGGGTACAGTGAACAGAATCTTTGTGGGGTGCAGTGAACACAATCTTTGGGGGGTACAGTGAACACAATCTTTGTGAGGTGCAGTGAACACAATCTTTGTGGGTGCAGTGAACACAATCATTGTGGGGTGCAGTGAACTCAATCTTTGTGGGGTACAGTGAACACAATCTCATACTTCTGAAGGTTTGAGGGTGCTGCCTGTTCCATACTCCCCCTACTCCTCATCTAGCCTTTTAGGGGTACAAACAATAGTAATTGGGGCCTAGTGTGGTTGTGTACGTGTGATATACATACACTTTTTTGGGATCATATTTTCTATTCCGCTATTTAATCAAAAACCTTTGGGGATCAGTTAAATTGGGGGATAGTCTGTGTTGGTACGTGTGAGAGAGATCCACCTTTCCAAGTTGTTGGGGTTCATCTCATACTTCTGAAGGTTTGAGGGTGCTGCCTGTTCCATACTCCCCCTACTCCTAGCCTTTTAGGGGTACAAACAATAGTAATTGGGGCCTAGTGTGGTTGTGTACGTGTGATATACATACACTTTTTTGGGATCATATTTTCTATTCCGCTATTTAATCAAAAACCTTTGGGGATCAGTTAAATTGGGGGATAGTCTGTGTTGGTACGTGTGAGAGAGATCCACCTTTCCAAGTTGTTGGGGTTCATCTCATACTTCTGAAGGTTTGAGGGTGCTGCCTGTTCCATACTCCCCCTACTCCTAGCCTTTTAGGGGTACAAACAATAGTAATTGGGGCCTAGTGTGGTTGTGTACGTGTGATATACATACACTTTTTTGGGATCATATTTTCTATTCCGCTATTTAATCAAAAACCTTTGGGGATCAGTTAAATTGGGGGATAGTCTGTGTTGGTACGTGTGAGAGAGATCCACCTTTCCAAGTTGTTGGGGTTCATCTCATACTTCTGAAGGTTTGAGGGTGCTGCCTGTTCCATACTCCCCCTACTCCTAGCCTTTTAGGGGTACAAACAATAGTAATTGGGGCCTAGTGTGGTTGTGTACGTGTGATATACATACACTTTTTTGGGATCATATTTTCTATTCCGCTATTTAATCAAAAACCTTTGGGGATCAGTTAAATTGGGGGATAGTCTGTGTTGGTACGTGTGAGAGAGATCCACCTTTCCAAGTTGTTGGGGTTCATCTCATACTTCTGAAGGTTTGAGGGTGCTGCCTGTTCCATACTCCCCCTACTCCTAGCCTTTTAGGGGTACAAACAATAGTAATTGGGGCCTAGTGTGGTTGTGTACGTGTGATATACATACACTTTTTTGGGATCATATTTTCTATTCCGCTATTTAATCAAAAACCTTTGGGGATCAGTTAAATTGGGGGATAGTCTGTGTCGGTACGTGTGAGAGAGATCCACCTTTCCAAGTTGTTGGGGTTCATCTCATACTTCTGAAGGTTTGAGGGTGCTGCCTGTTCCATACCCCCCCTACTCCTCATCTAGCCTTTTAGGGGTACAAACAATAGTAATTGGGGCCTAGTGTGGTTGTGTACGTGCGAGATACATACACTTTTTTTGATCATATTTCCTATTCCGCTATTCAATAAAAACCTTTGAGGATCAATTGAATTGCGGGATAGTCTGTGTCGGTACGTGTGAGAGAGATCCACCTTTCCAAGTTGTTGGGGTTCATCTCATACTTCTGAAGGTTTGAGGGTGCTGCCTGTTCCATACTCCCCCTACTCCTCATCTAGCCTTTTAGGGGTACAAACAATAGTAATTGGGGCCCAGTGTGGTTGTGTACGTGTGATATACATACACTTTTTTTGGATCATATTTTCTATTCCGCTATTTAATCAAAAACCTTTGGGGATCAGTTAAATTGGGGGATAGTCTGTGTCGGTACGTGTGAGAGAGATCCACCTTTCCAAGTTGTTGGGGTTCATCTCATACTTCTGAAGGTTTGAGGGTGCTGCCTGTTCCATACCCCCCCTACTCCTCATCTAGCCTTTTAGGGGTACAAACAATAGTAATTGGGGCCTAGTGTGGTTGTGTACGTGCGAGATACATACACTTTTTTTGATCATATTTCCTATTCCGCTATTCAATAAAAACCTTTGAGGATCAATTGAATTGCGGGATAGTCTGTGTCGGTACGTGTGAGAGAGATCCACCTTTCCAAGTTGTTGGGGTTCATCTCATACTTCTGAAGGTTTGAGGGTGCTGCCTGTTCCATACTCCCCCTACTCCTCATCTAGCCTTTTAGGGGTACAAACAATAGTAATTGGGGCCTAGTGTGGTTGTGTACGTGTGATATACATACACTTTTTTTGGATCATATTTTCTATTCCGCTATTTAATCAAAAACCTTTGGGGATCAGTTAAATTGGGGGATAGTCTGTGTTGGTACGTGTGAGAGAGATCCACCTTTCCAAGTTGTTGGGGTTCATCTCATACTTCTGAAGGTTTGAGGGTGCTGCCTGTTCCATACTCCCCCTACTCCTCATCTAGCCTTTTAGGGGTACAAACAATAGTAATTGGGGCCCAGTGTGGTTGTGTACGTGTGATATACATACACTTTTTTGGGATCATATTTTCTATTCCGCTATTTAATCAAAAACCTTTGGGGATCAGTTAAATTGGGGGATAGTCTGTGTCGGTACGTGTGAGAGAGATCCACCTTTCCAAGTTGTTGGGGTTCATCTCATACTTCTGAAGGTTTGAGGGTGCTGCCTGTTCCATACCCCCCCTACTCCTCATCTAGCCTTTTAGGGGTACAAACAATAGTAATTGGGGCCTAGTGTGGTTGTGTACGTGTGATATACATACACTTTTTTTGGATCATATTTTCTATTCCGCTATTTAATCAAAAACCTTTGGGGATCAGTTAAATTGGGGGATAGTCTGTGTCGGTACGTGTGAGAGAGATCCACCTTTCCAAGTTGTTGGGGTTCATCTCATACTTCTGAAGGTTTGAGGGTGCTGCCTGTTCCATACCCCCCCTACTCCTCATCTAGCCTTTTAGGGGTACAAACAATAGTAATTGGGGCCTAGTGTGGTTGTGTACGTGCGAGATACATACACTTTTTTTGATCATATTTCCTATTCCGCTATTCAATAAAAACCTTTGAGGATCAATTGAATTGCGGGATAGTCTGTGTCGGTACGTGTGAGAGAGATCCACCTTTCCAAGTTGTTGGGGTTCATCTCATACTTCTGAAGGTTTGAGGGTGCTGCCTGTTCCATACTCCCCCTACTCCTCATCTAGCCTTTTAGGGGTACAAACAATAGTAATTGGGGCCCAGTGTGGTTGTGTACGTGTGATATACATACACTTTTTTTGGATCATATTTTCTATTCCGCTATTTAATTTAACTGGGCCTCCATGCGAGACCTGTGTGCCTTGTTGCGCTGTTTTGAGTACTCCACCAACATGGCCAGTGGCAATGACGCCGTTCTCAGCTTAACTATCCCACTTCTATGCCTCCTTGAAAAAACAATTCGGGCGATGATGGAAGAGGATGTGGCACAGGATGAGGAGGAGGAGGAGGATGAAGAGGTAACATTTCCAAGGCTTTCAGGGCAGTCATTCGCAAGGGGCTCCGAGGGTGGGTTCCTGCACACGCAAACGCCAGGGACGCAATTGTCCAGCAGGGGCACAGTTCTGGAGGATGAGGAGGATGAGGAGGAGGAGGAGCTGGAGGAGGAGATGGAACCATGTTCACAGCAGGGTGGCACCCAGGCCAGCTCATGGCCATCACTGGTGCGTGGCTGGGGGGATACAGAGGACACGGACGATACACCTCCCACAGAGGACAGCCTTTCGTTGCCTCTGGGCAGCCTGGCACACATGAGCGATTACATGCTGCAGTGTCTCCACAACGACCGCCGAGTTGCCCACATTCTAACTTGTGCTGATTACTGGGTGGCCACGCTGCTGGATCCCCGTTACAAGGACAACGTACCGTCCTTAATTCACTCACTGGAGCGCGATCGCAAGATGCGCGAGTACAAGCGCACGCTGGTAGACGCCATGCTGCTGGCATTCCCATCTGACAGCGGGGCCACAGTGGAAGCACAAGGCAGAGGAGGAGGAGGAGGAGGTCGCCAACGCAACCAGGGCACCGCCAGCACCTCAGAAGGCAGGGTTAGCATGGCCGAAATGTGGAAAAGCTTTGTCAGCACGCCACAACAAACAGCAGCACCAGCAGCTCAGATGGAACGTCTTAGCAGGAGGCAGCATTTTACCAACATGGTGGAGCAGTATGTGTGCACACGCCTACATGTAGTGAATGACGGGTCTGCCCCCTTCAACTTCTGGGTCTCCAAATTGGGCACATGGCTTGAGCTTGCCCTTTACGCCTTGGAGGTGCTGGCGTGCCCTGCAGCCAGTGTATTATCTGAACGGGTATTTAGCACGGCTGGGGGCGTTATAACAGACAAGCGCAGCCGCCTGTCCAGAGACAATGTGGACAAGCTCACGTTCATTAAAATGAACCAGGCATGGATCCCACGGGACTTTTCCGTACCTTATGCAGAATAGCAATGGATACCGACCTTACCCACCCATTGTTCCATTTTTGCTCTTTCTCACTCTTTTGGGGTGTACCCTCATTTAAAATTTTTGAAAAGAAGCAGTGTTGGCTACCTCGTCCTCCTCCTCAGGGCCAGATTAATGTAGGGGCTATTGGAGCTGCAGCTCCAGGCCCCTACCTTTTATATAGGCCCCGGGTTGGCCATATTCACTGTTACCGCTCTTCTGTCACTTGTAAACACAGAAGTCTGGCTTCTATGCTCGCTTCCCCAGGCAGCACCCTCAGAACCTCCCCACACAGCGTGAAGGCCGGACAAGGAGGGACAGTTGGCGATGCATGGATGTGTTTATGGGCTTCAGAGACAGCATCCCATGTTGAATTAGGCATGCATGGCTGCACCCTTCCTCCTCTGGGTGCATGGCAAGGCACGGCCCTTAAGGCCCTTCAAAATCCTCAGCACCAAGCCCATGATGCTGTTAATCCGGCCCTGGTCCTCCTCCACCGCCGCTTCCACCTACACCGCCCATAGGTGTGCGCAGCCTATTGCATTAAGGTGTGCACCCCAAAGTTGAAATACACATGCATGTGTTTGCCAGCAGGGAGAGTAATGTATCGGGGCCATGTACCTGTAGGCAAGGAGAAATAGAGCAGAGCAGGTCCCAGGGAGATCTTTCCCATCTCCTCACTGGCAATGCTATGTGCCCTAGGTGATTAGGGTGTGCCCAGGCACACCCAGCACACCCTGTGCGCACGCCTATGTCACCGCCACATCCACCACCACCTCAACCTCCCTCCTACTCCATATGGGCCTCGTCCTTCAGAGATGAAGAAGAACATTGTTTTATTTTTCTGTTTTTTTTTTGTTGTTTTAAGTTATTTCCCTATCCACATTTGTTTGCAGAGCACTTGCCATGCTCTTAATTACGTTTTGCTGCCATTTGCAGCACTCTAGCCCTTTCCTTTGGTGTTTTAGAGCCATTTTAGTGCCTTAAAGTTCGGGTCCCCATTGACTTCAATGGGGTTCGGTGTCCGGGAAAAGTTCGGTAAAAGTCCGGGACACGGACCCGGACTTTTTTTTAAAGTTCGGCCGAACCCGTCGAACACGGACATCTAGGTGTTCGCTCAACCCTAGTCCTACACCAGCTGATGTGCAGTTCTCTGGCTCCTCCATCTTTGCTATTAGCTGCCGCCGACAGACTTTCTCTGTGTGTAGACGATTCCCCTGTAGAGGCTACTACATTGACAAGTGCTCTTATCATGGATCTATGTGAGTGCACATTTGGCTGCCTTAAGCCCCGAACACACGGGCCGAATGTTGGAAACATCTGTCGGTTAAAAAAAAATGGCGTGTGTAAGTCACCCTGCCTGAAAAAAGCTGGCTTCTGTAGGACGAGCATGTTGGAAAACCAGTAGCTGATGGACTCCCGATCAGCGCTCTTAGCCAATGGAGGAGAGGGATGATTGGAGTATTCTGGTGGGAGGGGGGCAGTCCAGCAGGGGAGATTGCTGTACTGACTTTGCATGGTTTGTACCAGGCATTGTTAGTTGTTTTTTAGTATTGGTGCCCCCTTGTGTTTTTCTAGAAATACAATGCCCAACTGTGTGAAGGCTCTGCCAGAGGAGTCTGTACAAGTCCCATTCCCTCAATTAGCTGAGGCTCCGTCCCTAATTGCTATACAGGTGCAAAGAATTAATAAACCTTGAAAGGAGAACAATACCTATTGAGTTACCTGGGATACAATGGTAAATACTTCCATGCATACGAATAGTAATATTGCCTTTAATGTCAACTCTTCAAAAACAAACCGCTCTGCCGCTATGTCTTCCTAATCATTAGGCAAAATATATTTCCCACCTAAAGCTAAAATCAATGCTGAACTTATACAAAACGACAGACTGGCAGATGTAATGCAATGTTCAGTGTGCATACAAGCCATTTCTCAGTCCAGTAACAACACACAACACGGGCGATTAATTATTCTGATTGAAAATGGGAAGTTCTGTGACCAGGAACTGGCCAAGAAAGATGGCAAAACTATTAGGAGAGCCTATTGCTTTCCGCTAAAGAATGCAATCTTCCTCTGAGTGACACAATTGGAGGTCGGATAGAAAATGTATTTTGTTAAAGAGAAATTCCACTATGGTCCTGTATCACTAAGCTGCAACAGCATTTAAAGTGATTGTAAAGGCTCAAGGTTTTTACCTTCATGCATTCTATGGATGAAGATAAAAAAAAAAACCTTCTGGGTGCAGCAGCCCCCCTAATATTTACCCGAGCCCCATCTCAATCCCGCAAAGTGCAAGAGAGCCTTGGCTTTCCTGGGTCTCTCCCTCTTCATTGGCTAATACAGCAGTGATAGCCATTGACTCACGTTACTGTCAATCACAGCCAGTGAGCCAATGAGGAGAGAGTGGGAGCAGGGCCAAGGCACACTCCATGTGTGAATGGACATACAAGGAGCAGGGGTTTGGGCGTAAGCCTGATCAGGTGTACCTATAGCAAGCTGGGGCCAGGAGTGCTGGTGGGGGACCTGAGAAGAGGGGATCAGGGCTGCTCTGTGCAAAACCACTGCACAGAGGTAAGTATAACATGTATGTATATATTGTATGTTATGTTTTACAGGAAGTGAGGAGAGTGTGGCCAGCCACATGCTGTGCAAGCCAGAGGTGTTGAAGGCTGATTTTGTGTTGTATCCATCCAGACTGAAAAGGGACAATAGGCAAGGGTTTCTGCACTGTGTAGCTCACTGTTTGTTATATTACTGTCACTCCCGTGTGAGCACTGCTGTATGGGAATCAGAGGTTGCTGTTGAATGCTTCTCTGATTCACTGAAACTTTCTATATGCATACTGCAATATACTTGGGCTATTCTCAAGTGAATGAGATCTAAGCTAATTTAATTAAAACCTATCAAGTGACTGGTTTGTGTTGAAGTGTATATCTGCCACTTCATTATTGAAAACAACAGTGTCCCTTTTTGGCCTGGGGGGGTCCTAGCTAGTATTAGCCTCGGCAATGGTAAATAGCTCAGGGTAGCAACATGATAGGCTTCTGATGGCCATTTAGATAGGTAGAGGTTTGGTAGCATTGATAGCCTATAGTCAGGTTAGAGACCAAGAGCAGCTTAGATGGGCCTGATTTGCCTTGGTGGTGCGTTCCAGACTTCTTCGCCATCGGTGTCATCTGTACAAGCATCCCCAGGAAGCCACTGGTCCACAGATGCATCGGCATTCGTTCTCTCAAGCTGGATTGTGTTTCGCCTTGAAAGTCAGCTCATCAGGGGCCCCTGCAACTGAACTGTGCCTAATTGGAGGTACTGTGTTAAAGCATTTAGTTATATATCCAGATATATTTAGATACATATACTGTATACACTACAGACCTCCTGTCTCCAGGCTGAGGCACCTCTAACCCCTGCTGGTTGAGACCTTCTGTCTTTTGACTCCTGGCTGGGGCACCTCTGACCCCTGGTTGAGACCTCCTGCCTCTTGACTCCTGGCTTCAGCACCTCTAACCCCTGGTTGAGACCTTCTGGTTTTTGACTCCTGGCTGGGGCACCTCTGACCCATGGCCAGATTTAGGGGGGTGCTGGGGGGGGGGGCTGCGCCCCCCCCAGATTTTAGTTGTGCCCCAGCAAAGCTTCCCACTCGTAACCCCACTCCACACCTGACCCTGTGCCAGGCTATCTACCATCCCTGCGCTGTAAATACACAGCGTGAGCACAGGCAGCAAGATCTATTCCTCCACTCTTCCCCACACAGCACAGAGCTGAAATCTGATTCTCTTTTACACAGCTACGATCTGCACTGTGTGTAGCTGGTTACTACAGCCATGCTGACGTTCTGACCAGGGAATTTCACATGTCAGAAGTGTAACATAGTTACCAGCTACACACAGTGCAGATCATAGCTGTGTGAAAGAGAATTGGATTTAATCTCTGTGCTGTGTGGGGAAGAGCCAAGAAGAGATCTTGCTGCCTGTGCTCAGGCTGTGTATATGTACAGTGCAGAGATGGGAAATTGTTTTATCAAAGTGTCAGGTGTGGAGGGGGGGGGTTGTAAGTATAAAGCTTTGGGGGGGCACAACTGACCTGTCCTCTCTCCTTCCAGCAGTGACCCCCATCTTCTCTCCTTCCACCGGGGTGACCCCTGTCTTCTCTCCTTCCAGCGGTGACCCCTGTCTTATTTCCTTCCAGTGATGACCCCCGTCTTCTCTCCTTCCAGCGGTGACCCCTGTCTTCTCTCCTTCTAGCGGTGACCCCTGTCCTCTATCCAGCCAGCAGTGACCGCATTCTCTTTCCTGCCAGTGATGACCCCTGCCCTCTCTCCTTCCAGCTGTGACCCCTGTCTTCTCTGCTTCCAGTGGTGACTCCCTATGTCCTTTCCTTCCAGCGGTGACACCTGTCCTCTCTCCTGCCAACGGTGACCCCTGTCCTCTCTCTCTGGCCAGCGCTGACCCCTGTCCTTTCTCCTGCCAGCAGTGACCCCTATCCTCTGCCCTGCCAGCGGTGACCCCTGTTCTCTCTCCAGCCAGCGGTGACCGCTGTCCTCTGCCCTGCCAGCAGTGACCCCTGTTCTCTCTCTAGCCAGCGGTGACCCCTGTCCTTTCCCCTGCCAGCAGTGACCCCTGTCCTTTCCCCTGCCAGCAGTGACCCCTGTCCTCTGCCCTGCCAGCAGTGACCCCTGTCCTCTGCCCTGCCAGCAGTGACCCCTCTCCTCTGCCCTGCCAGCAGTGACCCCTGTCCTCTGCCCTGCCAGCGGTGACCCCTGTCCTCTTCCCTGCCAGCGGTGACCCCTGTCCTTTCCCCTGCCAGCAGTGACGCCTGTCCTTTCCCCTGCCAGCAGTGACCCCCTGCTCTTTCTCCTGCCAGCAGTGACCCCTGTCCTTTCTCCTGCCAGCAGTGACCCCTGTCCTCTGCCCTGCCAGCGGTGACCCCCTGTTCTTTCTCCTGCCAGCAGTGACTCCTGTCCTCTGCCCTGCCAGCAGTGACCCCTGTCCTCTGCCCTACTGATTCCCAGTACACTGCCTTACCAATTCCTGTGCAGTCCCCTGCTGATCCACTGTACACTGCCCAGCTGAGTCCTGTATGCTGTGCTAAAAACAAATAACCCCGGTACACTGGCCTACAAACCGCTGATCCTATCCTCTGCCCTGCTAACCCCCTGTACTTTTCCCTGCTAACCTCCCATCCCCTGCCCCCCTGACATTTTTTTACTACACCCTCACATCAGACAGGCTAGATCCAGTCCTGCTCTGACTCCTGGGTGAGACCTCCCTGTCTCCAATATGGCAGCTGTCTCCAAACAAGAAGCTCTGAGCTATCCTCAGGCTTGAGTATACAACGACCCTGCACACCTGTATACTCACACAGGCTGCACAGTCAGCCAGTAAAATCTAAACACAGGACTGAAGGTTTCGTCACACCCAAGACACTTTGGAACCTTCAGACTCCAGGTCCCAATCCAGGTGTACAGAATCCAGAAAAAGCCAAAACACAGCTTTCTCCATTTAGAAACAATAGTCTGCAACCTCACATTAAACTTTAATGAGAATCCTGTGTCATTTTCTCCTGTATTTTCACAGTAGCAGGTCCTCACACTGTCACACTGTATTAGGATAAAAAAAAAAAAATTCAAATGATTATAACTAGTGATTGACCGATATCATCTTTTTTAATACTGATATTTTGGTCATTGGATATCGGTATCGGCCGATATCTGCCAATATTTACGGACATGTAAAAAAAATGTATATTAAAAAAGAATAGCGCAACCATGCAAAATAAATGACTATTAAATATGGAGACAATCCATAAATAAAAATGGGGGTTTAGTCCCACTATATGGCCATATCGTGCTCAAGCCCACCACTACGTCAAAGTACCCCATTATCAGTGGGTCCTACACTATCCATAGAAAAGGGGTGAATCCAGCCTCTCCAACCCTTGGAGACAACACTCCTTGCTGGGATGGATGTGCTAATGCACTACAAAGGACTCCTCCTGTATCTACTTGATGGTGGACTCTGATAGAGTACAGGTGTGTGTGGGGGGTGGGATGCTCAACCACAGAAGTCTGGTCAGACCGAATACATAATAAGCAAAAAATTGGGGAGCACGATATGGCCATATGGTGGGGACTAAATCCCCCATTTTATTTATGGATTGTCTCCATATTTAATAGTCATTTCTTTTGCATGGTTGCGCGATTCTTTTTTAATATACATGTTGCTTGGTCCATAGCTGCACCGGCTTTAGATATACATGTTCAGGGTTTGCTCCCCCAATTTTTTGCTTGTTTATTATGTATTCGGTCTGACCAGACTTCTGTGGTTGAGCATCCCACCCCCCACACACACCTGTACTCTATCAGAGTCCACCATCAAGTAGATATAGGAGGAGTCCTTTGTAGTGCATTAGCACATCCATCCCAGCAAGGAGTGTTGTTTCCAAGGGTTGGAGAGGCTGGATTCACCCCTTTTCTATGGATAGTGTAGGACCCACTGATAATGGGGTACTTTGACGCAGCGGTGGGCTTTGAGCACGATATGGCCATATGGTGGGACTAAACCCCCATTTTTATTTATGGATTGTCTCCATATTTAATAGTCATTTATTTTGCATGGTTGCGCTATTCTTTTTTAATATACATGTTGCTTGGTCCATAGCTGCACCGGCTTTAGATATACATGTTCAGGGTTTGCTCCCCCAATTTTTTGCTTGTTTATTATGTAAAAAAAATGTTTTGTTTATTTATTTTTTCTAAAGATGTGGAGGGATCTGGGGGTCTAAAAGACCCCAAACCCCTCTTCGGCACCCAAAAGCATTCAAAACGCCAAGTTTGGCTGTTTTGAAAGCTGTCAGTTTTTTTAATTCGGCGCCGAGTACCCAGAAGCATTGTCATGACATCACTTCCAAGTTTTTTACATGGAGACGCAGTACAGCGAGTCTTCTCTTCGGCAGCAGCAGCATTGGAGGTAGGATGCCCGGGTCTCCTGGTGGGACGGGAGACCCGGGCGAGCCACGGAAGGCGGCGGGGGGGGGGACAGCCCCTCCCACTCCTTGTAATGACAGCCGAGAGACTTCTCAGCCTCATTGGTTGTCATTACAAGTCAGCTGACCGTCGGCTATGGACACTGGTACCGGGGTGATGCCTCTAGCTGCAGGCATCACCCCAGTACAAGCACTTTCCTGAAATATCGGCAATATCGGTAGCCTCAGGGGCCGATTCCGATATATCGGGGAAAGTGCATATCGGCCCTCGATATATCGGTGTTGCCGATAATCGGTCGATCCCTAATTATAACAATATAATACTGTAAGGGCTTTTTCACACTGACTGTTGAGCTGCAGTTTTCCGGACAAAAAAAAAATTGCTCTCTATGTGCCCTGTTCACACCATAAATGTGTGGTGGGTGCAGAATAATACAGCTTATAGTGTAAACTACCCCTTAAAGTGGACATTCACCCTCTTTGCACACTTTACATATTCTTCTAACTCTCACAACACCTGTTACAAAACCAGAAACTATGGCACTTTTCCACTGCAAGTACCGGCTCGGCTCTACTCGGCCCTGCTTGGCCCGGTTTGCTTTTCCACTGCTGGTACCGCATGGTACGGTGTTGGAACGGTTCGGTACAGTACGGTATGGTTTGCTTTTCCACTAAAATAGTACTAAAGTTAAGTGGGTGGGATAAATACGGGCTGGGTGGGATTCTCTGACCAATCAGTGGCTAGTAGTGACTGCATGCAAAGGATTGTGGGCTATGGTACCGGGTATGGTACCTGTTGGACCACAATTGAGGTGGTACTGTTTTTGAGAGCCGTACCGTTCGGTTCCATGCAGTGGAAAAGCGCCCCCGTACCGTACCGTACCGAACCGTTCCTACACCGTACCATGCGGTACCAGCAGTGGAAAAGCACAAAAGCGAGCCGAACCGTTCGGTTCCATGCTCTGGAAAAGCGTCATAACCCCCCCTCCCAAATACTTATTTTGGGGGAAGTCCAAGTCTTCTGCATTTTCTAACTTAGACAAGAACAACATATCTCCCCTCCCTAAAGGCTTCGGGGAAATCTTGGGCACACTGTGCATGCACTGGTGGTAGGGGAAAGAAGGAGAAGATTGCAGCATTCTCAGGATGTGTGAGTATGTTTTTAAGGCTACGTTCACATCTTGGCGTTGCTATTACAGGCATTTTTATGGGCGTTTTTTCAGGTGTTTTTTATGGGCGTTTTTGCAGGCGATTTACAGGCGTTTTTTTGTGCAGGCGTTTTTAGATTGAATAGAGACCAATGGAAAACGCCTGTAATCTGCCCAAAAAGAAGCTCATGTACTTTTTTGAGCATTGGGCGTATTGCTAACAGCGTCAAAACGCTCAGATGTGAACAGGGGCCATTGAAATGAATAGGATTTGTCTTGTTGGGTGTTTTGAGAGCTGATCCTAGAGCAGAAAAACTCCCCCAAAACGTCCCAAAATGCCTACATGTGAACGGAGCCTTAAGGATTACAAGAGGTACAGGCAGGAGATCAAGGAAAAAAAAAAACGTAACGGAAGAGTGAAGTTCCTCTTTAACCATTTCACTTTTACCCCCCTTCCCGCCCAGGCCAATTTTCAGCTTTCAGCACTGTTGCACTTTGAATGACAATTGCGCTGTCATGCAACACTGTACCCAAACAAAATTTTTATCATTTGTTTCCCACAAATAGAACTTTATTTTTGTGGTATTTAATCATCATTTTTATTTTTTGCTAAATAAACAAAAAAAAGATGGACAATTTTGAAAAAAAGACGGAACATTTTGAAAAAAAAAACATTTTTTTTGCATCTGTTATAAAATGTTAAATAAAGATAGAAATATCCACGCTCAAAAAATAAAAATAAGAAAGCAGCCACTTATAAAACTGTGATACCAGTCAAATAATTAGGCGAAACAAAATGAAGCAACAATAACGCGCTCACAACGCGCTAATTGATAACTGATATGCAAACACTGAAAAATGGAAAAATGCAAATATCAAAACTGTGATAACAATCAAGTAGTTAGGTGATACAAAATAGAACAGCACTGATGCGCTCACAATGCGCTGATTAATGAAAAATAAATAAATAAATAAATAATGTGCAAAACACTGCAAAATAAACCTATAGAAAGTGCAAATCCAAATAAAGTCCAATAAGTTAGTGAAATTTAATAATAAGGATGGCTGGCCCAGATGGCATACCGGGACGTGTTCTCAGAGCATGCGCTGGACAACTGGCACATGTTTTTTCTGACATTTTCAATCTGTCACTGGCTCAAGCCACAGTACCAACATGCCTGAAGACCACTACTATCATACCAGTGCCTAAGCACTCAGCTGCTGAATACCTGAACGACTTTTGCCCAGTTGCACTCACCCCTATTGTTATGAAATGCTTTGAGAAACTGGTCCTGAATCACCTTACTGCGGGCCTACCACCTACACTGGACCCACACCAGTATGCCTATCGCCCGAATAGGTCAACTGAGGATGCAGTTTCCACAGCTCTTCATTCTGCTCTCACCCACCTGGATAAGAGCAATACATACATTAGAATGCTGTTCATTGATTTTAGCTCTGCGTTCAACACAGTCCTCCCCACTGTACTGATCACTAAGCTCAGGGAACTGGGTATCCGCACCTCCATTTGCAGATGGATTCTGGACTTTCTCACCAACAGACCTCAATCTGTCAGGTTGGGAAACCAGGTATCCTCAACCCTCATTCTGAACACTGGCATACCGCAGGGCTGTGTTCTGAGCCCACTGCTCTACTCCCTGTTCACCCACGATTGTGCTCCTCTGTATAAATCCAACATCTTTATCAAGTATGCGGATGACACCACCGTGGTCGGCCAGATTGAAAACAATGATGAATCGGCCTACAGGGAAGAGATTTGTAATCTGGCAGTATGGTGTGCCACCAATAACCTGACTCTCAACGCCACAAAGAGCTCATTGTGGACTTCCGGAAATCCAACAGCAGGAGACATCTACCAGTCAACATCAATGGAACCGAGGTAGAGCGAGTCTCCAGTTTTAAGTTCCTGGGAGTTCACATCTCTGAGGATCTGTCCTGGCAGCAGAACACGTCAGCTCTGGTAAAAAAAGCACAACAACGTCTGTATTTCTTGAGAAGTCTCAAGAAATCTCATTTGTCCCCGGGGATTTTAACGAGCTTCTACCGCTGCATCATTGAGAGCATCCTGACCAACTCCATCACTGTATGGTACGGAGGCTCCACTGTGAGTGAACGTAAAGCACTGCAAAGGGTGGTAAAAACCGCTCAACGCATCACTGGCACCCAACTACCTGCCATTGAGCACCTTCACCACAGCAGATGTTTGCGCAGAGCTCACAACATCATCAAGGATTTTTCGCATTCCAAGTCATAAACTGTTTAACCTCCTTCCGTCAGGAAGGAGATACAGAAACTTGCACACTCGAACCAGCAGGTTCAGGGACAGTTTTTTTCCATCCGCCATCATATTACTGAACTCAACATTACACCGCTAATCATTACAAAACAAACACAAACAAAAGACTGCATGTAACCTCTGTACTATACATGTACATACTACATAGTATATCTTCTTCACTCCTCAGTACATCTGCACTATTTATATCTGTATGTATCTTTATCATTACTGTACATTTTGCCCAATATTTCACATTCATTTGTGTATATAATGCATGTGTATGTATTTATATATATATATGTATATATAAATATAATATATATATATATATATATATATATATATATATATATATATATATATATATATATATATATATATATATATATATATATGATGTGTATATGTATTGTGTATATATATTTTTTAATTATGCTAGATATTTATCTGCACTTTTGCAGGATTGCTACATTTTGCACTTCTGGTAGATGCCAAACTGCATCTCGTTGCTGTGTCCCTGTACTATGCAATGACAATATCTATCTATCTATCTATCTATCTATCTATCTATCTATCTATCTATCTATCTATCTATCTATCTATCTATCTATCTATCTATCTATCTATCTATCTATCTATCTATCTATCTATCTATCTATCTATCTATCTATCTATCTATCTATCTATCTATCTATCTATCTATCTATCTATCTATCTATCTATCTATCTATCTATCTAAAGATCAAGAATAGAAATCACCATCACCAGCCACCACCAACATGCGCCTCTTACCGAATTCCAAGACCATAAATTATAATTCTCATACATAGTTACATAGTAGTTGAGGTTGAATAAAGACAATAGTCCATCCAGTTCAACCTGTGTAGGTGTGTGTGGCCGTAATCATCTCTCATTCCCCTGAGATGTACGTCTAAGAGTCTTTTGAAAGCCACCATACTTCCCGCAGAAACCACCTCTTGTGGTAGAGAATTCCACAAACCTGTAGCCCTAACAGTCAGAGTTGTATAAAGTACTCGAAACCCATACTTGAGTAAAAGTACAAGTGCTCGATCAAAAAGTGACTTGAGTAGAAGTGGAAGTGCTCAATCAAAAAGAGACTTGAGTAGAAGTACTAAAGTACTCAACATTTTTTGTACTTAAGTATTGCAAGTAGTTTTTTTTAAAAATTTTGCTACTCAAGTACTGATAGTAAAAGTACTAGTAGTTTTGAAAAAAAAAATTGCTACTCAAGTAGTGAAAGTAAAAGTACAAGTACTGTGTTATGTAGTTATTAAAGAAAGAAGTCAAAAGTTTGAACATAATATTGTTTTTTATTATTTCAAATGCAGCTTTTATTTATACATACAGTAGCATTTATTTTCGTATGCGCTGATAATACACATGTTTTGAGCTTCATGAAACCTGCCATCTACTGTTCTGGCAGTGGTAATTTTTATAATAGTAACGAGTAACTATGCAGCACAAAAAAAAAAATATTGGAGTAGAAGTATTGAAATCATTGAAAAAATGTAGTGAAGTAAAAGTGGAAGTAGGAGAAAAAAATTCTACTCTAGGAAAGTACAGATACCGCCTTTCGGTACTTAAGTACAGTAGTGAAGTAGTTCTACTTAGTTACTATACATCTCTGCTAACAGTAAAGAACCCCCTTCGTTGCCTGAGGTTAAAACGCTTCTCCTCTAATCGCATTGTATGCCCTCAAGTCCTCATGCAATGCTTTCGACTGAATAGCTTTTTTTCTATGCTGAGATCACCATTGAAGTATTTATAAATTGCTATCATGTCACCCCTCAGGCGTCTCTTCTCCAGGGAGAATAAATCAAGTGATTGCAGACGCTCCTCATAATTAAGGTCCTCCAATCCCCTAATTTGTTTAGTTGCCCTTCTCTGGACTCTCTCCAGCTCCAACACATCCCTCCTGAGGACTGGCGACCAGAACTGGACAGAATACTCCAGATGCGGGCGGACCAGAGTCAGATACGCTCAGAACGGGCAGATGGATGTCGTGGATGGAAAGGCAAAGTGCAGGTGTGGGAATCCATCCATATACTCGAAAATAGATAAATAAACAAAATCCCATAGTGAAGATCATCAAGGATAGAGAATTTATGTTTATTTAAAACAATAGTGCACTTACCTTATATAGGTTAATACACAGCGATAACAGATACCGGCAAGCTGTCGGCCACAACGAAAAACCGTGCCGTGTTCGCAGCTGTGCATACGCGATAACGTCACCTCCAGGCCACATCTGATACGTTTCGTCACCAATGGCGTCTACTGGGGGACAAATATGGATTTTCCCTTTCTATAGATTTATTTTGCAGGGTTTTACACATTATTTTTATTTATTTTTTCATGAATCGGCGCATTGTGAGCGTGTCAGCGCTGCTCTATTTTGTTTCACCTAACTGCTTGGTTGTTATCACAGTTTTGATATTTGCATTTTCCATTTTTCAGTGTTTGCACATCTGTTATAAAATATTGCAAATAAATAATGTTTCTTCATAAATTTAGGTCAAAATGTACTCGGCTACATTTCTTTGATGAAAAAAAAACCCAAATCAGTGTACATTATTTAGTCTGTAAGAAAGTTATAGAATCCACAAACTATGGGATATATATCTGAAAATTGATCAATCCTGATGTACTGACACCCTATCTCATTTCCTGAGGCCTGAAAATGCCAGGAGAGTACAAATATTCCCCAAATGATCCTTTTTTGAAAAGTAGACGGTTCAAGGTATTTTGTAAGAGGCATAGCGAGTTTCTTGAAGCTGTAAGTTTTTGCAACAATTATTTGGAAAATGAAGAAGTGCATTTAAGTTGTATCATATAACTGGTGTGGCAGTAATCAGGGATATTGACTGGTGACAGTATGTGAAAAAATGTATTACATTTTTTAAATTTTTTAACGATTTTATTTTCTAACAGACTGTTACCAAAGCAATACAGTGTTACCATAGTAACACTGTACCACTCTGAGGAAGTGATCAGGATGTTTCATTTTTTTTTTACAAATTATGATTGCTTATACCAGCAGTCTTCAAAATTTCTAAACAAAGTGGCAGTTTACTGTCATTCAGATGTTGGGGGGGGGGGCTTTGGTATTAGGAGGATAAATAGTGCCCAATTGTTCGTGTCAGTGTAAGGAACTTTGACCCATTGTTGGTATCAGTTGAACGAATTATGTTCCGTTGTTGATGACAGTGGAAGGAATTATGACCCATTGTTGACGGCAGTTGAAGGAATTATGTCCCGTTAATTATGGCAGTTGAAGGAATTATGTCCCGTTTTTGGTGTCAGTTGAAGGAATTATGTCCCGTTGTTGACGGCAGTTGAAGGAATTATGTCCCATTAATTATGGCAGTTGAAGGAATTATGTCCCGATGTTGGTGTCAGTTGAAGGAATTATGTCCCATTGTTTATGGCAGTTGAAGGAATTATGTCCCGTTGTTTATGGCAGTTGAAGGTATTATGTCCCGTTTTTGGTGTCAGTTGAAGGAATTATGTCCCGTTGTTGACGGCAGTTGAAGGAATTATGTCCCGTTAATTATGGCAATTGAAGGAATTATGTCCCGATGTTGGTGTCAGTTGAAGGAATTATGTCCCATTGTTTATGGCAGTTGAAGGAATTATGTCCCGTTGTTGGTGTCAGTTGAAGGTATTATGTCCCATTTTTGGTGTCAGTTGAAGGAATTCTGTCCCGTTGTTGGTGTCAGTTGAAGGTATTATGTCCCATTGTTTATGGCAGTTGAAGGAATTATGTCCCGTTGTTTATGGCAGTTGAACGAATTATGTCCCGTTGTTGGTGTCAGTTGAAGGTATTATGTCCCGTTTTTGGTGTCAGTTGAAGGAATTATGTCCCGTTTTTGGTGTCAGTTGAGGGTATTATGTCCCATTGTTGGTGTCAGTTGAAGGAATTCTGTCCCGTTGTTGGTGTCAGTTGTAGGTATTATGTCCCATTGTTTATGGCAATTGAAGGAATTATGTCCAGTGGTTGGTGTCAGTTGAAGGAATTATGTCCCGTTGTTGGTGTCAGTTGAAGGTATTCTGTCCCGTTGTTGGTGTCAGTTGAAGGTATTATGTCCCGTTGTTGGTGTCAGTTGAAGGTATTATGTCCCGTTGTTGGTGTCAGTTGTAGGTATTATGTCCCGTTGTTGGTGTCAGTTGAAGGTATTATGTCCCATTGTTTATGGCAGTTGAAGGAATTATGTCCCGTTGTTGGTGTCAGTTGAAGGAATCATGTCCCGTTGTTGGTGTCAGTGGAAGGAATTAAGCTCCATTGTTGGTGCCAGTGGAAGGAATTATGTCCCATTGGTGGTGCCAGTGGAAGGAATTGTGTCCCATTGTTGGTGCCAGTGGAAGGAATTATGCCCAATTGGTGTTGCCAGTGGGAGGAATAATGTCATATTATTGGTGTCAGTGGCAGGATTAATGCCTCCAGCCAGAGTTTGGTGACCCCTGGCATATATGAATGAATTATATTGGTATAAGCAATCATTTTTATTGAATTAAACTGGTCCAATCAGTGTCTTTTGTTGTAAGTAGCTTAGTTAAAGCTAATCACATGGTACAGCTGGGCTGTAATTGGCCCTGTCTGTACTATGTGATCACAGCTAGCAACACAATTGTATACAATGGATGGAATGTAAGGAATCCATCTATTGTTTATAATTGTCATGTGGTCTGCTGTGATAGGTTACAGAGATCACATGACACTGGCAGTGGGCCGGAACAGTGATCAGTCATTGGATGTGCCTGGTGGACACAGCCGGTGGCAGATCCCGCCGCTGCTTGGCCCCACAGCTGTGCAAGAGGCACGTTCAGGGACGACATCATATGACATCCTTCCAGAACAACAGTGCTCCCTCCTGGCCTATAGTGCAATGTATAAAGGTATTAATATGAAATATTTCATATTGTGTTGTATTCTATCTGGCCAACAGGGGGAGCTCTAGTCTTCTTTCCACATGAAAAGTATTGTATCATTTTCAGTTTTTCTGGAAGAGTCCTCATAGGAGTGACGTGGTGTCTCTGGCACAGAAAGTGAAGGAAAATGTCCTCAATGGGACACAGTCAGCAGAAAATAACCTAGTAGGGGTTTTAAACCTTCTCTACTCTATCCAAAACTAAAAAAAAAAAAAAAAAATAAAAAAAATTAAAAAAAAAAAAAAGCTTTGGCTATACATACACTTTAAAGGCTCATTTACATGTGTGACCGTCATTACCACCTTTACGAAAAGCAATCTGTAGTCGGAATCTAACTGGAAGCTCGGAGGTTATTGCCTCCTCTCACTGCTTGAGTTAACCATTGATAAATCGCTGCACTGCTGTTGCTGCGCAGCCCCATTGATTTGAAAGGGTCATGAATGGTGGCAGTATTGCCTGCTGAACACAATGTGGTCCCATGGATTCCCCAATCATAAAGAAAAAAATGTTTGTTGTTTTGAGTGGAAGCGGGGATGATCTCAGGCTGGTTTGGATCCTAGCCTGAACCCACCTGAGCTATCCTGCCAGAAAGTTATCATTTTGCCCCACCATTCATAAGTGGACAGGGCATGATCAATACGCCCCTTGTATACTGTGCATGCTGCTGTGGGTCGGGGAGTATCTCAACCACCTATGATTGATGGGGCTCCTTGACAGCCCCATGGTGAGATGGCTCAGGTGGGTTCGGACTAGGATCCAAACAAGCCTGAGCACATCCCTAAGTGGAAGACCCTTTGAAATGGAAACTCCACCTAAAACAATATATGGGGCATATTTATTGAATATTAAATGTGACTTTCAACAACCATTCACTGGTTGGTAAATCAATCACTGTTACACATGCACAAGGAAGATTCACCTGCAGTGATTGTCTGGTGAATGTCACATTCACTGCCTTGTAAATATGCTCCTAGGCAGTGCTTTAAGTGGGCCGGTATGCACTGGTACTCAGTACCGGCACTTCCAAATATGGCTCTTGAGCATTCCGCCACCTCTCCGTGCGCCTTAGCATACCAGTACACTCATTTTGGACATCTGTGCCCACAATTGCCCCCCCCAAGAATATTTCCCACTCCAGAGCCAGACCAGTCACCACCAGTGAGTTCCCCTGCTCCAGAGTCCCAACCCGGGGGGGGGCGGCGCTCTGTGGGGACCCTGATGTTGGGTGGGGTGGGGGGACACAATTTATAGGCTATAATAGAGTACCGGCACCTCTTTTGGGCCACTTAAAGCACTGCTCCTAGGTGTGGATTCTCTACGGAAATTTGGGAGAATTTGAATTGGCAGGTAAGGATGGAAGCTCAGCTACCAAAGTGGATGTTATCGGTTTTCCAGCGGGATGAAGTCTCACATCTGCCAAATAAAGATATTTTCGATACAGAAACACAATAGGAGCCTACATTTGCATTTCTATATATACGTGCAGCAAAGAAATGAACATTAATCATTTGCGCATAAAAAAATAAATAACAATTCTATCAACTAAAATATCTGTGACCTTTTTCTGGCTAATAAGCCTGTACTTCATGCATCACGGTCAGGAGAGGTGCGCACAGCCGCTGAATAATATAATTATCACGGTATATGGCACTGAAACATTTTCTGTGATGCATTACTGTGTCTGTTCCTTCCAGGAGAGATTTGTTTTCTCTGTGTGTTCAACTTTAAATGTGGCAAAAACTTTCTGACTTTTTTTACTTTTGGTATAATAAAGGAGGCAATAGATGGTTTGAATCTAGGCCAGTTCACCAGGAAATGGCCAAACCATCTTTGGGAAGGCTGATTGTACCAATCGATTCACCTGGGTACTACCAGCATGCCGGTTATTTGGCCTGTGATTATTGCCAGCGGAAAAACCCACTAGCAATAATCACTGTGTTCTCATGGCAGGGATGGCTCCCTGAGTACCTGTTCACACTATAATGTTGCAGCAATGTGTGAAGGAAAATGTGATTTACCACAGTGCGTGACAATGGGTTGGTGCAATGCAGTGCCACCCATTTGAATGGCACCCTGACACACCTTGATACACCAACCAACCAAGTACCCAACCTAACCACCAACCCACCAACCAACAACAAAGAAACCAAGCATAGGAAAATAAGCCTTGTAACTAGGGATAGACTGATATGTTTTTTCAGGGCCGATACCAATACCGATATTTTGGTCACAGCGTATCGGTATCGGCCGATATGGGCCGATATTTTGTACATTTAAAGTTTTCAAAAATAAAGACAATTTTTGACACAAATCTGGTACTGAACATGTTCATTTTCGTTTAATGCTTAATGGCTGGCTTGCTGGCACCCTGTTGTGGATGGCTGGCTGGCTGGCACCCTGTGGTGGGTGGCTGGCTTGCTGGCACACTGTGGTGGGTGGCTGGCTTGCACCCTTTGGGGGCTGGCTGGCACCCTGTAGTGGATGGCTGGCTGGCACCCTGTGGTGGGTGGCTGGCTGGCACCCTGTGGTAGGTGGGTGAGCGTCACAGGGGATGTGGGTGGCTGGCTGTCTAGCACCCTGTCTGTGGGTGGCTGGCTGTCTGGCACCCTGTCTGTGGGTGGCTGGCTGTCTAGCACCCTGTCTGTGGGTGGCTGGCTGTCTGGCACCCTGTCTGTGGGTGGCTGGCTGTCTGGCACCCTGTGGTGGGTGGCTGGCTGTCTGGCACCCTGTGGTGGGTGGCTGTCTACAGGGCTTGTGGGTGGGTGGCTGGCTGGCTGATACAGAACCTGTGGGGGGCTGGCTGGTACAGGGCCTGTGGATGTGGGTGGCTGGTTGGCACCAGGCTGCTATGGGTGGGTGTATGGCTGTGATACACTCCCGCGAGACTAGTCTCGACTCCAGATGAGGCTGTCCAAGGCAAGGGAGGCGGCCTAAGAAGGCAGAATAACGTCACAAAATTATCGGCAATATCGGCCAGTTCCGGGGCCGATACCGATATATCAGGGAAAGTGCATATAGGCCACCGATATATCGGCCTTGGCGATAATCGGTCTATTCCTACTTGTAACCCACCTTATCAACTATTCCAGCAGACATGTGCAGTAAAACTTTCATTACCACAATGTGTGTCAATGGGTTGGTGCAATGCAGTGTCTTCCATTTGAATGGCACCTTGATACACCAACCAATCAAGTAACCAACCTAACCACCAACCCACCAACCAACAACAAAGTAACCCACCTCATCAACTATTCCAGCAGACTGAGGGCCTGTTCACACTATGATGTTGCAGCAACATGTGCAGTAAAACTTGCTTTACCACAATGTGTTATAATTAGAGTTGAGCGGACACCTGGATGTTCGTGTTCGTCGGGTTCGGCCGAACTTTAAAAAAAAGTCTGAGTCCGTGTCCCGGACTTTTGCCGAACTTTTCCCGGACACCGAACCCCATTGAAGTCAATGGGGACCCGAACTTTCAGGCACTAAAATGGCTCTAAAACACCAAAGGAAAGGGCTAGAGTGCTGCAAATGGCAGCAAAACGTAATTAAGAGCATGGCAATTGCTCTGCAAACAAATGTGGATAGGGAAATAACTTAAAACAACAAAAAAAACAACAGAAAAATAAAACAATGTTCTTCATCTCTGAAGGACGAGGCCCATATGGAGTAGGAGGGAGGTTGAGGTGGTGGTGGATGTGGCGGTGTCATAGGCGTGCGCACAGGGTGTGCCGGATGTGCCTGGGCACACCCTAATCACCTAGGGCACATGGCATTATCACTCTGTTTGCCAGTGAGGAGATGGGAAAGATCTCCCTCGGACCTGCTCTGCTCTATTTCTCTTTGCCAGCAGGGAGAGTAATGTATCGGGGCCATGCACATGTAGGCAAACACATGCATGTGTATTTAAACTTTGGGGTGCACACCCTAATGCAATAGGCTGCGCACACCTATGGGCGGTGTAGGTGGAAGCGGCGGTGGAGGAGGACCAGGGCCGGATTAAGAGCATCATGGGCTTGGTGCTGAGGATTTTGAAGGGCCTTAAGGGCCGTGCCTTGGCATGCACCCAGAGGAGGAAGGGTGCAGCCATGCATGCCTAATTCAACATGGGATGCTGTCTCTGAAGCCCATAAACACATCCATGCATCGGCAACGGTCCCTCCTTGTCCGGCCTTCGCGCTGTGTGGGGATGTTCTGAGGGTGCTGCCTGGGGAAGCGAGCATAGAAGCCAGACTTCTGTGTTTACAAGTGACAGAAGAGCGGTAACAGTGAATATGGCCAACCCGGGGCCTATATAAAAGGTAGGGGCCTGGAGCTGCAGCTCCAATAGCCCCTATGTTAATCTGGCCCTGAGGAGGAGGACGAGGTAGCCAACACTGCTTCTTTTCACAAATTTTAAATGAGGGTACACCCCAAAAGAGTGAGAAAGAGCAAAAATGGAACAATGGGTGGGTAAGGTCGGTATCCATTGCTATTCTGCACAAGGTACGGAAAAGTCCCGTTGGATCCATGCCTGGTTCATTTCAATGAACGTGAGCTTGTCCACATTGTCTCTGGACAGGCGGCTGCGCTTGTCTGTGATAACGCCCCCAGCCGTGCTAAATACCCGTTCAGATAATACACTGGCTGCAGGGCACGCCAGCACCTCCAAGGCGTAAAGGGCAAGCTCAGGCCATGTGCCCAATTTGGAGACCCAAAAGTTGAAGGGGGCAGACCCGTCATTCAGTACGTCTAGGCGTGTGCACACATACTGCTCCACCATGTTGGTAAAATGCTGCCTCCTGCTAAGACGTTCCATCTGAGCTGCTGGTGCTGCTGTTTGTTGTGGCGTGCTGACAAAGCTTTTCCACATTTCGGCCATGCTAACCCTGCCTTCTGAGGTGCTGGCGGTGCCCTGGTTGCGTTGGCGACCTCCTCCTCCTCTGCCTTGTGCTTCCACTGTGGCCCCGCTGTCAGATGGGAATGCCAGCAGCATCGCGTCTACCAGCGTGCGCTTGTACTTGCGCATCTTGCGATCGCACTCCAGTGAGTGAATTAAGGACGGTACGTTGTCCTTGTAACGGGGATCCAGCAGCGTGGCCACCCAGTAATCAGCACAAGTTAGAATGTGGGCAAACTCGGCGGTCGTTGTGGAGACACTGCAGCATGTAATCGCTCATGTGTGCCAGGCTGCCCAGAGGCAACGAAAGGCTGTCCTCTGTGGGAGGTGTATCGTCCGTGTCCTCTGTATCCCCCAGCCATGCACCAGTGATGGCCATGAGCTGGCCTGGGTGCCACCCTGCTGTGAACATGGTTCCATCTCCTCCTCCAGCTCCTCCTCATCCTCCTCATCCTCCTCATCCTCCAGAACTGTGCCCCTGCTGAACAATTGTGTCCCTGGCGTTTGTGTGTGCAGGAACCCACCCTCGGAGCCCCTTGCGAATGACTGCCCTGAAAGTCTTGGAAATGTTACCTCTTCATCCTCCTCCTCCTCCTCCTCCTCATCCTGTGCCACATCCTCTTCCATCATCGCCCAAATTGTTTTTTCAAGGAGGCATAGAAGTGGGATAGTTAAGCTGAGAACGGCGTCATCGCCACTGGCCATGTTGGTGGAGTACTCAAAACAGCGCAACAAGGCACACAGGTCTCGCATGGAGGCCCAGCTATTGGTGGTGAAGTGGTGCTGTTCCGCAGAGCGACTCACGCGTGCGTGCTGCAGCTGAAACTCCACTATGGCCTGCTGCTGCTCGCACAGTCTTTGCAGCATGTGCAAGGTGGAGTTCCACCTTGTGGGCGCGTCACATATGAGGCGGTGAGCGGGAAGGCCAAAGTTATGCTGCAGCGCTGACAGGCGAGCAGCAGCAGGGTGAGAACGCCGAAAGTGCGCACAGACGGCCCGCACTTTCTGCAGCAGCTCTGACATATCGGGGTAGTTTTTAAGGAACCTCTGCACCACCAAATTCAGCACATGCGCCAGGCAAGGGATGTGCGTCAAACCGGCTAGGCCCAGAGCTGCTATGAGATTTCGCCCGTTATCGCACACCACCAGGCCGGGCTTGAGGCTCGCTGGCAGCAACCACTCATTTGTCTGCTGTTCCATGCTCCTCCACAACTCCTGCGCGTTGTGTGGTTTGTCCCCCAAACAGCCAAGTTGTAAAACTGCCTGCTGTCGTTTACCCCTGGCCGTGCTGAAGTTGGTGGTGAAGGTGTTACGCTGTCCGGATGAGGAGGCGGTAGAGGATGAGGAAGCGGAGTAGGAGGAGTTAGGAACAGGAGGCAAACTGAAGCGCCCTGCAATCCTCGGTGGTGGAAGGACATGCGCCAAATTGCTATCCGCCTCAGGCCCATCCGCCACTGCATTTACCCAGTGTGCTATAACGCCCCTGACCGTGCTTACTGGTCCACGTATCGGTAGTTAGGTGGACCTTGGCACAGATGGCGTTGCGCAGTGCACACCTGATTTTTTCCCCCACTTGGTTGTGCAGGGAAGGGATGGCTTGCCTGGAAAAGTAGTGGCGGCTGGGCACGACGTACTGTGGGACAGCCACCGACATAAGGTTTTTAAAACTGTGTGTCTCCACCAGACGGAATGACAGCATTTCTAAGGCCAATAATTTTGAAATGCTGGCATTCAGGGCCAGGGATCCCGGGTGGGTAGGGGGGTACTTCCTCTTCCTCTCAAGTGTTTGGGAGATGGAAAGATGAACGCTTCCACGGGACATTGTGGAGATGGTTGTTGGTGACC
This sequence comes from Pelophylax lessonae, assembly GCF_965119305.1. Classification (NCBI taxonomy): domain Eukaryota; kingdom Metazoa; phylum Chordata; class Amphibia; order Anura; family Ranidae; genus Pelophylax; species Pelophylax lessonae. The sequence goes on from NC_138774.1 coordinate 22,562,456, forward strand.
CAGGTGGTGGTGTTGCTGACAGATCGTCTGTTTGCGGGGTGGCAGGTGCCGGTATCAGTACAGATGTGGCTGGAGCGGCCGAGACTGCAGCAGAAGAGGAAGCAGGATGAGCGAGAGACGTTTCTTGGTTTTGAAGGTGTGTATTACACTGCAGCTCGTGCTTTGCACTTAGATGCCTGATCATGCAGGTTGTGCTCAGGTTGAGAAGGTTTATGCCTCGCTTCAGGCTCTGATTGCACAGGGTGCAAACCACTCGTGTCCTGTCATCAGCACATTTTCTAAAGAACTTCCATGCTAGAGAACTCCTTTGAGCTGACTTTGGTGCGCTTGTTCCCTTGCTGCGTTGGGCAGTAGCAGGCGTAGTGTCTAGGGCACGGCCGCTCCGCTTCTGCACCCTGCTCCCTCTTCTGCTGTGCTGGTGGCTCTGTGCGACCACCGCCTCTTCCTCCAAACTACTCAGGTCACCTGCATGACGTTCATTCCATGTGGGGTCGAGGACCTCATCGTCCTCCACATCATCTTCCACCCAGTCTTCACCCCTGCCCTCCTTGTCGGTCTCCACAATGCTGAACGCCGCAGCAGTTGGCACCTGCGTTTCGTCATCATCGGAGACGTGCTGCGATGGTCCTTGCATGTACTCATCTTGAGAAATAAGTGGTTGGGCATCGCTGCACTCAATCTTTTCCACTTCTGGGGCAGGGCTAGGTGGATGGCCCTGGGAAACCCTGCTGACAGAGTCATCAAAAAGAAGAAGAGACTGCTGTATGGCTTGGGGCTCAGACTGCTTGCCTGATTTGCAAGGGGGTGAGGTGAAAGACGGTTGGACATCGGCTGCAGGTGCCAACTCTGACCTTTCTGCAGTAGACTGGGTGGGAGACAATGTGAAGGAACTGGAGGCACTGTCAGCAGCAAACCAATCTACTATCGCCTCTGTGTTCTGGCCTCATCACTTCTAGAGGCGTATGATGCCCTACCAAATACTGATGCAGGTTCTGTCGCCTACTTACACTTGAGGAAGGTGTTTGACTTGTGCGTGTAGCTGGCACAGATCGACCACGTCCTCTCCTTGCAACAGGAGCTCTACCAGCAGCACCACGACCCAGGCCACAGCCCTTATTTGACGGTCTCCTCATATTTCTGTAATTTAAGATCTTGCCCTAGAAAGGTCTTTATTGAATAGCGGAACAAAACAACAACAGTATCGCACGGGTGTATCTCACAGTCAAATATGCAAACTATGCCGCAATTTAATGTTTTTTACACCAAAAGGGTGTATATTGAATAGCGGAATAGGATAAAAAACTGTGTATCTCACACGTACAAACACAGACTAGGCCCGATTAAATTTTTTTCTACCCTAAAGGGAGGATGAGGAAGAGGAGTAGGAGGAGTTGGGAACAGGAGGCAAACTGAAGCGCCCTGCAATCCTTGGCGGGGGAAGGAGATGCGCCAAACTAATTTAAAAGGTGTATCTCACACGTACCGATACAGACTATGCCGTAATTTAATTTTTTACACTCCAAAAGGGTGTATATTGAATAGCGGAATAGGAAAAATTTTATAATACGGTGTATCTCACACGTACAAACACAGACTAGGCCCCGATTACAATTTTTTGTACCCTAAAGGCAGGATGAGGAAGAGGAGTAGGAAGAGTTGGGAACAGGAGGCAAACTGAAGCGCCCTGCAATCCTTGGCGGGGGAAGGAGATGCGCCAAACTAATTTAAAAGGTGTATCTCACACGTACCGATACAGACTATGCCGTAATTTATTTTTTTACACTCCAAAAGGGTGTCTATTGAATAGCGGAATAGGAAAAATTTTATAATACAGTGTATCTCACACGTACAAACACAGACTAGGCCCCGATTACAATTTTTTGTACCCTAAAGGCAGGATGAGGAAGAGGAGTAGGAAGAGTTGGGAACAGGAGGCAAACTGAAGCGCCCTGCAATCCTTGGCGGGGGAAGGAGATGCGCCAAACAAATTTAAAAGGTGTATCTCACACGTACCGATACAGACTATGCCGTAATTTAATTTTTTACACTCCAAAAGGGTGTCTATTGAATAGCGGAATAGGAAAAATTTTATAATACGGTGTATCTCACACGTACAAACACAGACTAGGCCCCGCCGATTACAATTTTTTGTACCCTAAAGGCAGGATGAGGAAGAGGAGTAGGAGGAGCAGTCAGGAGGCAGACTGAAGCACCCTCAAAACCTCGGCAGTATGAGATGCGCCCCAAAAATTGGAAAGGTGTATCTCACACGTACCGACACAGACTATCCTGCAATTTAATTGATCCCCAAAGGTTTTTATTGAATAGCGGAATAGGAAATATGATCAAAAAAAGTGTATGTATCTCACACGTACAGAAGCACACTAGGCCCCAATTACTACTGTTTGTACCCCTAAAGGCAGGATGAGGAGTAGGAGGAGTATGGAACAGGCAGCACCCTCAAATCTTCAGAAGTATGAGATGAACCCCAAAAACTTGGAAAGGTGTATCTCACACATACCAACACAGACTATCCCGCAATTTAATTGATCCCCAAAGGTTTTTATTGAATAGCGGAATAGGAAATATGATCAAAAAAAGTGTATGTATCTCACACGTACACAACCACACTAGGCCCCAATTACTATTGTTTGTACCCCTAAAAGGATGGATGAGGAGTAGGAGTATGGAACAGGCAGCACCCTCAAATCTTCAGAAGTATGAGATTGTGTTCACTGTACCCCACAAAGATTGTGTTCACTGCACCCCAAAAGGATTTTGTTCACTGCACCCCAAAAAGATTGTGTTCACTGCACCCCACAAAGATTGTGTTCACTGCACCCCAAAAGGATTTCGTTCACTGCACCCCAAAAAGATTGTGTTCACTGCACCCCACAAAGATTGTGTTCACTGCACCCCAAAAGGATTTTGTTCACTGCACCCCAAAAAGATTGTGTTCACTGCACCCCACAAAGATTGTGTTCACTGCACCATAAAAGGATTTTGTTCACTGCCCCCCAAAAAGATTGTGTTCACTGCACCCCACAAAGATTGTGTTCACTGTACCCCACAAAGATTGTGTTCACTGCACCCAAAAAAGATTGTGTTCGCTGCACCCCACAAAGATTGTGTTCACTGCACCCCACAAAGATTGTGTTCACTGCACCCCAAAAGGATTTTGTTCACTGCACCCCAAAAAGATTGTGTTCACTGCACCCCAAAAAGATTGTGTTCACTGCACCCCACAAAGATTGTGTTCACTACACCCAAAAAAGATTGTGTTCACTGCACCCCAAAAAGATTGTGTTCACTGCACCCCACAAAGATTGTGTTCACTGCACCCCAAACGGATTTTGTTCACTGCACCCCACAAAGATTGTGTTCACTGCACCCCACAAAGATTGTGTTCACTGCACCCCAAAAGGATTTTGTTCACTGCACCCCAAAAAGATTGTGTTCACTGCACCCCAAAAGGATTTTTATCACTGCACCCCAAAAAGATTGTGTTCACTGCACCCCAAAAAGATTGTGTTCACTGCACCCCACAAAGATTGTGTTCACTGCACCCCAAAAGGATTTTGTTCACTGCACCCCAAAAAGATTGTGTTCACTGCACCCCAAAAAGATTGTGTTCACTGCACCCCACAAAGATTGTGTTCACTGCACCCCAAAAGGATTTCGTTCACTGCACCCCAAAAAGATTGTGTTCACTGCACCAAGATTGTGTTCACTGCACCCCAAAAAGATTGTGTTCACTGCAGCCCACACACAGCAAAATGGATGGAGATCACTGACACCTGCCTATCTCCTATCCCACACCTCACAGCAATATCGATTGTAGTTTGTAGAACACACTTTCCCTAAAATTCAGCAGACTCTGTCCCTAACAGGATTGATAAGAGATCGTAGATCAGGACTAAGTGCAGACCCCACCCCACACAGCAATATCGATTGTAGTTTGTAGAACACACTTTCCCTAAAATTCAGCAGACTCTATCCCTAACAGGATTGATAAGAGATCGTAGATCAGGACTAAGTGCAGACCCCACCCCACACAGCAATATCGATTGTAGTTTGTAGAACACACTTTCCCTAAAATTCAGCAGACTCTATCCCTAACAGGATTGATAAGAGATCGTAGATCAGGACTAAGTGCAGACCCCACCCCACACAGCAATATCGATTGTAGTTTGTAGAACACAATTTCCCTAAAAATCAGCAGCAGCCTCTCCCTAAAATGCCTACAACTCGCCCTGCCTAAAACACTCCGACCTGTCCCTCAATTCTATCCGGACACAAATGGTTTTTTCCTGCCTGTCTGTCCCTAATCAGCAGCCAGCACGTTGATGTGTGCTCTCTCCCTGATCTAAGCAGCAGAATGACGCCGCTGCGGCGCTGCCTCGAACTTATAAAGACTTGGTCACATGCTTCAGACGGCCAATCACAGCTACTGATACATTTGCAGGCATGGCTGGGATGGCTTAGGCACACCAGTTAAACGCTTGTTGATTGGCTGTTGAAAGCCCGCCATGAAAAGCGCGCCAAAGCATGCAAAACCCGGAAATAACAAAAATCCAATTATTCGGTACGAACACGAATAATACAGTCCGTGTTAGCTCAACACTAGTTATAATGGGTTGGTGCAATATGGTGCCATCCATTTAAATGGCACCTTGACACCTTGATACACCAACCAAGTAACCAACCAACCAATCAACCAACCAAGTAAGCAACCTAACCGCCAATCAAACCACCAACCAACAAAGCAACCAAACATAGGAAAATAAGCTTTGTAATCCACCTAAGCAACTATTCCTGCAGACTGAGTGCCTGTTCTCACTATGATGTTACAGCAACGTGTGCAGGAAAACGTGATTTACTACAATGCGTGACAATAGGTTGGAGTGCAATGCAGTGTCATCCATTTGAATGGCACCCTGACACACCTTTATACACCCACCAACCAACCAAGTAACCAACCAATCAGTGAATTAAGTAACCAACCTAACTGCCAACCAACCCAGCAACCAACAACAAAGTAACCAAACATAGGAAAATAAACTTTTGTAACCCACCTAATCAACAATTCCAGCAGACAAAGGGCCTGTTTAAGCCCCGTACACATGCACCGATTGTCGGCCGGACGATCGGCCGTCTTTTGTCCAGTGTTGTTTGTTGGTTGAAATGTGCTCTAGACTTGCACTGGACTTTTGTTGGCCGACAGAAACCAACTTCAGAAGTAATGTCATGTGATGGTTTACTTTCCGTGTGTTTTTCCTTCTCTGAGCATGCCCAGTCTTGCTCATCTGATTTTTGTCTGCCGAAATCTGTACTGACTGACGAACAATCGGCCGTTCTGTTGATGGCCAACAAAAATTTTATAGCATTCACTTTGTTCGGCCGAAAAGACGCAGTCGGTTGTCGGAATCATCATACTAACAAGCCGACAATCGGCCGATCGAACGTTGGCCGAAAATTTACGGCCAACAATCGGTGCGTGTGTACGAGGCTTTACACTATGATGTTGCAGCGACATGTGAAGTAAAACTTGACTTACCACAACGCATGACAATGGGTCAGTGCAATGCAGTGCCATCCATTTGAATTGCACCCTGACACACGTTGCTGATGGACATGCAGCGCAATACAGCACAATGCACAGAAACTATCCGCAGTGCCATGTGCTGTGGTGCCATTTTTTGGCTGCCCATCACACCACTGAATATCTTTAGTGTGTTGCTGCATGTTGGTTGTCAAGGTGCACACTTATTATTGTGGGTTGTCACTCATTGCAGTAAAGGGCACGGGAGCATGCATTACTGCAAGGCCATAGTGTGAACAAGCCCTAAGGCATAGTTTCTCAACCAGGGTTCCATGGAATATTAGGGTTCCTCCAGCGGTTGCTAGGGGTTCCTTGAGCAATGGGCAATTTCTGTTTCTCAGATAAGCTCCCAATGACACCATTGATCTTTTTAGCTATCTATAAGGGGGGTCATTCTTCATAATGACCACAAGTGTAAGAAGCATTCTTCCCACTGACCATCCCACTAATGTATCTTGAGTTGTAGATATGGTCATTTTTAGCAGGAATTACCTGAGACCAGAAAGTTATTCCAATGGATTGCTATGTGCAAAGGTTGAGAAAGGCTGTCCTAAGGTACACCTTGCTGGCTTGGAGGCCTCCTATAGACATTCATGTCCATGAGTACCTACAACCATGTCCAAAAGTTTTGAGAATGACACAAATATTAATTTTCTCAAAGTCTGCTGCTTCAGTGTTTTTAGATCTTTTTGTCAGATGTGACTATGGTATACTGAAGTATAATTACAAGCATTTCATAATTGTCAAAGGCTTTTATTGACAATTACTTTAGGTTTATGTAAAGAGTTAATATTTGCAGTGATGACCCCTCTTTTTCTGCAATTTGCCTTGGCATGCTGTCACTCAACTTCTGGGCCACATCCTGACTGAAGGCAGCCCATTCTTGCATAATCAATGTTTAGAGTTTGTCAGAATTTGTGTTTTTTCTTTTTTCGTTCAACCACCTCTTAAAGATTGACTACAAGTTCTCAATGGGATTAAGGTCTGGGGAGATTTCTGGCCATGGACCCAAAACGTCCATGTTTTGTTCCTCAAGCCACTTTTGCCTTATGGCAAGGTGCTCCATCATGCTGGAAAAGGGATTGTTCCCAAGGGATTGTTCCATTGATCCCAAAAAGGTCACACTATCACGTCATGTTGAAATAAAAATAAATCAAGTATTTTGTCTCAGACTCAAAAAACATCAGTTCAATGCATTAAAAATACAGTATCTCACAAAAGTGAGTACACCTCTCACATTTTTGTAAATATTTTATTCTATCTTTTCATGTGACAACACTTAAGAAATGACACTTTGCTACAATGTAAAGTAGTGAGTGTACAGCTTGTATAACAGTGTACATTTGCTGTCTCAAAATAACTCAACACACAGCCATTAATGTCTAAACCGCTGGCAACAAAAGTGAGTACACCCCTAAATGAAAATGTCCAAATTGGAGCCAATTAGTCATTTTCTCTCCCGGTGTCATGTGACTCGTTAGTGTTACAAGGTCTCAGGAGTGAATGGGGAGCAGGTGTGTTAAATTTGGTGTTATTGCTCTCATTCTCTCATACTGGTCACTGAAAATTCAACATGGAACCTCATGGCAAATAACTCTCTGAGGATCTGGAAAAAAAATGAATTGTTGTTCTACTTAAAGATGGCCTAGGCTATAAGAAGATTGCCAAGACCCTGAAACTGAGCTGCAGCACGGTGGCCAAGATCATACAGCAGTTTAACAGGACAGGTTCCACTCAGAACAGGACTCACCATGGTCAACCAAAGAAGATGAGTGCACGTGCTCAGAGTCATATCCAGAGGTTGTCTTTGGGAAATAGACGTATGAGTGCTGCCAGCATTGCTGCAGAGGTTGAAGGGGTGGGGGGGGTCAGCCTGTCAGTGCTCAGACCATACACCGCACACTGCATCAAATTGGTCTGCATGGCTGTCATCCCAGAAGGAAGCCTCTTGTAAACACGATGCACAAAAAAGCCTGCAAACAGTTTGCTGAAGACAAGCAGACTAAGGACATGGATTACTGGAACCATGTCCTGTGGTCTGATGAGACCAAGATAAACTTATTTGGTTCAGATGGTGTCAAGCGTGTGTGGCGGCAACCAGGTGAGGAGTACAAAGACAAGTGTGTCTTGCATACAGTCAAGCATGGTGGTGGGAGTGTCATGGTCTGGGGCTGTTTGAGTGCTGCCAGCACTGGGAAGCTACAGTTCATTGAGGGAACCATGAATGCCAACATGTACTGTGATATACTGAAGCAGAGCATGATCCCCTCCCTTCAGAGACTGGGCCGCAGGGCAGTATTCCAACATGATAAGGACCCCCAAACAAACCTCCAAGATGACCACTGCATTGCTAAAGACACTGAGGGTAAAGGTGATGGACTGGCCAAGCATGTCTCCAGACCTAAACCCTAGCGAGCATCTGTGGGGCATCCTCAAACAGAAGGTGGAAGAGCGCAAGGTCTCTAACATCCACCAGCTCTGTGATGTTGTCATGGAGGAGTGGAAGAGGACTCCAGTGGCAACCTGTAAAGCTCTGGTGAACTCCATGCCCAAGAGGGTTAAGGCAGTGTTGGAAAATAATGGTTGGCACACAAAATATTGACACTTTAGACATTTTCACTTAGGGGTGTACTCACTTTTGTTGCCAGCGGTTTAGACATTAATGGCTGTGTGTTGAGTTATTTTGATGGGACAACAAATTTACACTGTTATACAAGCTGTACACTCACTACTTTACATTGTAGCAAAGTGCCATTTCTTCAGTGTTGTCACATGAAAAGGTATAATAAAATATTTACAAAAATCTGAGCGGTGTACTCACTTTTGTGAGATATTATATACAACGTGCATATCACGGCACATCAACAGAAGTGGTATGAATCCAGCCTAAAAGCTGAACTCTGAGCAATCAGCTAAATATAACATTGAAAAAAATACATGAAAAACAATTTTTTTACCTGCTTAAAGCGGTGATTCAGCTGTTAAAGAAAAATTAAAAGTCGGCGGCTACAAATACTGTAGCTGCTGACTTTTAATAAATAGACACTTACCTGTCCAGGGAGCCAACGATGTCGGCACCCCAACCAATTTTCAAATCGGTTGTCAGGTGCTGCTGCCGCCATTCATTCTATGGGAAACCGGCAATGAAGCCTTTTGGCTTCACAGCTGGCTCCCTACTGCGCATGCGCGAAGTGCGCTGCACATTTTAAATGGCTCGGCGGCGGGGGGGAAAGAGGGAGTAGGACAGAACTTCCGAGGGACAGCGCCGCTATCTCCCTGAAGTGGGGAAGGGTACCTGTCATAAACAGGTACCCATTCCCCCCTCCCCTCTGAAAGGTGCCAAATGTGTCACCGGATGGAGGGAGGAAGCAGATAAGCAGAAGTTCCACTTTTGGGTGGAACTCCACATTAAAAAGTTTATCCACTTTTGCTGAGAAAAAAATCATCTCTCTGGATGATCTCTGTACTTTGCAAGGATTCTAACAAACTTTGTTGCAGATTCCTAACTTTTGGTATATTGAAGAAATAGCTGTTTGCTTGTCTGTGTCCATGTGTAATGTGACTGTAAATGGGAGTGACTTTTTCATTGGTAATCATCTGCTGCACTTGCAGGGCTGTAATGAGGAAAGTGGCAGGGTCTGCATCACTTTAAACGTGATTTCCCTTTGGGAGTTTTTCATCAAAAGTGACATTTTTGATGCAGGAGATGCCTATAATCTGACATGTATCTTAGTGCACACTTCTGGAAAAAATAAGTGAGCCAATCACACACGCAGGAAATGACATTTCCAGGGGGCGTTCTGTACATATTCTGTATACAGAATGCCTCCAGGTTGCCATATAGCATTTTAGACAAAGCTGCAGATTGAAAAGAAAAGGTCATTTTTGAATAACATTATATTGCATTATGACTTGTGTTGCAATTGTATACTCTATATTGTTTACTATGCTTTATTTACTTAACTATTTACTATATTTTTATATTTGCTATTATTTTCCTTGAAAATACCCTTTAAATATATATATATACCGTATATACTCGAGTATAAGCCGACCCGAATATAATCCGAGGCACCTAATTTTACCACAAAAAACTGGGAAAACTTATTAACTGGAGTACAAGCCTAGGGTGGGAAATGCAGCAGCTACTGGACCCAACTGGACCACCATGAGACCCAAAACAGGGGCCTTGGGGCATGGTGCAGGGGCGGCGGACATGGTACAGGAGATGCAGAGCTGCGGGCATGGTACAGGAGATGGTACAGGCATGGTACAGGAGATGGTTCAGGCATGGTACAGGAGATGGAGCAGGCATGGTACAGGGGATGGTACAGGCATGGTACAGGAGATGATACAGGCATGGTACAGGAGATGGTACAGGCCATGGTACAGGAGATGGTACATGCCATGGTACAGGAGATGGTACAGGCCATGATACAGGAGATGGTACAGGCATGGTACAGGAGATGGTACAGGCATGGTACAGGAGATGGAACAGGCATGGTACAGAAGATGGTACAGGCATGGTACAGGAGATGGTACAGGAGATGGTACAGGCATGGTACAGGCATGGTACAGGAGATGGTACAGGATATAATACAGGAGATGGAACAGGCATGGTACAGGAGATGGTACAGGATATGATACAGGCATGGTACAGGAGATGGCACAGATATGGTACAGGAGATGGAACAGACATGGTACAGGAGATGATACAAGCATGGTACAGGAGATGGTACAAGCATGGTACAGGAGATGGTACAAGCATGGTACAGGAGATGGTGCAGGCATGGTACAGGAGATGGTACAGGAGATGGTACAGACATGGTACAGGAGATGGTACAGGCATAGTACAGGAGATGGTACAGGAGATGGTACAGGCATGGTACAGGAGATGGTACAAGCATGGTACAGGAGATGGTACAAGCATGGTACAGGAGATGGTGCAGGCATGGTACAGGAGATGGTACAGGAGATGGTACAGACATGGTACAGGAGATGGTACAGGCATAGTACAGGAGATGGTACAGGAGATGGTACAGGCATGGTACAGGAGATGGTACAGGAGATGCAGGGCTGCGGGCATAGTACAGGAGAACTTCTTGGAGTCTCTGAGTTGAATAAGACTTTTTTTTTTATTTATTTCTAAATTTCTGATATACAGGGATATTCTGCTACACTTTTTAATTAGCAGGTAAACATGGAGTTATTACAGCACAAAGACGAGGTGGAATATACATTTGATGAAGAGGAATTGTGCCTTAGAAACATGATGGAGGACATTTGTCACACAAATTGGTGACTCAGTAAGGCTTTTTTCACATCGGCACAGCTACTTGTAGGTAGGTACCTGACCTGCATGCTTTGGCCGATCACTGCACAATGTCTTGTCAGAGCTATGATTGACCAAATCAGGGTGCCTTTAGCCAATCATGGCTCAGGGGCTAAGTCCACGCCTCACACTATATGCTGCTCACACGGCAGCCGTACATAGTGTGTTACAATATTAAGCAGGTAGTTAGTGGATAGTGTGTTGAGTTAGTTTAGTGCAGTCAGTGTAGTGTACAGGCATACTCCACTTTTAAAATGTATGAATATGTTGTAGCCCAGGGTCCCCTTTCGTGGCTCCCCAAGTTTTGTGTCCCTGTCACTTATAGTTAGGGAGCAGTGCCATGCCAAGCCGTCCAAAATTTCCCTTAGACACCAATGTTAAAGATGGGGAGCAGTGCCATGCCAAGCAGTCCAATATTTCCCATAGACGCCAATGTTAAGATGGGGAGCAGTGACATGCCAAGCTGTCCAATATCTCCCATAGACACCAATGAGCACTGAAAGCTGAAAATTGGTCTAGGCAGGAAGGGGGTGAAAGTGCCCTGTATTTAAGTGGTTAAAAGAAACCCTATGACAGAATAAAAAAAAAAATGGCATGGGGTCCCCCCCCCCCAAATCTTTATCAGGCCCTTTGGGTCTGGTATAGATTTTAAGGGGAACTCCATGCTAAAATAAAAAAAACTGGCGTGGGGTCACCTCCCCCAAAATCCATAGCAGGCCCTTTGGGTCTTGTACAGATTTTAAGTGGAACTCCTCGCCAAAATTTTAAGAAAAGACCCCCCCAAAATCCACATGACGTCATGTGATGTCAGAAGGGGGCGGTGCCACTGGGTGACATAGCCGGGGTGCCCCGCCCATTGCCTACAAAAACAGCTGTCAAAGGTGAAGCGCGGCATACAGGGGGTAGCCTCAGAAGAGGCGGAAGCATTTTTAAATTTTTACTATTTTTCGGGTCAGCAGGCGTTGTGATTGACGATGGATTTACATTGAGGGACTTGTCAAAACCTGTGTTTTGTGGTTTTTCCTTTTTTACACTTTTTTGGTGAATAGGTAGGGGTATGATGATGTACCCGATACCCATTCACATAGGGGGGGACCGGGATCTGGGGGGAGTGTCCCCATTGTATCCAATGGAGAGGTACATTGGACAGTGGAGGAGACCCAGTCAATGACACACAGGCTTTGATTCCATCCTATGAGTTTGGCAAAGAGAGTGGTGCATCATGGGATAGGGTATAAAAGCCATGAGCACATGAGAAGGGGGTCTTTGGGCGGGAAGCCAGGTCCCGGAAGGAGGGTGACAGCTGTCTCCTCTTCTGTTGCTGTGGATGGTGGTCAAAGGCAGTCGGCCTGGTGAACCAGAGTGTGTGGCTGCATCCAGAGGTCCAGGAAAAGCTGACTGATGGAGTTGGAGGCAACGGTGACTCTGAAAAAACAGTGTCCGTGAGTACAGAGGAACTTGCCTTGGGGTCTGCCCAGGAAGGGGGACCACTCCAGAGGATAGAGTCAGTGGACTGGTGTCAGCACACACACAGTAAGAGAGAAAGGGTGTGCTGAGTTTAGAACCCTAAAGAGAATTCCAAGCAGGAACACTTAAAATATCTTCACTTCAGTGGCAGAGTGAATTGGGCGGCCTTGCTGCACCCTAAAGTCAGTTATCCTCAATACTGTGAATAGTTATTAGTTGGAGTATCCCACTCATCCCTTCTCCTATCCCATTTCTAAATAAAACTACAAAACAACATCCCCTGGACGGATCATTGACTGAGCCAAGGACTTAAAGCGGTAGTTTAGTCATTTTGTTGACTTTTACCTACAGGTAAGCCTATAATAAGGCTTATCTGTAGGTACAGTTAATATCTCCTAAACCTGCACGGTTTAGGAGATATTTGCACTGCATGCAGCCGCTGACGCTAGGGGCGCATGCGCTCTGAAGGTCCGGTGGACCTTCAGAGTTCCTTGCCTGGAAGTTGCCGGAAAGTTAATCCCCCACGCGCATGCACGGGAGTGACGTCATCGCGGCTCCGGCCACTCACAGCCCCGGAGCTGTCGAACCCGGAAGAGACGCCGAGGGATCATGGCAGCGCCCGCAGTGTTGTCCGGGGGTCCGTGTCGGGGCTTCGTTTTAAGGTAAGTATTTCATAGCTCATTATGCCTTTATCTTGCAGGTTTTTTTTTTTTTTGAGTATACAACCGCTTTAAAGTAATACGTTTCTGCAAGCAGTTGCTACGGGTAACCCAGGGGAATCCAGAAAGTGTTATATCCAGCAGTCCTCTAGGGGGCAATGCTACATGTTTATAGCGCAAAATCTAAAAAACCACAGAGGTGATCAAATACCACCAAAAGAAAGCTCTATTTGTGGGGAAAAAAAGGACATCAATTGTATTTGGAAACAGCATCGCACAACCGCGCAATTGTTAGATAAAGTAACGCAGTGCCGAATCGCAAAAAAAAAAAAATTTCCTGGTCATTAAGGGGGTAAAACCTTAAAGAGCTGCAATAAAAAACGATAAGACCTAACCCAAAAATAAGCCCTACTGTGTCTTTTGGTGCCAAAATGAATATAAGACCCGGTCTTATTTTCGGGGAAACATGGTAGTAGTGTTCTATCTTGCATAGCAGTTACAGCGCCTTTGCATCGGGAGTGCAGCAACGCATGGTCTCTTTACTGCAGCGCCATGGTGGGAATGGGCCCTACATGATGTGAATTATCCTCAGACCAGATGTAGCTTCTGATTGACGTTAATTGTGAGGTTCTGTGAGGACAGCAGAACACGGAGATAAAATATTCATCCCTGAGAAATAAATGTGTGCAATAGTTAAATATTTCATGGGAGGAAATAACGAGTGTGTGGCCATATAATATTCAGGGTATGTAAATGATGAGAAAATAATCGTTAGCCAACACAATTAAAATACCTCGTACAACCTTGTAAATGGATGTTACTTCAGACTCAGAAGACACCGTCAAGGACCTCTTCTTTCTTCTACTTCTTTGGTTTTTATTTTCTTTTTCATTCCTGACCTACGGAATGTTCCGTCGTTTTTTTCTTTTCTCTACTCAAAGACACGAGCAGAGATTTACACAGAGCTCCAAAGTTATATTGTGTCAGAACTCGAGAAATTTATAGTTTAACCACTTCTGGACCGGAAGGATTTGCCCCCTTAACCACTCAACAGAGATGTATAGTAACGAAGTAGAACTACTTAAGTACTGTACTTAAGTACGGAAAGGCGGTATCTGTAATTTCCTGGAGTAGAATTTTTTTCTCCTACTTCTACTTTTACTTCACTACATTTTTTCGATGATTTCGATACTTCTACTCCGATATTTTTTTTTTTGTGCTGCATAGTTACTCGTTACTTTTAAAAAAATTACCACTGCCAGAACAGTAGATGGCAGGTTTCATGAAGCTCAATAAAATGTGTATAATGTCATGTGTAAATCAGCGCATACGAAAATAAAGGCTGTGTATAATAAAAGCTGCAATACCAAATTATTCCAATAAAAAGAAAAACATTTTTCTCTTACGTCCTCCGTCAGTCGCCGCCTCTTCATATTCGTCACTAATGGGGTTATTGACCTTTGCTCCGTAGGAGTGCTAGGCAACAGAATATATTAATATCAAAGCTTTTAGCATATCCCACCCCCAGGGGGTGGTCCCCTCAGTCAATACCTCCTTGCTTCCTGCATACCAACTCAGTTTCAGTAGAATAGCAGTAGAGTATACAAACAAACCCCAAAAGAGGGGCGGGGGCGGCGACTGTCGGAGGACTCAGAGAAAGGAATTTTACAGGTAAGATTTTACAAAAATTCAGTTTTCTCTTACGTCCTCCGACAGTCGCCGCCTCTTCATATTCATCACTAATGTTAATTATTTTTGCCCAAAAAGTTCAGAATTCGGCAACCAGAACCGCTCAAAATGCAATGGTTCAGGAAATGGGCTTTAAAAGCCCGTGATTGGACCAGAACCATTAGCAAAAGCCAATTGAGGGGGCAGGAGAATGCTAGGAATGTGATTGGAGTGACTAGGGGGTCCCTAGACCAATCATTAGTGAATACGCCCCCCAGTATATAAGATCGCCCCCGCCATATTCCCAGCATTGTTATCCTGGACATGGAAGAGAGTGGAAGCAGTTCTGTTAATTTTACTTTAAAAGTGTCATTTAGCATTTATTAGTGTGAGGAAAGGGATATCTAGTGTAGTTAGAGTGCTCCTTTACACTTTAGTTAGCTTCAAAAATTTTGTTTCTGTAGGGAAAGTGTGAAGTGTCAGGGTAGTAATGTAGTGTAGTGTAGGGTTAACTGACTGCTATGGCAGGGTGACCAAACCCTTCCATATCAGGGTGACCGCTATAGAGAAATGATCATTTCTCTGAATAGCTTCTGAACTGGAATATGGCTTCTCACCAGCCAGCATTTTTTATGCTGCAGGGGCTGCCACTGCCAGAGCATTTTTTGAGGACATGTTTGATGTCAGACATGACATCTGAACATGTGTATAGGGGGTATATATACACATATATGTCTGAATATATACCCCTAGACATATATAGGTGTGATAGTAGCAGAAATAAATGCTTGCACTAATTAAATCATTTACAGTAATATATTTCTGCTACTATCACACCTATATATGTCTAGGGGTATATATTCAGACATATATGTCTATATATACACCCTATACACATGTTCAGATGTTTTGCCTGCCTCAAAAGAACCCCAAAACATGCCAAAAAAAACGCTAGCGTCAAATAAAAAAATGCCCAGGTGTGTTTTTACTGGCATTTTTTGGGGGGTTTTGGAGGCAGGCAAAACTTCTGAACTTGTGCACAGTACCACTATACACAAGTTCAGATGTTTTGCCTGCCTCAAAAGAACCCCAAAAAATGCCAAAAAAAACGCTAGCATAAAAAAAAAAAAAAATGCCCAGGTGTGTTTTTGCTGGCACTTTTTGTGTGATTTTGTGTCTGGGGGGTCTAAAAGGTGTACCTGTGAAGTTTCAGCTCTGTAGCATGTCCAGAACCCCCAAAAAAAGATCATATAGGTGTTAAAGTTAAAGGAGGCTCCCAAACCACATCACTGTTCTACTGGAAAATTATCTTTTTTTTTCATGGTCCTGGACATGCTACAAGCTGAAACTTCACATGCACACCTTTTAGACCCCCCAGATACTAAATCCAAAGTAAAAATTCAAAAATCTCTTTTTTTTATTTTTTTTTATTTTTTCAATAATTGGCTTTTTTATCAAAAATGACAATTTTTAAGAACTTTTTTTTGTGTGATTAATAGTTAATGGGGCATGACCCAGAACCCTAGGCACTTTTTAGGGGCATTTATTGGGTTTTAGGGCTTAAAAATTGTGTTTTTTGATTACCGAAGTTCGGGTCCCATTGATTTCAATGGGGTTCGGAAATCCGGGCCGAACTTTCGGGAAGTTCGGATGTTCTGGCCGAACCGAACTTTTCAAAAGTTCGATCATCCCTAATGCCTAGCTCAGGCGTGCAGGCTGTTCCTGTGCTGGGGCTCTTAGTCTCAGCCACTTTTCTCTCTTTTTGATTTTATTTGAAGTTTTTTCTCTTTCTTTTACTTAGCGGAGCTGGGTCTCAGTCTGGCCACCCTGGATCCCAGGGCACAGGGCCAGGGGCTTCCCAGCCTGCCATCGAGTGTTCAGCTTAGGTTTTGCCCTGGCACATTGAACGACCCATCCCTGTTCGCTGCAGGGATGCTATCGGTGAGGTGGCTACCTCACTGGACGCCATTGCGGTTTCGCACCGCAACTCCACTGCGTCATGCTTGCGACACTCCCTGTCCTCAGTACTGCGGTTTGGTCCCTGGAGCAGGCTCCCCACGCCATCCGGACTGGTAAGTTTATCTCTATGTGGGGTCCTGTCTTTTATGGGTGTCAGTCTGGGACTGTGTGACCCTGCATGTCTGTGTGACTGCTGTGCTCCCTGTCAGCTCCTGTGTGCACTTGCTGCCTGTGTGTGGGCTGTGAGGGGGGGGCTCTCCCGCTCTTCTGGGTGTCATGTGAAGCAGTAAGATTTTAGACATGCTGTGCAGCGATCGCTGCGGCGATCCGCCATTTTTCTTGGGCAAATAATTATGGTGGCAGGTCCTGTGAGGTACTGCACACGTTTTTGGCGCCAAACGCCGCCATTTTGAGTGGCGATCGATCCCACATGTCAGCGCCATGTTCTCTTTGCCCAGGGTTTTGTCCTCAGCCGAGCGGTCATGTTTGTGTAGCCTTGCAGAGGCTTCATAGGGGCGGTCAGTCTTGCATCACTTCCTTTTCCTCTGGGACAGCGATCGGTGCAGCAGCCTGTGTGAGCTCTCCAGGTTTTATATCTCTTTTTTTCCTGTATTCCTTGCCCAGTTTCTTATCCCTGTGGGGGTCAGTGTGTTCGGTGGGTGCGGTGGGCAGCGCTCGCCACGATCTTAAAGGGGCAGTACCCTTTATTAATTTTTTGCTGGGGCATGGATTCTCAGGATTGCAAGTTTCCTCCCACCCTGGTGGGGGGCCAAGGGGCTACTGCTTCCCCCAAGGGGGCTGATCTGGCCACTATTGTGGCAAACTTGGCTGCTCAGGTGCAGATGCTGGTGGCTGATCGATCCACCAAACGGCCCAGAGTGTCTATTTCCTCTGATTCAGAGGGCGATGGGGCTGCTATGGCTGGAGTGCCCTTCTCGGGGTCTCACTCATCCCTAGACCTTGTGGGGTCTGACGGGGAGGCTGAGGTGGAAGGGGTTGATAATTCTCCCCCTGGCTCGTCTGAAGAGCTTGCACTCATGGATGAGTTGGTTGCTTCTATCAAACAAACGCTGCATTTGCAGGATGAACCATGTCCTCCTGCTTTGATGTCCTCTTATGGGACGCAGAGAAAACATCGCAGGTTTTTCCTTGCTCTACGGAATTTCAGCGCGCGGTTGATGAGCAATGGCGCAATTTAAAAAAGCCTTTTGCTGTGCCGAGTAGATTCAAGCTGCGTTATCCCTTTACTCCGGCTACTGATGAGCGTTGGTGTGTACCGCCTCAGGTGGATCACGCGGTGGCGATTTTGAATAAATCAACTGCGATCCCTGCTGAGGATACCCCGGTGTTCCGGGACCCGACGGACAGGAGATTGGAATCTCTGGCCCGTCATGCTTATACGGTTGCTGGCTCTATGCTGAAGCCTATTTTTTCTTCAATTATGGCAGCCCAGGCTATTGCGGATTGGACGCAGGTGCTCCGGCGCACTCTGGTGGCTGACTCTGCCCCGCCGACAACTTTGGCTATGGTGGATCAAATTCATCAGGGTGTCATGTATTTGTGTGATGCGGACTTGGATTTAGTCCCTTTGGCGGCGCGCCTTTCTAGTGTGGCGGTCTTGATCCGTCGCCTGATATGGTTGAAATGTTGGTCTGTTGACCAATCTTCTCGCAAGACTCTGGCAAATTTGCCATACGCGGGATCCCGCCTTTTTGGCGAATCTTTGGATACTCTGATAAAGGGTATTTCTGGGGGTAAGAGCACTCTCTTGCCCCAATCTAACAAGACTAAGTTTGTTCGCGGTAAGAAGAATGCTTCGTTTAGGCCCTCTCAGGGGTCCTTTCGTGCCTTTCGGTCGCACTATAAGGGCAAGCCCTTCAAAGGCCAAGGCTCCCAGAAGAAGCCGTGGGCGGGTAAGCAGAAGTCCGGCCAGTCCGGATCCGCTGCCCACAACAATGCGGCCTGAAGGGGCGCCCTCACCCGTTTCTGGGGTGGGGGGACGTTTGCTCGGTTTTCTTCAACCCTGGCTGGACCGCATTCGGGACAGGTGGGTTCAGGAAATCGTTCGATCTGGATACAAGATCGAGTTTCTCTCTTGGCCGGCGGGCAGATTTTTCCCCTCAAACCTTCAGCTGACTCCGGAGCGCTTGCAGGATCTGCACCTGGCGGTGCGGGACCTGCGGGCCCAGGGAGTGGTGGTTCCGGTGCCTCATCGGGACAGATTTCGGGGGTTCTATTCCAATCTGTTCACTGTGGCCAGAAAGGAGGGCAAAGTACGTCCGATTCTGGACTTAAAAGCTCTGAACCGCTTTGTACGGGTTCGCAAGTTTCGCATGGAATCCCTGCGCTCGGTGGTGGCTGCCCTGGTTCCGGGGGAATTCATGGCCTCCATCGACTTGAAGGATGCGTACCTACACATCCCCATTTTCGAGGGTCACCAGAGGTACCTTCGATTTGCCATTGCGGAGGATCATTATCAATTTGTGGCGTTACCCTTCGGTCTCGCTTCGGCTCCGCGGGTTTTCACCAAGGTGTTTGAGCCAGTTCTGGCTTTACTGAGGGCCCAGGGCATTTCTGTCCTGGGGTATCTGGACGATATCCTGATTCGGTCCGCGACCAGTCAGGGTCTGGTGAACGACCTGTCCATCACGATGCAGACTCTGCAGGAATTCGGCTGGACGATAAATTTTCCAAAATCGACGTTGTGTCCGTCGGTTCGTCTTCCCTACCTGGGGATGATTCTGGACTCTGTTCAAGCGAAGGTCTTCCTGCCGGAAGACAAGCTTCGGACACTTCAGTGCGAAGTCAGGTCCCCCAGGGACAATCAGTGCTCGTCCCTCCGGACGTGTATGAGGTGTCTGGGATTGATGGTTTCGGCCTTCGAGGCGATTCCCTTCGCCCAGTTTCACACACGGGAGCTTCAGGCGGAGGTCCTGGCCAAGTGGGACGGGCGTCCGCAATCTCTGGATCTGCGGCTGTCGTTATGCCATCTCACCCGAAGGGGTCTTTTGTGGTGGCTCCAGTCCCCGGCGGTGTCGGGGGGCAAGTCCTTTCGTCCTTTGTCATGGACGGTGATTACCACGGATGCCAGCCTGTCGGGCTGGGGTGGTGTTCTGGGCGTTTTGTCTGCCCAGGGAACTTGGTCGGAGGAGGAATCCTCCCTTCCAAACAAACATTCTGGAAATTGCGGGCGATATCTCTCTGTCTTCTGCGTTGGACGGACAGGCTTCAGGGCCGTCCAGTTCAGGTGCAGACGGACAATGCAACAGGGGTGGCTTACATCAACCACCAAGGGGGCACCAGGAGTGCCCGGGCGGCTCGGGAAGTAGCTGACATTCTGTCTTGGGCCGAGACGCACGTCCTGGCGATCTCTGCAGTTCACATTCCGGGGGTGAAAAACTGGCAGGCGGATTATCTGAGCCGCCAGACCCTGGACCAGGGGAAATGGTCCCTTCACCCGGATGTCTTCCAGATGTTATGCGCGAAGTGGGGGTCCCCAGATGTGGACCTGTTCGCGTCTCGTCTAAATCACAAGGTGGAAAGGTTCGTGGCAAGGATGCGCGATCCTCGGGCAGACGCCTCGGACGCGTTAGTGACGCCCTGGCATCAGTATCGTCTGATGTATGCCTTTCCACCGATTCAGCAGCTGTACAGGTTCCTTCGCAGGTTGGCCTCGGAACCGAAAACGGTGATTCTGGTGGCACCGGACTGGCCTCGCCGGTCTTGGTACGCAGACCTCGTGAATCTGGCGGTCGACGCTCCGTGGCGTCTGCCTCTTCGAGCAGACCTTCTGTCTCAAGGGCCGATATTCCATCCTGCTTTACAGTCGCTGGCTTTAACGGCCTGGCTGTTGAAAGCCAGGTCCTGAAGGATAGGGGTCTCTCCCCTGAGGTCATTCCCACTTTGATCAAGGCCAGGAAGGCCTCTTCGGGGAAGAATTACTACCGTACTTGGAAGGAGTAGTTTGCCTGGTGTGAGTCCGGGGGTTATTCCCCTCGCTCATACTCGGTATTGAGAGTGTTGGCTTTCCTCCAAACTGGAGTGGACCAGCGTTTGGCGCTGGCCACGATTAAGGGTCAGATTTCTGCGCTGGCCGTTCTTTTTCTTTTTTTTTTTGAAAATTCTTTTTATTTGTTTCAAAAAGAACAACATACAAAAACACAGCCATTGGGCATTCCCTGGCTCAACAACAAGACAAAAAAGAACAAAATAAAATAAAATAAAATACACAGCAACAAAAGGCAAAAACAACCCCAAACAAGGCTGCACCCAACTGCTACTTTATAAGGGTGTTCAACGCACAAGGATCCCGGTGACAGGAGCAATCCGTTCACTGCGTGAAGGTCCATCAGTTCAACAGAGAAGAAGATCTGAACAGAGTCCACTGCATGTAGGGGAAATAATTAGCAATAACAAATACAATTAAGGGTCCTAAGTCGACACAGCAGGGCCCCCCGCATCATTGGTAGTATCATCAGACTCCAACCAAATGTCCCACACCTTTGAGAATTTTTGCGGGCAACCCCTATTAGCATAGGTTGCTTTGTAAAGTGGGATTACTGAGTTCACAAGAGATTTCCACGAGGAAACGGTGGGTGCAGCAGGCTTCCGCCAGTGGAGAACCACCATTTTCCTAGCGTAGAACAACAGAAGTCCTAAAAGAGTGCGAGACGCCACAGAGTGGGCCAGATCATTCACAAGCCCCAGAATACAATACTCCAGCTTTAGAGGCACGCGGATGGTGGTCACTCGAGCAACAAAGTCCAGAATCCGGGTCCAGTACTCCACCAGGCGTGGGCAATGCCAAACCATGTGTGTATACGCGGCGTCCGGCGCTCCGCAGCGCCAGCAGACCGCAGGCGTATCAGGGAAGGCCCTGTGCAGTCGGGTCGGGGTTAGATGAAACCGATGAAGGATTTTAAACTGCACAAGGCGGTCCCTGGCGGCCACCAGGTGACGGAACGGGTAATCCCAGACGTCCTCCCAGTCCTCCGCATCAAGGCCGGGAACCTCTGCCACCCAGAAGGCCTGCAGGACCTCCAGCCCCGAGTGCACACTGGGGAGCAGGGTACTATAGATAGTGGAGAGTGTTTTTTTTAAAGTCTCGTTTCGGAGAATGGCCTCTAAGTCAGCTAGCGTGAAGTCGCAAGAAAAATTACCGAACTGTTTGTGGAAGGCATGGCGGAGCTGCAGGTACCTGAAAAAGTGGGAATTGGGTAGGGAGAAATCGGCCTTCAGTTGGTCGAACGACGCAAGCTCCTCCCCCCGACAGACGTGAGAGAGAGACAGAATGCCCTTGGAGGCCCACACGGAGGGATCCGGGATGGAGAAAAACTCCGGTAACTCCGGATTCATCCATAGGGGGGAATTCGGGGAACGCCGACCAGGTCCCAACCGAATGTAGGGCGATTGCAACTTCCATGCCCTAATCACTGCCAACATCGAGACAGTGACAGGGTACGGGGCCCTCGGTCCACGCAGCAACAAGTTACGTAAAGCCTCATAGGAGCCCAGCAGGCCCGCCTCCAGGGCTACCGCAGCATTGGAGGCATCCGAGATCAGCCAGTTGTGTGCATGCGTCAAAAGTCCCGCCACGAAGTAACGGAAAAAATCCGGACACGCCAGTCCCCCCCGAGTCCAGGGTCGCTGTAGGATCGTCAGTCGAAGCCTAGGAGGGCGAGAATTCCAGATAAAAGTAAGGATGCGAGAGTGGAGCCGACGAAAAACGGCCTTCGGTATCCAGACAGGGGAGTGACGAAGCACATATAGGAGAGGGGGCAACAGCTTCATCTTGACTAGGTTAATGCGGCCAATCAGGGTCAAGGGGAGATTAGCCCAGGAGCGCAGCTTGGCCCCGAATTTCAACAACAAGGGAGATAAATTAAGATCACAAAAGTCTCGAATGTCAGGGGATATCACTATGCCCAGATATTTGAGCCTGTCAGTCCAACACAGGGGCAAGGACGGGTCCGCGTGGGCACGGGCCCCCGCGTCCACCGGAAGGATAAGCGACTTGTCCCAGTTCACTCGCAGACCAGACAAGGTGGTGAAGACTGCCAACAGATCCAGGGCCGAACGGAGCGACCGGCCGGGGTCCCGGAGGAAAAGGATAATATCGTCAGCATAAAGCGCCAACTTTTCCTCCAAGGACCCCACCCGGATCCCCCCGACCGCCCCGGAACCACGAACAGCCGCCGCCAGAGGCTCAACAGCCAAGGAAAACAAGGCAGGCGAGAGAGGGCACCCCTGGCGAGTGCCCCGCGCGATCGAAAAGGGACAAGACAGCCTCCCCCCCAACTTAATCTGAGCACTGGGGTGAGTATAAAGCATGGCAATCCATTTACAAAAAACAGGGCCAAAACCAAACCTTTCCAGAACTAACATCATATAGGACCAGTCCACCGAATCAAATGCCTTTTCTAAATCAAGCGCCACCATCACACGTGTACTCTGAGCCTCCGCTGGGACCTGCAAATGAGTGAACACTCTGCGTATGTTAATATCAGTGGATTTGCCTGGCATGAAGCCAGTCTGGTCCATGTTGACCAAGTAGGGAAGGACCTTCATCAATCTGTTAGCAAGCAGTTTGGTAAGTATCTTCAGGTCATAATTCAAAAGAGAAATGGGCCTGTAGGCCGAGCACAAAGTAGGATCCTTCCCCGGTTTATGAATTAAGACTATGTGCGCCAAAGACATGGACTCCGGGAGAGCTCCCAAGTCAAGGCAAGATGCATAGGTCTTCAAAAGCCTAGGAGCTAGTTCAGAGATATACATCTTGTACCAATCCCCCGGCAGGCCATCGGGACCAGGGGTCTTCCCAGGGGGGAGGGAGCAAATAGCCAGCTCGACCTCCTCCAACGTGAAGTCCGCCTCCAGGAGAGCCACGTCCTCTGGGGCCAGAGTGGGCAGCGCCAGCTCCCCGAGAGACCCCAAGTCCCGACCCCCCGGCGGGGGGGGTCCGCCCGGTACACACGTTCATAGAAATTACGAAATTCCAGGAGAATATCAGCAGGATCCCGAAGGACACTGCCATCCGCAGATTGTATGACTGGAACCACCGTCTGGAACCTAGAGTCCGCGGACAAGTTAGCCAAAAGCCTGCCGTTCTTGTCCCCGGACTCGAATATCCTGGCCCGCAGCGACCCCACCTCCGCCTCGGCGGCCGATGACACATGTAGGTGCAACGCCCTCCGAGCCTGGGCCAGGGAGGAGTACGCCTCAGGGGAGGGATCCAAGGCAAACGCAGCCTCGGACTCCTTAACCACTGCCTCCAAATCCGTCCTCGCCGAGGCGCACTCCACCCGCGCAGCCTTAATAGCGGAGATATAGTCACCACGAATAGTGGCCTTGAAAGCATCCCAACACACCAAGGCGGATGTGGTGAGGTCATTAACCTCCCAGTACTGGGCAATCTTACCAGACACCCCCTCCACCACCCGTTGATTCTGAAGCCACCCACAGCCCAGCCTCCAGCCACCCCGCTCCCCCGGATCACCCAGCGCAGCTGAATCTCAAGCGGGGAGTGATCCGAGAAACCGGCGGGCAGGTAGCCGGCCGACAGCACAAATGGCAGGACTGAGGGAGAGCAGAATGCAAGATCTATACGGGAGCCGGAGTGGTGTGACGAGGACACGTGAGAATAGAACCGATCCTGCGGGTGTTTCCACCTCCACAGTTCTGTGAGCTGCAAGGTCGAGGCCCAGGTGCACAGCTCAGAGCAGGATTGACGATTCGCATTTGAGGTGTCCAAGTCACCATCCAGGATGCTGTTAAAATCCCCAGCCACAAAGATGCGCTGGGTCGAGAATTCGGCCAAGCGATCATAAATGTGGTACAACACAACACTAGAAAAAGGTGGGGGGACATACACGTTGACAAAAATAAACAGTTTACCCGCAATCTCAAGAGCCAGGATAACATATTGACCCTTGGGATCCGTTATAACCCTCTCAACACGACAGGGCAGGGCCCTATGTACCAAAATGGAGGTCCCCCTGGCGTAAGTGGAGTAGGTGGCGTGGAAGGTATGACTCACCCAGCGCCTGCGTAGTGCCAATACAGCACTCCCCGTCAGGTGAGTCTCCTGGAGGAAGACCACATGTGGTTTAGAGGATTGGAGATATTTGAATAGCAAAGCACGCTTGAACTTGCTATTAAGGCCCCGCACGTTCCAAGATAGCACCTTAATGCGGTCAGCCATAGCATTGGGAGAGAAAATGGGGCAGGAGAAATAGAAACAGCGGCGGGGGAGCCAGGGGCCAGATGAGAGACCAACCACGCCACCCCTCAGTATCTAGTGCAGGGAAGCAAGCAGCTCGGACTGCGACCCACAAGGAGTCAGCGACACACAGTGAAATAGCACATTGCACAATGAATAGTAAAACACAGTACGGGTATGCAGCCAAAAACCAAAAAAGAAAAAAAAGAAAAGACAATAAACAAGAACACATAGAAACCCCTGTCAGCCAGAGAGCAACAGTGCTACAGGCCAACTTCATCCCAAAAACCTAGAAGAAAAAACAACACACTATCGACTAGGAAAATGCCCAGCCAATAGTCATCTGGCACTAGGCCAGGAGGGGAGTAGCCGGAGGGCCAACCAGAGGCAAGGCCGGCCGACGGTCCCAACAGTCCCAAGGACCAGGAACAGCAGTCTTGTGGGAAAAGTCTAATAGAGGCCGTCACCAGCCCCAGCTCCAGGGACACATATGTAGAAAGGGGGAAAACAGCAAAAAATAAGGGCAAAAAATAAAACTACTCAGGAGCATTGATGTGGAGAGTCAGAGATCATCCGGGGAGAGGGAGTCCCCTCCAGTTACAGTCCAACAAGACAACTCAAAAAGGGGGGACGGAGGGGGGAACAGGGAGTCTAGCCAGCAAGGCCAACAGAGTAGGGACAAGGAAGCTCACCGCAGGCTGAGCAACCAAGCGTCCGCGTCATCAGGAGAATCAAAAAACTTGACAGAGCCAGCATGTTGCACACGGAGTCGGCTGGGATAGAGCATGGAATACTTGATTTCTTTTTCACGGAGCCTCCGCCGCACATCATTAAAGGTCTTCCTCTTTTTCTGAAGCTCTGCAGAGAAATCAGGGTATAGATGAACTGCAGCGTTTTCGTAAGGCAAAGTGTCATGCTTGCGGGCCTCACTCAGTATACGGTCCCTGTCACGATAGTTCAGGAAGCGGACCAAGAAGGGGCGAGGGGGGGCCCCAGGGATCACCTGTAGGGACTCTATGTGCCCTCTCAACGACATAGGTGGGAGCCAGGTCAGTAAGGTGCAGGAGGTCCTTGAAAAAACGTTCGGCAAAATCAGCAGGCCTATCCCCCTCAGCCCCTTCAGGCAGTCCCAGCACCCGCACATTATTCCGCCGCTGGCGGTTTTCGGCATCATCCGCCTTAGCTAATAGCATCTGAACTGTGTGCTGAAGGGAGGAAAGGGAGGCAGAGTGCTGGGTAGTGAGGTCCTCAGCCGAGGAGATACGCTGTTCAGTGTCCGTAAGCCTCCCCCTAATCTTGTCCAAGTCAGCCCGGATAAGATTGCACTCCTCCGCCAAATAGTCAATCCTGGCCAATAAGGAAGTCTTACTCTGCTCAATGGCAGATAAAATCATGACAGTGTCACTTGCCTGGACCGGGATGGATGCAGATGGAGCAGCAACAGATTCCGCCGGGAGCTCCATGTTGGTAAGTAGAGCACGCAGGCCTTCCAAGATGGCGTCCGGAGGCACCGCCGGCGGGGAGGCCGGCTTCTGTTTCGCTGCGGCGGCCGCGGATTTGCCCTTCCCGGGCATGTCGGACGTAGCCCACGGGTGTCCCGACCCTCCACAGGTCCGGTAACGGCAGGCAGAAGCGGGGTGAAGGATGAGAGAAACGAAGGATTAGTCAGGGTCCCCGGAGCTCCAGGCAGGCACGTCTGGTCCACTCTACATCCGGTCACGCCCCCCTGGCCGTTCTTTTTCAACGTCCTGTGGCGTCTAACTCTTTGGTTAGCACCTTTGTTCAAGGGGTGCGACATTTGGTCCCTCCTAGGAGGGAGCCTTTGCCTCCGTGGCAGAGATGTATAGTAACGAAGTAGAACTACTTAAGTACTGTACTTAAGTACCGAAATGCGGTATCTGTACTTTCCTAGAGTAGAATTTTTTTCTCCTACTTCTACTTTTACTTCACTACATTTTTTCGATGATTTCGATACTTCTACTCAAGTATTTTTTTTTTGTGCTGCATAGTTACTCGTTGCTTTTAAAAAAATTACCACTGCCAGAACAGTAGATGGCAGGTTACATAAAGCTCAAAAAAATGTGTATAATGTCATTTGTAAATCAGCGCATACGAAAATAAAGGCTGCGTATAATAAAAGCTGCTATACCAAATCTTTCCAATAAAAACAAAATATGAAACAAACAAATAAATGGTGCTACAGCGCTTAAAGTGCATCAAGAAACTACTAACAAACACAGGTTAATCATTTGAATAAATCATTTGAAATAATAAAAACAATATGATGTTCAAACTTTTGACTTCTTTCTTTAATAACTACATAACACAGTACTTGTACTTCTACTTTCAGTACTTGAGTAGAAATTTTTTTTCAAAACTACTGGTACTTTTTACTTTTAGTACTTAAGTAGCAAATTTTTTTAAAAAACTACTTGCAATACTTAAGTAAAAAAAATGTTGAATACTTTAGTACTTCTACTTAAGTAACTTTTTCTGCGAGCACTTCCACTTCTACTCAAGTAATTTTTTGATCGAGCACTTGTACTTTTACTCAAGTAGAAATTTTGAGTACTTTATACAAGTCTGCTCCGTGGGATTTGAACCTTGTTCTGTCTGTGTTACAACATGCTCCTTTTGAGAATATCAGGGAGATCTCGTTGTCTTTGTTGTCCAAGAAGGTTGCCTTCTTAGTAGCGATTACTTCGGCTCGCAGGGTGTCGGAGCTGGCGGCCTTGTCCTGCAAGTCTCCGTATTTGGTGATTCACTTGGATAAGGTGGTCTTGCGACCTAACCCATCTTTTCTTCCGAAGAGAATTTCTGAATTTCACCTCAATGAGGACATTGTCTTGCCTTCGCTTTGTGCGAAGCCTAAACATCCGAAGGAGGTGGCTTTGCATTCCTTGGATGTTGTTCGGGCGATCAGGGTTTACCTGTCATCGACGAAATCCTTTCGCAAGTCGGATTCTCTCTTTGTCCTTCCTGAGGGACCTCGGAAGGGTATGGCGGCATCGGCTTCTACCATCGCCAAATGGATCAGACAGACCATTCAGCAGGCCTATGCTTTGAGGGGGAAGGTTCCTCCCGTGCCTGTGAAGGCGTACTCTACCAGATCTCTGAGTACGTCTTGGGCCTGTCATCATAGGGCTTCTGTGGCCCAGGTGTGTAAGGCGGCGACTTGGTCGTCCGTTCACACCTTCTCCAAATTTTACCAAATTCTCCAAAAAAGTACTCTACAAATAGGTGCTAGGTAAAACTATAGTGGGCCTTGTCTGCCTAACAGCAGGGCTGTGATTTATCTAGGCAGGGTGTCAGGGCTTCCAGATGTGCCTGCTAAGGGGAGAAGTATCCCCATTGGCTCCTGTGAGAGGCTTCTCATAGGGCAGTGTGGGAAGCCCAATCAGGGGACACATCCCAGCTTGTAACTACCCCAGAAGGCAGATTACGCTGCAAGGGATTCTGGGAGTGGGTATAAATTGGGGGGAAGTGCGTGGCACGGTGTCTTTGGCGGGAGCAGAGTCCCAGGAAGGAGAGTGCGGCTGTCTCTCCTCCTGTTTGAGGAAGGTGGATGTCTCAGGGTGTCGCCTGAGAATCCAGAAAGTGCTGAAGTTGAGCTGAGGGGACCTGGTGTGCCGAGAGCCTGCAGAGAGAGAGAGGGGTCCAGTCCCAGGAAAGCCTACACAGGTCGTGAGTACTAAGGATTGCCCCTGGGGGTCTGCCTAAGGTCAGAGGGGACCACTATGGAAGAGGTTCAGGGATCCAAGGTCAGCTAGCTGTAAAGGGGGTACCTAGGTTGAGGACCCTGAAATGTAAAGGGGGTACTGAGTCAGTGGACCCTGAAGAGTTCAATGAGTAAAGGGGGCACCTGCAGGCTGTGCCCTGAATTGTATTGCGTGTGCCAGTTACAGTATTAGCCATTTGGAGTTCTACAAAATAATACCTCAAGCTGTGCCAGACGGGGGAAAAGTATTCAAGGATTTACACAGTGAAGTAGTGTCAGGAGTTCTACAGTTCTCAGTCTTGGATCTGCTGGACTATAGGTCGGGGAGTCAACACTTCTTCTGTTATACAGAGAGTTCTCAGAGTCAGTGAGCGTTGGTTGGCGCTGGCTAGCGTCAAGGAAGCACCAACGGGCATTTTTCAGGATCGAAGTCCCAATTGTAATTAGTTCAAGCCGAAAGGAGTATCCCACTCATTCCCTTCTCCCATCCCCTTAATTTATAATAAAAACCACAAACAAAGATACCGGAGTTGTCACTGTTTCAATTGTCACACCTGGGTTCTCAGCTCACATGGGCTGGAGAGGATTCCGGTACTAATGGCAGACCCACATCAGGCCACAGGCCTGGAAACCTTGCTACATATATATATTTTTTTGCTAGAAAATTCCTTATCAGATTCCATTATCCACCATCCAAGACTTATATTCCCAGGAGAATTCAGGCCATCTTGGATTGCCAAAATAGGTCCAACACCATATTAGGTAGCGATTTGGTTTGTCCATATTTTTGTCCAACCCTTGTATATAATGTTTCGGGGGTCTAAGGAATTTTCTAGCAAAAAAAAAAAAAAAAAAATATATATATATATATATATATATATATATATATATATATATATATATATATATATATTGTCATGGACTTGCAATAGTGTTTGGCAGCTTACCTTTTCCTTCCTGTCTGTATTAGAGGCCAGACTTCACTTCTGGTTCCCTTTTATCACCTCTCCTTCCTGTTCCTGCCCCCCCCCCCAGGTCATCACAGGAAGTCTATATTAACCAGTGCACTGCAGGTCTGCTTTTGCAAACAGTGTTTGTTTCTTGTTTCCTGTCTGCCGTGTGCTTGATCTACCCTTCTGTGTACCGACTTTGGCTTGTCTCTGACTATTCCTGTTTGCCTGTTACCCTGACCTTTGGCCTGTCCCTTGGTTACCCTCGTCTGCCTGTTACCCCGACCTCGGCTTACCCATCACCATTCTGTGTGTCCTGAGTGGCTGCTTCCCTTCTCTTCCTACGGAGCGTGACCCGGGGGACCCCAGGGGCCGCAACCTGGGCCCAGCTGCAGCCAAGTCCATCCTCACCACTAGAGGCTGTGGTGAACACCTGCTGGGTCTTAGACTCCGCGCCCTGGGGAATCTTGGGCTCATGTTGCGGTCCATCCGCAGCAGTCTGCTATTGGGTTCACTACCTTGCGCTGCACCCCTGCCTCCAACAGGGTGCAGTTGTCACCTGGCCACAGTGACCTGACATATACATATATATATATATATATATATATATATATATATATATATATATATATATATATGTTACTTTCATTGCCACATATGACATACTCTCTAGTTCCCGCTGTGGTCTTTTTCGCTCTTGTGAAACATTTTTTTGGTATTGATTTTGTTGTTTCTCATTGCTATAACCCTGTTGATATTTATGCAATGTCTTCTTGTTTCCTGTATCATTTGAAAAAAATTTCAATAAAAACCTATTGAAAGATAGGAGAGGGATATCAGAGTGGAAGTGGTTCGTTTTTAAATTGTTTTGCACCCAGGTCTTCTACTGGCACCAGTGAGAAAACTTTTTTTCAGTGGACGTACTGTATGTTTACCAGAGCAGATCACTGTGGGCTCACCATTATGATTTATAAGTCGGCTGGCTTTTAAGTTAAGGATGTATTGTTTGTACTTTTGTATACTCCAGCTTTTTGTAGAAATAAACTTTTGGTAATTGCTACGCAGCAACTTGTTTCAAAAGTGCTTTCTCTTTCTTTTGTGGCCGTATAAAAAAATATGTCGCCTTTTCATAATTGCTTAATGTGTGAAATTTTCTAAAAAAAAAAATACAAAAACAAAAAACAAAAAAAAAAACATGTTCACTTAAAGAACTTCTCTCAAATCATGATCAGAGACAATAAAAAAATATGAACCACCTTTTACATATCTTTTTTTATATAATTGGCATACAATTACTGCTTTTCTGTACATTATTATGTCCCACGGGCAGCATTCCAAGCAAATCTCAGGCCCCTTAACTGTCGACGCTGGGACTTCTAATCCCCAAACATCTGCAGCAATGCTTACAATCTTCACCCAGATCCCTTGTAGAATCTTTTTTTTTTTTTTATCTTAACTGCATTAACTAACGCACAGCTAAAGCTCTAGGACACAAATCATATCATGTGGAAAAAAAAAAAAAAAAAAATGAAAAGATATATATTATATATATATAAAAAAAAAAAAAAAAAAATCTAAAGAGCAATTTTGTAAATGTCAAAGTGGTAGAGATAAGTCTGAGGTGAGCGCTTTGCGGAATCCGCTCCATTCACGGTCGTTTCACCTTCTGCCACGTTGCCTCTGTTTACAAAGTAGCACGGCGCATTCGAGCATGTCTCTCTCAACCGGAACATCTGTGTAAAGTACTGGAGGGCCTTTTCAGGCGGTGAACTCTTAAAATCCCTGAACAAAAAAAAAAAAAGAGAGCAGGCTTGGCCCGGTGACCCAACGCTAAAAGACGCAATGGAAGGACTGAGGGAAGGGAAAAAAAAAAAAGAAGAAAAATAGATATTGAGTACGGCTTGCAGGGAGATAGAGAGGTTGAAGGCAAGCTTGGATGATTGTGATGTGCTCTGACAGTGTCTACTGACTGTTACTTACAAAACTATGCTAAGCTGCGTGTCGCCGGGGACCGGATCACAGGTGTCGGCTAGGAGGTCAACCTGGGCTATACGTTGCGTCGTGTTGACTAGATTGGAAAGGACAAGACGATTGGAGGGTTTACGGCATTTGGTTGGGTGATGTATAATGTTCCAAAAGTTCCCTTTTGAAGGATTTCAATTTACATTGTGGAGAGGGTTTGATGGGAACTTGTGGCTTTTCTCTTCATGCAGGGAAAAAGCAACAAGTACACTTTTAATTTAAAAAAATATATATATTATAATGTTTGGATAACCATTTCTGGATCGGAACTATTTGCCCCCTTAATGACCAGGCCATTTTCATCTTTCAGTGCTCTCACATTTTGAATGATAATTACTCAGTCATGCAACGCTGTACCCAATCAAATTTTTTATCATTTTTTTCACACAAATAGAGCTTTCTTTTGGTAGTATTTAACCACTTTACCACCGGAGGATTTTGCTGTCTTACGTCCAGGCCACTTTTTGCGATTCGGCGCTGTGCGACTTTAACTGACAATTGCGCGGTTGTGCGACGCCGTACCCAAACAAAATTTACGTCCTTTTTTCCCCACAAACAGAGCTTTCTTTTGGTGGTATTTGATCACCTGTGCGATTTTTACTTTTTGCGCTATAAACAAAAAAAGAGTGTAAATTTTGAAAAAATAACAATATTTTTTAACATTTTTTTATATGAAATTCCCCCCCAAAAAAATGTAAAAATCAAAATTTTTTTCAATTTTTGGCCAATTTGTTTTCTGCTACCTATGTTTGGTAAAAAAAAATTGCAATAAGCGTATTTTGATTGGTTTGCACAAAAGTTATTGCGTTTACTAACTAAGGGAAGGACATTTTTATTGTTTTTTTTTTTTAACTAGTAATGGCGGGACTGCGACATTGCGGCGGACAGATCAGACCCCTGACTAACATTTTTGACACTTTTGGGGGTACCAGTGCCATTACTACAGTAATCTGTGCTAAAAATATGCACTGTTACTGTATAAATTACACTGGCAGGGAAGGGGTTAACTTTATTAGTGATCAAGGGGTTAAGTGTGTCCCTAGGGGTGTGATTCTAACTGTAAAGGGGCGTGGCTTGTGATGTAACCACAGAGACATACGATCCTACATAGCAGGGTCGTATGATCTCTGAAGTTACAGCGGGAGATCGCGAGTGGCTGGCGGACATCAGAGCCCCTGGTCACACGCGCGGGGATGGCCATGAACGAGCGGCGCACTCTCGCCCCTAACAGGCTCCTGGGCGAGCAACGTAGTACTACATTGGTTTGCCCATGAGAGGCTGTCCGCCGCAGTAAATATACTGGGGGCGGTCGGCAAGTGGTTAACCACTTCCATACAAAGCAGTTACACCCCTCTTCCTGCCCAGACCAATTTTTAGCTTTCAGCGCTCTCACACTTTGGATGATAACTACTCGGTCATGCAACGCTGTACCCAATCAAATTTTTTATCATTTTTCTCACACAAATAGAGCTTTCTTTTGGTAGTATTTAATCACCACTGGGTTTTTTATTTTTTGCAATATAAGTGAAAAAAGAGCAAAAATTTTGAAAAAGAAAAAAAACCTTTTATTTTAGTTTCTATTATAAAATTTTGCAAATAAGTAATTTTTTCTTTCCTAAATTTGTGCCAAATTAATTTATACTTCTACATATCTTTGGTAAAAAATCACCCAAATTAGTGGGTTAATATTTATTATTTATTATTCATTATTATTTAGTCTGTGTGAAAGTTATAGAGTCTACAAGCTATGGTGCTAATCATTGAAAATTGATCACACCTGATGTACCGACGGACAATCTCGTTTCTTGAGGCCCTGAAATATCAGGACAGTACAAATACCCCCCAAATGACTCCTTTTTGGAAAGTAGACATTCAAGGGTATTTAGTAAGAGGCATGGTGACTTTTCTGAAGTTCCAATTTTTTTCCACAATTCTTGGGAAAATTAAGAAATAATTTATTTATTTATTTATTTATTTATTTATTTTTTTTACACAAAATTGTCATAATAACAAGTTATTTATCACACACAGTATATGCATACTTGCAATTATACCCCAAAATACATTCTGCTACTCCTCCTGAGTATGGCGATACCACACATGGGACAAGGGAATTACCCACAAAATGACCCCGTTTTGGAAAGCAAACACCCCAACGTATATTCTATGAGGCATAATGAGACTTTTGAACATAGTTACATAGTAGTTGAGGTTGAATAAAGACAATAGTCCATCCAGTTCAACCTGTGTAGGTGTGTGTGGCTGTAATCATCTCTGATACCCCTGAATGTTCTGATCCTTGAGATGCACGTCTAAGAGTCTTTTGACTCTTATTTTATTTTTTTCCACAAGTTTTTGGAAAATTTGTCAATTTATAAGATATTTCTAACACATAACAAAAATTATGCCCCAAAATACATTCTGCTACTCTTCCTGAGTATAGTGATTCCCCATATGTGGGACTTTGTCACAGCATAGCCACATACAGAGGCCCAGCATGCAAGGAGTACCGTCAGGTGTTCTAGGAGCATAAATTACAAATATAATTTCATTACAACCAATCACACTTTTGAAGGCCTGGGAGCACCAGAACAATGGAAACCCCCCACAAAATGACCCCATTTGGGAAAGCAAACACCCCAACACATAATCTAAGAGGCATGGGCTGCAGAGAGGTACTCGACAGGTACTCAGGTACACTGATCGGATTCAGAAAGGTACTCGGGTACTCTGATGGGCTTTAGAGAGGTACTGGGGTATTCTGATGGGCTAGAGACAGGTACTCAGGTACTCTGGGCTGGAGACAGGTACTCGAGTACTCTGGGCTGGAGACAGGTACTTGGGTACTCTCTGCTGGAGACAGGTACTCGGGTACTCTGATGGGCTACAGAGAGGTAGTCAGGTACTATGATGGGCTGCAGAGAGGTATTCAGGTACTCTGATGGGCTGGAGACAGGTTCCCCCGGATACTTTTATTGGCAGGAGACAGGTACTCAGGTACTCTATTGGGCTGCAGATAGGTACTCAGGTACCCTGATGGGCTGGAGACAGTTACTCAGGTATTCTGATGGGCTGTAGATTAGTACTCTGAAGGGTTGGAGACAGGTACTCTGATGGGCTGGTGACAGGTACTCGGGTACTCTGATAACAGGTGCTTGGGTACTCTGATGGGCTGGTGACAGGTACTTGGGTATGCTGATGACATGTTCTCGGGTACTCTGATGGGCTGCAGAGAGGTACTTCCCTGCATCCCTGATCGCCGCGCTGCACGCCCCCGGGGAGGGGGGGGGAGAGCAGCTGAAGCGGGCGGACGTCATATGACGGCCACCCGGATCGAGGAGATGTTCCTGCCGGCGTCATATTACTATGGCCCGGTATAGAACTGGTTAACAGACAATTGCGCAGTCGTCAGGGCTGCTTTTATAAAACATGGGGTTAGGGGTTTTTAACGCATACTGTTGGACAGGTAAATTCGGTTGGTCGCAGACTGGTCGATAAGGAGAGCTTGGAATCTTTTTGTGTCTTGTTATATGCGTTGCTCTTCCAATGCTCCTTACTGCAGAGATCAGTTACAGGTGTGGGCAGTAACCATTTGTTTGTGCTATGGATTATATTGGCCAGGCAACACACCTTTGCTGCCATGGTGCTATAGGCTGGGTGTTCAGTGTGCCCCTGTGCCTTTAAGAAGGGGTGGGCTCCCTTCAGGTTTATCTGCCCTATACCTGTCCATTTAAATGCATGTGCTTCCATTGTTGGAGACTCACAACTCACAGAATTTAGAGTTAGGACCACAGATAATGGGGTGCCTTGTCGGGGTCCTGTGGCTTACGCATGTATTTGCAAATGTGTGCAACTAAACCCCTGTTTTTAATGCATACTGTTGGACAGGTCAACTTGGTCGGTAAGGAGAGCTTGGAATCTTTTTGTGTCTTTTTATATGCTGAGGCACGGGGCAGGCTGGCCACCCGCGATCGCTCCCCGCTGAGAGAGAAGAACGGTCAGCTGTTGTAAACACAGCTGACCGTTCTTCTCCCTGGAATGATCACAGAGCGCCTGTGATCCTTCTATATTTCACAAGTCCCTCCCCCATACAGTTAGAAAACACCCCCTAGGCTCACAACCCTTTGATCACCCCTAGGTGTAACCCCTTCCCTGCCAGTGTCATTATTACAGTAGCAGTGGATATTTTTAGCACTGATTACTGTAGTAATGTCACTGGTCCCCCCAAAAATGTCAGTTAGGGGTCTAATCTGTCCTGCTAAAAATCACAGATCGCCGCCATTACTAGTAAAAAAATAAAAAAAAATAAAAATGACATAAATCTTTCCCTTAGTTTGTACACGTGATAACTTTTGCGCAAACCAATCAAAATACGCTAAATGGGATTTTTTTTTTACAAAAAATATGTAGCAGAATGCAAATTGGCCTAAAATGATGAAAAAAATGTTTTAAATATTTTTTTGGGGAACGGTATATAGCAGAAAAATATTGTGCTTTTTTTTTTTTTAGAATTGTCACTTTTTTTATTTATAGCACAAAAAAAAAATTCACACAGGTGATCAAATACCACCAAAAGAAAACTCTATTTGTCGGAAAAGAAGGACATCAATTTTATTTGAGAACAGCGTCGCAAGACCGCGCAATTATCCATTAACATAACGCAGCGTCGAATCGCAAAAAATCGCCTGGTTATTAAGGGGGGGTAAAACTTCCGGTCCAGAAGTGGCTACAGCTTTTTACCTTGAAATCTGAAATGTCAGTAAAATAAGTTCTTCTCCTCCCTAGCCCATTGTGTGTATTTTTTTGGAGAAGCTTACGAGAGCATAAAACACGCCATAAATGGGCAGACGGGAAATGGTTAAAATGTTGTTGTCTCTGGTCGAAGCGTTTTCTTTGCGCGGTGAGTCAGGCGAAGTGGCGGTGGTTGTGTCTTGGCTTGATAAGGCGCAGTAGCCCCCGTTTCTAATCCACTTTGAATAATGCTGCGCCGGGAGGTCTCTGAAGATGTCTTTTGTGTTTTATGCACTGACCTGTTTTTATTCTCGTAGAAAAATGCATATGTGATGAGCGGTGCCTTATGGACGGTCCAGATGTGCACTTAATCCTCTCTGTCCCGCGGTGCTCCATGGCTTAGCCGTGCGGGGAAGAAGAAGTGAGCACAAATGAAAAGGTTACTCATTTATCAAATGCTCCACATTTGTTGGGAATAATAAGGCTGGAAATACAGTTTTTGTTAGCGGGTCAATAAACGGCCGCTGGATTTCTAGGCGCTGTTTGCATTGGTATCTCTGAGCAGATAATGAACAGACACTCAGTAAGTATTTGACCATCCTCTTCATCATCATCAGCTCTTCATCATCTTCATCATCAGCTCTTCATCACCTTCATCATCAGCTCTTCATCACCTTCATCATCAGCTCTTCATCACCTTCATCATCAGCTCTTCATCTTCATCATCGGCTCTTCATCATCATCATCAACTCTTCATCATCATCAGTTCTTCATCATCATCATCAGCTCTTCATCATAATTGTGGGCTCTTTATCATCATCATCATCATCAGCAGTGGCGTCACTAGGGTTGGTGTCACCCTGTGCGGAAAAAACATGGTGTCACCCCCCCCCCCTTCACCAACTATAGTCCCCCCTCAGAACAGACCCCCCCCCCCACTAAGTACAGAACCCCTCCCACAGTATAGAACCCCCTCCATCAGTACAGACCCCCCTCAGTACAGACCCCACTCCATCAGTGCAGACCCCCCCCTCAGTATAGTACCACCCTTCCATCAGTATAGACCCCCCCCTTCCATCAGTAAACACCCTCCTCCATCAGTACAGACCCCTCTCCATCAATATAGACCCCGCCCTCAGTATAAACCCCCCTTCCATCAGTACAGACCCCTCTCCATCAGTACAGATCCCCCTCCCCTCAGTGCAGACTCCCTTTCATCAGTATAGACCCTCTCCATCAGTACAGACCCCCCTCCCCTCAGTGCAGACTCCCTTTCATCAGTATAGACCCCTCTCCATCAGTACAGAACCCCCTCCCCTCAGTGCAGACCCCCTTTCATCAGTATAGACCCCTCTCCATCAGTACAGTCTGACCCCCCTCCCCTCAGTGCAGACCCCCTTTCATCAGTATAGACCCCTCTCCATCAGTACAGTCTGACCCCCCTCCCCTCAGTGCAGACCCCCATTTAATAAGTATAGACCCCTCTCCATCACTACAGACCCCCCTCCCCTCAGTGCAGACCCCCTTCCATCAGTATAGACCCCTCTCCATCAGTACAGTCTGACCCCCCTCCCCTCAGTGAAGACCCCCTTTCATCAGTATAGACCCCTCTCCATCAATACAGTCTGACCCCCCTCCCCTCAGTGCAGACCCCCTTTCATCAGTATAGACCCCTCTCCATCAGTACAGACCCCCCTCCCCTCAGTGCAGACCCCCTTTCATCAGTATAGACCCCCCCCCTCCAGTGCAGACCCACCTCTCCACTTGTGCTCGGGAGATGAGGGTCTGGATATGTGCTTGGGGAGGGGGCTCTATGGGAGGGGAGAGGGCTTGTGCCCTTTTGGAGGGTTGGTTTTTGAATCCAACCCCCATTTCTAGTATAGGACTTTCCTCTCCCCTCCCATAGTGCCCCCCAGTATATGTCATCTTAATCCTCCCCAATCCCTCCCCCACTTTTTTTTTAACTTTCCCCCCTTCCTGGTCACTGTCTCCCTGCTCTGTCCATCTACATTACAATTTACATACCTCAGATTATTGTGGAACATGCACAGCAGTGTCCCTCCTCCTGTGTAGATGTAAACCGCTAGGAGGGGGAGGCGGCTTCAGTCCGCCCTGCTGTGTGAGTCAGAGACAACCCGTTGGTTTCCCCGAGATTTCCAGTTTCCCCAGGCACTCGGCTCTGATCGGATCTCCGCCTCTCGCCTCCCCAGCACACATGGATTCCGCCCCTACAGCTTCCTCCAGCTTTCTGCACTCCAGCTCCGCCTCCCCAGCACATATTGATTCCGGCGAGAGACGCAAATCAGTATAGAGGTGCGGTGCCGCTGCCCACAGATGGTGTCACCCCTCTGGCGGGTGTCACCCGGGTGCAGTCCACACCCCCCGCACCCCCCTAGTGACGCCACTGATCATCAGCTCTTCATCTTCATCATCAGCTCTTCATCATCATCATCAGCTCTTCATCTTCATCATCATCAGCTCTTTATCTTCATAATCAGCTCTTCATCCTAATTATCATCAGCTCTTCAACCTCATCATCAGCTCTTCATCCTCATCATCATCATCAGCTCTTTATCTTCTTCATCATCAGCTCTTCATACTAACACCAGGCAGACTTGCATACTTCTTTGTGAATTAACCTGTGTGTTTCGATGCTGTGCGTTAAGGAAACCCATTTATTTATTTAACCCCCCCCCCCCAGGCCAATTCTGACATTTCTGTCATACATATATTTTCTTTTTTTGCTAGAACATTACTTAGAACCCCCAAACATTATACACTGACCGGCCACTTTATTAGGTACACCTGGCTGGTACCTGGTTGGACCCCCTTTTGCCTTCAGAACTGCCTTCATTCTTCATGGCATAGATTCAACAAGGTGTTGGAAACATTCCTCAGAGACTTTGGTCCGTAGTGACATCACGCAGTTGTTGAAGATTTGTCAGCTGCACATCCATGATCCCGTTCCACGACATACTAAAGGTGCTCTATTGGAGGAGATGTGGTGAGCGTGGAGGCCATTGGAGGACAGTGACCTCATTGTCCTGGTGAAGAAACCAATGGTGAGATGATTGGAGCTTTGTGACATGGTGCCTTATCCTGCTGGAAGGAGCCATCAGAAGATGGGGACACTGTAGTCATAAAGGGATGGACATGGTCAGCAACAATACTCAGGTAGGACATGGCGTTTAAACAATGGCCAATTGGTACTAAGGGGCCCAAAGTGTGCCAAGAAAATTTCCCCCACACCCTTACACTACCAGCCTGAGCCGTTGATACAAGGCAGGATGGATCCATGCTTTCATGTTTCCACCAAGTTCTGACCCCACCATCTGAATGTCTCAGCTGAAATTGATACTCATCAGACCAGGCAACATTTTTCCAATCTTCTATTGTCAAATTTTGATGGGCATGTGCACTTTGTAGCCTCAGTTTCCTGTTCTTAGCTGACAGGAGTGACACCCGTTGTGGTCTTCTGCTGCCGTGGGCCATTTGCTTCAGGGTTCAATGTGTTGTGCGTTCATAGATGGTACCTTGGTAATAACGAGTGGTTATTTGAGTTACTGTTGCCTTTCTTTTATCTGGAACCAGCCTGCCCATTCTCCTCTGACCTCAACAAGGTATTTTCCTCCACACAACTGCCACTCAGTGGATATTTTCTCTTTTTCCATCCATTCTCTGTAAACCTAAGAGATGGTTGTGCATGAAAATCCCAGTAGATTTTTTTTAGAAAGTTTTATATAGTAGAATATGAAAAATATTGTTTTTTTTTTTGTCATAAAAAAAAAAAAAAAAATAAAAATGACATAAATCTTTCCCTTAGTTTGTAGACATGATAACTTTTGCGTAAACCAGTCAATATACGCTAAATGGGATTTTTTTTTTTTACCAAAAATATGTAGCCAGAAGACAAATTGGCCTAAAATGATGAAAAAAACATTTTTGAATTAATTATTATTTTTTTTTAGTTGGGAATGTTATATAGCAGAAAGTAAAAAGTATTGTTTTTTTTTTTCCAAAATTATTTTATTTATAGCGCAAAAAAATAAAAATCGCAGAAGTGATCAAATAACACCAAAAGAAAGTGGGGAATTTGTGGAGAAAAAAAAGGACATAAATTTTATTAGAGTACAGCGTCGTCAGTTAAATTAACGCAGTGCCTAATCGCAAAAAATGGCCTAGTCATTAAGAGGGAAAATCTTCCGGTCCAGAAGTGGTTAAAAGCCCGTCGCCAGCTGCAAAAAAAAATAAAAAATACCGGGATGATGCCTGTTGCTGTTTTTTACAATAAGTCGTCTTATCTAGAGTTCCTTTTTAAATAAAAAAATAAATAAAGCTGCGCCATTGTATCATAGGCGTTACGTGTTTTTTTGTGAATTACACCCAACACATCCCGCCAATCTATCTCAAACAACCATTTTGCTTTATCACTACACCCCCCCCCCCCCCCCATCCTTTTCCCGATCCAGCTGGGTGCGTATCTAATTGTAACTCTCCATTATGTGTAACTCTGAAATAACTTCGAGAACGCTCTTCTATGCGCTCCAGCGTGCCACTGAATAATGACGACGATGGGGAACGATGAGGATGAATGACAAATACAGATGTGGATGGAATTGTGATTCTAATCTAAATTAGCATAACCGCGCTGAGTGATATTGCGGAACGCTCCCATTAATTCCGCTCTTGGTTGCCGTCCAGACAGCGCCATTATGTTTTCGTATTCTGCCGCGTTGGTGTTTATTTACCATACAGTAAATTACATAACAAGGTGGTGCGATGATTATCAAGGCGTGCACACAAGACATATTATGGGGTAATTAATTGGAGTCCTTGTGAAAATGAGAAGGCCTTCGCCTGAAATCGGAAATAGATTAAATGCATCGTTCAGCTGAATTGGTTTCTCTTAATTCGTTTTCTTACTGTGAAGACAATAAAGCAAAGTTGAAAGATAGGAGGGCGCTTTTTTGGTAGCTCCATCAAGCAACTTAAAAATTCGCTAGTGATCATTGCTAAGATTAGAAATAGATCGCTACAAATATGGAGCATATGGTTACCTATTAGGGATAAGTCATTCAATTAGCAGCTAAATGAGCAATTTCACAATTGTTGAAATTTCGTCAAATCAGAGGCGTAACTAGAACCTTCAGGGCCTTGGTGCAAGAAACCATGAAGGGCCCCCTGGATCCCTGGCCAGGGCCCTTCCCTTCAAGCATGGGGCTCTTCCCACTGATCCTGTGACCCTTTACTCTCATTGTGGGCCCCTTTATTACAGTCCCGCAGCGGGACCCTTTCACAAGTCCTGCAGTGGGCCCCCCTTCCTGCCATCTTGGGGCCTCCCCCCAAGAATGCCAGGGCCCGGTTGCAAGTGTGACCTTTGCGATCCTGGAAGTTCACCCACTGGTGTCAGTAGTTTTTATTTTTTGGTGTTTTGATTGTATTATTTTTTTATCATTTTATTTTTTTTTTTTTACATTGTCACTGACTATGACTCTGTCCATTCAGAAAAGGAAGGAGCTGATAAATTACATATTTACCGACCCCTTCCTGGTTCTCTATTGTGACACATCCCCTGCAGCAGCCAGCAGGAGAGGGAAGAGAGAGCAGTGGGGGGTGGGGTCAACACGGGGGGGGGACTGGGGGAGCACACAGGGGCCCAGAGACAGCAGAACACAAGTGAACTGGATAGGAGGAGTGGCTGGGGCAGCATACAGAGGAACCAATCTCCTCCATTTTCCTCCTGTAGCTACAGGAGGAAAAAGAAGGACAGTGATTTTTCTACATGCTGTCCCCTCCACCCTTCCTATCCAGGTATACAGGGAATCCGCACAGGCCCCCCCTGGAGCATGGGGCCCAGTTGCAATTGCAACCCCTGCAACCCCTGTAGTTACGCCCCTGTGTCAAATATTTGTAACTAATTTTGCCATGTGGGGACTCAGTTTTTCTCAGGGGGGGGGATCGATCCGCCAATCCCCGCTGATCAGGCGGATGACAGCTCCGTCTCTGCTTACTTTGCAGAGACAGAGCTGTCAGATTCCCGCCTGTCCGTTTTCTTCCGATCCTCCAGACGGATGGAAAAAAGGGTTTCCATCCGTCTGGATTTCACGGACCACAACGGATCGGAGAGCAGCGGGTGTCAGCGGAGATGTCATCCCTGACATCCGCTGCTCCATAGAGGTACATGGAGCATCCGATCAGGTCCGCCTGAAAAACTGACAGGCGGACCTGATCGGAAAGCCCATATGAAAGGGGCCTAAAGCAGAATGTTTGCAGAGATGAAACCATTGACATGAGTTTAAAGTGGTTGTAAGCCCTTAGGGTCCTTTCACACGGGCGGTCCGATCAGGTCCACCTGCCAGTTTTTCAGGCGGACCTGATCAGACTCTCCCTATGGAGCGGTGGATTTCATCGGTGACATGTCTGATGACACCCACCGCTATCCAATCCGATCCTGTCCGCCAAATCCAGTCCATATGAAAGTCCATAATCCAATAAGATGACGGCTGAGTGGGTGGCTCTGAGAAAGAGGCTGGGCCTTGAAACGCGTCAGCCGTCATCTTATTTGATTATGGACTTTCATATGGACTATTCCTGACACTGGAGCAATCGAGCCTGTTATGATCATTTTTACATCTGTGTTTGTGAGTAGCCATTTTTTACATGTTGCATAAATAAAGCCTATTATTGAGGATAATGCGCTAGGTCCATGCGCCCTTTCTTTGTTTCTTTTTGTCTGTAGCACCGTTGGACTACCCCAGTCCTCTTTGGGCTGCAAGACCTAGCTATCCAAGACGCCAGTTGGAAGTCCCGTGGTGTGTGGTCGGGGAGCTTGGATTCTAAGCGCAGGAGAAGGGTGATATCACCTTATTTTTTTTTTGGTGCAGTCAATCTAAGAGACCAGTAGCTATAACAATAGAAAGGCTTCCACCGACCAGCTGGATAAATACAGAAGCAGGTCACCCTGGCGGATGGCATGGGCTCACTCGAGGTGAAGGGTCTAAGCACTAACCGGTATTCACCAGAGTGATGGTGGAAAAGAGAGGCCCGGAGTAAAGGAGAGAAGAGATATGGACGGAGGGCCGGCATGACAAGGGTTAAAGGGGTTTGGGACAAGGAGGAGTTTTCTTCCCAGTACAATAGAAAATATAAGTGGTGGGACATTTAATTCCTGTTTTGGCCAGGAAAGGGTGGAGCTACAGGGAGAGGTCAAGCTAGGGGCCTCAGGAAGTCTTCAGCCAGGGGAAAGCTGCATTGGAGAATATTTCCCACCCTCTCTCCCATTTTCTTGTATTTTCTTGTTTTTTTCTGACTTTTGGTTGTGCTTTCTTCTTTTGGCATTGGTTCTTTGTCATGGCAGCAAGCGGGGTACAAGGTCCTGGTAGGTTAGTATGGTGCAAACTTATACTTGGTAGGGACCCGTCTGAGGTACGGCTCCCAGATGGTGCAAACTTATACTTGGTAGGGACCGGTCTGAGGTACGGCTCCCTGGTGGTGCAAACTTATACTTGGTAGGGACCCGTCTGAGGTACGGCTCCCTAATGGTGCAAACGTATTCTTGGTAGGGACCCGTCTGAGGTACGGCTCCCTGATGGTGCAAACTTATACTTGGTAGGGACCCGTCTGAGGTACGGCTCCCAGATGGTGCAAACTTATACTTGGTAGGGACCCGTCTGAGGTACGGCTCCCAGATGGTGCAAACTTATACTTGGTAGGGACCCGTCTGAGGTACGGCTCCCTGATGGTGCAAACTTATACTTGGTAGGGACCCGTCTGAGGTACGGCTCCCAGTAGTTGGTATGTTGGTACCTGCGACTGGTTGTCTCCGAGCCGGTGCTGTGGCGGCTGGAGGCCTAATTAAGTCGGACGCAGGTACCTCCTTCTTTGATGCCTACCGGGACCTTGAGGCTCCAGTAAAAAACTGGGTTTAACGTGTTATTTACCTGTTATGTATACAGTTTGTTAATAAAAGGCTGCTATGGCCATTTAACTCCAACCTGTGTTCATGTGGTTATTTATAATGGAGTGGGAGAGTGATGGTCGGAGCAGTATGGAGACAAATCATCTTTAATCCCCTAGTCATGGGTTTTGCTGTGTGTTAGTAACAGGTCACGG
Source organism: Pelophylax lessonae (assembly GCF_965119305.1). NCBI lineage: Eukaryota > Metazoa > Chordata > Amphibia > Anura > Ranidae > Pelophylax > Pelophylax lessonae. The sequence continues at coordinate 22,606,894 of NC_138774.1, forward strand.
TCCTCAAAATCCCCCCACTAGGAGGTGAGCAAGCTGGGGTCCAGTAGCAGATATAGCAGGTAGGGATCAAGCAGAAGTGTAATCAGTAACAAGCTGTTGCAGATTGGAATCAAGCAGAAGCATATTTCTGTCATGTCACAGGTCAAAGGTCAGCAATGAGTGGTAGAGAAGATATGAACAGCACCAGGAAAGACAAGAGCGAGATAATGGCTGGAGAGAGTACAATAATCTGTCAAACAAGGTTCAAGGTTAAAGAGAAACAAGGTTCAAGGCAAGATTGTTCAAGGAATTGTTCAGGCTACTGTCCAGCATTCCAGATGGCCCAGCAAGAAGAGACACAGCGTAGGTTGCAGGTTCAGACCCGGGTCCTGCACATACATTGAGACACCTAAGAAGCTTAGAGAAGACATTAAGAGGAAGAGACCAACAAGAATATGAAAACAATCCACATTCACTATGACAATGTGTGACCACAGACATGTTTGGCAACAAATTAGGCCATCAACAAAATTTAGCTGGTCAGTGCTCCACCGTACAGCAAAGATTTTGAACCCCCCAATTCCCACTTGCACAGTCCAATGAAGGACAGTCTTAGAGGACAAACATTTGATGACACAGACACGGTAAAAGTGGCTGTTAGGAAGTGGGTAGCACAGTGTACACCTGAATTTTTTTAAAGAGGATTCAAGAGTTGGGTTCAACGATGGTGCAAATGCACCACTTGTGATGGAGGCTATTTTGAGTAGTGCTTTTTGTATACCATCCTGTGAAATGTGAATGGCATATGTAAATTGATAATATATATATATATATATATATATTCCCACTTTTGCAATACTTTTGGTACAGCCCTCGTATGTGGTTGCAGTGATCCTAGCTGTGAAATACCATTACTGCATACCATGACTTTATTGATAATCAAAGCCATATTATTGTCTATCCTTTACATCAGAGGTCTCCCCTTTACATCAGAGGTCTCCCCTTTACATCAGAGGTCTCTCCTTTACATCAGAGGTTTCTCCTTTACATCAGAGGTCTCACATTTTCATCAGAGGTCTCCCCTTTACATCAGAGGTCTCACCTTCCTTTACATTAGAGATCTCTCCTTTACATCAGAGGCTTCTCCTTTACATCAGAGGTCTCCCCTTTACATCAGAGGTCTCCTCTTTACATCAGAGGCTTCTCCTTTACATCAGAGGTCTATCCTTTACATCAGAGGTCTATCCTTTACCTCAGAGGTCTATCCTTTACATCAGAGGTCTCTCCTTTACATCAGAGGTTTCTCCTTTACATCAGAGGTCTCACATTTACATCAGAGGTCTCCCCCTTACATCAGAGGTCTCACCTTCCTTTACATTAGAGATCTCTCCTTTACATCAGAGGCTTCTCCTTTACATCAGAGGTCTCCCCTTTCCATCAGAGGTCTCTCCTTTCCATCAGAGGTCTCTCCTTTCCATCAGAGGTCTCTCCTTTACATCAGCGGTCTCCCCTTTACATCAGAGGTCTCTCCTTTACATCAGCGGTCTCTCCTTTCCATCAGAGGTCTCTCCTTTACATCAGCGGTCTCCCCTTTACATCAGAGGTCTCACCTTCCTTTACATTAGAAATTTTTCCTTTACTTCAGAGGTCTCCCCTTTACATCAGAGGCTTCTCCTTTACATCAGAGGTCTCCCCTTTACATCAGAGGTCTCTCCTTTACATCAGAGGTCTCCCCTTTACATCAGAGGTCTCTCCTTTACATCAGAGGTCTCCCCTTTACATCAGAGGTCTCACCTTCCTTTACATTAGAAATGTCTTCTTTACATCAGAGGTCTTCCCTTCACATCAGAGGCTTCTCCTTTACATATATATATATTCCCACTTTTGCACAATACTTTTGGTACAGCCCTCGTATGTGGTTGCAGTGATCCGAGCTGTGAAATCCCATCGCTGCATAACATGACTTTATTGATAATCAAAGCCATATTATTGTCTTTCCTTTAAATCAGAGGTCTCACCTTTACATCAGAGGTGTATCCTTTACATCGGAGGTCTCCCCTTTAAATCAGCTGTCTCCCCTTTACAGCAGAGCTGTCCCCTTTACATCAGTGGTCTCCCCTTTATATCAGAGGTTTCCCCTTTACATCAGCGGTCTGACCTTCCTTTACATCAGAAGTTTCTCCTTTACATCAGAGGCTTCTAATTTACATCATAGGTCTCCCATTTACATCAGAGGTCTCTCCTTTACATCAGAGGTCTCTCCTTTACATCAGAGGTCTCTCCTTTACATCAGCAGTCTCCCCTTTACATCAGAGGTCTCACCTTTACATCAGAGGTCTCCCCTTTACATCAGAGGTTACCCCTTTACATTAGCGGTCTCACCTTTACATCAGAGGTCTCCCCTTTACATCAGAGCTTTCTCTTTTACATCAGAGCCTTTTTCTTTTTTCATCAGAGGCCCCCCCTTGAGTAAGGTCACCCCCTTTACATCAGTGCCCCCCTTTATGTCAGAGATCCCCCTGTACATGAGAACTCCATATAAGACCCTCCCCATCACCACAGAGACCCCCCCATCACAGACCCCTGTGACAGCCAATCCCAGTGGCCACATAAACATGAGGTCTGTTCTATCCCCATATAGACCCATTTCAAGGGGTGCTGGGGCTGGGTGGGAGAGGGGTTAACACAATGCATGTCAACTTTTGCTCAACTACAGGCACTGCAATGCAGCGTGGCCATGTAAAAGGGCCCTTAATGGGCCCTAAATGTATAACCAAGGAGCCAAGTACACTGGTTATTTCTAGTACCTGGTATGATTAATAAATATAAGTTTTCAGGATATAAATCTGATACAACTGGGGAGAGGAGGCAATATTGTAGATGACACAAATATGAATGTATTAGCTTATCTGCACATTGAATTGCTCAGGACATTGTATGCAGGTAGCAGAATACATTTGGTAAGAATTCATTTCACGACACAGATGTACGTCCTTGCATTATTCATACAATAAAGCACAATTGTGCTCATGTTTTTTTTTTTTTTTTCTTTTTTTCCGGAAGCAGGTAATATATTTACATGTTTTTTTCATAACATTTTCTGCTGCTGCAATTTGCTATCTATATTACGCCTGGCATGTGATTGGGGAGCCAAGCGCTCATGGCACAATATTCAGGGACGTAGCATGTTCACTAAATAGCTGGAAACATTCGACTGCGCCACCCTACCAGCTACATAGACTACACCGAGAGTAAATTCCCACTTAAAGTACACAAAATGACTCTAGTCTTGTTCGATGGTGATTCGGGTGCTGGGAAAAATGCAAAATTCGGAATTACAGCTATTTGCTGCATTGACTATCAAAATGTTTTCATATGGCTTAAAACAGAACCTAACTCCCAAAAGAGAATTAGTTCCTTTAAACATCTCCCATCCCAAGGCAGAATTGTGATTATGCGGACCAAGCTGGCTGCCTGCACCCGGAAGAGTTGAAAAAAGTGGAAAAATAATGCTAGACCCCAGGCCAGAATGACAGGTAACTGGTTCTGCAACCTCCTGAGACACTTACATCACATCCCAGGAGTCTGCAGGATCAGGCACACAAAGCAGCCGGGTGCCGGCCAGTGGGTGGGCCCGATGCGTCATCAGTAGCTGGCTGGCTGATCCCGGAATAGTTGAGGAACGTGGAAAATATAGCTGAACCCATAAGGTTGAGTAATTGGTATTGCTATCTTAAAATATTGATGCTGATAATAATAATCTAAAACTTGAGCAGGCGGCTTCTACATCCCCGAGAATATCCATGGTCAATCAAGTTTTTAGTGTATAGGGGGAATGTAAAGGGCCATTCAGAACTCTGCCCTGAGCTAAATCACCAATCTTGTCTAAAAATATAACCCAAACCATCCGCTCAGCTCCTCCCAAGATCTCCTGCTCCCTAGCTCCCTTGTCTCCTCCTCCCATGCTTGTCCCCTGTATTTTTCAGACCCTCTCCCATCCTTTGGAACTCTCTACCTCAATCTACCTCAATCTACCTGGCTATTTCCTACTCTGGCCACCTTTAGGCGATCCCTGAAAACTCTTCTCTTTAGGAAAGCCTATCCTGCCTCTAACTAATAACTGAACTTTTTATTTTTTTTATATCCAAACAAGAACTTTATTAAACCAACAACATCAACAATGACAGCAATCCAGTACCAGTGTTACAAGTCATCATGTACAGGTATACACATAGGCAGCATTATGACATCCCATTATATATCAACATATACATGTGCCTCATTCCTCCGCAGCTCCACCCACCAATTCAATAAGTATCATCCAAGAGCATAGAGAGTGTCGGGGACAAAAAAGGCAGCATATGGATCTACCCTACATGGCCCAACACCCTGCCCATCACCAGATCAGCCGGAGCAAGCCCTGGGGTATCCAGCCATGGTGCCCACAGTTTTTCAAACTTGACCATAATTTCCCTATGTTGATAAATAACTTTCTCCATTCTCAAAACATTGCCCATTGTAGTAATCCATTATTTTAAAGTTGGGGGGGGTCCTCCAATTTCCAATGCACCATGGTCAACTTTCTAGCCTGGAACAGGGCTCTATGAATAGCTTCTATCCCATATTTATCCCAATCGTATTCACGCAGTACTCCCAACAGACATTCTAATGGAGCAACCGCCAAAGATACTTGGAACACATTGTTAAGAATCTGTACAATGCCCGTCCAGTAGGGATGCAACTTCGGGCATCGCCAAAGTAAGTGAATAAGGTCGCCATGATCCTTCTGGAACTAATAAACTTTAATTCTTCCATCAGCTCATCTCTCATGGTTATTAGCTTCTGTACTACTTGCCCTGCCCTATTAGATCGTAAGCTTTTATGGGAAGGGTCCTATTAACACTCTTGCAATTGTATTGTAACTGTACTGTTTGCCTTTATATTGTAAAACGCTGCACAAACCATTGGCGCTATATAAATCCAGTATAATAATAATTTTCCTAATGACCCCCAATAGATTAATTTTAGTAGGGGTTCCCTGAGGTCTAAATATTATATCAAGGGTCCCTCTGGGATAAAATGGTTGACTGAGGCTGTGCTACAGCCTTCTTTCCAAATTAAGGCATGATAAGAAATCAGGGGTTCCTGATGGATTTTCATTGTGTGTCATGACTAGTTGATATCCTTAAAGTGGTACTAAACCCCCCACCATGTTTTGTTTTTCAAATCCTTCTCTTAGCTGTAGTGCTGTATGCTCTTCAAAGCACATACTGTACAGCAAATCCAGCATTGTCCCAAAGCGAACTGCTGGTTGGGTGGCATACACTGGATCCTGCGTGGTCATCTTGGTTTTCTTCAGCTGGCTGCCTCTTCCAGTTGCAAAAATGGAAAATGAAGTGCCACACCACTGCTAAGAGGTCCTGATACAACTGTATTCTAAGAAAAGTGAGGGCAACAATCCGAAGCCTATCCAACGTGTTTTTGGGGGGGCCAAAAATGCATTCTTCATTAAGGCCTTGATTAAACACAATGTGAATAGACTAAAAACTAGCTGGACCTTTATTGGAATTTGAATTCCCTGTTGAATCCCACTTTAACCTCTTGTAACGCATATGTGTGACGACAGAGAGGGTGGGCTTTAACACCCACGTGTGGCACATGTGCTTACATGGGTGGCAGAGTTGTCTGTGCTCAGATGACCACTGTGAAAACCAATAACAGTGGTCTCATGATTGGCCGGTCCTTCCCGCCCCCCTGGGTGCAAAGAAGGGACGCCGAGATCGGATGGGAAGGCGTTAAGGGCTTCAACTAGTCATGACACACAACGTAAAATTATCAAACAGCAGCCCCTAAATTCTATTAATGCCCTAATTTGGAAACAAGTCTTACTAGTACAGACTTACTTAACCTTTTTACCTCAGAGGAACCCTTGAAATTCTAAGTGAACCCCTGCTAAGGGTAGTCCTTTGGGCGTCATTAGGAAAATGCCTCATATTGGTGGTCGGAGGGAAAAAATGGCACCCTTACAGACAGCTGATAAGATTTTCGTCAAGTCAAGTGGTGATGAACCTGGACCTATGTAGGCACTGTCGGATGAGAGGGCAATCGGCCACAGTTCAAGGAACCCCCAACAATCTCTGGAGAAATCCTTTTTGAGTATGGATGGTCTAGCCGATAAGAAAGTGATTATTGCAGCAGATTACTGGTGCACCTAGCCTATTCATTGTTTTTTTTTTTTTGTGGAACAATTTATTTTGGCACTGAGATCTCAGCACTACTTGCTGTTGGTGCAGAAATACGGTGAGTATGCACCAAAATAGAGCTTGATCACAGGACTTATTTAAGTGGTTCAGTTAACATTACGCTTAGGGGATTCAGTTCTTCAGTGGAGGTTATGTTTTTAAAGCTGACTTTTAGGGAGAAAGACCCAGCAGTGCAAGGACAGTTAGGTTGAGGAAGAAAGGGTTTTGATGATTCTGTAGCACCCTCCTAGATAGGTGCTAGAGAGTGAGTATAGTTTTTGGCTCTGTCTACCTATCAGAGGAGCAGCAGGTACATTCTATATTCTATCTGCTTAACAGGGAGCAGGATCTGTGAGTTAGGTCTGCTCAATGTGCCCAGTGTGTGATTCATATGGTCTGAGGGAGTGTCCCCACTGTGCCCAATGGGGAGGCACATTGGACAGTGGAGGAAACCTGGCCAATGAGGACACAGGCTTTTGATACAGCCCCAGGGATTGGCACAGACTGCGGTTTCGGTGCATTGTGGGATGTAGTATATAAAGCTAGGGGCGCATGTGCTCAAGGTCTTTGGCTGGAAACAGAGTCCCGGAAGGAGGGTGGCGGCTGCCTCCTATTCTGCAGCAGTTGTAGTATGGTCACAGGCGGTCGGCCTGGTAAGCCAGAAGTTTGGAGCTGAGCCCAGAGGTCCAGGAGAGCTGGCTGAAGGAGTTGAGGCACTGGAGAACCTGGAAAGCAGTATCGTGAGTATGGAGGATCCTGCCTAAGGGCCTGACCAGGAATGGGGCCACTCCGGAGTAGTGTAGTCGGTGGACAGGTGTCAGCTGGTAGAGAGAAAGGAGGTACTAGGTGAGTGCCTTAAAGATAATTACCAAAAGGAACATTTACCGCTGATTCATCTAGTGGCAGGATGAAGCTGCGGCCTTGCCGCATTCTCAGTCAGAAGTCCTCAGTATTGTGAATAGTTCAATTGTTGGAGAATCCCACTCATCCCTTCTCCCATCCCAGCATTATATAAAACAACAAAAGCAACAACCCCTAGACTGTTCATTGACTGAGCCAAGAAAGTAAAGTGTTAATATTCTGCATGCAGTTGCTACGGGTAACCCAGGGGAATCCAAAAGTGTGAAAAACCAGCAGCTCTCAAGGGGACAGTGCTACACGTCCTTTACCCAGGAAATGAGTTGGGCTTTATTTAACTTGCTGCACCTTCTAATTCCCTGGAGCTACACAAAACCTAACTTCCTCTTTCTAGGAAACGATTGTTGAGTTGCCTAGCCTTGTTTCCATGTCTGATACATAAAAACATAGGAACTGGGGTGCAGAAAAAAGGCAGGATCATATAATTTTGAAAGCATTCTTACTTTACAGCATTTCTTTACACTTTTGCACAGTATTATATATATATACTGTATATATATAAATATATATATATATATATATATATATATATATATATATATATATATATATGTGTAGCGCAATTCCCAGACGTTTTGCTGGATATGGGTCCGCCTGGGTTACCGCTAGCAACAACAGCACATTTAAGCATGTTCTCGAAGTGTGTGCACTGAGACAATGACCAGTCCAGTATCTTTGGGTTTTTATATTTATTGAAAACTTGGATGGGAGAAGGGATGAGTGGGATACTCCTTTGGCTCAACTATGTACAAATTGCTAGGGACAATTGAAAAATGCCGTTTGGCGCTGACTTGACGCTGGCTGGATGCCGGTCAATGCTGATTAACGCTGGCCTGCTGCCTGTTAACGCTGAACTGACTTTTGACTGCTTTCCTTAATGAAGAAGTCCTCTTTAAGCTCCCTTAAGCACGCCTTGCTGAGGTAGTTACATGTATACTCTGCTGTACTGCTGAACACTTCAGGGCCCACACCGGCGCCCCCTTTCCTCTCTCTTATATTCAGGGCTTAGATACTGGCACCCCCTTTCCTAAGCCTCCTCTACTGGTTAGCTGGCTCCCGGATCCCTTTGACCTTCTGTAGTGGTCCCCTCTCCTAGGCAGACCCTTTGGCGGTTTCAAGTACTTACGACACTGCTTTTCCCCGAAACTTCTGCCCAGCAGCTCCACTCGGCCCACAGCACTCTGGATCCCTCTCTTCAGGCCAGCTCAACCTTCGTCCTCTAGGTTGACTGCCCAGGACACCTTCACTAGCGCTGACAGGAGGCGAGACAGCCATCACCCTCCTCCTGGGACTCTGCTTCCCGCCAAAGACACCCTGACACATGCTCCCATCAGACTTATAACTCATCCCAGGGTGCATTGTGGCAAACTCCGCCCACTGAGATAGCCATAAGCCCTGGTATGCTATTGGCTAGGTTTCCTCCACTGTCCAATAAGAGCCCTCACTGGAAACAGTGGGGAGACTCCCCAGGCTCAACAGGTCACACCTGGAAACATGTGACAGCCAAACTAAATGATCAGGCCCCCCTGATATGCAGACAGGGCCACCTATATGCCTTTCCCTGGCACCTACCTAGGAGGGTGCTACATATATATATAAATATATACTTTTTTTTTATATATATATATATTTGTCCTCAAAGTCCCAACCATATTAGATCCTCTTGTTACTCTCTCTCTCTATATATATATATATATATATATATATATATATATATAGCCTGTGGCCTTATGTGGGTCTTCCATTGTTACCGGTTACCTCTCCGGCCCATGTGAGCTGCGACCCTGGGTGTGAGAACTGAGACATTGACAACTCCGGCATCTTTGTTTTGTGGTTTTATTGAAGATAAATGGGATGGGAGAAGGGAATGAGTGGGATACTCCTTTAGGCTTAACTAGATACAATCTGGGACTTTATCTGGAAAAATGTCCGTTAGCGCTGCCTTGACGCCAGCCAGCGCTCTCTGACGTTTGAAACACACTGTAACTTGACAGAAGTGCTGAATCCTCGACTCTAGGTCCAAAAGACTCAGGACTGTGAAGCATAGAATTACTGACACTGCTGCAATGCAAAGTCTCTGACCACTCTCTCTGGCACTGGCTGGAGGTAGCTTGCTGTGAATTTCTGTGTAGCTGCAACTCTCAACTGGTGCTCTGTACAATTCAGGACCCAAACCGCAGGCGCCCCCTTTACACTCTAAGCTCTTTAGGGTCCACTGACTATGTACCCCCTTTACTACTTCAGGGTCCTCAACCTAGCTAACCCCTTTACTACTAGCTGACACTAGATCCTAGAACCTTCTCCGGAATGGTCCCCTCTGACTCTAGGCAGACCCCCAGGGGCAATCCTCAGTACTCACGACCTGTGTAGGCTTTCCTTGGACTGGACCCCTCTCGCTCTCCGCTGGTTCTCGGCACACCGGATCCCCTCAGGTCAACTCAGCTCAGCTCTCTCTCTGGATTCTCAGGCGACACCCCAAGACATCCACTTCCTCAGACAAGAGCAGAGACAGCCGTTCTCTCCCTCCTGGGACTCTGCTCCCGCCAAAGACACTGTGTCACGCACTTCCCCCAAACTTATACCCACTCCCAGAATCCTTTGCAGCAAATTCTGCCTTCTGGGGTATTTACAAGCCTGGATGTGTCCCCTGATTGGGTTTCCTCCACTGCCCTATCAGAAACCACTAATAAAGCCAGTGGGGAGACTCCCCTCTCAGGAGACACACTTGGAAGATATAACTTCTGAATTTATTAGGACAGAGAGGAGCAACATGGCCTACAATTATAGGTTGCTTGGTCCTTTAAATCAGTGGTCCTCAACCCTGGCCCTCAGGGCCCACTAACAGGCCAGGTTTGCAAGATAACTGAAATACATCCCAGGTGATATCATTTGCTGCTCAGTGGTTGCAGTATTCTAGTCTGCATCTCCCCAAGGTAATACTTAAAATCTAGCCTGTTAGTGGGCCCTGAGGACCGGAGTTGAGGACCACTGCTTTAAATAATCAGCTCCCCAAATAAAAAAAATAAAAAAAAAGTAATTTTTTTTGTTTTAGCTGTCTATTTTTTTTTTTTTTCCTTTCCCCGTCATTTAAAGCTGGAATACAAAAACTGCATCGGTATCAGCGCAAATTAAATTTGCATCACTCAAGTCCTCTTCCTGTGGTTTTATGCCGTCCTCCTGCATAAGAATAAAGTCTTCAAGTACGCCATCACTTCCCGAGCGTCTGAGAAGTGACAGAGTTCTCTGAAGTCGCCCATTACAAGACAGACATAAAAGATTTGTGTTACGAATCGGGATTATGCGCAGAAATTGGCTCCCACGATTACATTTGGGCTGATTTTCCTGCTGCGCCATAGAAATATGTTGGCTTTTAAAGGTAGATTAGCGGTTATACATTCCCGCTAGCTTGAAAGGGAAGCGGCAATCTTTTGCATACTCTTTCTTCTGCTTATAAAAGAAGTGACCTATCCCATATTGTTAGTAGAGATACAAAGACACAAATTAGTATCAGTGTATTGATGTGAATTCATTACCATTTAAATTTTTTATTTTTTTTGCGTATGTGATCGGCTTAACCACTTCAGCTCTTACACCTGCACTTCCTATGGACCAGCACAATTTTTTTACATTTCTGCTATGGGCCTTCTTTTTTGGCAATAACGTTGTTATAAAAGAAAAGATATACAACTACGACACAAGCCTTGTTGAAATTTTGAAATGGAGGGGACCAAACTATCCCCACATTGGTAGATATAAAACAAACAAAAAGAAAACAATAAACTAGCTATTCCTAATTTAAATATTAACCACTTGCCGCCCACCGCACGACTATTTACTGCGGCAGTCAGCCCCTCACAGGCAGAGTGACATAGGTCTACGTCGCTAGCCTGTGAGGGTCTAGGGAGCGAGCGCGCGCCCCCGGAGGCGCGCTCCCGCTCCCGAGTGGTCACGGACCCCCCCGCGCGTGTGACCGGCGGACCCGATGTCCGCCGGTCACTTGGCGATCGTCGGGGGAGAGGGAGAAAGTCAGGCGGCTAGTGTAAACAAGCCGCCTGTCATTCTCCCCAGTGTATGAATGATGATCATACGGTTCTACTATGTAGAACCGTTGATCACTGTTCATACATCTGAAGCCACAGCCAATCACAGTTAGAATCACGCCCCTAGGGACACACATAGCCCCTCCCTCTCAAAAAAAAGTTAACCCCTTCACTGCCAGTGTAATTTTACAGTAACAGTGCATATGTATAGCACTGATTACTGTAGAAATGTCACTGGTAACCCCAAAAGTGTCAAAAATGTCAGTCAAGGGTCCGATCTGTCCGCAGTCCCGCAAAAAAAAATCGCAGATCGCAGCCATTACGCGTTAAAAAAAAAAACAACAAAAATGACAGAAATCTTTCCCTTTGTTAGTAAACGCGATAACTTTTGCGCAAACCAATCAAAATACGCTTTTTGCGATTTTTTTTTACCAAACATATGTAGCATAAAACAAATTGGCCGAAAATGTTAAAAAATTTTGATTTTTACATTTTTTTTTGGGGAATTTCAAAAAAATGTGAAAAATATTGTTATTTTTGCAAAATTGACGCTCTTTTTTTGTTTATAGCGCATAATCAAAAAATCACACAGGTGATCAAATACCACCAAAAGAAAGCTCTGTTTGTGGGAAAAAAAGGACGTCAAATTTGTTTGGTTACAGCGTCGCACGACCGCGCAATTGTCCGTTAAAGTCACGCAGTGCCGAATCGCAAAATACCCCCTGGTCTTTTAGCAGCCAAATCCTCCGGGGCTTAAGTGGTTAAGGAATGGCTGCACAAAGGGGTGTTACGGGTGCATAATATGTACTCTTCAGGCATGCTAAAACCCTTACGAACTCTGAAGAACAAATTTAATCTACCGGACAGGGAATACTATACAGGCATACCCCGTTTTACGTACACTCACTTTACGTACACTCGTGAGTACGGACACAGCTTGGTCAGCTTGGCATTGCACTACTCCTGATTTTTAACATTGACGTCTATGGGAAATCTTGGTCAGCTTGACATGGCACTGCTCCCAAACCATAAGTGACAGGGATATCAAACTTAGGGAGCATCGAGAGGGGACTCAGGACTACAACATATCCGATTTTGTGGTCGGCCAGCTTGCCTAGGTAATCTACCATGTCATAGTCCTGGTTCCCCTTAACGTGCTCCCCGAGTTTGGTGTCCTTGTGTACTTAAAAGTGGGGTATGCCTGTACTTACATTTAAATTTCTTCCCTCCTGAGGCAATGTTCCAGCCCATCATGCAAACTTCCTATCTGCCTGGTTAAGCTTCTTTGAAAATCTTGGAGCTGTGAAGGGTGGTATTTTCCTTACCTACATTGTAATAGGAGATAAGTGCAGTTTTACCAAGTCCTCTACCTTTCTAGCATGGGAAGATGAGTTTGGCTCCACCTATACGCCTGCTCAATTGCAATAAGCTTTCTTAGCCACGTATTCTTATTCAAAAAATGCCAAATTGTGGGAAATGATGCACAAGATAACACTAAGGTGGTACCTGACATCTTATCTAAATGTTGCCCTCAAACATCTAACTTGTGTTGGTGGAACTGCGGCTAAGCAGGTACGCTAGATCACATACTGTGGTCCTGAAAGTCACTAGCTAAATATTGGCTTCCTATCTTTCAAATAATCTTAGACATCATGGCCGTTCCGAAACAGATTTCCCAAGTTTAGCTTTATTAACCACTTAAGCCCCGGAAGATTTTACCCCCTTCCTGACCAGGCCCTATTTTGCGATTCGGCACTGCGCGACTTTAACGGAGAATTGCGCGGTCGTGCGACGCTGTACCTAAACGAATTTGACGTCCTTTTTTTCCCACAAACAGAGCTTTCTTTTGGTGGTATTTGATCACCTGTGCGATTTTTTGATCATGCGCTATAAACAAAAAAAGAGCGTCAATTTTTCAAAAATAACAATATTTTTCACATTTTTTTATATGAAATTCCCCCAAACAAATGTAAAAATCTAAATTTTTTAACATTTGTGGCCAATTTGTTTTCTGCTACATATGTTTGGTAAAAAAAATCACAATAAGCGTATTTTGATTGGTTTGCGCAAAAGTTATTGCATTTACTAACTAAGGGAAAGATTTTTGTCATTTTTGTTGTTTTTTTTTTAACGAGTAATGGCGGCGATCTGCGGTTTTTTTTTGCGGGACTGCGACATTGCGGCGGACAGATCGGACCCTTGACTGACATTTTTGACACTTTTGGGGTTACCAGTGACATTTCTACAGTAATCAGTGCTATACATATGCACTGTTACTGTAAAAATGACACTGGCAGGGAAGGGGTTAACTTTATTGGGGAAGGAGGGGTTAAGTGTGTCCCTAGGGGCGTGTTTCTAACTGTGATTGGATGTGGCTTTACATGTAACAGCAGAGATCTACAGTCCTACATAGCAGGACCGTTAGATCTCTGCTGTTACACAGGGAAGAATGACAGGCGGCTTTGTTTACATTAGCCGCCTGCCTTTCTCCCTTCACAGTGGACGATCGCGAGTGACCGGCGGACATCGGGTCCGCCGGTCACTCGCGCGGAGGTGTCCGTGAACGAGCGGGAGCTCGCCCCCTATTGACTCACAGGCTAGTGACGTACCGATACGTCACTTTGCCTGGCCGGGGCTGACCGCCGCAGTATATGCACTTGCGGCGGTCGGCAACCGGTTAAATTTGTGTATAGAAAGTATCCCAATTCCCTTGCGGAATACAGTAGTTATTGTATTGTTAGCAGCAAGACTTTTCCGAATTGGTGTCTTTAGTTCACCAACATTTCACTTATGAAAAAAATGTATCTACTGACTCTCTTAACCACTTGCTGAGAGCCAGCAGTACATATACTTGTGGGGGCACGTGCTGATTGGCTACAGGGGAAGCCAATCAGCAGGTCCGGCGGGCGCGATTTCCGCCTGGCACCCGGATCACTCCCTTGAAGACAGAACGGCGGTCTGTTGTTTTAAACATGGCAGGCTGCTGTTCAGTCAGTTATGAACACAGGGATCCTGTATTCCTTTTACTTAGGAGCACATGTCTCTGTGTTCATGCAGCAAGCCCATCCCCCACCACAGTTAGAAAGCACCCCCTACGGACACATTTAACCCTTTGAACTCCCCTGGTGTTAACTCCTCCCCTGCCAATGTCATTAGTACAGTAACAGTGAATATTTTTAGCACTGATTACTGTAGTAATGTCACTGGTCCCACCAAAAGTGTCAAAAATGTCAGTTTGGGGTCCGATCTGTCCGCCGCAATGTCGCTGATCGCCGTCATTACTAGTGAAAATAAATAAATAAAAATGACATAAATCTTTCCCCTAGTTTGTAGACGCGATAGCTTTTGCGCAAACCAATCGAAATACGCTTATTGCGATTTTTTTTTTTTTTTTTTACCAAAAATATGTAGCAGAATACAATTTGGCCTAAAATTATGAAAAAATTAGATTTTTATTTTTTTTTTTTTTTTATCGGGAATGTTATATAGCAGAAAGTAATATATATATACTGACAATTGCGCAGTCGTGCGACGCTGTACCCAAATAAAATTGTGTTTCCTCCCACGAATAGAGCTTTCTTTTGGTGGTATTTGATCACCTGTGCGATTTTTATTTTTTGCGCTATTAACAAAAAAATAGCGACAATTCTGAAAAAAAAATAATATATATATATATATTATTTTTTTTTCAGAATTGTCGCTATTTTTTTGTTAATAGCGCAAAAAATAAAAATCGCACAGGTGATCAAATACCACCAAAAGAAAGCTATATTCGTGGGAGGAAACACAATTTTATTTGGGTACAGCGTCGCACGACTGCGCAATTGTCAGTCAAAGTAACGCAGTGCCGTATCGCAAAAAAAAATGACCTGGTCATTAAGGGGAAAAACCTTCCGAGCCAGAAGTGGTTAAAGGAGTTGTAAAGGCAGAAGGTGCATTCTATGCATTAGGATAAAAAAGCCTTCTGTGTGCAGCAGCCCCCCCCCCCCAATACTTACCTGAGCCCCTCTTTATTCAACGTTGTTGCACGAGTGTCTAAACTGCCCAGGACTCCTCTCCTCATTGGCTGAGACAGCAGCATGGCAAGATTGGCTCCTGCTGCTGTCAATCAAAATCATTCAGCCAATCAGGAGAGAGAGTGGGCAGGGCGGGGTCGCAGCTCCGTGTCTGAATGGACACAGGGAGCTGTGACTCGGCTCGGGTGCCCCCATAGCAAGCTGCTTACTGTGGGGGCACTCAACAGGAGGGAGGGGCTAGGAGAGCTGAAGAGGGACCCGAGAAGAGGAAGATCTGGGCTGCTCTGTGCCATCCACAGAGGAGGTAAGTATAACATGTTTCTTGTTTTTTTTTTATTTTTTTCATATAAATGAGACTTTACAATCACTTTAATGTCTCTATTGATAGATGGAGTTCCTGGAAAGACTGGTATGATAACTATATCCATACTGCAGACTAATTACAATGCAATTGCCACAATGTTGCTTACTGTGAGATATTCTCTCACTCATGTTCTGTTTTGTTCTTTTCTTTTGTGTTCTCTGCTTGGTTTTGTATACTTCCAGCTCGCTGTCAATATTCCAGATAATGTTTTCTGAATGCGGGCCTTGGCGTATTTTTGTGGTTATTTGGAAGACTTTGTATCGAGGTCTGTGTATATTATGTTTACAACTCAATAAAAATTCATTGAAATTAGAAAACTTACCTACAAAACAAATAAAAACTATATATATATATATATACACAGTATCTCACAAAAGTAAGTACACCCCTCACATTTTTGTAAATATTTTATTATATCTTTTCATGTGACAACACTGAAGAAATGACACTTTGCTACAATGTAAAGTAGTGAGTGTACAGCTTGTATAACAGTGTAAATTTGCTGTCCCCTCAGCAGGGATGCCGATCCAGGAGGCTGGCGGCCGCGATTGCCACCGAGCACCCGCGATCGTTCCCCGCTGAGAGAGAATGACGGTCTGCTGTTGTAAACACAGCTGACCGTTCTTCTCTCTGGAATGAACACAGAGCGCCTGTGATCCTTCTATATAGGATCAGAGGTCTCTATGATCATTTTACAAGTCCCCCTCCCCCCCATACAGTTAGAAAACACCCCCTAGGCTCACATTTAACCCTTTGATTGCCCCCTAGGTTAACCCCTTCCCTGCCAGTGTCATTATTACAGTGACAGTGTATATTTTTAGCACTGATTACTGTAGTGATGTCACTGGTCCCCCCCAAAAGTGTCAAAAATGTCAGTTAGGGGTCCGATCTGTCCGCTGCAATGTCGCAGTCCCACTAAAAATCGCAGATCGCCGCCATTACTAGTAATAAAATAAAAATAAAGATGGCATAAATCAGGGATCTCCAAACTAAGGCCCTCCAGTTGTTGCGGAACTACACGTCCCATGAGACATTGTAAAACTCTGACATTCACAGACATGACTAGGCATGATGGGAATTGTAGTTCCTGAACAACTGTTAGTTTGAAGACCCCTGGCATAAATCGTTCCCCTAGTTTGCATAACTTTTGTGCAAACCAATCCAAATACACTTATTGGGATTTTTTTAATCAAAAATATGTAGCAGAATACAAATTGGCCTAAAAGGATGAAAAAATTTGATTTTTAAATTTTTTTATTGGAAATGTTTTATACCAGAAAGTGAAAAATATATATATATATATATATATATATATATATATATATATATATATATATATTTTTTTTTTTTTTTTTTCAGAATTCTGGCTCTTTTTTTGTTTATAGTGCAAAAAATAAAAATCGCAAAGGTGATCAAATACCACCAAAAGAAAGCTCTGTTTTTGGGTATAGCGTCGCAGGACTGCACAAATGTCTGTTAAAGTAACACAGTGCCGAATCGCAAAAAATGGCCTGGTCATTAAGGGGGCAAATCCTTCCGGTCCAGAAGTGATTAAGGTGGTAATTAAACTCACTCGGTGCCTTATGTGCATTATATCAGCCTCAGAACCCGGGTAATTATTATGTGTCCTGGATTAAAGGGGTGAGGTGGCAACCCTAGTTGGGCGGCTCCAGTCTCACCATGAGCTTGTGATCACTGATTACGGTGGGGAGCCAGTGGACAGGGCTCACGATCATGAGATTGCTGCAACAGCCAATCACAATGATCACATGTTCAGAAACTCCACCCCCCCCCCATCTTTCAGAACCCTCGTTTACACAACCAATACCTTGGATCTTTATTGCATTGCAACTGCATTGATTGTACATGGTTGCGCAGTGCAATATAAATGATAAATAAAATTGATGTCCTTTTTTCCCAAAAACAGAGCTTTCTTTTGGTGGTATTTGATCACCTGTGCGATTTTTATATTTTGCGCTATAAAC
Source organism: Pelophylax lessonae (assembly GCF_965119305.1). NCBI lineage: Eukaryota > Metazoa > Chordata > Amphibia > Anura > Ranidae > Pelophylax > Pelophylax lessonae. Next base: position 22,624,438 of record NC_138774.1, read on the forward strand.
AAAAATGCGACAATTCTGAAAAAAAAAAAAAAAAATATATATATATATATATATATATATATATATATATATATATATATATATTTCACATTCTGCTATATAACATTCTCAAAAAAAATAAAATAAATAAAAATCATTTTTTTTTAACATTTTAGGCCAATTTGTTTTCTGCTAGATATTTTTAGTAAAAAAAATCGCAATAATCGTATTTTGATTGGTTTGCGCAAAAGTTATTGCGTTTACTAACTAAGGGAAAGATTTCTGTCATTTTTGGTGTTTTTTTTTTTAACGAGTAATGGCGGCGATCTGCGATTTTTTTTTTTTTTTGCGGGACTGTGACATTGCGGCTGACAGATCGGACCCTTGACTGACATTTTTGACACTTTTGGGGTTACCAGTGACATTACTACAGTAATCAGTGCTATACATATGCACTGTTACTGTAAAAATGACACTGGCAGGGAAGGGGTTAATTTTATTGGAGAGGGAGGGGTTAATGTATGCCTGGTGCTTACTGATGTGTGTGGGGGGAGGTGACTGAGTGACACAGGGACAGATCGCAGGTTCAGCTATGCTAACCCTGCAATCTGACCCTGTTTGTCACTTAGGAGATCCGCCCGCTTTGTTTACACAAGCGGGCGGATCTCCAGACTCGAGTCCCCGACGATCGGGGAAGAGCAGCGGCGATCGCCGCTGCTCCTCCCCTGGCTCGACTCCCGCTGTGACTGAATACAGCGGGAGCGAGCCTCCGGCGGCGCGCAAGCGCCTCGGAGAAGGGGGAGTGTCTGCCGACGTAGGTCTACGTCGTCAGACCTACAAGAGCCACTTTGCCGCAGTAGAGCTCTAGTGAGCAGACGGCAAGTGATTAACGGACAATTGCGCGGTTGTGCGACGCTGTACCCAAATAAATATTCCCACTATAAACAAAAAAAGAGTGACAATTTTGAAAAAAAAAAAAAAAAAAAAAACAATATTTCCTGACAGTCTCCATGGCAGCCTACGTGTGGGTTAACCCCGCCTCCACTCCAAGGGTATAGGACCCCCCTCCCATAAATTTCAGCTCTCAGGTACAGCAGGTGTTCCTTTTTTGTCCTCCTCCAAGGACCTACCATTGTGATGTCTTATTTATGTGTGGCTCACCTCAGGATACTTTGGATGGTGTCTGCATGTCCAGGGCCCAGCCACGGGCGGGTGAGTGGCATTTGAAATCCCCCAGCTCTCTGCGGTTGACTGAAGCTTGGCCGGCATACTCTGACAGGGTCTGAAGATTCTCATTACAGCTCTTCATGGCAGCGGTATTCATTATTTATGTTTACCTTTGTATGTGCTTTTTCTTTTACTAGCGGCATTTTTTCGGCCCCAATGGCGCTGGAACGCTTCCTGCGTTCCAGCACACCTTCCTCTTCCTCCTCTGCTGTTTGTGGCCAATCGGTGGCCGCTTCTCTGTCCCGCGCATGCGCAGTACGTCGCGAACGAAGCCGAGGCTTGGTTCGCGCATGCGCACTCGCGATCACGGCTGCATCACCGCTGACGTCATTCTGGCGGGAGATTTAAGCAGCTGTCAGTTCCCCTGTACTTTGGGAAGTACTGTGGGCGTTGCGACAGCTTCCCTGTGTCTCTGGATTCCTTGCTACAGGTATGTGCAATGGATGTTTGACTTGCAGAGGGGGAGATGGAGTATGGTTATCTTACACTATACCACTGTATTGTCCTGGCCTGAAGTATGGATCCTGCGTCACCGCCCTCCTGTGGCCAGCCCTCTCATAACAGGTGGGTGCTGGCATTTTCAGGGGGGGTCGGGGGAGGGCTAGCTGGTCCCTGATTCATGGCTAAATCCAGTGTCTCCCCGACTTTCTCTTTTTTCCATCAGCTCTTCCAGGCCTGGTTTATCTCAGGATAGAGACCCTGTCAGACCATGTGGGAGTTCATCTTCCAGATCAAGACGCCATGAATCCCCATCAGGGAGTAGGCAGCAGAGAAGACGCTCTAATTACTCCTCCAGACACCATACACAACATCAGAGTCACCGTACACACCAGAGAGCTTGTTGGGGTTGCGGGGCGCATGTCCCGGAGGACAAGTCCCTATGTGAGCCATGTTTTGCTCAGGCAGCCGGTGAGAGGGAGCCCGAGGACCATAGATTGGAATCCCTGGTAAAAAGGGTAGTGCAACAGTCCCTGAAGGAGTGGGGTACGGTCCCAGCACCTGGTCCCACTACATCCAGTTCTCCAGCTGAAGCACCAGAAGATCAAGGCCCCTCTCAACCGAGCATTACTTCAGCGAAATCATCTGACAGTGATTCGGAAGAAGAAGGGGTAGTAGGCGGCTTTGAGTTTGCCCTGGTTCCACCCCTGATCAGAGCCATTAAGGAATCTCTAAAGTGGGAGGATCCTCTGTCTCCCCAGAAAAAACAGCGGAAGTTTTTCAAGCACCTAGGTAAGGAGCGCATTAACTTCCCTACCCTTTCTGAATTGCATGAGGTGATCACTGAAGAATGGAGTAAAGGGGATGGCAAGTCTTCCCTATCCTCCAAACCTGAAGATGTAGCACGCCTGGAGTCTGCTCCCCTTGTAGATGCTGCAGTCACAAGATTGGCAAAGCATGTTACTCTGCCCCTGGAAGATGCGGTTTCCTTTAAGGATCCCTTGGATAGGAAAATAGATCTAGATCTGAAAAGAGTCTATGTTACGGCTGGGGCAGCCTGAAAACCTGTTATGGCACTAGCAACGATGTCCAAACCCATGGAGGTCTGGGTGTCTGATATTGAGACCAAACTTGGGAGCATCTCTGGTGAAGCTGTGGAGAGCTCTCCCATTCACGAACTCAAGTTGGCTTCTGTTTTCCTGGGAGAAGCATCCATTGATGTTCTACGCCTCTTGTCCAGATCAATGTTGTCTTCAGTGACAGCAAAGAGCCCCTGTCTTGCTGATCCAGCCTCCAAGCAGGCGTGGTATAAGATCCCCTTCAATGGTACTTATCTTTTCGGCAACAAATTGGACAGCGCCATTGCGAAGGCCACTGGCGGGAAATCAGGTTTTCTTCCACAAGATAGACGCCTGTTTGGCCAGAAGAAGCTTCAACCTAGGAGGCAATACCTTGAGAGCTCAAGAGATGCCCGCTCTTACAAACGTGCTAGGGATTTTCGGAGAAATTGGAGAATAAGCCAATCTTCTTCTTGAAGATCATCCAAGAATCCAGCTTCTGCTGGGCAAGAATCCACTAAGTCTTTTTGAGATTGGGCCCGTTCAGACATGCCAGGTGGGGGCACGTCTACTCCACTTTCAGCATGTCTGGGCGGCCTCAATCTCGGACTTCTGGACCATCAGGACGGTCTCTACAGGCCACAAATGGTCTTTTCTGGTGGATCCGGTTCCCCGGTTTATTACAACTCACTTACCTTGTCAAGAAGAGAGAAGAGAAGTCTTGCTCGCTTATGTAGATGCTTTGGTGGCTCAAGGAGCAGGGGTTCCGGTACCAGATCAGGAAAAGTTTCAAGGCGTGTACTCACCCCTCTTTCTGGTCCAGAAGAAGAACGGGGCTTGGAGGCTCGTTATAGACCTCACATACCTGAACAAGTTCATAAAGAACGAAAAATTCAAAATGGAAACTCTCTCCACCATTCAGAAGGCAGTGCTGCCAGGGGACTGGCTCGCTTCAATAGATCTCAAAGATGCGTACTTTCATGTACCTGTGGCAGTCGACTTTCACAAATATCTCCGCTTCTGTGTCTTAAACCGGCATCTTCAGTTTATCTGTCTACCTTTCGGCCTCTCTACCTCGCCAAGAGTGTTCTCCAAAGTTCTCCTGGCCGTTGTGGCTCTCATAAGGTTAAAAGGTATACGTCTACACCATTACCTAGACGATCTTCTGCTGTTGTCTCAAGATAAAGATCAGTTACTGACACACAGAGATCAGGTCATAGCGACCCTCAAGAAGTTTGGCTGGCTGTTGAACTTGCAAAAGAGCCAGCTGGAGCCCACTCAACTCCTAGTCTATCTGGGGGCGCAATTCAATACCATCGAGAATTCAATCTCTCTCCCGCTAGAGAAGATACCGGTAGTGCGGGAGAGAATCCTCCCAGCCTTTTCTTCCTCTCGGCTGAAAGCCTCCCAATGCCTCAAAATCATTGGCACCATGGTGTCCACGGCTCCCATGGTCAAGTGGGCCCTTTGGTTTATGCGGCCTTTTGAGAAGGGGTTCCTACAGCAGTGGAACCCGGAAGAGCGAGAGCAATCCATTCACATCTCTTCCAGCATGAGAGTCTTCTTTGGTGGCTCCAACGCAAGAATCTGCTCAACTGCCACTCTGTGGTTCCAGTCTCATGGACCATAATCACAACAGACGCCAGCAACTCAGGTTGGGGGGGCTCATTGTCTGTCGGAAATGGCCCAGGGGAGGTGGTCTTCTCAGAGACACACTCCAGTCTCCAATATACTGGAACCCCGGGCAGCATATCAGGCTCTTTGATCCTTTCAACACCTAGTGGAATGGAAATCGGTCATGATCCGGAACACCACGGCAGTGCCTTATGTGAAGAGACAAGGGGGGATGCGGAGCCTTTCCCTGCTTCGAGAATTGGACCCAATTATGACTTGGGCTCAGGCTCATCTAGCCGACATCTCAGCAGTTTACATTCCAGGTCCTCAGAACGTTCAAGCAGATTTCCTGTCCAGGGTCCAGTTGAACCACAACGAATGGTCTCTCCATGTGGAGTCGTTCAACTGGATTCTGTCGTTGGGAGTGTCTCCCGAAGTCGATCTGTTCGCCTCTCCTTGCAACCACAAGTTGGAGAAGTATGTCACGAGAGGAAGTTGCCATCAAGCCTACGGGACGGATGCGCTAACCAACTGGTGGGAGTTCAACAGGGCATATGCCTTTCCTCCAGTGCCCATCATTCTCAAATTCCTGCAGAGACTTCAAGCAGAAGATGTCGAGATAGTGATGGTGGCGCCCTTCTGGCCGAACAGGCCATGGTTTCTGCTACTCCTACAGCTCAGTTATTGGGACCCGGTCCCTCTTCCCCTCAGACTAGACCTGCTTCTACAGGGAACATCAGTACACCCCTGCCCTGCAATACTCCGGTTGACGGTCTGGTTCTTGAGAGGGAAAAGGTTGGAATCGCTCGGCTGTCCACCAACAGCCATTCCCACCTTAATGAACTCTAGACGACCAAGCACAAATATGGTATACTGCAGAATCTGGTCGAAATCTATGAAGTCTGCATATCCGGAAGGAATGTCTTCCTCAGTTCCTAGGATTCAAGAAATTCTAAGATTTCTTCAGGCTGGCTTAGATATGTCCCTTTCAGTAGGCACTTTAAGAGTCCAAATATCGGCATTATCCGCCTTCTCTGGGATCATGTGGGCTTAACACCCACTTATTCAACAGTTCTTTAAAGGAGCAGCCAGGCTCAAACCTCAAAGAAAACCTAGGTTTCCGAAAATGGGACCTTCCTCTTGTCCTGAATGCCTTCTCAAAAACTGGCATAGAAGCTTCTTCTTCTATCAAGGACCTGACCATCCGGACAGTCTTCCTGGTAGCCATCACTTCGGCTAAAAGGGTCTCTGAAATAAGTTCCCTTGGCTATAGAGAACCATTTCTTACTTTCTTCCCAGATTGGGTAGTGCTGATACCCATGCTAAATTCTAATCCGAAAGTCACCTCTGTGTTTCACCAAAACCAGGAGATCGTCCTTCCTACTTTTCGGTCTTCTGATGAGTCTAGTCCTCATCCGTTGGATGTGGGGGAATCCTTAAAAATTTATCTTCAAGCAACTGCTCCGTTCAGACAGTCAGACAACCTCTTTATCTTGTTTTGGGGGAAAAACAGAGGTAAACCTGCTTCATCCAGAACCATTGCATCGTGGATAGTGGCAGCTATCCAACATGCCTATAGAGCAGAGGGTTTGGCTCCTCCAGAGGTGGTGACGGCTCACTCTACAAGGAGTATTTCTACGTCCTGGGCAGCCTCGCGACACGTGGCTCCAGAAGTGATCTGCAGAGCGGCTTCCTGGTCTTCGGTCAATACTTTTATGACCCACTATTGTGTGGAGCCTGCTTCTTTGTCAGTTAATTTTGGTTTGACTGTTTTGTCTGCGAATAGCATGAATTAAAGTTTCTTTGCTAAAGCATTCCCACCCGTGTGGCGTGAGCTAGTTATTTCCAACACGTAGGCTGCCATGGAGACTGTCAGGAAAACGGAAAATTCCTATCAAATACTTACCGTAATTTTCCTTTCCTGATGGTCTCAACATTTTAGGCCAATTTGTTTTCTGCTACATATTTTTGGTAAAAAAAAAAAAAAAATTGCAATAATCATATTTTGATTGGTTTGCGCAAAAGTTATCGCGTCTACAAACTACGGGAAAGATTTATGTAATTTTTATTGTTTTTTTTTTTACTAGTAATGGCGGCGATCTGCGTTTTTTTTGTGGGACTGCGACATTGCGGCGGACAGATCGGACCCCTAACTGACACTTTTGGGGGGGACCAGTGACATTACTACAGTAATCAGTGCTAAAAATATACACTGTTACTGCAATAATGACACTGGCAGGGAAGGGGGTTAACATTGTGGGTGATCAAGGGGTTAAATGTGTACCTAGACGGTGTTTTTTTAACTGTGAGGGGGATGGGCTTGTGGAATCAATACAGGGACCTGAGTTTCTAAATAGCCCTAAGGGGTTAACATTGTGGGTGATCAAAGGGTTAAATGTGAGCCTATGGAGAGTGATATCACCTGTATGGGGGCGTGGTTTGTGAAATGATCATAGAGACCAGTGATCCTATATAGAAGGATCACAGGGTCTCTGTGATCATTCCAGAGAGAAGAATGGTCAGCTGTGTTTACAACATCTGCCCATCCTTCTCTCTCAGCGGGGAGCGATCGCGGGTGTCAGGCGGCAATCGGAGCCGCCTGACACGTACATCAGCTTCACCGCTGCCGAGTGGGGGTGGGAGTGCGCTGGCGGTGGCGCGCGCTCGCCCCCTAGCTGCCCGCGTGCAACCGACGTCGATAGGTCTACGTCGATTTGCGCAGGAGAGCCACATTGCAGCAGTAAAAAGGCGGCGGGTGGTCGGCAACAAGTTAAAGTATGTGGCAATGATTTCTTCAGAAGGTAGGAATCTGCAACAAAGTTTGTTAAAATCCTTGCAATGTACAGAGATCACCCAGAGGGGAATGTTTTTTTCTCAACAAACGCGGAGTTACGCTTTAAGTTCATGTGCACGTAAAGGCAGGCGTCCCAATACTTTTGACAACATAGTGTAATTGCTCCCACATGATGAGTTGCTGGCCAAACACCTTGACTTTATGCTTTTATGCCCTGAGCAACACCATACAGCCATTGCTGGAGTACGTGTGGGCAGGAAGTAGTTGCAAAAAAGGTGCAGCTCTAAAATAGTTAAAAAATAATAATAATTGAGAATATTATTAACAAAAATGGAAATTTTTTGATCCACGGTCTTTTTAGCAAAGTAAAAGTCATCAATTTTAAGATTTGATATTTGTGATTGTCAAGTCTCACAATAAGAGTTACTAAGAGGTATGTATACTTTTATATTATCAGAACTAATGGGGGAGGTGGGGGTTGAGTAAGGCATTTTACCCTGAAGAGCTGACAATCTTTCCCGAAATAAACACCATTTCTCAATGTCGTGGGAGAGCGGGACGACTAGCCTTGGCTATGTTTTATTGCCTGCCATCTGTGTGAACATCTAATTAGGCAATTCGGGAGTAGCGGCTTGTTGTCACAGCTTCGGAGAGTGTCAGAAAAAAGCGAGAGGGGAGCAGGATTTGCGAGCTCGGAGGAGCCGAGTGTCTGTGGCCCACTTCCTAATTGTACGTGCCCTAGTTTACCAACTTTGGTGCCAATTAATCCTGGTCGAAGTAAGTGCTCACCCTTCCACCCTAGAGATTCCACTCACCAGTCGCTGTATCCATCTGGCCCCCTATTTTTTTTTGTGACTTTTTCTACAGTACCCAAGTAGAAATAGTTTCCAAAATATAACTTATCAGACTGTGAGTAATACAGATGAACACAACCGGAGAAGAAGTCTATTCTGTTGCTGTCAGGGCTGGAAGTAGTATCTATCTTTTTAATGGAACCTCTTCCCGATGCCTAAACAGGGTCACCATTTCTATTTATAAGGAACTATGAGTTTGTTGCAAATAGACCACGAGCTTAATAATTCAAGGAGAAGACTGGAGTTTTTCGACTTATTAGTTGAAGAATGCTTCCTACACACATCCAAACTTTCCGAGATGGGAAGAAAATGCCTCTCGGAAGCAATTTTTTAAAATGCAAGTTTACACAGATAGACAATCAATCCTCAAAGGTGACCATACTAGACAAGCTTGTCAGGCTGATGTACATTGAGACTCCGTTCACACCTTGGCATCGTGGATCTCGGGGAGAATTGGCGTGATTCTGCCCGCCATCCAGAATCAGGGCAAATCACGGGACGCCCGTGCGATCCTTGTCGATTACAATGGCCAGGGCAGCCATCAGAAATTTTGGGGCCCCTTACACAGATTTAGGCCTGGGCCCCTCCGGGCCTGACCACCAACATTCCGCAGGGCCTGCCCTCTGGCCATCTCACCAAACTTCGCCCACTGGCCATCCCACTGAGTCCTTCAGTGCACCCATTTCTATTTTAACACTCTTACACAGGGGCGGCCTGTTCATCAGAAGCGCAGGGGCGCCGCCCCCCCATCCATGCATCCAGCCCCCTAATATGCATGCAGGGCGCCGAACGCATAGATTCCAATGGGGGATTTATTTATTTTTTTAAGCACGTGATTAGAGCCAGAGGCTCTATTAGGCTTCAAAAAAAGGGTGGGCTCGGGGCGCAGAGCACTGCGCCCTGAGCCCACCCAATTGTATGACAGTATATGAATATTCACTATTATCACACTGATCTTCCTCCCAGCCAATCAGGAAGCGGGTCATGAGATCTCTTTCCTGGTTGGCTGAAAAGAGAAGCAATTTTACTGGCCATTGGCCAGGAAGAGGGAGGAGACATACGGTGGGAGGAGATTCACAGCCGCTCAAGGAAGGAGCAGGTAAGGATGCTGGCTGTCCGACCGGGCAGCCAGCCATCCTTCCCGGGAGGGGGGAGGAAGGAGGGAGGGGTGGTAGAGCAGAATGCCGGCTGGCCGTCCCAGGCTGGCGGCGGAGTTGGTTTTGCCGCCCCCACCCCAAATTTTTATTCACCAGCCGCCACTGTTTTTACAACTTAATATATGAAAACGAATGCAATCCAGTAAAGAGACATCCCCATATATTCAGCAAAGACACATCACAATCCAGCAAAGAGACAGCCTCATATTTTCAGCAAAGAGACAGCGCAATTTAAGCAAAGAGACATCCCTTCAGCTGCAATGGCTTACTCTGCAGCCGCCCTGCTTTAGGAATTGCTAGTTACTACAGCAGCAACAACTCAGTCTCATTGGTTAGGGCCTGGGCGGCCAGGCCCCCTACAGGTGTATGGGCTGTCCCCCCCTGTCCCCCCCCCATGGCTGCCCTGCCAATGACACCCAGATCGCAGTGGGATTTTGCCACGATTGTCACCCGATGAAGAGCGGTAAAATCGCACAAATAAAGACGCAAGTCGACTGTCACCCAAAAGAAGTTCTTGTATTTACACAATTAGGCCACAAGGGCCAAAGAGGGGAGAGAGCGGGACTTTTTTGCGATGCCAAAGCAAAATAGACAATTATGCAAGAAAAACTTTTTTATAAGAAGATATCAAAATTTTTATTGGTAACAGACCATATTAAATTGACCTCAATAATGGGGATAGTTAATGTGCTGTTACACCAATATGTAAGATATAATATAATGCATAGTTATGGTAATGTCTATATAATTGTTCCTTATACTGCCATCTTGTGGTTATTTTGCTTGTTATACTTGCTTTCTGTCTTTCCCTTCTGTGTTCCCTCCTGTCCCCTCCCATTGATGATGTACTTCCTCTTTCTGCTTCTTTATGCTTGTGGTTATAAAGATGGCGACATCTGTCTAGGCCTTTCATACAATCTGCTTGCATTCGGGAACACATTACCATGTTTTGACCTGCAGATACCATCCTTCAATCATCTGCTACATTTTGTTGTCTGCTATACCTACTGCTTGCAATAAAACCTACGTGGATGGAAAAAAACGGTGTCTGGTGAGTTCAACTATCTGATAACGATTGTCCGTGGTGATTGTATCTGCTTTTACAGGCCAGGAATAGGTCTCAGCAAGGGATAACTCTTTATTACAACAATTGGAGTCGGAATAGATAGCAAACACATGCACCCATATATCATGCCACACCTTAAACTTAACAATGTGGATACACAACAAGGTGCAATCCCAGTGATTTTTGTCCAAGGCCCCGGCGCATTTCAACTTGTTAGTCTTCCTCAAGGGGAAGCTGGACATTGAAGTCACATGAGTGTGTGAAGACCAGCATTTAAAACAGGATCGCCTTTTCTAACCCATGAGTTGTATGGTTCATGTCAGTGTTTCTCAACTCCGGTCCTCAGGGGACACTAACAGGCCAGATTTTAAGTATTACCTTGGTAAGATGCAGACTAGAATACTGCAATCACTGAGCAGCAAATTATATCACCTGTGATGTATTTCAGTTTTCTTGCAAACCTGGCCTGTTAGTGTGAGACCAGAAGACAAATAAGGCCCCAGGTTTTCCCAGGAGAAGGAACACCCTTACCAGTGTGGCTGGTCATCATACACAGGCATGGTAAACATCAACCGTGTGGTTGCAAGCATGGAGCTTGTCTTCTGGTCTGCTATAAAACATTCCCAATGAAAACATTTAGAAAATCATTTTTTTTTCATTCATTTAGGCCAATACGTATTCTGCTTCATGTTTTTGGTAAAAAAAAATCCTAATAAGTGTATTTTGATTGGTTTGCACAGAAATTATCGCATCTACAAACTATTTAGATAGGATAGATTTATGGCATTTTTATTGTTTTTACTAGTAATGGCAGCAATTAGCGATTTTTAGTAGGACTGCAACATTGGGGCGGATAAATCTGACACTAAGTGACACTTTTTGGGGACCAGTGACACAAATACAGTGATCAGTGCTAAAAAAAAAATGCACTGTACTAATGACACTGGCAGGAAAGGGGTTAACACTAGGGGTGATTAAGGGGTTAAGTGTGCTCCTAGGGAGTGCTTTATAACTGTGTGGGGGACGGATGTGCTAGAGCAAAAGAGAGAGCTGAAACACAAGATCTCACTCTTCCTCTGTGACAGAACAGCCATCTGCCTTGTTTCTGAGGCTCTGAGGAAGAGGGTTCTCCCTCCAAACGCGTTAGCCATATGGACACCTTCTAGTTCACCTGTCATTACTAAGGATCATAGTCCTGCGGTCTCTGGATCCCCCTAGCAACAATAGATCAATCGCAACAAAGTGCCCCCAGCAACAACAGGAATAGTGCCCCATCATTGGTATTAGTGGGAGGAATAGTGCCCCATCATTGGTATCAGTGGGAGGAATAGTGCCCCATCATTGGTATCAGTGGGAGGAATAGTGCCCCATCATTGGTGTCAGTGGGAGGAATAGTGCCCCGTCATTGATATCAGTGGGAGGAATAGTGTCCCATCATTGGTGTCAGTGGGAGGAATAGTGCCCCATCATTGGTATCAGTGGAAGGAATAGTGCCCCATCATTGGTGTCAGTGGGAGGAATAGTGTCCCATCATTGGTATTAGTGGGAGGAATAGTGCCCCATCATTGGTGTCAGTGGGAGGAATAGTGCCCCATCATTGGTATTAGTGGGAGGAATAGTGCCCCATCATTGGTATTAGTGGGAGGAATAGTGCCCCATCATTGGTGTCAGTGAGAGGAATAGTGCCCCATCATTGGTATCAGTGGAAGGAATACAACAACAACAACACTGATACCAATGATGGGACACTATTCCTCCCACTGACACCAATGATGGGGCACTTTTTCTCCCACTGACACCAATGATGGGGCACTATTCCTCCCACTGACACCAATGATGGGGCACTATTTCTCCCACTGACACCAATGATGGGGCACTATTCATCCAACTAATACCAATGATGGGGCACTATTCCTCCCACTAATACCAATAATGGGGCATCATTAGTGTCAGTGGGAGGAACAGGACCCCATTGTTGGTATCAGTGAGATAAATTGTGCCCCATCATTGGTATCAGTGGGAGGAATAGTGCCCCTTCATTGGTATCAGTGGGAGCAATAGTGCCCCATCATTGGTGTCAGTGGGAGCAATAGTGCCCCATCATTGGTATCAGTGGAAGGAATAGTGCCCTATTATTGGGGTCAGTGGGAGGAATAGTGCCCCATCATTGGTGTCAGTGGGAGGAATAGTGCCCCATCATTGGTATCAGTGGAAGGAATAGTGCCCTATTATTGGGGTTAGTGGGAGGAATAGTGCCCCATCATTGGTATCAGTGGGAGGATCCCTCGCAGCCAGCTTCAGCAGACACTCAAGCAGCCAGCAATAATAGACCCACCAGCAATAATAAATCCCCCCCCCCAAAAAAAAAACAATAGACCACCCAGCAACAATAGAAACACAGAAACAATAGATCCCCAGCAACAATATATCCCCAGCAACAATAGATCTCCCTAGCAACAATAGATCAATCGCAACAAAATTCCCCCCAGCAACAACATATCTCCCCACATCCAGCATCAACAGACCCCCCCCCCCCAGCAGCCAGCAGCAATAGACCCCTCCCTCAACAGTACATTTCTCCCAGTAACAACTGACTCCCAGCAACAATAGATCCCCCACCAGCAACAACTGACCTCCCCAGGTACTGGAGTGTTGGAGGTGCCGGAACTGCGTTCACCCACGTTCCTGCTATAAAAAAAAAAGGCCTGCTAACAGCCGCAGATGCTCAGAATACAAGAGCTGTTTAGGATGGATGGGGGGATTTATGGATGTTACCCTATGTGTATGGCCAGCTTTAGAAGATAAATACATTTCTGGCAGTTCACGTTATCTTTTTGTACTTGGGATAAAACACAGGAATTGTGTATGTATTGCAGAGATGCACTGTACTTTTTTTGCCTTGGCATATGAATTTTTTTAATGATGACTTCACACCGACTTAGTAAAATTCACGTTCACCACCTGCTAACATAACACGCAATATGTGATATCTGTTACAGCTCCATTCACTCCATATGGCACACCAACACACAAGTACAGTGGGCGGAGCTGTGCCCGCAGCATACCACAACTTCCATACCATGCATCGCCTTAAAGCGTAACTCCACTTTTGTTGAGAAAAAAACGTTCCCCTCTGGGTGATCTCTGTACATTGCAAGGATTTTAACAAACTTTGTTGCAGATTCCTAACTTTTGTTATTCTGAATAAATACCTGTTTGTTCCTCATCTGTCAGTTGTGGCAGCTGCAGAGCACTAATGAGGAAAGCTGCTGGGCCCTCATCCCTTTAGACGTGTTCCTATTGGGAGTATCTCACCAAAAATGACATTTTTGTTGCAGGGGATGCCAGAAATCTGACTTGTATCTTAGGGGCCAAATTTGATGCCTAAACATTTTTTTTACCTTAATGCAAGAAATGTATTGAGATAAAAAGTGTTCGGGGGAAACGCTAAATCTCAATTGTAGATATGGCAATTTTTACATAGATTCCGGCTTGGACCAATGGAAGTACACTATTTTGGCAAAAGTATTGGGACACCTACCTTTACAAATTCAGTTCAGTTTTGGACACCAGTTCTCAAAAAGGATATCAGGGAACTGGAAAAAGTGCAGAGAAGGGCAACCAAACTGATAAGAGGCATGGAGGAGCTCAGCAATGAGAAAAGATTAGAGGAATTGAATTTATTCTCTCTTGAGAAGAGGAGATAAAGGAGGGATACAATCAACATGTATAAATACATAAGGGGTCCATATAGTGAACTTGGTGTTGAGTTATTCACTTTTAGGTCATCACAGTGGACAAGGGGGCACTCTTTATGTCTGGAGGAAAACAGATTTTTAGCTCCAAATACAGAAAGGTTTCTTCACAGTAAGAGCTGTGAAAATGTGGAATAGACTCCCTCCAGAGGTGGTTCTGGCCAGCTCAGTAGATTGCTTTAAAAAAGTCCTGGATTCGGTGCGCATGCGCGTCTGCTCCGAGATGGAGGACTGATCTCGGAGCTCCGCACCGCCTCAGCCGCTGAATCGGGGACAAAGACCGATTACCATACCACACCGCTCCCTGCGCCCATCATCGTACGGCGGAACCTCCGCTCCCACACCTCTGATGTCCGGAGTCCCCGCAAGGAGGGATCTTATGCCTCAATTCGATCCCGGCCTGCGGACGCCTGAGGCATACAAGATGGCGGCTCCCGACCCGCACAGCGCGGGCACCTCAGCGGCTCCCTCGGACTCCATAGCGGATCAGGACCAGCCTGCACCCCTTCTGCGCACCCCATCTGCCCTCCCTGTGGGTATTGGGGGACAGCCCTACCCGTCCCCGGCATCCACAGAATCGCTCCTAGAGCACACCCTGGGGGAATTCGCTCTGACACCTCTGGGAGACTACACTTACAGCCCTGAGCCACAAGCTGCTGCAGCACAGGGCCTCTCCCCATGTCCCACTGACTTTGCTTCTATGATGGCCTCCTTCTCCAAGATGTTAGACAGGGGTCTTGCTTTGAATGCCACACAGATCACCACCTCTATTCACCAAGACATACTCCACTTAGGATCACGGATTGATGCAATTGAAAAGAAATCAGACCAGACCATTGCTCGGATGCATCAGAACTCATCCCACATTCAAGTGTTACAAGATCAACTTGACTACGCCATGTCTAAAATTGACGACCTGGAAAATCGGTCTAGGCGTTATAACTTCCGTATACGGGGGCTCCCGGAAGCAGTTAAGGATACTCATTCTGCGGTTCGTACATTTCTGAAAGAACTGATGCCTGACATTCCTGAACACCGCCTAGAGCTGGATAGGGCCCTCTATATAGAGCCAGCCAGTCGCCAAGAGCTGATGGACTTCCTCGAGATATCGTTGTTAAGCCTCATTTTTATGCAATTAAAGAGGAAGTCATGAGGCTCACACGCAATATGGATCAGCTTTCCACTCAGGGGTCCCCCATTCAGGTCTTTGCGGACCTGTCTCCTTACACTATCCAGAAACGGAGGTCCTTGAAGCCGCTACTACTGATTCTCACCCAGAAGAATATCACTTATCGCTGGTCCTTTCCCTTCAGATTGACTTTTTCCTACTGCAACAAGTCCTATGGTTTTTCTTCGTTTCCGGATGGTGAGAAGATTATGCTCCAACTGGGTCTCCTTTCCCAAGGACAGCTTTCTGCGAGTCAACATAAAAGAACTCCAGCTCCCAAACGACCTTCTCCTACCAGCCCCGTGATTCCATCGTGGGTTAACCAGCAATCCAAGCGATCACGAGAAGCCAGACCGCCCTGAGGACACTTTATTTTTTTTTGGGGGGCTAATATCTCCCGGCTCCACCTTTTTTTTTTGCCTAACATGGCACCTTGTCTCAGGCTTTTCGCCTACGGGACTCTGGCTCTTGTTCTCTTGTTAGATTTATACCTCCCCTAGCGGGTACCATTTAGCACAGGGTTGTGCTATATTTCCCTCCCCACCCTTTGCTCCCTGCCTTTCCCCTCCTCCCTACTCCATCTCCCCTCTCCCTCTACCTCCCCTGAAATCTTTCCCATCCTGCTCTTCCTTCCCCTCCCCTCCCCTCACCTTTGTTTTTCGACTCCTCATGCCTTCCCATGTGCATCGATTGGGGGGGGGGCTCTACTCCGGTACTCACAGGGGTGCTACCTATCCCCCTACCCCCACCCCATTTTGGTGTGCTCTCTTCCTTTCCGCTCACATTGATGCTACATTATATGAAGTGTTTATATGTTTTGAATGGTCTTTGTCCATAGTTTTCTGATTGAAGGGTGAGGGGGGGAGGGATCTTCTCCCTTCTCTTTTCACTCTCGGCAAAGGTAATTTGGCTGGGGCGGCTGCCATGCGCCTCACCTTGTCTTTGAGCAGAACCCCACTTCTACTCTCGGACAACCTTTTCTTTTCCTGTCTAGGAGCCCCTGTTGGGCGTCCTAGGCGAGGACTTGGAGGCGACTTTCCGGACCCGGCTGGGCCCAGGGAACTCGGTCTCCTACTTGTTTTTGGTACTTTCTCCCCCTCCCTTTTTATTTTTGAGTTTGTTTTTGTTATATTAGGGTTTTGCACCTGTGCGCTTCAATCTGCATCCACGGTCTGGTGCTTTGAACCTCGCTCTCTTTGTCTAATATTTCCTTTCTCTTCTCTTCACCCCCTCTGTCTCTTCCCTCATCTACCGCAGATTTTCCAGGTTCTGAAGAGATTCCCAGACGACGCACATTCTAGGAACTCACCTATCATCACGCCTCCAGCTCAGAGATCATCCTGCTCGGACCCTCTCCGCCTTTTTTTAAGGTAAGTCCTCTGATACACCCAGGGGCAGTCCTCCTCTCTGGTCCAGTATGGCATCCACTTCTGCACCTCCTCACCTATCCATAGTCTCACATAACACGCAGGGTCTGAACTCTCCCATTAAACGTCGGAAAATCTTCCAACTCTATCACTCCCAACACGTCGATGTCGCTCTACTGCAAGAAACTCATTTCCCCAAGAGCTATCGACCTTCCTTTCTTCATCACAAGTTTGATACATTTTTTTTGGCTAACGCCGATTCCAAGACAAAAGGGGTGGCTGTGTGTATTGCCAAAAATGTACCCTTTTCTCTGTCCAATATGGTTGCTGATCCGGAAGGCCGCTACCTCTTGGTCACTGGCGTCATAGATAACACCACATACACCTTCATTTCTTATTATTCCCCGAACAAGGGACAGGCAACGTTCTTTAAGGAAATGTTGGATACACTATCGCCTCTTTTCAAGGGACTTGTAATCTTAGGGGGAGACACGAATGTGGCCCTGGATCGTTCCATCGACCACTCTCTGAAGGGTCTTTCTAAAAATAAACATTTACCCAAACAAAGCACCAAAATCGCTCGCTCTGTCTATTCATCTGATCTCTCAGACATTTGGAGGGAACTTAACCCGCGGACCAAGGATTACACTCATTACTCGGCCCCACACCGTATTTACTTGCGAATAGATCATATTTTCATTAAGACGTCCATGATCCCTCTAGCCTTAAAAGCTAGCATTAGGGAAACTGCACTCTCGGACCATGCCATGGTTCACCTCTCTCTAGCCAGGTCATCATGCTCTGGCCAACCGTCCAGGTGGCGCCTTAATGAAGCTATATTGAGTGACCCAGCGCACTGTGCGCTTGTCACGGATGCCTTGAAAGCATACTTCCATGACAACGATACCGGAGACGTCTCACCCGAAATTCTATGGGCAGCACATAAACCCACGATTAGGGGCAAGCTTATTCACATAGCTTCCCAGCTGAAACGTGACCGCTTGCAGGCTGTAGCTGCTTTGTCGAACACATTTCTCGAAGCATCGAAATCGCATAAAGCTAATCCCTCAATAGACTCCCTCGCTAAACTCGATTCTTCTCGTTTAGCCCTGAATCTTGCCCTCACGACTGAAGCGGAAAAAATATTCGCTGGTCGGGTGCCCGCTCATAGATCTCTAGAGACAAAATAGGTACCAGACTCGCAACTAAACTGAATCCCAAAGCAAAATCTACCTCCATACCTAAGATCCGTACTAAACAAGGCGACCTGACTCAACACCCCCAGAAGGTGTTGGCGGCCTTTCAAGACTTTTATTCTGAACTCTACTCTGCCCCTCCGATTTCCCCTTCCAATGCAGACAACTTTCTTAAGGAGCTGGACCTCCCCACTCTCTCCAAAGAACACTCTGCTCTTATGGAGAAACCTATTTCTGAATCCGAAGTACTCCTAGTTCTCAAGTCCCTCAAACTTAATTCGGCACCTGGCCCAGATGGGCTCCCCAATCTTTATTACAAAAAATTTGATGCCTCCCTCGCACCTTATATGGTCCGTTTCTTTAATTCTCTCAGAGACGGCCATAACCTAGCACCGGATTTGAACGCAGCCACCATTTCGCTTATCCCTAAACCCGGAAAAGACCCTAGCGATGTAGCAAACTATCGCCCGATCTCGTTAATTAACAACGACCTTAAGATCCTTACCAAAGTCTTAGCAAACAGATTATCCTCTTTTATCGCTAACTATGTTCATATTGACCAAGCTGGCTTTATTCCGGGTCGACAGGGCACTGATCAGATAAGGAGAGCGATTGATATTATCTCCCTCCTCCGCTCTCAGTGGAATGGTGGTCATGCGCAAGAAGGATACCTCCTTTCGATTGATCTTCGGAAGGCCTTCGACTCAGTCTTGTGGCCCTACATATTCCAGGTTCTGGAAAGATGGGGCTTTGGTCCCAATTTTCAGGGCTTGCTTCAGTCACTCTACTCCACCCCGTCTGCCCAAATCCGCATTGCAGGGCAATACTCCTCATCTTTCCTCATTAAAAAAGGCACTAGACAAGGCTGCCCACTCTCCCCGCTTATCTTCGCTATAGCTATTGAGACTTTAGCTATCGCGATCCGGACTCAACCAGATATCAAAGGGGTAACTTGCGGGACACAAGAACATAAATGCGCCCTGTTTGCTGATGACCTCCTGCTATTCATCACATCTCCTCTTACATCCACACCTAACCTTCTCAAACTCTTGCACACGTTCGGCCAAATCTCGGGCCTCCATATCAACACCGCTAAATCAATGGCACTGAATATCTCCATCCCTGCTAGTTCATTAGACAATCTTCAGACTTTTTTTCCATTCACCTGGAGCTCTCATCTCATACCCTATCTCGGGATCAACCTACCTAACTCGATTGATAAACTTTATGAAGTAAACTATCCCAGCACCCTTAGAAAATTGGAAGAAGATATTAAGTCTTGGTCCAAACTTGAGCTTTCCTGGATAGGGAGGATCAATACGGTCAAAATGACCCTGCTGCCACGTATCCTTTACCTATTTAGGTCGCTCCCCATCCGCCTTAAAAAATCGCAACTGGCACCACTACAATCCAAAATTATTCACTACATTTGGGGCAACAAAGGCCACCGCTGCCCGCAATCCACTCTTTTTCGTAGGAGAGATGACGGGGGCTTGGGTCTCCCCTCATTATGGTGGTACTACCAGGCGGCTCAACTCGCCCAATTCTCAATCATATACTCCAGGGGCCAGAAACCCGATTGGGTGCATATTGAGAGACAAGCGGCCCCTCATCACACGCTTGATTTCCTCCTATGGTGTAAACCTAAGACCCGACCCCCTATCCTTTCTCCTACCCTATCACACTCCATATCTCTATGCGATAAACTGTACAAACTCTCAGCCCTCACGTCCGACCTGAAACCCTTGACCCATCTATTTAACAACCCCGACTTCCCACCGGGACTGGATATTGGGGCCTTTAAATGGTGGCTCAACAAGGGCCTCTTTAGAATAGGTCATTTTTTTAATCGAATGGGCCCTCTTACTCACGGCCACTGCACGAAACTACTTAAGATGCCCCCCACTGAAATCTTTCGTCACACACAGATATCTCACTTCCTTCACTCTATTTGGTCCAATACACACGAACCCCCTCGACTCACTCCGTATGAGAATTGGTGCTCTAACATTCTGGATCAGAGAGGGGGTATTTCCACTATCTATGCCTCCCTATCGGGTGCCGGGGACAAACCATCTTATGCTGCCTCCTGGGAATCAGACCTGAATGAATCGTTCTCGCATGAAATATGGACCCGATGCTTCCTCCGCTGCTACAGGGGTATTCTGAATGTTGCTCTGATAGAAGCTAACGTGAAACTCTTTACCAGGTGGTACAGGGTCCCGACCAGATTGGCCTTGATGTTTCCCAACGCTTCTCCCTTATGTTTCCGCAATTGTGGAATGACTGGTTCGATGTTGGTGGTCTTGCCCGCGCATTAGATCCTATTGGAACAAAATCTTTCACCTAATGCGGAGAATATCGGGCCTCGCTATCCCACAAAATCCCAAAATAGCCCTCCTAAACTTTCCCATCGAACGTGCTTCTAAACACTTATCCAGACTTCTTTTTTTCATACTGCTGGGTGCTAAAATGACTCTGGCTAGGTCATGGAAGCGGGATACAGTCTCCTTCAATGCAGCTAAGAGGAAAATTTCCTGGCTCATGACCCAGGAGAAATTGGCTAGTATACTACTTGATAAAAAGGACACGTTTGAGAAAGTTTGGGAACCTTGGGCAGTATATACAAACACCCCCCTTTATCCGGGTCATTTATCGTCAGATGCTGGGAATCTCTGATCTGCCTGCACTATCATAACCCCTCCTTCCTTTTTCTCTTCTTCCCTGCCTCGTTTAGGACGAGCCTTCCTATCCAACCTTTTCTTCTTGCCCCTTTCTCGCTTTTCCCTTTTTTTTTTCCCTTTTTTTTTGTTTTCTTGTTTTCAGTATCCTGAGAACCCTTCAAGCATAGACCGCTGTTCTTGGCTGATTGATTGTTGGCCGCACTCTTTTCGATTTTTCACTACTGCATATATTTCGAATGTTATCCATGAGGTCGCTTTAGCTTGTTTTTCCCCTGGAACCGCTAACACTTCACATTATGGCACTCATATTTTCAGATGTCTTGTGTTTCCCCCCATCCCCCCGGAGACCGGCAGGCAGCTTCTTGTACGGACAGTGCTGGGACTCCGCTCATGTATACAGCCCGGATCATTACAATGGATTAAACGGCAACTTGGATGGAAGAAGGAACATGAGTTCTGTGACCGAAGAAGTGTCAAGGTATCGGCCAAAAGAGTGTGGTAAGCAGCGGTGTTTTCGGTGAATCACCTACCGACACCATACTTTGTTTGATTTCTTAATCACTACACGGGGTTTTGGCAATATCAGCACTCGGCACTTTATTTGTATAAGTATATGCATAACATATGATGTTTACAGTATGGTACACAAGGCACAGCCCATAAACAGCACGTAGCACTTTATATATATATATATTTATATTCATTGCGTGCACCTTTAGCACTATATGCACTTTCTATTTTGCACATGCACGTTTTATAAGTGGTAGCGCCGGTCCCAACATTTTTGCAATTCTTTCTATTTTACTACCTCAGAGGTAGGTTGGAGGCAGCTTACACCACCTTTTTAAACCTTTTAAGCCTGATTCAGTATACGGAAAAACTCCATAGCGCTGGTATACATTCCTTTTTTCTATATCTGTCAGGGTATAGGATTGTGTATATGGGATTGTATGTTTCGGGTTTTTTTTTTCGTTTTTTTTAATTAGTTGAGCTAGAGGGACTTTTTTCAACCTGACTAACTATGTACACACAGATGAACTTTAATGGCTTCCCACTCTTAGTCTGTAGGGTTCAATATTGAGTTATCCCACCCTTTGGAGCTATAACAGCTTCAACTCTTCTGGGAAGGCTGTCCACAAGGTTTAGGAGTGTGTCTATGGGAATGTTTGACCATTCTTCTAGAAGAGCATTTGTAAGGTCAGGCACTGATGTTGAATGAGAAGGCCTGGCTCACAGTCTGCGCTCTAATTCATCCCAAAGGTGTTCTATCGGGTTGAGGTCAGGACTCTGTGCAGGCCAGTCAGGTTCCTCCACCCCAAACTCGCTCATCCATGTCTTTATGGACCTTGCTTTGTGCACTGGTGTGCAGTCATGTTGGAACAGGAAGAGCCATCCCCAAACGGTTTCCACAAAGTTGGGAACATGAAATTGTCCAAAATGTCTTGGTATGCTGACGCCTTAAGAGTTTTCTTTACTGGAACTAAGGGGCCAAGCCCAAAACCTGAAAAACAACCCAACAGTTCAATACAGAAGGAATAGGAGGGCCCTGTGCATGGAGCTTACAATCTAAAGGATGAAGGAGGTGATACAAAAGGTAATAGCTGCAGGGGATGTTCTGATGGAGGTGACTCAAGTACAGTTTTTTAGGTTGAGGTGGGGTAGGCTTCCTTGAATGAATGGATTTTCAAGGATTGCCTAAAGACGGACATGGTAGGAGCTGACCGGACATAATGGAGTAGGAAGGTCCAGACGATAGGAGAGGTTCTGTTCTGCTGCATTGTGAACACAGGAGCTCGGCATGGGCACCTTTCAGAGAACACTTTCAGTTTAGCAATGAGTGCAAAGCAGGGCCGGCCCTACCATGGGTCCCACTGGGTCCAGTGGCCACAGGTTAGAACTTGGAAAGGGGCGGCTTCCCCTGATTGGCCAGGAGGTGAATCCGTGTGACAATAGCTAATATTATCAGAATTCTGAACGCACCAAAGTTGCGTTCAGGAGAGGAGCTTTTTGGACAGAAAAAAAAAAACACCTGACAAGTCTAAATACATGTAAACACGTCTAAATGCGCCTAAACGCTAGATGTGAGCTTGACCATTTATTCAATTCAATGGCCAGAATAAATTACCATTCCGTCCAAAGAAATGAGCGCCCAAACATCTGGCATGCCTTAACCTGTCTTAACACGTTTGAAAAAGGCGGCTTTAGGCGTCCTCTTAACGCTGTCAGAGAAAAGCATTTAGAAAAAGCCTAATTTGCATGAGGCCTTAGAAAATCAAATTATTGCTCCAAAAACTATTTTTTTTTATAGAAAATTCTACTGGTGTATGGCCAGTTTATGGTTGCTCAGGTGGCATTCACAAAGACAGACTCCGCTATTGAAAAATCAATCTGAGAAAGGAAATAGTGAAGCAGCGGCAATTTCTACAGAACAGAGAGGTCCATTACTGCAATTACCTTTTGTGAAAATCCTTACAATTTAATGGGTTACTTAGAGGCAATATTTTGTTCTCACCAAATCTGGAGTAGCACTTTGAGGTTTCTTTTTACACCGTTGCGTCACATCAATGTACGGCGCGCTGCATGCTGTTGCCATTTAGTTAGGATGGACACTAACTTTAAATGCACATGATGTACGTTGTAATAATATGTGTTATAAAATGGGTGCCGGTATTTGATTTTCATTATGGTGCCTTAAAGGGATTTTGAAGTCCCAAGGTCTTTCACATGAATGCATTCTATGCATTAAGGCATAGGTGTCAAACACAAGGCCCGGGGGCTGAATCCAGCCCGCCAGGCCATTTTATGTGGCCCTCACACCTCTCCTAAGCTGAGGCATCTCCCCCTCTTCTCCGTCCACCCCCTTATCTCAGCAGTCGTAGAGGGGGGAAATGTGGGACTTTAAATGAGGCGCAAGGTGGGACATGGCCTGCGCCTCCATCCCTATTCAATAGAAAATAAGAAGGAGTTGGGACTTTTTTTTTTTTTAAATAAAAAAAAACACTTTATTAAACTATGTGTACAACAAAAAAGCAGAGTCCAGACCATACAAGCCATAAGATACATTGAACATGCGTATAGAAAACAAAAAGCAGCATACCGGCATCCATTACATATAGCATCCTAAGCACCCAAGCTAGCAGCTCGGGCGCGCGCATCCACATTGAGATAGCAATAAGAGACATTTTGCAACATATCACATATCATTCCCAATCAGTCCACCGTTCCCAGCCCTCACACCACTCCAGCCACCATTCTGTCAAGTACCAAGTCCACTGGGGCCAGGCCCGGCACGGCCAACCAGGGAGCCCACAACTTCTCAAACTTGCCTGGACTGCCCCTGTGTTGGTATATGTACCTTTCCGATCTAAGGGTGTCCCCCATTGCAGCAACATATTCCTTAACAGAGGGGGCACTCGGGGAGATCATGTGGCACAAAATTAATTTTCTGGCCTGGAATAATGCCCTTATAATGGCCTGCTGAGTTGTCTCTGAGGCCTGGACTCCTCCCATAATGCCCAGCAGGCACACCTTGGGGTCATCTGGCAATGGGACCCCAAACCCCCCTGAGAGAGTATCGAGCACACCCCTCCAATACATGTGGAGCTTGGGGCAACGCCATAGGAGATGCACCAAATACCAATGATCTCTCATACATCTGCCACAGAGTGGGGAGTCCCTCCTGCCCATCCTACGCAATCTTACCGGGGTATAGTGAGACCTGTACAGAATGTATAGTTGCGATATCCTTTGAGCCACATTCAATGAGCTCAGCTGTACCGCCTGAAGGGCCTCCTCCCACTGCTCATCCTCAAACGTACCCACTTCCCTCTCCCAGTGGGCTAGCATTCGCAGGGGGTGACAGTACAGGAAGGACTCCAGCAATAGTGAATAACAGTGTGATATAAAGCCCTTAAAAGTGTCAACTGTGGACATAAAATGAAATACAGGAGCGGGAGACTGTACCCACAGGTCCTCCCCCGTCTGGGCCCTAACCGCATGCCGAAGCTGCATGTAATAAAAATGCATGGACTGCGAAAGGTGAAATGCCTCCCTCAGCTCACCAAATGACTGGAGTGTCCCATTACGAAATATGTGTTTCAAATTAGTAACTCCATGCACCGTCCACCTGGCGCCGTAAGGCAGCTTGGCCAACTCAGGGTACCTAGCGTTCTCCCAAATATGACTAAAGCCAGTGTAACCCACCACCTGCTGAATCTGTCGAGCCCTATTCCATGTTTTCTGCATAAGAACATAAGTAGGGAACATCTTACTAGATTTCCCAAAGCGCAAAGATTCTAGAAGAGCCGCTACCTCCCCCCGACCCACGGTGTGGGCCAAAAGAAGGGCAACTGACCCCCCCCCCCCCTCACCCATGGCCTGGGCAATATGCTGTAGCTGGGAGGCCCGATAGTAGAGCCACAGGTTAGGCAATGCCAATCCTCCCAAGTCCTTGAAGATGCTCCAGCTTAATTCTAGGGTTTTTGGACAGCCATAGGAGGGACCTAAAAATAGAGTTGACAATGCATAACAGCAGCAGGGGGACAACCACTGGAGAGTTATGGAGAGCATACAATAACTGAGGCATAAGGATCATTTTTATCAGGTTGGCCCTACCTGCCAACGACAGGCGAAGCCGAGACGAAATTTTAACTTTCTCCTGGAACCGTGCAAGTAATGGAGTTATATTAAGTCGTGTATAGTCCAGGGGCTCACTGGTCACCTATATACCTAAATATCGAAATATCGAAATTCGAAGGAGATGGGAATACAAGCCTCCACCACGGTCTGACAACCCGGGGCAGCATCCAATAGCATCAAGGAGGACTTAGTCCAGTTGATAAGCAGTCCGGAATAGGAACCGAAGTCCGTAATAATAGCCATCGCTTCCAAAAGGGACATGTCATCTAGTAACAGCATGGTGTCGTCAGCATACAGCATAATTTTTTCCTCCTGGTAACCATACCTGAAGCCCACTATCCTCTGGTTGGACCTAATAAGGGCAGCAAGGGGTTCTATGGCAATAGCAAAAAGCAGTGGGGATAGGGGACAACCTTGCCGGGTGCCCAGGTGAAGTGGAGACATGTGGGACATCCTGCCATTTTCCCTGATAGCAGCTATAGGGGTATGATAAAGGAGATAAAATGCTCCCCGAAGCCAAACCTGTCCATAACAGCCCAAAGATAGTCCCATTCTACACTATCAAATGCTTTTTGCACATCTAGGCATAGTAACGCTCTATGACCACCATTGTCTGCCGGGGACTGCAAGTTTAGAAACACTGGAAAAAGAAAATATGTTAATTAAGGCGCTCACAGGGGGTGCTGCTCTCTATTGTGGCTGCTTGTAGAGGCAAATGGTCAGGCGGGGTACAGGCAGAACACTGGTACTTGGAACAGTGGTCAGCTGGAATAGCCTGGGGGGAGGGGGGGGGGAACAAAAAGTAGGACTCAGATGCCTGGAGGCAGAGAGTGTTGGGCTGACCAGGGGTGTGAGGGGGGGAGGGGGGAGGGGGGGTCCGGGTGTGGACGATCCTCTGTTCGGTGGGTGGGTGAGGATGGGGTGCACTCAAGGCTGCTCTCCGGGTGAGCGAAGCAGCTCAATGTTAGTCATAAAGGAAAGGGGGAAAAAAGCGCCAGTAGAGTGCAGTTTTTTAAAAAAGAAGGAAGTTTATTAAAAATAAGTATAAGGGACAGGTGACTCGATACTGGACTCACTTCAGTGCAGTCACTGTGGTGCCCTCCCTGGTGTAGGTCAGAAGCTCGGTGCCTGCTCTGGGTCCTGATGCGGTCCAATCGTCCGGGAGAAGTCCGGGGTATCTCAGGCGACTTCCGGGTCGGATCGGCATAGGAGATGTGGAGCGTGTTGGAGGCTTCTTCCGGCTGCGTCTGACGTCACAGGGTGTCTGGGCTTAGGTGGGCGTATCCGGGCGTCACAACATGTTTCGGAGCATGCGCAACATGCCGGTGGCGGGCATGCGCACTCCTTTGTCAAGTGTCCGGATGGGAGGAGGTGCAGGGAATTATATAGGAAGCTGGGGGCGTCATTAAGGAATAAAAGCGGCAACGGACAAAAAAGTCTTAAAGCGGCAATGTTCATTGGAGACACAGGGGAAAAGAATGATGTATACGATGACACATAAATATGTGTAATGTCCAAATGTCTTTTTGGCAAAGTTGACCAAGCGGTCCGGGGGCAATTTACAGGAACAGAATAAAAACATTTGATACTAATACAATAAGGAAAAGTTAAAAAGCATATCTGTTAGTGCAAGGACTAGACAATGATTTTAAGAACAATTATAATAAAAATAAGGTTATGATTGTAGCGGCATAAGGTAAATAGCAGTTAAAAAGAAGGCTAGTGTCTAACGTGGCTGACCTCATGAAAATGGGTCAGGGGATCGTCTTCCTGTTTTGGTGGAAAGAGATCAGGGGGGGGGAAAAAAGGTGGGAGCTGGGTGGGGTGTTGGGGAAGGGGGTGAGGGGGGGGGGTTTTGGGGGGGGGTTATTAGTTGGAGGTAAGGGGAAGAAGGGTGAGGGAAGAGGGGGGGGGAGGGGTGATGGGGGGGGGGGGGGTTAGGGCAGAGGAAGGGGGGGAAAAGGAGAAGGGGTGAAGGGGGAGGGGGGGGGGAAAGGGGAAAAAGGAGGAGAAGGAGGAGGAAGGGGGAGAGTGGGAGAGGGGGGGGGGGGGTTTTGGTTATTTGAGAGGTAGGGGGGGGGGGGAAGGGAGGGAAATGGGGGGGGGGGGGGGTTTGGGTGGGAGGGTGTTGGGTGCATACTCACGGGTGGTGTTCTTGATGGGCATGAATTATGTAGGGCATGTGAAACCTGAAATGAGGACAACAGAAAGCATTAGATTTTGGTTTATTAAGAGGGCTAAAGG